>NC_083315.2:113880450-114480450 GCF_963455315.2 Globicephala melas | reverse complement strand
AACAAAAAGGGCAGCGGAGGGGGCCTTGCATAGTACTGGTCCAATCTGGAACTGTGAGGAACCACCAATGACCACCTGACCCATCCCAGGCCCTCTATAGAAGGAATGGCAGTAGTGGCCCCCAGGGAGGGTCAGGGACCACCCCAAACCCAGGCAACTTCCTGGAAGCACTGAATCAGATCCAGAGAGCCAACCCTCCGCCCCAAATTCTTGCCAGGGTTTGGACAGATGAGTAAGGACAAGGCTTTCCAGCGGCAGAACGTGCCAAGGTGGATGTCCACCAGACGCCCCTCAAGGAAAACACAGGGCTCCTATGGTCAGATGGTGTGGGCAGGACCAGATTACAGAAGGCTACGGACATCTGCACTTGACCTATGGGCCACAGGGAGCCACACTAGATTCCTGAGCAGGGAAGCCACATGATAAAGTGCAACGGTGCAACTTTGCAGAGCTTAGGGTGCAGAGTGAGCTGTAAGGGAACCCAGCTAGGAAGCTGCTGTAGTTGCCCAGGAGTGAGGAAACACAGATCTGGGTGGAGGTCATCGGGGATGAATTAGGCATGAGATGTACTGTGAAGAGAGAAGGTGGGGCACTCTGACTGGCTCCCAATTGCCAACTCATCGGATGAGTGGTTGACTCAAGCCCCATGCTTGTGTCCATGAGCCATGAACCAGCTCTTGCTAATTTTAAGCAAAGGAGAATTTAATGGAAGCCCACAGGGGATGAAGTGCTCACAAAATGGACAAGAGACTGGGAAGACCAGGCTCTGGATATCAGGAATTGAGGGCTCTAGACAGCCAGAAGGTCACGGCCAGGACGCCAAAGCTGCAGCCACCCCTGCTGTACCAGCTTTTGTAAATGACTTCTAACCACCTACTGTCCTCAGTTCACTCGCTCAGGATCTGAAGCCCTAGGCAAGAACATCCAGTTGGCCAGGCAGAGGCCGCCTTGTCACCACTGGGCTGGGATGGGGGTGGAGCTGGAAGGATTTGGCCCCCTTGGCTCCTTTTGAGGGAAGTAGAGATGAGGCAATCTCCTAAAAGGAGGTCAGAGTGCTCTTACGATTGGGCACTGGACACCCCCAACATGACACCTAGCTTCCACTTGGCCCATGTTTCCATCCCACTGATTCTGCAGTTTGCTGAGATCTCTGACCACCACTATTCCTCTCCTGATACTGCTTTCCAATGTGACTGCCCTATAAGGGTCTCCCAGGGACCTCTGTGCTCTGTGACTTTTGTGCTGGATTTGATGTTCCTGCAGATGACAGGGAGAGCTTGCTGGTGGCCAGGTGAGTGAGTGGTGGGCTGACCACTGAGCCTCTAGGACTCCTCAGGATGGTCCCTGGCTCCTTGGGTCCCTCTCTCCCCCCTCCCCAGTTCACCTTCATAAAGCCACAGAGTGAGCCTTCCAGCACCCTCGAGATGAAGCTTAAGGTCCTTTGGGTGCTCACAAGGCCCTTTATGAGCTGGCCCTGCCTGCCCAACCTCTCAGTCTCTCTGTGCACCCTTGCTTCTGCTGACCCCCTCCACCTGAAAGGCCTCTGTCCCCCACCCACCAGCCCACACATCTGGCTGAGGCTGGCCAACTCCTCTTCAGCCTGCAGAACCCCTTCCCCACCCTCCCCAGGATTCCTAAGCACACCTCCTTTGATTCCATTACATTCACACATCTCAGTCAAATCATTTCCCCTCCAGGAATATCACATTTTGTGATATTTACTTGCAGTACTTTTTTCCTTTCAGGAAGAAATGGGACTTTGGACATAAAACAGAAATCCCCTTTAACTGACACCTCTGGCTCCCAATCCATTGTGCAACTTTCATACACTTATATGTAACATAACCAGCGCTTGGTACCAGTCTTTGGAAGAGTTGGCTTCATTCTCATTTACATAAGGGTCATCATGCTCTAGGCATTGCTCCATACCTTCACTTCTCCTACTCAGCATCATCATTGCAATTAGCAGACTGTGTGGCCTAATATTCAACAAGTGAATATTGTAATTTCCCTAATCACGTCTCTAATATTAGGTATTTAATTTCCTTTTTTTTTTAGTACTTGAAATAATGTTGAATATCGAGCGTCTTATGCATTTCAGGTTATATACTTAGGATGGTGTTTCAAAAGAGCATATACTGGGTCAAAGGGCATGTGCTTGCTAAGTTCTTACACATACTGCTGCATCAGTGCCCTTTCAGAGAGCAAGCCTCCCTCCCCCAGGCAGTGGGCTAGTAAGAACACTTATTCTACAGCACTACTTTGTTCTAATCCTGGATGTTATACAATTTTAAAGTCAGCTAATTTGATAGATGGAAAAGTATGTCTTCTTTTAAATGTGCATTTCTTTGATTATTATCTATTTTTCAATTAGTTAATAAGCAATTGTGCTTTCATTTGTGATTTGTCTACTAATATCCTTTATTTATCTTGACATAATATTGTTTTTCATTTCCATTTAATGATACCGTAAGAATTTTAATACATGGTCACCTTGTCTATCGACATCTTTTACCAGGTTTTCTCTGAATTTTTAAAAACTTTATAATCAAAGCATCGGACTTAGTTGAATGTTTCATCATGCTGTTCATTTCAGGCATACCATGTGTATTCTCATGCTGGTTTCCAAGCAGAGTATATTTTGTCCTACATAGTACATACTACTTCTGTGATATTCCTGGGAACGGATTGCATCGCCTAGATTTCAATGGGATGTAGAGGCCATCGGCCTTTGTTTAGAGGTGTACTTTCCTCATTGCCACAGGAAATAGTCTTTACTCAGCTCGGTGTGGCTTAAAATATTTTTTAATCAGCTCTTGCAATCTTTTCTTACATGATTATTTCCCTTTTAAACTTAGAAAGTCTTTTCATCTCCAATGATTGTATTATTTTCTGCTTTGTTTTCCTTTAGATTTTATGGGGGGGGGGGGTTGCTTATTTTTTACTCTCTAACTCCAATCCATCTGGAATGTATTTTGGTGGCATGGACCAAGGAACAGTTTGGAAATATGCAAAAAGAGCTATATATATACTTCCTGACCCACTTTAGAGAAATGTGGATCAGGGAGTATAAATGTACTACCTTCAAGGAAATAGTCCACAATACAAGACTTCCAAAGATGTTGATAGCAGTACTATTTATAATAGCAACAGTGTAGAAAGCCCAGATGTTCACCTACAGAGGAAGAGTTAAGCAAACTGTGACATGGAATAGGAAAAAGAAAGGTGTGTATGATGAAGTTTTAAAAGAATACGAAATGTGCCTACCCTGTATTTACACTTACAATAAATCACGTAGGAGTATGACCACAGCCTGGGGAAAAAATACAAATGGCAAGGTTGTGAGTAAATCACTGACTGCCGCTGGGCAGGTGAGTGGCCTGTGGCTGCGTGTACCTTTCTCGAAAGGTATTCAGAAAGGCGATCTGGAGGTGGGAGGGTTGCCCCTGGGTGAATTATTTTCCTTTTATATTTATATTGTATTGATATCAGCAAAAGATTTATTTATTTATTATTGAAGTATAATTGATTTACAATACTATGTTAGTTTCAGGTGTACAGCAAAGTGACTCAGTTATATATTATATACACACACACACACACACATATATATATTTTTTCAGATTCTTTTCCATTATAGATTATTATAAGATATTGAATATAGTTCTCTGTGCTACACAGTAAATCCTTGTTGTTTATCTATTCTATATATAGTAGTATATATGTTAATCCCATAATCCTAATTTATCCCTCCCCCCAGCAAAAGATTTATTACATTAAGACAGTAGCCACATGATATTTGCAATGGCTATGTTTCAAGACGTTTGCTAATCTCCAAATCTGCACATTAGGAAATACCCAGTGCCTCACCCCTGGAAGCATGTCATCACAGAGAGCCCCTGTGTGTCTTCTGCTTATTCTTGCATCTTTTCAACCATCACTAGTTTTGTCTCTCACACGATGTCCTTTTTTGTTCCCCCACAAAGAAAAAGTATTGATTTCTCCCCCCTAACGCCCCTCACAACTTTACAAGAGCTACCCTGTAGCCAAGATGACTGGAGGCCATCCAAGCCTTGGTAAGAGTCAGGTGCTCTGTGGACAGCCAGGCTCACTCACAAGTGATTCTCACTTCAGCACTAGCCTAGAGGCACAATTCTAATGTCATCCTTGCAAAATCACAATGCCAACTTCAGGTTTACTCTCAAATAGTTGAGCCTGAAAATGTCAAATCCATAACTATCACTAGTCTTCTGGAAGAAGAAGGAAGTTGTGGTAGACTATTACATTGTGGTAGACTGTGCCCTCCCAGGAAGCCCGTCTCCTAGAATCTATGCCCTTGTGCAGTCCCACTCACATCCTCTCTGGCCTTGGCCATGTGCCTGACTTTGGCCAAGGAGACTTCAAGGAGGCATGATACAAGAGCAGCCTTGATAAGTGCTTGTGCTTTAGATGTGTCCTCTTGGAAGGTTCCCTCTTAGGACCCAGCTGCCATGCTTTAAGGAAGCCCTGAGTAGCCAGTGGGAGTAAGGAGACACCGGGAAGAATGAGGTAGCTCAAAAAGAGGAACAGAGGTGCCCAGCTGAACTCCCAGCTGAATGCAGCTACCTGAGTAATACCATATGGAGCAGAAGAACTGCTCAGCCAACCCACAGGATCATGAGAAATAATAAATCAAGATTGTTTTAACCCACTAAATGTTGGAGTAGTTTGTTACACAGTAACAAATAACTGAAACACATGGAAATGTATGCAGTGTATACTGTAGGATGTTAAGACAGAAAGTAAAATAAAAAAGAAACACAGGATAAAGTCTATATAAAAATACATGACTAGGGCTTCCCTGGCGGTGCAGTGGTTAAGAATCCACCTGCCAATGCAGGGGACACGGGTTCAAGCCCTGGTCCAGGAAGATCCCACATGCTGTGGAGCAACTAAGCCTGTGCAACACAACTACTGAATCTGCACTCTAGAGCTCACGAGCCACAACTACTGAACCCATGTGCCACAACTACTGAAGCCCGCATGCCTAGAGCCCTGCGCACCGCAACAAAGGGTGGCCCCTGCTCGCCGCAACTAATGAAAGCCCACACGCAGCAACGAAGACCCAATACAGCCAAAAATAAATAAACAAACAAATAAATAAATAAATTTATTTTAAAAATACATGACTATATCATGAACCAAGATTAGGAGACACTTTAAGAGTATAGAAAATATTTGGGGGCTTCCCTGGTGGCGCAGTGGTTAAGAACCCGCTTGCCAATGCAGGGGACACGGGTTCGAGCCCTGGTCTGGGAAGATCCCACATGCCGTGGAGCAAATAAACCTGGGCACCACAACTACCGAGCCTGCACTCTAGAGCCTGCGAGCCACAACTACTGAGCCTGCGTGGCACACCTACCAAAGCCTGTGTGCCTAGAGCCCGTGCTCCGCAATGAGAAGCCACCACAATGAGAAGCCCGCTCACTGCAATGAAGAGTAGCCCCTGCTCACCGCAACTAGAGAAAGCCCGTGCACAGCAATGAAGACCCAACGAAGCCAAAGATAAAAAAAAGAAAAGAAAAGAAAAGAAAAGAAAATGTTTGGAGCTCCTTCAGTTACTTTTTTTTTTTAATTAATTTATTAATTTATTTATTTATCCTTGGCTGCGTTGAGTCCTCGTTGCTGCACGTGGGTCCCCTCTAGCTGTGGCGAGCGGGGGCCAATCTTCATTGTGGTGTGCGGGCTTCTCATCGCAGGGGACTCTCTCAGTGTGGAGCACGGGCTCTAGGCACGTGGGCCTCAGCAGTTGTGGCACACAGGCTCAGCAGTAGTGACTCGTGGGCTCCAGAGCGCAGGCTCAGCAGTCGCAAAACACAGGCCTAGCTGCTCCGCAGCATGTGGGATCCTCCCGGACCAGGGATCGAACCCACGTCCCCTGCATTGGCAGGTGGACCCCCAACCACTGCACCACCATGGAAGTCCCACCTTCAGTTACTTTTTAAGTATACATAGTTTTTGAAAGTGTTGTAAGGAATTTCAAAAAGTCTATCGTGGCTCCTGTTCTCAAGAACTTCCAGCCCTCGGGAGAAGCAGTGCCAGGCAGTTCTTGGGAGCAATGCTTGAGACTCCCAGCCCAGAGGGGGACTGGCTGAATGAGAGAGTTTCTGGGGCCAACTAAAGGCCAGTATGGCTTCCAGGAGAAGCAACTGACATCCTCTTTTTATAGAAAGGTAGTTCTCAGTAAGGAAGTAGCTCCTCTACCAAAACAATTATGTATGTATGCATGTGTGCGTACATGCAAGCAAGAAGGAATCCAGCCTTAGAAACCCTCCCAGTCCTGAGTCCCCAGGGTTGCAGCAGGGCTGGGCTCAGTTCCCAGGCTAAGGGAGATTTGAGGGACTCACGGACAAGTCTTGAACTCTCTCAATTCTTCCAGTCAGCTCCAGACCAAACCATGCTGTGGTTGCCATCAACAAGCAGGTGACATGACATGACATGTACAGCTGGGATGTTCTAAAGGTGATTGAACTCTCGGCTGCAATACACCATATGTGAGGCCTGTGCAAAATTAGGAAAATTACAGCACTGGTAAGGAGGACATGACATCTGGGAAAGTACTTTTTAAAAATAAACAACGTAAGTAACTTTGCAAAACAAGCTACTACAGAAACATGAAACTGTTTCCACTCCTCTAATTTCTTGACGAATTACAGTTAATGTTCATATACGTTTTACAAAATACATTTATAAGAGCAAATGGGTATTAGTGAATAAACTAGAAAACCACTGATTGTGCTGCCAGTAGCAGCTTTTTTTGGACACCTGCTTTTGATTGTGATTTCACGTCCTATTCACAGGGAAATTTTCTGTTGGCACTGTTGCTTCTGGTTCGTGAAATGGATTCACATTGTTTCAACATTCTCTGGTGTTCCAGAAGAACACACTGGCTACCAGGCCCGAATCAGTCTGTGATCCTCTGCTGAACCACATCGGGTCACTCAGCCATTCCAGACTCAATCATTTCTGAAAAGGTGAGAGCACTCTTCCTGCCAACTAAGAGTCTGTAACTACGCCCAGGGCAAGCAGCAGAAAGTTTAGGTGTCACGTTCCTGGTTCAATCCCCTTACTTAGTGAGAACAACGTTGCATTTGTGAAACTTCTGGTTCCCTTTGTGAAATGAGGAAGTGCTGAGTCACCTTTCTGAGGTATTCCTGCAATGAGCTTCCTAGATTTCCCAAGACTTTTTCTATTTCATTTTTCCTAGATTAAGAAATTAGTACAATGAGTGGCCTAGTAAATGCCACAGAAAGTAAAAAGGCACTGGTGTTAACAGCTAGGGCCGCTTCAGGTTCAGGAAGTCTAAGCTGGACATGCCCTTTCTGTGTGCTGTGAGCTCTACCCACAGACGTAGGAAGGATTGCCCAGACCCTGCCCTGGGAAAGGTGGGGACTGGCTGCACAGTGCTGACTTTCCTCCCAAGTTGTCTCCTTCAACGGCTACTTTGAGTTTTAATTGGAACTTTCTGTTCTAGCTGCTCAGTGACCTGAGCCTCTGTGATCTTGATAAGGGAAGGCAGCTTTCCTATTTTTTCTGGCTTCCTAGCCCTGCATCTTGGCTTGGTTTCTAGCCTTATTGTTTTGCAGTCTGTTTGAATAACCAAGCTCTCTGGTGAGGGTTCCATGAACCCACCCCCCCACCTAGTAGGCAGCACCAGGGATGGGATGAGGGGCGGCTGGGCGCATTCCTCATGCTGTCCTCTTAATTCCGATCTTTCACTGCAGAGGCCCACTGGGCACCCAAGGGTATAGTTTGGGCAAGGACTTCTCACAGCTCAGGGATCATGGAAAAGACACAACAAAGAAAAAACTTCTTGATCTTGGAACCTGCCTTGCCTGAGCAGCTTTTGTGACTTCCTGCTCAGAGGACCCCTCAATGCCCATCAAGGGCAGGGAGGGCACAGTGGAATCACTTTGGGGGGTGGGGGCAGTAGAGCATAGGAGTTAATGGAGGCCTCCTGGCCTCACCACTTGCCAGCCATGAGGCCTTGAGTACATCACTTAACCTTTCTGTGCCTCAGTTTTCTCATCTTTAAATTGGGGATTCTGGGGCTTCCCTGATGGTGCAGTGGTTAAGAATCCACCTGCCAATGCAGGGGACACGGGTTCGAGCCCTGGTCCAGGAAGATCCCACATGCCATGGAGCAACTAAGCCTGTGCGCCACAACTACTGAGTCTGAGCTCTACAGCCCGCGAGCCACAACTACTGAGCCCTTAGGCCACAACTACTGAGCCCTTAGGCCACAACTGCTGAAGCCCGCGTGCCTAGAGCCTGTGCTCTGCAACAAGAGAAGCCACCACAATGAGAAGCCCGTGCGTCGCAACAAAGAGTAGCCCCTGCTCGTCTCAACTAGAGAAAGCCCGTGCGCAGCAACGAAGACCCAGCACAGCCAAAAATAAATAAATAAATATATTTTAAAAAAATCTCTAGGAGCCAATCAGGGTAGTTTAATAAATAAATAAGTAAATAAACTGGGGGTTCTGGAAGTTCCAACCTATAGGGTTGAAAGAAGCAAATGCGTGATCATGGTAAGCTCTCAATAATATAACCATTAATATTAGTTGTAGGGTAGAGGGGAGAAGAGGAAGTCTTATCTGCCTTGCTTCAGAAAACAATCCCAAGTAGCCCCTGTTAATCTGACACCAACTTCCATCCCTGTCCCCACCCCCATCCCTGTGTGGGCTGTAGAAGGCCCTGTCCCAGGTGGGGTGGCCTGGGCATCGGCACTCAGATCTTCTTTAATCCCAGTCCTTGGATTTCTGTGGTTTCTGTCCTAGGATGACTATCCATCCAGATTCAACACACTCTCCTCAGGTTAGGTATGAAGGGGGAGGGAAAGTTGCCTAGGAATCTGTGCTGTGCAAGAAGAAGGAGCGCTGACATTACCCTGGAAATGCGGGCTGATATAGGTGAATGTTAATGTTTACAGTCTACTCTGGGCGATCCCAAGAAACAGGATTTCAGAGAAGGGAACAAACACTCCAACAGGGGTCATCAGGAAGGGCTTCAGGAGGCAGCATTTACTTTCCTTAATATGCCAGGATCGTTCTCTCCCCAGCTTCTGAACAACCAGTTTTCAACAAAGCGTCTTTGACCTGAGCCTCCAGGCTTTTGGCAAGAGGTTTAGAAAAACTGCTCAGAAAAAAACAGTGCCAGAAAACAGGGCTGGATGCAAGGGTGCTGCTGGAAGCTGGCATTCCCGGTTTCCAGCTTGACTCTGCAATCCAGGTCCCTTCCTTGTCTGCGAAATTAGGGTGATTGGGGAGTTGGTCAGAAGTTTACCAACCCCTCCTCCCGCTTACAAAGTCTATGATCCTTTACTCTCCAATCTCTGCCCCAAGGCCCCAGCCATACGTCTGTGCACCTCGGGGAGAAACCCCAGCAGGATTCAGCTGACTCATATTACCATAACAGGATGCGTTTTATATTGCTTTCTGGACCTGGAAAAAATCGAGAGTGCCAAGGCTAGACCAGCCTGTGAGCGTTTCCTGTTTCTCCGAAAGCGGACAAGCCAGCGGTCAGCATCCCGGGAGCAGCGCACGCCAAAAGGACAGCATCTCCTGGAGTCCTCCTACCTCCCGGCCTCCCCTGTTTCTTGTAGCGCTGGGCGTGGCCTCCGCGCGGCACATTGGTGGCTGAAGCAGGAGCTGGGAGGCGTCATCCACGTCCTCGCATTGGTAGAGCTGGTGGGGGGAGAAGGGGCTAGTTCGCAGCCTGGAAGCTCTGGAAGGTCGCGTGCGCTCTGCTGCCCGCAGCACAGTCCCTGACCAAGCGGAGGTCTCAGTCGGATCCGTGGGTGGCCGGACCGACCCCGGTGGCTCCCGAGGCTACTTCGGGAGGATTGCGCTCGGCACAGCTATCTTGTCAGTTTCCTGCAGGACCTCCCCGCAGCATGTGGCCAGGCGTCCAGACACCAGGCCAATCAGTTCCTTTACATACAACGAGCTGGGATCTCCTGGGCTCTGGGCCCCTCAGAATGGAGGGTGGCATTTGTGGAGTTATTTTGACAGGATACAGTGGGAGTGAGGACTGGGTCCGAATATCTGTTGTGCACATCAGAGGTGTCACAGGCAGCAACCAGCTGTCACCACACAGTGGGTAACTGGAGAGAATTTAATAAAGGGGCTGTTTAGAAAGGCAAGGGCCAGGGTCTGGGCCTCGCAGTAGCCTCCGTGTCCCCTGAGGCCTGGTGGGGCAGGAGGACCGGTGGCGGGGGTAGGGTGGGGGGGAGGTGGTGGGACCTGAGCGCAGAGAGCCTGCAGAGGGGCAAGGGAATAGGCCGGGCCTCGCTCTCTCCCGCCGCGCATCTCCACCGCGTCACCCTAGGCTGAGCCCAGCCTTGACCTCAACGGAGAAGGGGGAACTGGTGAGAGGAACCACGGGGACAAATGTCTGGTGCTACAGTTTAGAAATAACTGTTAAAAAGAGCTGCATCCAGATGTCTCAAGAGTCAAACATAGTCACCCTAAAATGCCAGGCCTCATGCTGGGTTTGCATGTCCTCTGGCCATTCACTGAGATCACAGCCTCAAGGTCACCACCGCCCACAGCCCAAGCAGGCCGGGTCCTGTGTCCAGAAAAGCCCTGTGTCACACGTTCCACCCGAGACTGCTGCTGAGTCATTGCCCCTTCTCCAGGACACTCTTGTGCAGAGTCCCAGCTGGTGGAAAGCATCAGTGGCTGCAAATTACTGAAAAATGAAAACAAACATACTTATCCCAACAGCATACCATATCAAAAGGAATTTTGCTTTTACAGAATCCAGTAAACTACCCTCAATTGTACCTGCTAAGCAGAAGTGCGCCTTTGTAAGCAGAGGAATGAGGAAAGAGATTAGGGACACCTGACCTGAAGTTCAGGGCACAACTTTAGCGACCAGTTTCATTTTCTGCCACAGGAGTCAATCGTCTAAAAAGAGCTGAAGGAAAGTGACATTTATTGGATAATTCCTAGCTGTGTAACCTCAGACATGTTCCTTAACCTCTCTGTGCCTCCGTCCTTTTATCTGTAAAAGGGGAACAATCAGACTGCCTTTTAGGGTTTTGTGAGGATTAAATGAGTCCATCTCTGGAAAGTATCTGAAACATGTGCGGGACACTGTAACATGGTCGTGTTACCTCAGTACCTGCTATGATCACGTGCCAGCCCAGAGGCCGTGCACAGTCTCTGTTTCCCACCCCAGGAGACCACAGCTTCCAGGTTTCCTCAACACTCAGAGCGAGCCGGCCATTTAGGGGACCCATGGATCGCCTGGTTTTTGCTCCCTGGGGAGAGATGTCCCAGAACGAACCCTTTCTCCTCTAGCCCGCATGCCAAGCACCTGCCTCTGGCTACCTGGTGGTAGAAAATGGCCCTGAGTTGGCATTCAGAAGACACTCAGAGTAGCAGCTGAGCGACCTTAATCTCTGGGCCTCAGAGTTCCTATCTGTAAATTAGAGATAATGATTGTTCTCCCCAAGTACCCACATGCAGGGTGTTTATAAAGATCAAATGTGGAATCACTACAAGTTTTTCCTCAGTGTAAACACCCATGCTTCCAACCCCAAACTGCATTCTAATGCTCCGCTGAGGATGGAATGGATTAAAATAAACCAACCTCAGTGGGTGTGCAAGGGCCCTGGAGTTGCTCCCTAGCCCCGTGGAGTCGTGGGCTACCCCCACTGCCAGGCTGCTGCAGGGAGGGGGCCATTAGCCCAAGAGAACCCTTGAACTGCTGGAGACCTGGGATGAAGGGAGATGTCCCATCCCAGTTAGTTCCCAGGTTCCAGGAGGAAACAGGGATTCTGCTGAGATACCCTGCGTGCAGCGCCTAGCTCTGGCCCGGCACATAGCAGGTGCACAATGAATTTGCTCCCCTTACACACGTGTGAGCACATACACAACCACGTTCGGCCTCACCCCAGACTTTCCGCAAACGCCAAGCACCCACTATGTGCTGGGCACTGCACAAGTTTCAGGGGACCAGGCACGAGAGCTGGCCTCAGCCTCTGGGAGCTCCGAGGCTGGTGGTTGAGGCAGCCCTGAGCGCAGGAGAGAATTGGAGCCCTAACAGGGGTCCTGGGGAGGTGATTCAGGGCTGGGGGTGATGGTGGATGGGCCTTGGGCTGATGGGAGAGCAGGCACAGCAGGAGGGGTCGGGAGCTCCAGGGTAGCTGTGGAAAGCAGGTTAGGAGGAGGCAGGGTCCTCGGGCAGCGTTTTCTTGTGCCACATCTGCTTGATTTATTCCTTTGGTGCCTGCGGGAGAGGCAAGACCTTGGCTGCCCACCCCTGCAGGTCTCCCCATAACTGGCACATGGTAATCCCAGCATGGGGCCCCTGTCGTGGAAGGAGAAGGCAGTGCAGCCCTTTGTCCCAGGTGACAGCACAGGTGGGCTGGAAGAATCTATAAGAGAGTCCTGCCCTCTGGGTTCCAGGGGAACATTCTAACCCATCAGAGTCCTCATGCGGCTGAAGGTTCTTCCAGAGGTGGCTTCCAGGTCTAACTCCAGGTACGGGGCCTGGGGTGCCAGCCATCACTTCTTCCCTCCTGCTGTCTGGTCACCCTTCTCCTCCAGCTTTGGGGGCAGGCAGTTGGTCCCCCTCCACTCCAGAGCTCCCTGCATGATGGCCCTGGGGTGTCAGATCGGAGTGGACAAGGGGAGGGTGGAAATGAACCCTCCTCAGTGGTCCTCCCATTAGGAGAGTGTCTGAAGCTAGGCCACCCCTTCACGTTGCCCAGAAGAATCAGCTCCTCATTGATGATGATGAAGCTTCAGTCCCCTCAGGAGCCACACATCTGCATGAAGAGTTGGGAGTCTGGATATGGGGGAGGGATAGCTCTGAGAGTTGAGCCCTGGGGGTTGGTGCCAATTTGAATTTTGCCTCAGAGCAGGCTTAGAACAAGGAACGTCTATTAGAGCACCAGCTACGTGCCTGGCACTGTGCCAGGCCCTTTGCATATATTCTCATCTAATCCTCACTACAACGTTAAGAGGTAGGCATTCTAGACCCATTTCACAGATGAGGAAACTGAAATACAGCGAGTTTAGTTACCCAGAGTCACACAGCCACCTGAGGGGAGTGGCCTCTGGTTCTACTGGAGGAACTGTCCTTTTCTGATTGAGGGTGTCTCAGCAAGCTCCTGGGGCCAGTGTAGATTCCGGCTGAATGACTGAGGCTGGACGGGGAGCTGCCACCCCAGGAACTGTGTGTGGAAGGCTGGCTTGGGGAGTGTGGCAGCTCTGTCACTGATGGGCTGGGGCTGTGGGTACCCCGCCGCCAGTGGGGAGCTATGGAAGGGGTTTGCACAGGCCACCTCATTCCCATAGTCACCAGGACTAACCTGAAGTTAGTGGAGGTCCCCAAGCCTGAGCTTCCAGCGTGGGTGAAGGCTGCTTCCCAGCTGATGCACTTGGAAAAGCCCCTGCCTCTACCATGGCCACAGAGTGCTGTGTAATTTCCTCTGTGGGTCAGTCCGCCACCAGGCGCTGTGACAGGGCCGTGAGTCAGGCTCTGCTTGTCACTGACAAGCCACTAGCTGCCTGGCTTCCAGCTGACTCAGTGAACACAAGTGGCTGCCCCCTGCTTTCGCCCATCTCTGTTCCATCCTGAAGCGGAGAGGCGGGGCCGCTCCAGGGATGGTCAGGCAGCCATCCACTGTGGGTCACACCAGACCCAGAGCGTGCCAGGAGCTGGGAGCAGTTCCACGCTGTGGCTGGCATGGCTGTGACTGAGGCAGACCGTCACCAGCTCCCGAAGAGGTCAGCCACGAGCTTCCAGGGTCAGGAATCGAGGTACCCCCAGCAAGCTATTTGAACTGGGCCTGATCGCCCCACTCAACTCCCAAGTAAGACCATTCTCCACCTTCCCCTCAAGTTCAGGAGTCACACTGAGGAATTTACTCCTTTCAGAAAAAGGCCCTTAGCTTGGGTAGTTAAAAAAAAAAATCAGTGGTTACTTCAGCTGCCTTCAAGGAATTCACCATGTAAGGACAAGGCCTTGAAACTCAACAGATGGCTTTTAGAAAACAAGGATAATCTTTGGATCTCTTGTTCTGTGCTGACACTGGCTCAGCCCTTCGGGGTGGGGAGCACAGGCCGGGGTGCCGGGCATTCTCCTGGGTCGTTTAAAGCCACGCGCTCTGTGTCAGCAAGACTGTGATTCAACCCTGGGCTTGCCAAGGCTCACTCGCAGAGGGGTGAAAACGCTCTGCAGGCACGCTTCAAAGTGAGGGCTCTCCGCCTCCTTGAGGGAAAACCAGGATGCACAGGAGGTGGGCCTTTCCAGCTGCCCAGGGGAGGGCCCTTCAGAGCCAGGACTGGGAGGTGTTCGGCTCTGTACCTGACTAAGTGAAAAACAGAGAAAACTGAGGCGAACCTGGTACAAACCCTAAAGTCCATACTTTCCCATGTAGGTACTCCCTGCTGTCTTGCTTCTTAGCAGAGGAGTGATGCTTGTGTGATCCTCATGAGGACGCCTGGACCTCCACAGAGGGATCTGATGGTCAGCCGGGGGCAAAGAGGTCCATGCACCCCAGGGGCTTGCCCTCCCTCTGCCTCCCTCCAAGAAGGTAGGGGGTGGGGCTTCCCTGGCGGTGCAGTGGTTAAGAATCCGCCTGCCAATGCAGGGGACACGGGTTCGAGCCCTGGTCCAGGAAGATTCCACATGCTGCGGAGCAACTCAGCCCACGTGCCACACAACTACTGCAGCCCGTGCTCCTAGAGCCCGTGCTCCACAACAAGAGAAGTCACCACAATGAGAAGCCCGCGCACCGCAATGAAGACTAGCCCCCGCTCGCCACAACCAGAGAAAAGCCTGTGTGCAGCAACGAAGACCCAAAGCAGCCAAAAATAAATAAATAAAATAAAATAAAATAAATTTTTAAAAAAAAAGGAGGTAGGGGGTGGCCAGGAACCCTTTGAGGGAATAAGGTCACTCTGTATCTGGGCTATTTCTGGAATGATAAAGTTTATGTTGGCTGAGACCCTCAAAAGAGTTTGTTTGTTTATTTTTAAAGCCCTCCCTTTTCTTTTTTTGGCCTTCTCTTTACTTAATCTAATTGTCAGCCTGGCTGGTGGAGACCAGAAGCCAGAGAGGGTGCAGCACTGAACAGAGGCGTCCAGTGGGGAGGAGGGCTCAGCAGCAAGGACTGGGTGAGGCCTGGCTACTGGACCCGCCCACAACGCAGGCAGATCCCGCTTGTCTCCCTGGACACTTGGTTCCCGAGTATCCACCTGGGAGATACCTATAGGGCAGGAGAGAACAGAGGCAGAGGGGAGACACCAAGGGCTGGGTCCGTGAGAGAAAAGAGTAGCAAAAACATCAACAGTGTATTAGACTGATCACATTCACGGCTAAAACCCCAGAGTTTCATGGATCAGAAATACAGCAGGGCGGGCTTCCCTGGTGGCGCAGTGGTTGAGAGTCCGCCTGCCGACGCAGGGGACACGGATTCGTGCCCCGGCCCGGGAAGATCCCACACGCCGCGGAGCCGCTGGGCCCGTGAGCCATGGCCGCTGAGCCTGCGCGTCCGGAGCCTGTGCTCCGCAACCGGAGAGGCCACAACAGTGAGAGGCCCGTGTACCGCAAAAAAAAAAAAAAAAAAAAATGAAATACAGCAGGGCATTGGTGCCCAGCTGGAGAATTCAAGTTTGCTCCGTGCTTGGGGCCAGGACATCCCCATGGCGGGATTTTTTACTTGCTGGGACCTTCCACAGAAGTGCGTTTTTACCATTCTCTGCACCATAAACAAAAACTGCCATGGCAAACAGCTTTCAAAGACAGTTATCTCTAAAAGGAAATTGGGCCTTTATTTTCCCACAAGAAGTTCAAGTAATTGTGATTACTCAGAACTCCCTCTCGACATTCTTGTGAACATTTGAGAAATTCCCAGTGCCTCCTGTTGCCCCGAGTGCGGGAAGCCAGGGATGTGCCGACTCACACAGCTGCACAAGTGCTTTCGGGCTCACAGCAACTGCATAAACTATTGTATAACTGCAATTGTGTGTGTGTGTGTGTGTGTGTGTGTGTGTGTGTGTGTGTGTGTGTATTTACTTTGATAATGAGAGGAAATGCAAATTAAAAAGTATTGACTTCTGGTAAAATTATGCCTAGAAAATGACTTTCTACTCTCTATCCCTTCCATCCCCTCAGAAGTCCTCCTCTCAAGATCTCTCCTCCAGGAGGTTAGTTCCCAGAGCGGTTTTCCAGGATTGATAAGGGACATGTGACAATCTATGTCATTAGCTCCATGAGACCTCTACTTTGGGGCTCAAAGTTTCCCTCAGGCCCAGAGATGGATGCAGGGACTCTCCAGGCTAGAAGAGGCTCTGGCCACCAGCCAACTTTCAATGCAAAGTGCAACTCCAGTCACGAAAAAGACCTGGGAAGTCTTGCCAAATACTGAAGACTCTGCCAGAAAAGAATAAAGGGCCTGCATAAACCTGCCCCCATCTCCCCACGGAGAGAGCCAGCTCACCTTGGTTACCTACAACCATGGAGGATGAGCTTATGGGGGCTGGATGTGTCCAGGGGAGACTAATGAGGGATCCAGTAGCCTAAAGAAGGTGTCTGCTCACATGTCCACTACAGCATGCAGGAGGGAACAGCCACCGGACAGCAGAGAATTCCCAGGATTTTCTGCGTAGGTGTATGTTGATCACCCCTTTTGAAGAATTTCCTTTCCAGAAGTATGCTGTCTGTGAAGGGGAAAAAAAAAGTTGTGCCTAATTTCTATCAACAGAGAGAGGAAAATATCATCAATTGACAAAAAGTTTTAATGTCCTTAAAGTTATCATTGGAATCTGCTGCTGATGGAAACTCAGCAGTCTGCATGGGTCTCCAAAGCACCAGGTCTACACAAGTGGTTCCTGGTCCAAGGCCCAGCTGACTTTGCTCCCAGCATCTCCCTACTGGCACTGAGTACCAGTGGCTCCTGACCAGAACCCACAGGAGGATCCCAAACACAACTGTCCATCTTCCAAAGTCACGTGCTCTTCAGTGTCTCCCTAGAAGAGCTCACGGGTCTCAGACCAGATGGGCTCCCCCTGCTTTGCTCAGTGACACTGGTCACCTCAAACTGCATCATGCCAGCATGATGTCCCACAGAAAGAACTGTCCACACCAGCCCAATGCTGCTCAGGGAGCAGGTCTTCTGTGCCTTCTTAGCCTGGCTTCCCGCCCTCCAGGTGAATCTCCTTTCAACACAAACATATACAGCAAGTTTGTCCCTCCCTTCTCCAGCCCTTGATTGGATAAGTTTGGCCTTGTTAGTGAGGGATTCTCCATCCAAGCAGGCACAGTCTACTTGTGAAACAAAGTTTATGTGTAATTACACAAGTAGTAATAATCAGAACACTTCCCAAGGGTGGGGCTCTGTTCCAAGCATTTTGCTTCTATGAGTTTAATCCTTATAACAAGCCATTATTAGCCCTATTTTCCTTGAAAAAAAAAAAAAAGTGAGGCTCACTGAGATTTAGTTATGTGCCTCTTATAGTCTTACACAGCTAAAAACTAATAAAGCCAGTGTCTACACTGACCATGGCCATACGTACTGCAGCTAAGCAACACATTAATGCAGGTTCATTGTCTAAAAATAAATAAATAAACAAAAATCCAAAAACACAGAAATATCTGTAGTACAACTTATAGTCCCTCTTTGTCACCCCCTTCCAATTCTCCTTCCTCAGAGGTAACCACTCTGTGTATGGTGTGTGTACATCCTTCTAGATCTGTTTTCTTTCTCCCTTTGGCCACACTGTGCAGCTTGTGGGATCTTAGTTCCCTGACCAGAGATCAAATCCGGGCCCCTTGCAGTGGAAGCTTGGAGTTCTAACCACTGGACCACCAGGGAATTCCCTAGACTTGTGTCTATGTATGATATGGTCTTAGGATTTGGGAGAGACTTTAAATACATAAATTACACTATATGTGCCATGCTTCTGACTTGTTAGTTTCACTTGTCCATATGACTTAGAGGCCATGTCCCATCAGTATATGTAAATCTGCCTCAGTCTTTCAAAGATTTTAAGGATTCCATGGTGTGGATGTACCATAAATTATTTATCTGGTCTCTGACTGATAGCCATTTAGGTTGTTTCTAACATTTTGCTTGAAAAACCATGGTGGGTTGAACATCCTTGTATATGCCTTTGTGAGAATGGCAGAGGGCAGAGTCCCAGAAGTGGAATTTCTAGATCAGGGTGACTCCTCATTTAACTTGTTGCTACTGCCTAATTGTTCTCCAGAAAGATTGGGGTGATTTTCACTGCCCCCCCCGGGGTGTTTGAGAGCCCCTGTTTTTCCACATCCCCACCAATGCTACTGAATAGTAGCAATCCTTAACATTTTTACTAATCTGATGGATGGAGAGTGAGCTCTCCCTGTTTGAATTTGAATTGACTTTGCTTGAATTTATGTTTCTAGTTCCCTCATTGCTCATCGATTACTAGGCTTTGGATTTCTTTTATCTTGTGCAAGCAATTGCACTCTTCCCAATAATAATCTAAAATGACTCTTTAAAACTCTTTGCTGGGAATTCCCTGGCGGTCCAGTGGTTAGGAGTCCGAGATTTCATTGCCAAAGGCCAGGTTTGATTCCTGGTCAGGGAACTAAGATCCCATATGCCGCACGGCGCAGCCAAAAAGAAAAACAAAACTCTTTGCTGATCTCACCTTTGAGCTTAGGTAGATTCTGCTAAGAATTCTTATCAGTCCTTCCCAGCCCTGCCTGGAGCCACTCCAGGGCTCCTTTCTCAAGGACAAACTTCTGGAACACGTCAGCAATGCCTGCCTTAGGAAGGTTGTAGACTTTTGTCACAGTTGTGACTCAGTCCCGGTCCCTGAAGTCTGAGGCCATCCATGTGGGAAACAATAATTCCCTATGCGCAGACCCGCCGCCCACTCGGCCCTCATCCAGCAGAAGGGCTTTCTCTGCTTTCTTCCCACTGCCCCTTTGCTCCTACCCGCCCCTTTACCTCATAATGCTGTTATAAAAATAAAACATCCACAGACACTAAACGATTCAAACAGCACAAAATTATCCCATGAGAATATATGGATATTCGTTTAACCTCTGTGCCTCTTCAGAAACGTCTCTGCATAAACATGCATATATCTGCATATAGATTCTTTTTTTTTTTAATGCAACTGGAAGACAACTATACATAGTATTCTGCACCTGGCCTTTTTTTAACAATGTATCTCCAAGAATTTTCCATGTCAGCATACACAGATCTTTTTCATTTTGAATGGTCTCTTAGTATTTCCTTGATGTGTCATAATTTGTTTATTTATCTAGTCCCCCATTAATAGACATTTGGGTTGTTTCCACTTTTTTGCCACTACAAACAACGCTACTGTGAACAACCTTGAACAAACATCCTTTTGGACATGTGAAGATGTACGTGCAAGGTAAATTCCTAGAACTGTAACTGCAGGGTCAAACAAAAGAAACGTGTACTTGAATTTTGATAGATTTGCCGTGCCAATTTACCCTCCCATCAAGAATCATGGAGAGAGGCTGTCTCCCTGTCCTCTCTCTCACTTGCATCAGGCTTTGTTAAGCTTATAAACCTTCTCCCATCTGATAGGTGAAAAGTGGTATCTCATTATAATCCTAATTTGCATTTCTCTAATTATGACTTAGGAATATGTTGCAAATGTTAAGAAGTCATTTGTATTTCTTTTTCTG
Source organism: Globicephala melas (assembly GCF_963455315.2). NCBI lineage: Eukaryota > Metazoa > Chordata > Mammalia > Artiodactyla > Delphinidae > Globicephala > Globicephala melas. Next base: position 114,460,743 of record NC_083315.2, on the reverse strand, counting down.
TAAACTGCCTATTTATACCCTTTATGAACTATCCTATTTGTTTATAGGAGTTCTTCATAGATGAAGGAAATTAATATTTTTGTTATGTATGGGTGATAGTTTCCCCCAGTTTATTGTTTATCTTTTGTCTGTAGGCTTTTATTATATATAGGTTGCCCTTAGATTCTGGGTTTTCTGTCTTTTAGCAGGTTAGAATTTCACTACACACATCTGGGCAAGGATTGATTGTTGTACTTCCTCTTCAGTTCTACATTTCAGTCCCCATTCCCCTGAGGTGGCAGACACTTCATCGTGGCAATCCAGAGACTGGCTGGCCCCCTCATCCCCTCAAGCTTCCTGGGGTGGTCCTGAGTCCAGGTGGGCTTACTCAGGGGGAGGAGCTCACTGGATCCTCCAGGCCCGCTGTCCATCTGGCATCCACTGGAATTGCCTGCTGATAGCTTCTTGTCCGCAAGGCCCTTCCGAGGCTGTGCACTCCTCCCCAGCCCTGCAGCGCAGGCGGAGTGCACAGGACTCCTCCACCACCCGCAGGGGTGCAGAGGCCCACCTGCCTGACGCCCCACTTGGCCTTCCTAACCTGAACCTTTGCCACCTCCTCTTGGCTCATCCCAGAAAACAGGGTCAGTGCCCCTTCCTCAGGATCCCACCAACATCTACATACATCTCACGACCCCCCAACTCTGCTCCCAAACCCAGGGACTCTGACAAGCCTCACTATTCCTCCTCAGACAGCTCCCCAGATCTATCCCTGTGCCTTCCATTCCTCTGAGGAGTTGGAATTCTGGACTTCAGAGATCAGGAAGACTTTTTATAGATTTTTCTCCTCTGTCGTCACATCCCTTCCCTGAGGCAGGCAGTGCACACAGAATGGCAAGAAATGTGTGTGTGTGTGTGTGTGTGTGTGTGCGCGCGCGCGTGGCTCCCGGGGAGAGGAGAGGCCAAAGCTCATCAGGAACTCCCAGGTAGAAAGCAGATGGGTGTTAAACCCTGTGCACTGCCCAAAACCCTGTGCACTGCCCAGAGCTGCAACGCTGGCTTCACCAGACCCGTATCCTCTCAAGCCCCCAGCTGACACAGTCGGGGTTTCTGGGGTCCGTGTGCTGGCGATGCCCCTTCTCTGGAAGCCCTTTGTGGGCGGGGGTGGCCCGTCTTACTCTCCTTGGTGTCATCCCGCCCCATGGGCCTCACACATCTGGGCACTTGGTCAGGTGCGCGGCGCTGAAGCACGGTTGTAACAGGCCAGGCTGTTGTTGTCCTGGGGGTTCTCCAAAAAGGCCGGATGGGTGGGGCACCAGTGAGGGGGGTACTTAGGGTGTCCCCCAAATGGCTTTCTCCTAAAGGCTTTCCTCAGCTGAGCTCCAAGGAACCAGGGGAAACAGGTTTTCTCCAGAGAGCTCTATCTGCGGATAAGGCCTCCCCACTCGTTTGTCTCCCCAGCCTCCATCCCTGCTATGTTGGGGTTTCTTCAGGCCAGGGGGCTGGACAGTGTAAAGTGACCTCAGACCTGGGGTCTTCAGGAAGGGCAGCTGTAGGGGCGGAGCTTTAGGGAAGGTACCAGGCACCAAGCTTCACTGAACACAATTGACTTCACTCCTCATAGGGCTTTCATCTCATCCCTACCGCACCCCTGGCACCACCTTTACTTTGCCTCCAGCCAAATCAAAGCTCCATCTATAATCCTTCTGGTCATAAGGGACAAGGTCCTTTCTGCAAGGTCCCACATTTCCTGAAAGTGGAGATTGCAATAAAATCCAGCCACCTGCACACGAGAGGGTCCTCCCCACCCAGGACCCCCTCTCCCTGCCCCTCTTTCTCTTTCCCGGGCAGGGCCAGCTCTCAGGACAGTGCAAACACGTCCTCAGTTGGTCTCCAGTCCTCCTGCCATTTCTGCTTGTCCCCTCCAGCATCCTCCATGAGCTCAGCTGCAACCTGACCTAGTTTTGCTGGCTCCCTGATGCGACCTCAATGCCGGTTACCCACCGAGGCCGAGGCCTTGCTGCCTGTAGATCTTCTATGTTAATTAATCCTCTCCTCAGTAGCATCTCTTTTTTTCTTTGGCTGTGCCGCGCGACATGTAGGATCTTAGTTCCCCAACCAGGGATCAGAGCTGTGGCCCTTGCAATGGAAGTGCAGAGTCTTAACCACTGGGCCAGCAGGGAAGTCCCTCGGTAGCACCTCTGAGCGGCACCATCCACCAGCATGCTTGCCTTAGGGCTGAAGGCCCAAATCACAGGGAAATACAGGCATCAGTGGAGCCCCACCTCTGGAATTGACTGGATGGTCTCTTGACCTCCCTGGGTCTCTTTCTTCATCAGTAAAGTGGTGAAAAATACAGTACTTATCTCACAGGGTGGTGAGAGCTCCATGGGTGACACGCACGCTATTATTCATAGCATTTTGTGAAGAGCATTAGTCATTGTAAGTGATCTTGCCCCATCCATCTAGCATAAATCTTGAGTCATATATTTTTTGGAGGGGAGGAGGGTTTTCTCTACATTTTCTTCTTCTTTTTTCTACAAGTCTTTTTTAAAAATATTTATTTATTTGGCTGCGCAGGGTCTTAGTTGCAGCACGTGGGATCTTTGTTGTGGCACGCGGGATCTTTTAGTTGCAGCATGTGGGACCTTTTTTTTTTAGTTGCGGCATGCGGAATCTTTAGTTGCTGCCGCATGCTGTTCACATGCCGTGAACACTTAGCTGCGGCCTGTGGGACCTAGTTCCCTGACCGGGAATGGGACCCGGGCCCCTTGCATTGGGAGCGTGGAGTCTTAGCCACTGGACCATGAGGGAAGTCCCCTACAACTCTTTTTTTTTAATTAGAAGGTGGGGGTAGTGGTGGCAGTGTTAGAGAGGAAAAACAGTATAGGGTGTGGATGGAAAGATAAATAGGCTATCGGGCAGCCTCGCCTCACAAAGTAGGTGCCAGCAAATTCAGCTGGGACTGAATAAAGTTTGGAAACCTAGTGCTGAGCTCCTGGCCTCCGAGGACATGGACACAAGCCAGGCCCCCCCAACCCCGCAGGTGCAGTGTGGGCACTCCCCAGGAGCCTGCATCAGGAAGGCACCCCCATGGACGCCATGGGGCCATCCATGCCCTCTTCCATTACCTTATGTCCCTGGTTTGTCACATCTGGAACACAGGCCACCAGGGAGGGTACTGGGCCCAGGAGACATGTGCTGGCGTCACGGCAGAGCCAGGGGTGAAGGATCAGGTCGTCTCCTGAGAGGGGACAGCAAGCCGGAAGCCCAGAGGACTGGAAGGCCCTTAAGTCACAGTGGTGGTTGGTTTCCCCATGGGGAAGCAGAGCAGGAGATGCAAGGTCATGAACTGGGAGAGGAAACAGGAGGTTAGAAGCAAACCATAGCTATCGGCACTGCAAAAGATTGAAAACACGCTCAGTTTCCATCAGTGTGGGGAGGGCTAAACCCACAGGGAATATCCATACAAGGGAAGGCTGAGCAGAAAGATGAGAAATTGCATCATGTATTGATGTGAAATAATATCCAAGACATATTATTAAGTGAAAAAAGCAAGATGCAGACAGTGTATAAAATAAGCTATCATTTGTGGTTTTATTTATATTATTTGCTTGACTACGCATAAAATGTCTCTGGAAGGAGTCACAAAAAAACATTTTAGGAAGTTTGTGTTTAATGGTGATGGGGTTCAGGGCAGGCTACCCCCAAATATGATACTTTGGCATATTGATTATTTTGAATTAAAGTTACTTAAGAAGTAGCTGGTACAAGAAGGACAGGTACTCTGACCTTCCTTTGTCCCTCTGGAAGCAGGAAAAAAAAAATCTCCCATCTTGGAGATTTTATGCCTACTTTGGTCATTTCTTTGGGTCTCATATCTTTGGGGCCCTGGTACATACAAAATTAAATTAAAGTAGTTTTTCTCCTGTTAATCTCTCTTTCATTAAAGAGGTGTCTCAGGACTTCCCTTGTGGCGCAGTGGTTAAGAACCCACCTGCCAGTGCAGGGGACACAGTTTCGAGCTATGGTCCGGGAAGATCCCACATGCCATGGAGCAACTAAGCCCATGTGCGCAATTACTGAGCCTTGCTCTAGAGCCCGCGAGCCACAACTACTGAGCTTGCGTGCCACAGCCACTGAAACCCACAAGCCTAGAGCCCATGCTCCGCAGCAAGAGAAGCCCACGCGCCACAACAAAGAGTAGACCCCGCTCGCCGCAACTAGAGAAAGCCTGCGCACAGCAACAATGACCCAATGCAGCCAAAAATAAATAAATTAATTAATTAAAAAAAAAAAAAAGAGTTTGTCTCAGCCAAGAACCTAGAAGCGTAGAGGAAAAAATTATTTTCCTTCCTTACAATGGGTACAGAGTTTCAGATGGGGAAGATGAAAAAGTTCTGAAGATGCATGGTGGTGATAATATGAATTCACTTAATGCCACAGAACTGCAGTTTTAAGTGTACATACTTAAAACTGATTACAATGGTAAATTTTATATTACATTTAACCACAATTTTAAAAACCCCAAACATTTCATTAGTTGCCTGTGGGGAGAACGGAGTGTTCAAGAAAGAGAGGAAGGGAGACTTCCCTGTACATCCTTTTGTAACCATAGAAATCTTTTCAAAACATAAGTAAGAAAGGAACTTCCTTGGCGGTCCAGCGGTTAAGACTCCCCACTTCCACTGCAGGGGACACTGGTTCGATCCCCAGTCCAGGGACTAAGGTCCTGCATGCTGTACGGTGCGGCCAAAAAAAAAAAAAAAAAGAAGAAGAAGAAGAAAAATTAAAAATAAAAGAAGCAGCAAACTGATAGGGCCCAAGGGCAAGCTAAGCCTTACAGGAGGGCTGGCTGAGAGGCAGTGCAAGGTGGTAGCTGGTTCACTGACAGCGGAACTATTTACAAAGATTTAACAGGGGAAGGAGAGCGCAGGGGTTGGAGCAGCACCTGGACTCAATAGCAGTGGTGCTCGGTGATCATACGAATTACTGGAACCAAGGAGAGAATCGGTGGAAGAGGCTGCCTGACAGAGGCTGTGACCTTCCTTCCAGGGTCACAGCCAGTGTGGGTGACCGTGCAGGGAAGGCATCAGGGGAATTAATACAGAAGTCTCTCTTCTCCCTCCCTTTGATCTCTCCTGGGCTCCCCACTGGCCGACACTGAAAGGCAGCCAGAGGGCAAGGGCGCTGGCCCGGGCAGGATTGGTCACAGGGGTCAGCCTCCTCCAGACACAGAACCGGGTGGAAAAGGATGGGGAGAGCATCTGGAGGGACAAAGGGACAATCTCGGAGACAGCTTGCAAGCTGAGGAGCCAGCCTGCCTGGGCGTGTAGCCCAGCTACGTCATTTACTACCTGGGCATCACGAGGTAATAATCGTACCAATGCTAGAAGCTGCTATGAGAATTAAATTTGTTAATATTGACGTAAAGTGCTTAGAATGGTGCCGGGCACAGGGTAAGCACTGTACACGTGAAATGACTGTTACTCATTACAGCCTGCTGTGTGAGACCTAAAGCTTTCCCTGGCTCCTACCAAGGAAGGATGCAATGGAGCAGGGCTGTTCTCGGGGGCAGGAGGCGGAACCAGCAGTGAGTGTCCGGGTGAGGCCGGCATCTGGGAGTAACAGCAATACCGATTCACTGAGCACCTCTGTCAGCACTGTGCTGGGCCTGCTGTGTCCACTGTCATGAAGCCCTCACCACACGTGCCAGCTGGGTGGAATCATTGCTCCTTACAAAGGGGGAAAACTAAAGCTTGGAGGGGAAGCCCCTGCCCAAGGGCTCACAGCTAATGAAAACCTTCCTCCCAGCTGGTCTCTCAGTGCTACACTCCTCCCAGTTGCTAAGTGTTCCTGTAGCAAATCAGTCCGTGAAAGATTTACAAGTTGTAATATCAGAATTCAGGCCAGTGGGACTCCCCTGGCGGTCCAGTGGGTAAGACTCCACGTTCCCAATGCAGGGGGCCTGGGTTCCATCCCTGGTTGGGGAACTAGATCCCTCATGCATGCCACAACTAAGAGTTCGCATGCCGCAACGATGATCCTGCGTGCTGCAACTAAGACCCGGCACAGCCAAAATAAATAAATAAATTTTTTTTTTTTTTTTAAAAAAAGGAATTTAGAACAGCCACTATTTCCAGAATCTCTCTGAGCTTACCAGGCACTTATACAAAGGGTAAATTCTCGTTCAAAAAAACTATGGTCAATTAAAAGAGTTGATGAAAAGTGTCTGAAATGTCAAATTTTTAACTTTAAAATGCAAATTTAAAGAGGATTGCAGGCAATTTTATGAAAAATTATAAGCCCATGTTGAAAGTAATGCATTTTTTCAGAAAAATACCAGTGGCATGGTATTTAGAGACAGATATAGTTAAAGTACAGGAATAATATTAAAGTGATGAAAGTACCAAGAATAATTTTTCTTTCATTATTTTAAAATAGTGGGATAACCAATATAAACAAGTTTTCTATTTGCTTGAATGTACATGTTATCTTTTAAAATAATTTTATTTTTGAAGTTTTAAAATATATTATTTTATAAACACACAAATATAATAAACCCAATTTCTCAGTCAATACTTAACAAATTTTTAAAGTCCAAGGCCACCTCACATGTGGATGAGTGTGTGGGCCCCTCCTTGCCCCCTGCCCCACCACTTCACAAGAGGAAAGATGATTTTCATCCCTGTTCATGGTAAATATAAATGGACGAATGAGTGGAGGGAAGATTGATATATTTGAAGGACAAATAGACCTAGGTAGAGTGGTGATGAGGTTGGAAAGACAGTTTGGGTTACACGGGAAAGGCTTTGACCGGAGGCTGAAGAGAGGATTTTACCCAAGAAGCAGTACAGAGGCAGAAAAGTGATGTGACGCCACCAGACTGCAAGGAAGATTTATCTCACAAAGGGATGAAGAGAGGTTAGAGAAGGAACTGGTGTCAGGGTCACTATTGGGGGGCTCGAGGTGACAGAGGCTTTATTTTTGGGGTTTTTTTTTTAATTTTTATTTTTGGCCACACCATGCAGCTGGTGGGATCTTAGTTCCCTGTCCAGGGATAGAACCCAGGCCCTCGGCAGTGAGAGTGCAGAGTCCTAACCACTGGACCGCCAGGGAATTCCTGACAGCATCTTTAGAAGGGCCTAGAAAGGGAGGCAAGGAAGCCTGAGAGGTGGAAAGGGGACTGGCAGGATCTGGCAGGTGCCCAAGTTGGGGGCCTGGGAGAGGGAGGGGTAGGGGGTAAGCCGGCCCCCTTGGCAGTACCAGGGAAGTCAGGATGTGGGGAGGAAGCCTTTTCTCTCTGCATTTCCGTTAAGCCACCTGCTTCCTGAGGGAGGGGGGCGGGTTGCGATTCACCCTCAGGTCACGTCTGAGGCCATCTGAGGCCTCACCCATGTCTGAGGCCGACGTCTCCCCAGTGCCCAGAATGGGGGACACCAAGGCCACAGCACCATCACCTCCTCTGATCTTGGTCCTGTTTCCAGGGTGAGGTTCTGCCCCTCTTGAGATGGGGAGCAATTGAGCCCTTTCTTACAGTCCCAAGACTTCTCCCAAGCAGGCAGTCCCTGGCCAGAACATCCGTCCAGACGTGGTTCTGTACCCATCAGTGTATTTTCAGGGTACCCCGTGGATAACTTCTCAACCACCTGCGACTGTCCTGCTGTGCTGAATCCTCAGGGCCTGAGACAGCACTAGGAATCACCTAGAGATGATTCTAGATCATCTCGATCATCTCTCCCTTGCCCTCTCCAGTCCTGCCTTGAGTGTCAAAGTTCAAATAAAACTGGACATCAGGGAGAAGTAAGACAAACCACAGAGGAAGTGGCCGCCCCGCCCACTTGTGCACACGGAAGGCATGCTGGGAAAGAGGCCAAGGGACCACACACCAGACACTTCTGTTTCTTGGCTGCAAGGCCAGTGCTGGGCAGATGGGATCTTTATCAGCAAGAATGTAGATCAAGTGGTCAGCAGCCCCTTCCAGCATCACGTGGATGATTTATGATACCTGTGAGCATCAGGCTGCTCCTTAGGCCTTGGTAAGAGAAGGAAGGCCCAGGGGTCGAGCCCTTGCCTGAGGCAGCCTCAGCAGAAATCTCAGTGAGCAGAACAGAAGAGGTCTCTGCCCTTCTGGAACTCACATTCCTGTGGTAGAAGATACATGGTAAACAAATATCTAAGATAATTTGAAATGGTGGTGTGCGCAATGACAGAAATGAAAAGCGTGCAGGGAGTCCTTAGAAATCATGGTCAAGGAATTACTATTTCACTTGAAGGAGACGGAGGCATCCGCCGTGTAAGAAGCTAGGGAAAGTCATCCAGGCAGGGGGAACAGAGAGGGCAAAGGCCCTGAGGTGGGACGTAGCTTGGCTTGTTCGGGGACTATAACAGAGACATTTGTGAACTGTGAGAACTACCTAGATTTCTAGCACTAAAGTTCCTAAATGAACGCTTGCAGGAAAGACCATTGTGTTAAGGGTTTATAAGACACGGGGTCAAGAGTACCCAAAGCTCTGACCCTCCAAGGGGCCTTTGCTTTCAGTCTGGATGGCTGGGGAGGAGAAAGAAAATGGTGGTGGTTGCTCCTACCTCCTACCTGAAAATTCTGCCTGGGTGGGTTGTGGTGCCCTGGCTGTGGGTTAGGGGAGAACCAAGCCGGAACCAAGATGGACCCCGTGACCGCCCCCAGCTGCCCCGGCAGCGAGAAGGGTTTGCTCCTCTTCCTTTCTGCATCAGCCCTGAAGTCACAAGCGAGGGGCCAGTGTTTCTCTAAGTAGGGCAGGGTCCTTGGGGGACGCGCGAGGAGACGGTGTACATTGGGGGCCTCTAGAGGCTTGGGTCATTGCTGGGGAGTGACAGGTTGTTGCTAGAGGCTTGGGCCTCAGAGAAACCCCTGGCTCTGCCCACCTTCCAGAGTTTCGACAGAGCCTGGAATCACTCTAGGGGCAAGGGCCGTGCATCTGCCAACATCCGTCCAGCTCTCCTCAGCCACAGGAGCCCAGGACCAGCAGCAAGGAGGTGGGAGCCAGGGGTGCAGTGGGAAATGGGGCTGTGGCCAGTGGAAGCCTTGGGACATGCATGGGGCAGGAGAGGGCCTTGAAGACCTGGGGACAGGCTCCTCAAAAGCAAAACCACTTGAAACACCCCAGCTGGGACAGCTGAGGCCCCTGTGGCCAGCCCCCGACAGCCCCGGAGGCTTCTGCTGTAGAAAGCCGTGGCCAGCGAGGGCAGCTGCCCACCCCTGCACAGGGCCCAGGATGGCTGAGGGCTTAGGGGTCTAGGGACAAGGGGGTGACTCGAGAGACAGCCACTCCAAGGCCTCCCCTGAGCTCTGGGACCAGCCCCGAGCTCAGGCCTCCCCATCTGGGCTCTGTTTCCCTCTTCTGTTCGCGGCTCTGACTGTTCCCCCCCACCCCCCCGGGTGAAGGGAGGCTGGGAGGCTCGCCTGCCCTGAGTCGCGGCCAAGCTGTAGAAGGCAGGGCCTTGGCAAGCACACAGTGTCGCCGCTCTGGGAGCGGTGGGGCTAATTATACTCAGCTGGCGGCAGTGGCTTGGAGATGGCTGGGAGTTTCCCAGCTCGCTGGCTCGCCTGGCCTCCTGTGTGGTAAACACTGCAGGGAGGTGTGGGGACAGAGGGCGGGGAGGTGCGGGCAGGAGCCCGAGCCAGGCCTTGAAGGGGGGCCAGGTGGGGCAGCCCGACCAGTCGCTGACTCCAGCTAGGAATCTCACTTAGAATCCGTGGCCGTGGGGCAGGTCCAGCCCTCTCCAGGGTCCCAGGCGCAGGGTCCTCCTGCGGGGTGGGGGGCCCTAGATCCAGCCGGCTGGCATATGGTGGAGCACGATAGGATGGAATGCTTGGGGAAGGCCCAGAGAAGGGGCCTGATGGAGAATGTACTGTCCGCCTTTCCTCTTCCTGCCAATCTTGGGGACTTTCCTGGGGTCAGGGCTGCTGTGTACAGCCGTGCAGGTGCGGACTGATCCAGCCCGTGCTGGCTGTGACCATCCAGACAATGGGTCACCTTTATCCGAAGCCCACAAGGGCCCTATGCAGGCCGGTACCTGGTGCCCACAGGCCAGGGTCAGAGGGGGGTTGAGCATCAGAGAGGAGCCCTAGGCACTGGGGCAGCTGCTGGCCTGGGAGCCCTTCCCCTGAGGCTAGGGTGACACTTTCAGGACTGCACATCTGGCCTGGCGATCAGCGCCTCAGGCTCCAGGGGTGAGCTCTCAGCCCAGGAGGTGAGTGGCAGGCTGGCAGAGTAGTCTGAGGGTCCTGGCTGAGGAAGCCCAGACCCCTCGCCTATTCCCCAGGCTGTTTGCTTCCACGTCCTCCCCTGCCTGGGTACGAGCCTCTGCCACTGTGGCAGGTCACATCCAAACCAATCATATTTCATCCCGAGTGGCTTGAGTCACACAGAATTGGAATGAGGGGTGAGCCTGTGAAAGTGAGATTCAGAAGTCAGTGTGGTACCTGCATTTGACCTGAAAAATGTAGACCATGAGGCTAAATTACCTGTCAACTGAGTCCACTGGGGCAGGACCAATGATTTTATGTCACACCTATCCTTACACAATTCACAAGCATGTTTAGATTTACAAACACTAATCTCGAAGCCCTATTCACTCAGTCAGTAAACATTTAGTGAACACGTCCTGGGTCTCACTCACCATCATGTCTGAAGACTCAGTAGGGAAGCAAATACGCCCTGTGCTCACTCACATTCTAGACAAATCAGAAAACCAAGAAAGCAAGCAGAATAACTGCAGATGGCAATAAGCATCACGGAGGAAATAGGCAAAGTTGAGAGCAGTGGGCCGACTGAGCTGGCCTTGCTTCACCTCTGAAATGAAATAATAGAAAACCCACCCAAATCCTGTCAGAGGAAAAACAAGCCTTGAACCACCTCCAGACCACAAGCCCAATTAAGAACCCCCTTCCCTGCACACCTACTCCCAGCTGCGGCTGCTTCCAGAGGTGAGGCCTGCAGGGCTGGCGGGAGGCCCTGGGCGTGAGGGACAGGAGGGACGTGCCACCTCGCCACAGGAAGGGGACATCAGTGCTCCGTCAGGGTAGCACGAGGATTCATAGAAAAGGTGAGGGAGGGCTTCCCTGGTGGCGCAGTGGTTGAGAGTCCTCCTGCTAATGCAGGGGACACGGGTTCGAGCCCTGGTCTGGGAAGATCCCACATGCCGCGGAGCAACTGGACCCGTGAGCCACAACTACTGAGCCTGCGCGTCTGGAGCCTGTGCTCCGCGCAACAAGAGAGGCCGCGACAGTGAGAGGCCTGCACACCGCGATGAAGAGTGGCCCCCGCTCGCCACAACTAGAGAAAGCCCTCGTGCAGAAATGAAGACCCAACACAGACAAAAATAAATTAATTAATTAAAAAAAAATTTTTTTTTAAAGCTAAAAAAAGAAAAGGTGAGGGAGCTAAGGCCAGTTTTGAAAGATGGATCCAAATTTTGCGGCCTGGCCAGAGGGAGAGGCCTCCTGGCTCGAAGTGTAGGAGGAGGTGGGTGCAATGGGGTGGGGCGCAGCAGAAGGGCACCGCCGGGGGAGGGGGGGAACGCGTGCCCAGCCCTCTGCGGCTCTCACGGGGCTTTCCCATGCCGTCAACCTGGCCAGAGGCCCGCGGGGCAGGGTCCAGGCAGGGCTATGAGCGTGGAAGTCTCTGGAGAGGGGCCCCTGCGAGGACAGGCTGCTTCTCAGGCCTGGCCACTCGTTCCTCTGAGGAGAGCTCCACGAGAAATGCTGCTTTTCCTGAATATCTGGTCGTGAACACAGACATCCAGGGGCGGGGAGCTGCTGGGGAAGAGGAAATGGACTCTCCGTACGGAGCCGCCCCCAGTCTGGCTCGGCCTGAGCACACAAGGAAATGGTTCCTAAATTGAGGGACAAGAGTCAGTCATCTGGGGCAGAGGGGCCTGTTAGCCACACTCCCTGTCCTTCTTCGTCTCCTAGAACATCTAGGGCTGGAACCAGGATCGTGTGATTTTAACAAGCACCCAGGCGATTCTGCTGCAGGCAGCGGTGGGTCCAGAGCCCTGGAAGCTGGGCCTACATGGCATGGCAGCCAGGAGGAGGCTGGGATCCGGTGGCTTGCTGTGGGTCTGGCAGCTCCTGAGAGCGCAGGACTTTTCCTTTGATCCATATCAGTTCCACACCCCACTCTGCCACCAGGTCTCAGAAGGGGCTCATCTTCTCCCTGGGATCCTCACCAGCTCCATCTGTGCTCCAACAGACAAACAAAGGCTAAGCTAGTCTCGAGAGCCCCCCTCCCCCATACTCTCAGTAATGTTTTATTTCCACCAGGAAAAAAGCCCAAACAAAGCACACATGAGGATTTGTGGTTCCTTCCGGTCTGAGAAGCCAAGGCTGAAATGCATTTTGCCTACACGTAAGTCCTGGGCCTCTCGGCGCTCACAGCTGATGGAGATGTTGTCAGGACAAAGCTGAACATTCCAGAAGAAAGGCTTGAAACCACCAGGCAACAGGGAGGGCGCACAGCTGCTGAGAACCTTTATCCGAAGCTTAACGCCTCTGCCCACCCCCATATTAGGCCACAGAGACGGCAAGCAGGGGTGAGCAGCAAAGGTGGTGAGAAAAGTCGGAAGAGGATGGAGCGGTCCCAAGGGGGACCTCGGGAAGGTCAAGGATGTTGCCTTCAACCAGCCACCCTCTCCAGGGTCAGAGGTGCACAGCTCTTGTCTGGGGGCAGATGCGCCTCCTTTCACAAGCTTTCAGGCCTCAATTACGATTCATCCCCTCCTGTGGTCTGTCTCCTAGGTCGTGACCTGAAGCCCACTGGGGTGCAGTGTCCCTTCTGTGGGGCTTCCCCAAGGCCCTCACTGAGGGGCTGGGCAGACGAGGCCTGTGTTAGGACTTGCCAAACTGCACCAGTATCTCAGCATCCTTTGTGGGAGACAGAGATTTTGCCCTGATAATTCCCTCCCCTTTCCAGCCCTAGTCCTAGCCCTGGCCTGTAGCCTTCCGTCCCCTAAGAGCTGCTGTGGGGAGAGAGGAGGGACCGCACTTCTGAAGGGAGACAGGCCTACGTGCTCAGTCCCAGAGCCCTAAATCCTTCCCTGCTCTCTGGCTGGTGAGAGCCACATAATGGGCCACATGAACAAATGCAGCTGGATAATACCACCCAAAATGAGGCCAGTTCTCCCTTGCACTCACAAGGCAAAGTTACTTCGGCTTGCCTTCTTATTAGGCCTTATACCTCATTTGGTCTGTGTCCTAATTTGGAGGCTTAATGTGAAAACAGGACAGCTTCACCTGCTCTATTATTCTTTTTTATTCTTTTTTTTAATGTTTTTGGCCACGACGTGCGGCTTGTGGCATCTTAGTTCTCCGACAAGGGATCGAACCCAGGGCCTCGGCAGTGAGAGCCCTGAGTCTTAAACACTGGACCCCACGGCTCTATTATTCTTATCCAGTCAGTCCCAGGCCAATCCAGAAAGCTGAGCTTTCAAATACCTGTGGTTTCTAGGGGCCTCAAGGGAGTCTCTGGGCTCCCATTTATAGGTGCAAAGATGTTATGGGACTTGGAGTTCGGAGCTGAGAGAGAATGTGGAGGTACCGGCTTTCACAAGGTGAGGGCTGTGTATTCTGGTTGACAGCAGCCCCATAAATGGGAAAGACCCCACGGCCATTGAATTCCAAACACACCTGGCTTTGAATCACCACCTACCACTTGTGTGACTTCGGTAGTCCCTCTGAGCCTCCATTCCTCTCCTGGGCAATCATGGCCCCATCATGGAGGCAGCGGCTGCAAGACAAGAGGAGAGCCGGGACGGGTCACATTCTCCTCAGCCCCTCAGCCCCAGGACCCTGCGTGATGGTGAGGAGAGGGGTGGGAAGAGCTGAGAGGTTTTTGTCGTCACTGCATTCTGCCTCGGACACTTCACGCTGCCCTACCCCACCCCATTCTCCTCTGGAGGTGGCAGCCCTCACCCCGGCCTCCTGCCCTATGCCACTGGGGGTGCAGGGCATCAGGCCGCTGTGACCGCGGGACGTAGGTCAGGGCCCAGCTCCCAGACGCTGTACAGACAGGATCAGCTGCCCTCCTCTGTCCCCGCATTCATCACTCCCCAGGACTGTGGGCCTTGGAGGTGTTTGTCCTTGTGTCCTCCCTTTCTGCTCCAGACAGGACAAGGAGTTTGAATTAGATAAACAGAGATAAACAAATGCTAAACACAAACACAAACTTTATCCAAACCATTTTTATATATTAAACAGAAAAAAAAAAGGGCCTGGGAGTGTCTGAGGGTCTTGTGTGGCCTTTCTCTGGGTTGAACTTGGTTCCCTTAGACAACGTGCCAAGGCTTTGTCTGGCCCCGAGGCCCTGCTGCGGCTGCGGCCTGTTGTTGTCAGCTGGAGAGGGGGCACCGAGGGGTGCTGTTCCTTCCTCCCCGGGTCTCTGGGAGACAGAGACCGCTGTGCTCAGCGGGCAGCCACAGGAGCACATTTGCATTATTTTGTGGCAACAAGCAAATTTCCTGGAGGGGGTTTTTGGAAGAGCTGGGAGCCGCCCAGAGGGAAAGCTGAAGGAAACAGGAGAGCAGGAGGCCAGGAGGAAACAGGCCTGGGCAGAGGCAGAATCTGAGGCTGCAGGCAGCCGGCGAAAACAAGGCCTTGGCCTGAGGTTGGGCTGAGGGGTATCTGGGGCCCTGACTCCCTCCTCTGTCCTTTCGAGCTGCAGAGGGGAAGCCCGGCCTGAGCACGTCCAGGCAGGGGTGCTACTGCCCGCGCTGACCTGCAGGAAAGCTTGCCCAGCCCAGCAAGCTTGTCGGTGGCAGGATAATGATCTGAGGAGGAGCCAGGCAGGCTGCAGAGTCAGATGGAAAATTCCCACAGCGCTCCTGCACCTGAGCTGCACCCGGGGGAGAGGCACCAGGCACCAGCTCCATGCAGGCCCTGACTGCATGACGGTTGGCAGGGCAGACGCTGGGGGCAACGGCAGCTGACTAACGTCAGGGGAGGGGGGTGGAGACTCGGTCTCTGAACTTTCTCTTTATTCTTGCACCTTGGGAACTGGCCTGACTATGGGCTTGGTTGGTGTGTTTATTGGGTAGGGATGGGGAGACCATTAGGAAACGAAAGAAGACAGACCTGCTTTCTGCATATAAAGGAGGTCCCACAACCCTCCAAAATCGGCTGAGAGTCGGAGAAAATGGGCCGCGTTTGTTTAAACAAATCAAGCAGCATTCCACAAGCATATCCAGATTTTAAATTTAAGTCACTATTAAAGCTCAGGTGCAGACACTCTCCGGTTGGATTGATACTGATGAATATAAGCCTTTGCTGGGCCCGGGGCCTCGAGGAAGAATGTCCGTGGGCACCTGCTGTGTGCTGGCGCCTTCACATAGAGCCTCTTGTTTAGTCCTTGCTGGGAAGAGCCCCGCCAGCAGGACATACTTGATGTGGTACGAAGCCAGACTGGAAGGCTCCTAACCAGTGTTCTCCCCCAGCTTCTCCCAGAAAGCCAGGCTAGAGCAGGCTGTTTCGAGGCCCTGGAGATGCAGGTGTTTCCCACTTAGTCTCCAGAGCTGGCGCCTCACATTCCCTGTGTCCCAGGAAGATGAGAAGGACCCAGGTGGCAGGAAGGGTGTCCTCTGGACACGTGGCTGGGAGCCCAGCAGCCTGGGTGCCAGGTCCAGGAAGGCCTCCCCATCCCTGGGTGACCCAGTCAGAGGGAGGAAGGAAGGAAGCCATGCAAGATAGGATTTCCCCACCCCAGGCCTGCAGTCTTCCTGGCTCCAACCTCCTGATAGGCAAGCTGGTTTGTTAGTTGACCTGTGTAGTTTTCCACAGGTGACAAAAGCCACTGGCAAGTTGCAAAATTCTCCGGCACAGGTGGGCTTCAAGAGGCCACAGTTTTCCAACAAGGATATAAAGAGAAGGTGGAAGAGCTCTGGACATTCTGTCAGAGCGACTTTCTTCAGGGTCCCCGACTGGGCCCAGAGCTACAGAGAGGAACTGGGCAGCGCAGGTTTCCATCTCTCCACCCCTTTCTGCTGCCCCAGGGCTCCTCCACGTCTGCCCCTCCCTCCCAGCTAGCCTTGACTCACGCTCCCTGGGCGCGGCACCTGCCGTCTGGCTCCCCTCCACTGACCCCGCCCTGGTCCCCAGGACACCCCGGCTGAAGATCCTGGGGGAGGGCACGCTCGGGGGCAGGCCAGGGGCCTCACAGCTCCGTGCTGCAGGGGTGGGAGCAGGGTGGTGCAGCCCAGCTGAACCAGAGCACTAGGGCTCTTGAGGTCTCTGCAGGCCCCAGGAGGAGAGGGGAGTGGGAACCCACCCGAGTCCAGGTTCCCCTCAGAGCTCCAGGAGGCGGTTTTGGTTCATGGCAGGGTCAGAAGCAGCTTGCTGTCCGATGCCATCTTCTCCAGCAAGAGAAGGCTTGAGGCAGGGCAGCCCTTGTCCTGAAGGCCAGGGACCCCCATGAGGAAAGTTCGCAGCCTGTGTGCGTTCGTCTTGGGCAAATAAGCAGCGGAGGGCCCAGGAAGGAACCTCTTCACCCGGAAAGAAGCAGGAATTTGGCTCACAGGCTGAACCGCAAATTCGGTTTTGCAGGTTACCCAAGGCCACACCTGCTCAGCTCTGGCTGAGGAGGGAGGGTTTTTTTACCTGGCTTCTGCCTTGCTGACCCCATTACTTGGGTGAAAATGTTCTCAGGAAGTCATATTTTGGAAGGTCAGTGTGCTTTCAAAACTTGGAAGCATTTAAGAGCCATTCTGAAAGAGCTCACCAGTTCCTGCTGAGAGACAGTAATACTGTTCTTTTCTGCACTTTAAATGTTTTATGTCATTTAATTCTCATTGCATTTCTTTGAGATGGACCCTATGATTATATCATTTTACAGAAGAGAAAACTGAGGCTGTAAAGTACTCAGCTGTGGATTGAGAATTGAGAGAGGCTCTTTGCTGAAGAGTTGAAGTCCCTGGCACTTGAATCAGGGATGGAAGCCTGGGATTGCAGGTGGCCCTTTCCCCACCTCTCTAGTCAAATGTCTCTGTCACCTGGGTCTCCTTGAGGCCCAGTTTGAAATGGAGCAAATGCAGAGTTGGGACTCTGGTGCTGGTGTGCAGCCTTTGGGAGCTGTTGGCCGTGACCTTTTCAGCAGGAATCTCCCCACTTCTAGTTTTGCTGTGTTGTCCAGTGTCCAAGTGCCTGGACAGAGGTTCATGTGACTATTTCTCTCTCTCGCTGGAAAGCCCCTCCCTCCAAGGCCATCAGCCCCGCCCCCTCCCCCCTACTTTGTGTCTTGGGACTGGGGTTTTTCAGAAATGTGAAATTAGCAGTGAGCACCTGGAGCCCTTCCTGCTTTAGAAGAAGCTGCATTATACCCTGTTTTACAGTGACATTTTGTTTTTTAAGAACACGGAGAAGAAAAGAAAAGAAAAGAAGAAACCAGAAAGGAATCTCCACGTAGTTTGCGGAAGGAAAGGAGCATACTACGTATATTATAATTTGGAGCTGTTAGAGGCATCCTCTCACTAGCCCTGGGCAGGTGGCTGGCAGTCCCGGGGGGTGCCCCTAACAGAGCTTGTCTGGAAGGAGGCCTGGAGGCTGTTTTTGCACAAGAGGACTTCATGCCCAATCTGCTTCTGTGAAGGGGCAAACCCTCACCCTGCTGGATGCAGACAGGATGCAAAGCTGCCACAAATCTCTCTCAGCTCACTTGGAGGAGATACTCTGCAAGAGATGCAAAGGCCAAAATTCTTAGTCCCCGGAGAGACTTAGCCCGTGTTGCCTTGTTCATCACTGTGTCCCCAGGCCCCAAGGCAGGGTCGGACTTGTAGGCGGCCCCAAATTTTTGCTGATCAGTCAGAGCTAAGAGGACTTTCCCTACATTGACAGGAGATGGTTCAATCACATGGCCCTTGCACAACAGCACTCCTCCCTGAGTCCCTCTTGAAGCACATTTTCTCAGGTGGCTGCTGGACACAGAGGCGCAGAGAAGCTGGTGGCCTCCTCCAGGTCACCCTGCAACAGTGAGTCTCTACAGCCATTCTATCAGGATCAATGAGCTACTTTTTTGGAGTGGGGTGATTTTGTCTAATGTTGTGCTCATTCAAAACTTAGAGCTTGGGCTTCCCTGGTGGTGCAGTGGTTGGGAATCCGCCTGTCAATGCAGGGGACACGGGTTCGTGCCCTGGTCCGGGAAGATCCCACATGCCGCGGAGCAACTAAGCCCGAGCGCCACAACTACTGAGCCTGCTCTCTAGAGCCCGCAAGCCACAACTACTGAAGCCCGCGCACCTAGATCCTGTGCTCCGCAACAAGAGAAGCCACCGCAATGAGAAGCCCGTGCACCACAACGAAGAGTAGCCCCTGCTCACTGCAACTAAAGCCAACACGCAGCAACGAAGACCCAACACAGCCAAAAATTAATTAATTAATTAGTTGTTTTTTTTTTTAAAAAAGAGCTTGACCCGTATCACTTAAGAAACACCAGGATGGGCTTCCCTGGTGGCGCACTGGTTGAGAGTCCACCTGCCGATGCAGGGGACACGGGATCGTGCCCCGGTCCGGGAGGATCCCACGTGCCACGGAGCGGCTAGGCTCGTGAGCTGTGGCCGCTGGGCCAGCGCATCCAGAGCCTGTGCTCCGCGACGGGATAGGCCATGGTGGTGAGAGGCCCGCGTACCGCAAAAAAACAAACAAAAAAAGAAACACCAGCATGGCCATCTTCACAGAATTTTTTTCCCTTTGGTCTTAGTGGGAACTTATGTAAGCTCCCAGAAACAAGTGTCCACCAGGCCCTTGGAGGCTGCCTAAGGATTATGGCCCCAGTTGTATGACCTAGGCAAACCCGGCTCTGATGGGAGTTGTCAACTAACCAGCTAGATCCAGTTGATAACCGAGGTGCTGCTCTCAGCCTTATCCCTGGAAAACCCCAGCTTGGGCGGGCACTCTGAGGCTGTTAGCTGGGGCTCCCCCCAGTTCATCCCTACTCTGCCCAGGGAAACCAGATCTTTCCTGTTCTTCTTCTGCTTCTCCTTTTCACCCTCATTCCAGTGGCCAGTGGAGGTTTAATCACTACAATTCTCGGCAATTCTTGTGATAGATCAAGGCAGGGGGCCAGGACTCTACACTTGGGAAAAGTTCCCCTGGTGGTTCTGATGTGAATCCCTGGCTAAGAACTGCCAATCTAGCACATTTCAGTTTAAAATGCTTCACTGCTTACGCTCATGGGATGTGGGCATAGGAAAGAGGTATTACAGAGATTTCAAACCACACCGATCTCGGTGATTTCCTTCTTGCGTAGAGGGGTCATGGGGCAAATCATGCTTATTGTTCCCCAGGAGGCTCTTTTTGAGTCAGAAGCAAACACCAACACCTGATGGTGTGCTTTCATTTAAGGCCAAGGGAGGCCGTTTCCTAGGGCTAGAGGGGGGGCCGCTAAAATCTGAGGTCAGTCAGATGGATAACAGGTGAGTAGGGTGAGATTGTGCAGCCAGGGAACTTTGGAGGCAGCTTTCCCCCTGTGGAGGCACCCTCGCTGCGGGTAGTGCCCACGGCTCTGCCCCGGTAAATGGGAACGCACTTCACGCATGCGCAGAGTTTTGGCCACCTGGGTTAGCGCTTCTCTGTGGTCTGGAACTGAGGAAAGCGAGGGTCACGCGTAGGTTTTGCGCAAGGAGGCTTAGGAGGCTTGACCAGCACGTGAGCAAGGCTCCTCACCAGGTAATGCTGGGATGTGCAAACACTTCAAAAATGGGTAAGAATACCCGTACCTTCACTGTTGGTATTTTATTGGGAAAATTTGGCCCTGTTTCTCTTAAAAGGACTGAAAACTTTAATCAGGTTTAAAAAAAAATTCGTGCTTTTCAGTATAGTTTTTTAGAATTCAGGGCTTAATTTTTGCCTGATTCTATGATTAATAACTGATCTATTGAAAAACATTTTGAAAATACATTTAAAAATAAGAAATTATTCATAATCAGTATGAACATTTTGCATTTAAAAAATTAATAGGCTTTTTTTTAGAATAGTTTTAGATTTACAAAAAAATCTAGCAGTAATTGTACTGAGTTCCCATTAACACCCACCTCCCCCCACACACGTTTTCCCTATTATCAGTATCTTGCATTAGTGTGGTACATTTGTTACAATTAATGAACTAAGATTAATACATTATTATGAACTAAAGTCCATAGTTTATTCTAGGGTTCACCATTTGTGTTGTACCTTTCTTTCTTTTCTTTTCTTTTTTTTTTTGGTCAGCCCACGCAGGTTTTGACAAATGCATAATGCCCTGTATCCACCGTTACAGTATCAAATAGTAGTTTCACTGCCCTAAACCTGTGCTCCACCGGTCATCGCTCCCCACTCTCCCTCAGTCCCCTTCCAAACTCCTGCCAACCACTGGTCTTTTTACTGTCTCTATAGTTTTGCCTTTTTCAGGATGTCTTATAGTTGGAATCATACAGTGTGTAGCCTTTCCAGACTGGCTTCTTTCACTTACAAGATGCATTTAAGTTTCCTCCATGTCTTCTGTGGCTTGATAGCTCATTTCTTTTTAGCACTGAATAATATTCCATTGCCTGGGTGTACCACAGTTTGTTTTCCATTCACTTATTGAAGAATATCTTGGTTGCTTCCAGTTTGGGGCATTTATGGATACAGTTGCTATAAACATGTGTGTGCAAGTTTTTGTGTGGGCATAGCTGGATCTTACAGTAAGAGTGTGTTTACCTTGGTAAGAAACTGCCAGACTGTCTTCCAAAGTTGTTGCATTTTGCATTCTCACCAGTTGCTGCTGCTCTGAAGCATCATCAACATTTGGTATTGTTGATTTCAAAAAAAAAAATTATCCATTCTAATAGATGTGTACTGTGGTATCTTATTGTTTTAATGTGCAATTTATGAGGACATATGATGTTGGACGTTCTTTTCATACAATTATTTGCCATCTGTATATCTTCCTTGGTGAGCTGTTACGATCTTTTGCCCATTTTTAAATTGGGTGTTTCCTTATTGTTGAATTTTGAGAATTCTTTATAACTAATATGCACACACATAAAGAATTCTTTATATATTGATATTTTGGATACCAGCCCTTGGTATCCTTTGGATACCAAACACATATGTTTGCAAATATTTCCTCCCAGTCTGTGGCTTGCCTTTTTATTCTCTTACATGTCTTCACAGAGCAGAAGTTTTCAATTTTAATAAAATCTACTTTATCAACTTTTTCTTTCATGGATTGTGCTTTTGGTGCTGTATCTAAAAGCTCATTGCCAAACCCAAGATTACCTAGATGTTCTCTTATGTTATAGTCTAGAAGTCTTATAGTTTGGTGTTCTGCATTGTCTATGATCCAATTTAAGTTACTCTTTGTGACAGGTGAAGATCTGTGTCTAGATTCATGTTTTTGCTTGTGGATATAGAGTTGTCACAGCGCCATTTGTCAAAAGACGATTCTTTCTCCAGCGAATTGCTCTTTTTCCTTTTATCAAAGATCAGTTCATTATATGTGTGTGGGTCTACTTCTGGGATCTCTATTCTGTTTTATTAATCTATCTATTCTTTCAGCAATACCGTACTGTCTTTACTGTAGGTTTGTAGCAAGTCTTGAAGTCAGATAGTATCAGTCCTCTAAGTTTGTTCGTCTTCTTTAGTACTGTGTTGGCCATTCTGGGTCTTTTGCCTTTCCATATAAACCTTAGAATCAGCTTATCAATATCCACAAAGTAACTCGCTGCAATTTTAATTGGGATTGTGTGGAAGTTATAGATTAAGTTGGTAAGAATTATCATCTTGACAATATTGACTCTTCCTACCCATGAATATGGACTCTCTCTCCATTCATTTAGATCTTTGATTACTTTTTTTAAAATTAATTAATTAATTATTGTCTGTGTTGGGTCTTTGTTTCTGCGTGAGGGCTTTCTCTAGTTGCAGCGAGCAGGGGCCACTCTTCATCGCGGTGCGCGGGCCTCTCACTGTCGCGGCCTCTCTTGTTGCGGAGCACAGGCTCCAGAGGCGCAGGCTCAGTAGTTGTGGCTCACGGGCCTAGTTGCTCCGCAGCATGTGGGATCTTCCCAGACCGGGGCTCAAACCCGTGTGCCCTGCATTGGCTGGCAGATTCTCAACCACTGTGCCACCAGGGAAGCCCCTAGATCTTTGATTTCTTACAGCAGTTTTTAGAGTTTTCCTCATTGAGATATAGTACACATTTTGTTAGATTTATATCTAAGTATTTCTTTTTTTCCTTTTTTGAGTACTAACGTTAAGTGGTATTGTTGTGTTTTATTTTCAAATTCCAATTGTTCATTGCTGGTATGTAGCAAAGAAATTGACTTGTGTATCAACTTGTATCCTGCAACCTTCCTATAAACACTTACTAGTCCAGGAGCTTTTTTCTCCACATATTGTTCACATTGTTGAGGTCATAGACTTTGTAAACAATCTTATATCCTGTTTTTTTTTCTCAATTATGTCATAAGCCTTTTCGGTGTCATTTAAAATTCTTTCAAAACTTTTTTTTAGGGAATTTCTTGGTGGTCCAGTGGTTAGGACTCTGCACTTTCAATGCCTAGGGCCTGGGTTCAATCCCTGGTCAGGGAACTAAGATCCCACAAGCCGTGCAGTGCGGCCAAAAAACATTTTTTTTTTTTTAATGGCAGCAAAACATTTTATTGAGCTCTTAGTTAACACGTTAACACATCCATCTTTACCGTCTTCATGCATATTCCTTATTGAAAATACAGAAGTGTATAAAGAAAAAAATTAAATGTGCTCAAAACTCCACCATAAATAACCAAAATAATTTCCACAAGAAATCATCACTGTTCACATTCTGTTGTTTTCCTTCTACTGCTTCCTTTCTGCCAGTGGTTCTTTATTGGGAAACAGACTTCTTTGAATATCTGATGAAAGCTACGGGTCTCTCCCAGAAAATTAAGACATGCACTAATCTTTGAAGTTTCAGAGTTTTTAGGGGCCTCTATGGCCCATCCCAGAAATGCCCCACAAAAGGCTGTGACGCTTATCCACCAGCTCTGGTTGACATTATTTACACCACACTTTCAGGTGCGTTAGGCTTGCACAGACTGAGCAGGCTTTCCTGGCTTTAGAGAAGGCCTGGGACTTCAAAGCAGCAGAGAAATGTACGAATTAGTTGGATATCCCAGAATGTAAAATAAATGGAGGTTAACAGTCACCCTGGGTTCGCTCCTTGTTTCAGTGGAAGTGCCATTATGATGTTAGCTGTTAAGACTTGTTGCTTATATTTTGGAAATGTAATAGATGGTTGGAACATATTTAACCTTAGCATTTCTGACTCTTTAAGGGAGACCTTGAAGATCCTTAATGTAATAATTTGGTTGTGGCACAAATCTGAAGGTTGGATTTGGGGCTAGTGAGGGAGCCGAGTACCTGGTTTGCTGTTCACATATGATCTAAATGGTACAAAGCTGTTTCTTCGTGTGGGTACCAAGAGAAAGAGAGCCACGTGTCTACCCACAGGGCTTCGCATTCACGAATGTCTCGACATATCCCTCTGAATGTCAGTATTCAACTGTGTATTTCTTACTAGGAGTTTATCAAAATTCCCTTTGGGTAAAGATATTTAAAATTTTAAGATATTTTTCTTAGCATTTGTATAAGATTTCCATGTTAACTGTTAGCGATCCCAGACTGTGTTAAAAACAGAATTAGAGCATTTAATGTTCGCATACTTAAATGAATCTCTTCTATTTCTTCCAGTTCTTTTAAGCATAAAATAACCAATTTAACATACTTACTCAAAACCCTTAATTCAGCTAGATTTTGCTTTATAATGTAAAAACTTATTTTCCTAACAAATGAGAAAATTTTCATTTTCTATCACCAGAAGATATTTTCTTATAGAAAAATCCAGTTATTTGCTAGTCTCTCACCACTTCACGCAGAGCCCCCTTTCAAAATGAGAGCAGCACCTTTATAGAGAGCCTAGTGGATTTGGATGGGTAAGCCCAGGGCAGCAGCCCCTGAATCGGAAGAACACTGCTTCCCTTTTAGGACACTTTACAACTCATGACTCAGCTCTGAAGAGGATGTGGTCGGTGAAGTTTCCTGCTTCTAGTGGTCCCAAGTTCACATGGCCTCCCCTTTTGCGGGCCTGGTGGCTGCAGAAACAAGGGCAGCGGCCTCCAGGGACTGGTATTAAACCAGCAGCCATGCTCACCTGCATGAGGTAACACCAACAGCACCAGTCTCACCCAGTGCAAATGAAATGTATTGGCCTTAGACATTCCAAGATTTTTGGATCCTCTATAACTATTAGTGGCTGAGGTCACCAGGGAACTACTCTGGGAAGTTTAAAACCTTAATTCTACACATTAAAAAAAAAAAGATTATTCAGAATATAGTTTGCTCTTCTTTTTCTCCTAATGTTGTTTATGGTGGTATCTCTACTTTACTATAGGCCAATTCCTTAAAGTCTGCTTTAAGTAGTTAATCTCAAGGCAGCATAGAAAATATACATATTCTACAACTTTCCTAACCCTATTGTTTCCCAAAGGTAACTACAATTTCTGCTCTTAAAACTATTCGTTCTTATTGAGTATAGATTAAATGGGTATCTCAACTACTGAAGATCAATAATGCTAATCATTTTACTATAGTTAAAACCTCCAATGCAACTTGGAGTCCAGGTTCAGGAATGAATGAAGAATTGTAAAATAAAGGCCTTGCCTCACATGCCCACTTACTATAGTCAGAGCAAGTTTTGAAACCAGAGTTTTAGTTTGCAATTTATGATGCCATATAGCTATAGTTTAAATTTCTGGCTAGTAAGTTCCTTAAGCCAAAGAAACTTGGATCTCTCAACAAAATGAATAAAGCTACAATGTGAAGATGGTGAAAATTTATTTAACTGTCTGCATGTACCAAAGACTTAATAGTTAAAATTGGAGGTAAAAAAGACAGGATGCGATTATTTTCCAAAAGCACTGTTTTTATTTATACAGAGTCCTAACCACTTCAGTGGCAGGAGGAGTGGGAGAGGTTCCTTTTTCAATTCAGGGGCCCCCATAATGTTGGTCTGTTGTTACGAAACACACAGGCAAGTGGCGTCATGGATTTGGTAAACTAACTACAATGTTTAGTCTCTCTCTGCTAGAGCAACAAGGTGAGCATCAATCTCTGCTTCTGTAAGAATCCTGGAAGGCAAAGGGAAAAAACCCCCACAACTATTTACTTTTTGAAAACTTTTTATTATGCAAAATTCAAAAAACACACAAAAGTAGGATAGTAATGAACTCCTGTGTACCTATCACCCAATTTCAACAGTTATCAATTTATAGCTAATCTTTTAAAAATCAATATACCCACCACTCATCCCTTCAGATTATTTTGAAGGAATTCCCAGACATCATATCAACTTCATCTATACACACTCATGTTTACCTCTTTAACATCAGATCTAGAATTAGGTCTTTTGAAAGAAAAACCCTTTTGGTTGCAATTATGATAGCAAATATTTAAATTAAATATAAAACTAAACTATACATAAAGTATTCTATTTTAGCTCCTATGTCAAAATGCTTTTATACCTACTATAACTCAAGTTTATATCAGCCAAGAGACAAGAAGGCACTCCATGTTGAACATGTTATTTTCTAAATGATGTTTGCCCCAAAGAAATAAAAACTGCTTGGCAATCTTTAATATGACCCATTACTGGTGAACTTTTTTTTTTTTTTTTTTTTTTGCGGTACGCGGGCCTCTCTCACTGTTGTGGCCTCTCCCGTTGCAGAGGACAGGCTCCGGATGCACAGGCTCCGGAGGCACAAGCTCAGCGGCCATGGCTCACGGACCCAGCCGCTCCGCGGCACGTGGGATCCTCCGGGACCGGGGCACAAACCCGTGTCCCCTGCATTGGCAGGCGGACTCTCAACCACCGCGCCACCAGGGAAGCCCTACTGGTGAACTTTTAAAAGTGAAATTTGTCAAAGTGACATTTTTGAGTGCAAACTGGGGCAATGTAAGTAGTTTATACAGTTGTGTATACTTATGTTATACATTCTAGTTATTATTTAAGTATACTTACCATCACAGAATTTATAAATGATACAAGAGTTTTTCTGAAGACATACGATCTTTGGTTTCTTACTTATTTAACTTACTTATTTAAAGATTTTAAAGGTTATAGGAGGGTCTCAGAATAGAAAACAACTATTTGTAGATCCTTTAGAGAGACTGCTCCTCCTGGAATTTTACTGCTTTAAGAAAATTAAAAAAAAAAGGCAACCTTTTCTATGGGGGACAGAAGGGAATTCATTTCTGTTTTTTAAAAAAATTCTATAAATTTTTCTTAAATCTTTCATGTTTATATCACTTGCCTACAGGCAACAAAAAGAACAAATTAGAAAAGAAAAATGTACTAACATAACTCTTCAAGGTCTGGTTAAGCTTAGTTTACTACCTTTTTTTTCCCCATCCCTAACAATGACAATTGTGTCTTTATAACTGTGACCTAAGAGTAAATACACACCATAGTCAACATGCGTTCCAGCAGGTTCCCTGAATCTGTGGATTTAACTGAAGCATTTTTTACTATTCATGAGAGTATCCAGGTTCATGGTAAAAGTCAATCACCACACAGGGTTGCTGGGAGGATTAGGTGAACCGATATATGTTAAGCACCCAGTATAGATTTGACTCATGGAAGCTGTGAAGCTGATTTGTGGGAGTTAGTCACTTAGTGAGTAAGAACAGACAAGGATCCAGCATCTGCAATTCAATTAGCTGTATGCAAAATTCAGGGGTTTCAAAGATATCCAAATAGGGTCTGAGGTACATCAGTATTTCATAGTGCTCTTCAAAGCTCCACTTAAATAACCACTAAATAATAAAAGCTCCATCTGAAAACTACTAGTTTGGGAGCTGAATTTCTATTGGCCTTAAGCTAAAAAACACACACAAACACTTATGCTCAGTTTACTTCTCAGATAAAGGAGGTTATTTTACATCACCTCTGGTATTAGATATAAAATAAATGAAATGAGAAGAAAAGCAGTTTATGTCTGTCTTAAGGAGACACCCAGTAAGTTTTAAAACAGATCTCTCAGGTGCTGGAAAAAAAAAAAACTAACTCTAGTTCAAAAAAATTCTTTCCTCAAGTTACAGGACAAATGAACCAACACACCTCCACCTTTCTAGACTAGAATTTATCACTTGGCAAACTTCTTTAAGTACCTGGCCGACAATAAAATAACTCACCTGAATTTAGGATTTTCAACTGTAACTACTCCAACTTCTATTTCTGAAGGTTTGAAATCAATTGATAGAACAGTAGACAGGCATGTAATTGCAGTCTGAAAAAAAGTATCAACATTAAAATAATATAGTATTTTTCGGAGATTCCAAGATTTTTCTCATTCCAAACTTACTCAAGTCATGAGTTAACCACAAGCTATTCATTTTTGCTCCATGTTTGAGGTGATGTAGTTCTACAGCCACACAGATTGCTTAATTCTAACATGTTGCCTGCCAATGACAAGAAACTTGTTTATACCAAGTCGAACTATAAACTAAAGGGCTCCAACAACAAAAATAGGGTGATTTACACAAAACAGTCTGTTTGCCTGGTGATCACTACATGCTAAGCAATGCTTATTAGCACTTGGAGTGAGATGGGGAGAGGATAAAGATGAATGATAGTCTTCTTTCAAGGAAATTACAGTAATAACAATTTAAGAATGTTTTAAGTGGCTTTGTACCTGATGTGATTAATTACTTATGTAACTATGAATTGCAATTAAAAAAAAAGAAAAAACCTTTAAGAAACATTTGAACAGTGCCTCCCAGATGAGAACTAGCTTATTTCCTGTTAGTGTATGATAATACTGCCAACCAAACACAAAGGTATTAGATGGTAATTCTTCCTTTCTTGTTTATCAGAATCATGTTGTTAGTCTTTAGAATTGCTGTATCCCTGACCCTCCTTTCCACAATCCACTAAAATTCTGTTTTTAACTTCTTGGCAGTAAATAAGAAACTTCTTTAGTCTAAGGTTACTAAATATTTGTGTAAGGATTTTGTCTTGTCCTGTCAATTTAAAACTTCCCAATCATAATGAACAATCCCCTCAAGAACCCTGCATAAAAGAGCTCTACTTCTGTGTCCCAGATATAATTTCTCTGCCAAGTCACCCTGTGAGCATATTCTTTTACTGTGAAGATGTCTGCTTCCTTGAAAATTTGGTGTGTGGCTGCTTTTCCTTTAGGACCATAAGAGCAGCATTACTGACTCAACTTTTTCACTTCTGCTTCCAGTTAGCGTAAGCCTAATTTGAATCACAACCATGCAGGTCTTTGGACTTGGTCTTGACTCCTATTCTTAGTTATAGTTTCCCATTTTATATGTGTTTTGTTGAAAGCAGTTTCAAATACATTATGAAATGAGATGGGGAATTAGATGAATAAAAGCAGTCCTCACTGTTCCCATGTGACATCGATTTTACTATTAACCTGACAAATTTGGATATCATGACATAACCCAGGAATAGCCTATACAGATTGTCAATTCTGCAATGATCCTCATTATTCTATATCGCATAAAAAAAAGGTCAGTTCCTTTCGGCTAACTTACTTCCACTGTCTGTTCAAATGTCCAATCAAATTTCTTCTTCACTTTTTTTTCAAGGAAGCTGGTTGACTCGGTTTGTTTAACTCCTGCTGCAGTGGCTTTAAACCCACAGTAGTAACCTGCAGGATCACACTTGTACACCTGAGGGCCTTGTTCTTCATCTATACCGATTAAAATCATACCTAAACAGAAAGAAAGACCCTCATTAAATATCTTATGTCTTTATACAACAAGATTTCTTCTCTCTTGGTATTGCCACATAGCTGTTGTTAATCATTACTCTGGCCGTCTATTTTAAGTTTTTTTTTTTTTCCTGAGAACAGTTTTAATGGGTGACAGTAAATGCTCAATAAACGTGGAAATTAAATGATGTTACAGAAAAGGCAACTCATGAAAGCAAAGAAAATCAGGTTAGCCAATTCCACCATTCTTTAAAAATATTTTTTAAAGGATGTGTTTTGTTTTAAGAAAACTAATAAAACATAGGTTATCACCACAGATAAATAAGGTAACAAATTTCTATTATCCAAAAGGTTTTATCACGGATTTTTTTAAAGGTTTTAATGATCACAAATGTAATTTACAATTTTCTAATCCTTGCTATTACCCAAAGCATGTTCCTTTGAACCCTAATCCCTCAAGACGTTAACTGGTCAAATAAATTTGGAAAATATACTTTTCACATACTTCTTTTAGAAAAAATAATATACAAAAGCATATTAGATGTTCTAAAATCTTCTGCTGTAGGCTGACCTACTTTAGCTCAGTAGTTCTTCAGTTTATTTGACCAAGAAATACTTTTTCTTGTATAATTATGTTATTATAATGACATACAATTAAAATAAACAACCACCACCAAACTCCTTTCTACTCAGCAGAGCAGGTAACAAAGTATTTAAAGAATGGCTTAACCCCATTTGAACCTTTTTTATATAGTGTCTTCTTACAAGATTTGGTATTATTCAATGACTCTATTCACATTTATAGATGTTTATATTATAGAGTCTAGTAATGAGGAATTTTGAAGCTTATTTTATTGATAAACACTATGACAGTGATCAGCTATCCATTTTATTCTAATGTTAGGTTACCCTGTAATTTTCTTTACATTTTATACTTGAGCTGTGATACAAAGTACAAGGGCACCACCAAAGAGAGGTCCACTTAATTCTCTGAGGGGGAAAAAAAGAAACACTTCTTTACTTCAGGGTCTTGCAAAATGAGCAGGTTTAAAAGATAAGGAAATGAAGGGCAATCAAGGCAAAAGGAACATGAAAGGTCAGGGCACACCCAAGGAATGACAAAAGATCCATGTATTACAGGAGCTTCAGGTGAAAGAGAAATGCAGAGCTTCAGGTCCAAGAGGCAACTTGGGAGTAAACTGTAAGGGGCCTTGCACATCGTATTAACAACAAAACAACAAAATTTGATTTTAGAATGATAACTCATGTAGGAATATGGAACAGACTAGGAAAGAGTAAGGAGGAAGAAAGGCAGTAAATTAGGTGGCAGAGGCAAAAGACAATGAAAAAGTGACAGAGGAGATGGAAGGGACATGTTCTAAGGTAAAGCTTGATGAATAAACAGATGACCAGGGAAGGTGAGATGGGGGTAGAACAGAAGTTGAGGATGAGAGTAGGAAAAGAGCAACGATTTCAAGTTTGAAGTATCTGTGGGACATGAAGGAAGAGACTGGGCTAAAGCTAATGAGGGAGTGACTGGCATACAGGTAGTAAACGAAGCCATCAAAGTGGATGAGATCACCCAGTAGAACAAAGAGGAGAGAAGGACCAAGGAGAGAAACCCGATGAGCAACAACATTTAAGGGACCAGTAGAAGACGATAAGCTAAGGAAACTGAGGAGAAGAGTATCATTGAAGAAATCAAGGGAGAATATTTAAGTGACAGGTCAAAAATAGGGTCAGATGCTAAAGAAAAATCATTACACTGACTGCTTTAATTCTCATAAATGAATGACACAATGTCAGGAACAAACGTTGAATTTTTCAGGCTAATTTATTACATTAAATCTCAGATCAGTAAAGCTTATTCCTCTCCCAATAAAATTTTACTTGTTTTTTAAAGAAGAAATTTATTCTAAATACATGAATCACAGGCATATATGTGTGAGCCTGATTCTTTAGGGTGGTCCAAAGAAACAACTACATTGTTAAGATGCCTAATTTAAGCATTTCCATCGAACTAGTAATCTAGAATTGCAGTAGAACCTCCATTACAAAAGCCTAATAGCATCTAAAGTTTAAAGGTAGTGCCTAAAATACTGTTGTGAAACCTATCCTTCCATCACTGATTTATTATAAAGATTTCCTCACCTTTTATAACTTCCAAACCACATGTTCCAAACCCAAGTGTTACTGAAATAACTTTCTTTATGCATGTTTGCTAAAAAAAAAAAAATCATAATTCATCAATTATTTGGGAGACTTCTTTGCATACTTACAACAACCAAGAGGCCTCATTTCAGCATTCTGTGTGTAGACCTGAGAAATATCAGCAATTCTTTTACACAGCATGTCCACAGGAATCTCGTAACCATACTTGTATTTCCAATTAGCTGCTTCATAGCGTGCCCTCTGTACCTGGGATCTGCTGTCAGCTTAGAGCATAAAAAACAAAGGTTTACTTCTTTAGAAGGAAAGAATGAACCTCAATTCAGGTAATTTTTCCCAATATATACATATATCTCCATTATGACTTAAGGAAAACAGAAGTGGTCCACTATGGCTTTTCCTCCCACCAACGTATAATGAATGACTCAGCAATAAGTATGTGACAAAAAAGGAAAAAAGTTTAAAAAATGAAGTTCTATATCCAGCACTGCACTTTTATGCTGAGCCCTTCATCAGCTGTCAAAATAGTTTCTAAAAGTGTCTAATAACTCCCCAAAGACCAGGTTTTAAGGAAAGAAAATAATATTTCTCTCAATCTTTTTTTGGTGGGCTTGAATTTTCCCTTGATTTCAGAAAATAAAAACCCAATGTTATTTTTATAATCCTCACCTCCTTCTAACCAGTGTCACTATCACCAGGTTTGAGATATACTGACTTATGTCCCCTTAAATTACTAACCATATCTGAAATAAATCATCTATGAGAGGGGCCTCAGCTCAGTTTCCCTGACTGTAGCATAGAGGTCTAATTCTATTATACTTATGGTTTCAAAAAAGCTCACAATACTCCGAAGATATTGATACTAGCCTTGGAAAACTGCAAATCTACTCATATCACCTGAAAATCAGACACTAAAGGAAGCCTTTTAAAATTAATACAAAACTCAAAAATAATCTGAAGAAAATAAAAAATCTAAGTAGGTATTAAGTCAATCACCTGTCATTCCTGTCATCACGCAGCCGATGTTTTCGGTTATCTTGAATAAGTGAGTCACTGTGCTGGAATCCAATAATTTGTCCTAATGAACAAAATAAATCAAGATAATTTTAAAAATCACAGGTCTCTGTGTAGTGACAAAAAAATATTATGGAATGATAACAATGAACTATATAATAAATGTCTTCTGCTCATTTTACAGTTAAAAGCAATAAAAAATGGGGGCAGGGGCACAACTCTGTTTTCCTTTTTCAGATGATATGTTTCCTGTGGGCAAGAATTATAGCTCACCAAAGAGTGTTTTGAGGTCCCTGAAGACAAAAGACCTAGAAATCCCAATGTGCTTATAATCATACCACAAAGTTCAACTTGTCAATTCTGTCTACTCAGTTAAATTGTCAATTCTTCTTGGATGACAGACAGGAAAGCAGGGTCAAAGTAAAAACAATGTTAACATATATAATAATATACCCTTGTACAAACTCATGAAACATTCTTGCATTATATTCTGCAACAATTGGCTATCTTGGCAGTACTACTTACAGGTACTTTCTTCTGTGTGACAATTACTGCACAGTCTTTCCCTCTGACAGCTACTGATGTAAGGCCACCCTGGTTAATAGCCTTAAAAGCATATTCTGGAAAATAGAACAGTTTTTTTTAAGAAGTGAAATAAATGATCATAGATTCATACAATGGAATAACAAATAGTTATTAAAAATAAAGAGCTTTATGAACTAACATGGAATGCCATCCAATACATGCAAAGTCAAAATAATAATGATAATAATAAATCGTAATTAAACCAACTCCACTTCTTTCCATTTTGATCATTTTCATCAGGTACAAATACCAAATTTCCAATAAACATTTAATTAAGTTTTATTATATCAAATCTTTATCAATTACGTTTTATCATTTAAAAAGTTTGTTTTGTAGCCATTATTTCTACCAAGTCTGGTTTCCCTGGGTCAAATTTAGGTGATCTAAATTTTCTCAAGATTTACTATTTCTGTTAACTTTTGGTCAATAACTAATTGACTGTATGCAGTTTTAACTGCTGTTAGATTACTTTGCCTTTTTTTCCCCCCTACCAAATTGAAATCTTCTGGATCATGTTATTTGCAATTTTCATGTTACCTACACTATAGGATTCTTTAGTTTATCTATAACAAACTTCAGCTTGTGCACTTCTCTAGCTGCTGTCAAATCATTCCCATGTTAAAACAGCTGAACTGAAGTGGTTTATAAAAACAAACTACTATGGCACCATGTGGTTTAGCTGATAATGACTGCCTGTGGAGAGGAGAATTACAGATGAGACTATCCCTTTCTATGCTGTATATTTCTGTAATATTTAAACTTAATATAAACATATATTTCGTAATTTGGAAAAGAGCAACAAAAATTAATATATGCTCACTGTAGAAAATATAAAGGATAATGTAAAAGAAAAAAATTACTCACTACTCCAATTGTTATCTACATTTGATGCATAATAGATGCTTTTACTCTGTGCGCCAGGTCTGAGGCCTGGTCTTATTTGGTTCAAAAAGCCACTGGTGATGAAGATCATCTGAGGAAGATACTACCTATGACACCGAAGAATTTCCTTTAATAGGAGCTGTGATAAAAATTCTTTGCCAAATATTTCTAAGTGGCCACATATTGAAGAGAACAAAAGAGTAAAAAGACTCTAGAAAAATCACCTCAAAGAAAATCCTCAGATCTAACTTACATTTAACTAGCTAATTACAACAGCTTGTTTTTACCATCCCATTACACCACAAACAACTTCTAAAATATAATGTTTCATAATGCTTCTCAGTTCTGTTTCTCATATGGTCAATAAAGCCTCTACCAGATCAACCCTCCACAGGTAAACTATAAACTCTAGACAAAACTACCCAAAGACATCAGAAAGAGGCCAAAAGAGGCAGATTCCAAAGAGGGAGGCAACGCTTGAAGATGGCAATGGACTGGGGTGAGCTCCCCATTTTCATGACTTAAGTTTGCATGCAGGTCCCAGTCAGGGGTAAACACCCACAGAAAACTCTGTCCTTTTGGCCTGAAGAGCTAGGGAACAGCTTGGGGGAGTAACCAACCACAGCTGCTGGAAAATGAGGAAGAGAAAGGAGAGAGCCAGAGAAGGAGAGCCCCAACTTCTACGTTGCCCAAATCTCTAGCTGATTCCATAACCACACACGCAAAAGACAGACTCCAAGCAGCCTAGCTAGGATAAAAGAATTGAGATTTAAGCTGCCACCCAAATTAACCGCCTGCTAGAACAAATTAACGCTCTTTGGAGGAATATAACAGAATCCAGTCTTCACAACCTAACATTCACAAATGCCCAGGATATAATCCAGAATTACTCAACATACCAAAAAAGAAACCAAACCAAACCAAACAAAACATAGTTAAACATGATCTACTTAGAAGAGACCAACCCTGAGATGACCCAGATGTTGTATTAGCAGGCAAAGTTATTAAAAGTATGTTCAATGACATAATGAAAAATATTCAAGATGAAATAAGAAATCTCAGTAAATTACAAAAGAACCAAATAGAAATTACAGAACTGAAAAATACAATATCTGAAATTTAAAAATTCACCAAGTGAACTTAACTGCAGAATGGAGATACATGAAAATGAACCAAACTATCCCTCTTTTTTTTTTTTGGCCATGCTGCACGGCATGCAGGATCTTAGTTCCCAGACCAGGGATTGAACCTGAGCCCCCTGCAGTGGAAGCACAGAGTCCTAACCACTGGACCACCAAGGAATTCCCTATCCAATTTTAAACAAGAGAAAACAGATTTAACAAGTCTGTGGGTCAACATCAAAAGGTATAATGTGTAACTGGAGTCCCATACGGACAGGAAAGCACGAGAACCCCCCCACCACCAAAAAAAAATCTTTAGAAATAATGGCTAAAATGCTCCAAATTTGGAAAAAGACATAAAATTTCATACTGAAGAACCAGCAAACTCCAAGCAGGATAAATACAAAGAAAACCACACCTGTGCACTCATTATAAGTCAAATTCCTGAAAACCAAAAGCAGAGAAAATTTTGAAAAACAGAGAAAAAGAACAGATTATACACAAGAGAACAATGATTTGAATTCCATGATTGCACCTGAAGACAGTGGAACATCCTTAACGTGTGGAAAGAAAAATCATCAATTCAGAATTCTATATCCAACAAAAACATCCTTCAAGAATGAAAGTAAAATAAAGATACTTTCAGACTTGCAACAAAAACACTAAAAGAAGTTCTTCGAGCTGAAGGAAAATGATACCAAAAGAAAACTCCAATCTTTAGAAATGAGGAATATCAAAAAATGGTAAATATCTGGATAAATATAAAAGAGTATTTTATTCTCTTTAATTCTTTAAAAATACCTAACAAGGGCTTCCCTGGTGGTGCAGTGGTTAAGAATCCACCTGACAATGCAAGAGACACGGGTTCAAGCCCTGGTCGGGGAAGATCCCACATGCTGCGGAGCAACTAAGCCCGTGCACCACAACTACTGAGGCTGTGCTCTAGAGCCCACAAGCCACAACTACTGAGCCTGCATGCCACAACTACTGAAGCCCATGTGCCTAGAGCCCATGCTCTGCAACAAGAGAAACCACCGCAATGAGAAGCCCACACACTGCAATGAAGAGTAGCCCCCACTTGCCCCAACTAGAGAAAAGCCCTCGCGCAGCAATGAAGACCCAACACAGCCAAAAATAAATAAATAAATAGATCTATTTTATTTTTATATATATATATATAAATACTTAACAAAAGTTATATTTGTGGAGTTTATGAAATATGTACATGTATTACTTATAAAAAAGAAAGGGAGTAAATGGACTTTCAATGTTTCAAGGCTTGCACATTTTATGTGAAATGAGAAGTATTAACTGGGAGAAGTTAAGCATGTATATTATATTCCTTAGAACAACACTAAAGGATGCTAAGAAGTAGCCAAAAGGCTAATAGATTAAAATGAAATTCTAAAAACTGTTCAAATAATTGAAAAGGAGGCAAGGGAGGAGGTACTGGGGAACAAATAAACAAACAAACAAAACAAAGACAAACAGAAATAAATAAAATAGTAAATTTAAATCTAACCATGTCAACAACTGCATTAAATGCTAATGGATGAGGGGACTTCCCTGGTGGCGCAGTGGTTAAGAATCTGCCTGCCAATGCAGGGGACACAGGTTCAAGCCCTGGTCCAGGAAGATCCCACATGCCGTGGAGCAACTAAGCCCGTGCGCCACAACTACTGAGCCCACATGCCACAACTACTGAAGCCCGTGTGCCTAGAGGCCATGCTCCGCAACAAGAAAAGCCACCACAATGAGAAGCCTGCACACCGCAACAACGAATAGCCCCCACTCGCCCTAACTAGAGAAAGCCCACGCGCAGCAACAAAGACCCAATGCAGTCATAAATACATAAATAAATAAATGCTAATGGATGAAATACTCCAATTAAAAGAAACTGACAGATGTAGAGAACAAATGTATGGACACCAAGCGGGAAAAGCGGAGCGGGAGAGTGGTGGTGGTGGGATGAACTGGGAGATTGGGATTGACATACATGCACTATTATGTATAAAATAAATAATAAGAACCTGCTGTATAAAAAATAAATGAATATGTAAAATTCAAATAAAAAAATTTTAAGATTAAAAAAAGCAGAAACTGTCAGAATGGATAGAAAAGCAAGACTCAAATATATGCTGCCTACTGGAGACACACTTTAATAAATGGATGAAAAAACGTATACCACGTAAAAGTAAGCATCAGAAAGTTGGAGGGACTATATTAATATCAGATAAAGTAGACTTCAAGACAAAGAGTATTATCAGAAATAAAGAGGAACATTTCAAAATGATAGAAGAATCAATTCATAAGAAGACATAACACTCATAAATGTATACACACTTTTTAAGACTACTTCAGAATACATGAAAGGAAGATTGACCAAATTAAAAAAAGAAATGGACAATCACACCCAGTTAAAGATTTTAACACTGGCACTCAGCAACCGCTAGAAACAAACACCAAAAAAGTAGACATACATGATATGAACTACACCATCAACCACCCTGACCTAGGTGGTATCTGTAGAATACTACTGGCAATAACTGAAAAATATACAGGCACATGGTATTAACAGTACATGGTACATTTACCAAGACAGACCATATGTTAGGCCATAAAATAAGTCTCAATTTTTAAAGTGCTGAAATCTCTATACTTAGGGAAAATTTTAAATTTGAAAATTTAAAACCACACTTCTAAATAATCCATGCATCAAAGAAGTAATCACCAGGGACATTTTTAAATATTTTGAACTGAATGGTAATAAAAATGTATCAAAACTTGTAGGATGCAGCAAAAGTGTTCAGAAGGAATTTTACTGCTATGGTGGACAGATCCTAAGGTGGCCTCCCCTCCACAATACCTGCCTCCTGGTATTCACATCTCTGTGTAATCCCCTCCCCTGAGTGTGGGCAAGATCTCTTAACTTCCTTCTAACAAACTAAATATGGCAAAGGTGATGGGATGGCACTCTACTGATTACAGTATATAGACTCCACCTTGCTAGCAGACTCTCTTGAGATTCTTCCTGCTGGCATGATAAGTAGCTATGGGGCAAGAACCACCGGTGGCCTCTGGTGAACAGCCAGAAGGTAGTTGGGGCCCTCAGTCCTACACTGCAAACCTAAGTTTCCACTTTAAGAAGCTAGAAAAGGGCAAAGTAAACCCAGATTAGAAGAAAAGAAATAATAAAGATCAGAAATCAATGAAATAGACAAAAAAGAGAACATGAGCAAAGTCAAAAATTGATTCTTTGAACAAAAAACAATAAACCAACGGGACTTCCCTGGCAGTCCAGTGGTTAAGACTCTGCACTCCCAATGCAGGGGGCATGGGTTCAATCCCTGGTCAGGGAACTAAGATCTCACGTACCGCAAGGTGCGGCCAAACCAAAAACCAAAAAAAACCCAACAAAATTATAAGCCTTTTGGTATGTTGAAAAACGGTCCCCAAATGATATCCATGTCCTAATCCCTGGAACCTGCAAATACTACCATATATAGCCAAGGGGGAAAAAAAAAAAAAGAGAGAGAGAAATCTTTGCACATGTGATTAAGTTAATCTTGAGATGGGGAGATTATCCTGGTGGGCCCTAAATGCATTCCTATTAAGAGACAGAGGGAAATTTATACACACAGAGGAGAAGGTGCTATGAAGAGGGAGCAGACAGATTTGAAAATGCTGGTCTTGAAGATCAGAGTGATGCAGCCGCAAGCCAAGAAATGCTGGCAGCCTCTTGAAGTGGACGAGACAAGGAACGCATTCTTCCCTAGAGCCTCCAGAGAAAACATGGCCCTGCTCGACAGCTAGATGTTGGTCTGGTGATACAGATTTCAGACTTCGGGCCTCCAGAACTGTGAGAGAATAAATTCTGTTGTGTTAAGCCTCCAAGTTTGTGGTGATTTGTTACAGCAGCCACAGGAAACTCACACAAACCTCTAGCCAGACTAACTAAGAAAATAAGAGAATACAAATGACCAGTTACCAGGAATAAAAGAAGAGTTATCACTACATATTATAGAGATAAAGAAACATTAGGGACAATCACTTCTATACAGATATATATCTGGGTTACCATCCTTGATCTCACCTGATTTCAGTTCCACATTTTCAACTCCTTGCTGTGTTATTATCTGATTGTTCGGAACACAATTCTGGCCTAAAAAGTATTCCATCTATGGTTATACAGGGCTATTAGTTTGCAATTTTTACCATCTCTCCTCTTACACTGTACTTTTTGCTTAGAGACCTTGACCCTTCCCACACCCATGTCTGCTGCTTCAGGTCCTCTCTGGACTGCCCTATCACTCTTACTTCCTTCCACCTAGCCAATGCCTGCCCTTCCCCTCAAGCCTCTTCCATTTCCCATGGA
Source organism: Globicephala melas (assembly GCF_963455315.2). Classification (NCBI taxonomy): domain Eukaryota; kingdom Metazoa; phylum Chordata; class Mammalia; order Artiodactyla; family Delphinidae; genus Globicephala; species Globicephala melas. The sequence goes on along the minus strand of NC_083315.2, from coordinate 114,421,851 downwards.
CACTTTCTCTGATTGTCCTAGAAGGGACTCTTCAACCCTTTCTCTGAATTCCCATAGTATTTCCTATCTCACCAGTAATTTTAGCATTTTCAAATGTGTATTTCCCCCTCCACGACCAAAATGGATAGTCAAAGAAAGCAGGAACCAAGGAATTTTAAAATTACACTTGCAACCAGTAGACACTAAGTCAAAGGTTGGCCATGGACCCAATCCAGCTTACTCAAACTAGTTTAGAATACACAGTTTTCTAGAAAGATTTTAATTAACTAAAAGTCTGATAAAATCAAATCAGGGTTTAGTTTTTCTTAGAAAAAAAAAATTCTGGTATCTTTTGACCCTCATTCCCACATAGCAACTGTCCTGCAGAGGAAAAATCATCTAGGGTTGGCATGTGTTTTGCAGTTTTTCACAGTTCCCATCACTCCTCCTCCTATCTCACCAGCCGGTTTCACTCATGTGCATTACTTATCCGGTCTGCTTAAATAATGCAAAAGATAAAAGGCCACAAAAGAAAGAGCTACAGCCCTCACCATACAATAAAATTTTGTCCCACAAAAAAAAATTTTTTTTACACATAGAAAATGTTTATCAATAGACAATGTGCCTATGAATTAGCCAGTATTCATTAAAGGAGTAGAAAATGTTTCTCAATAGACAATGTGCCTATGAATTAGCCAGGATTCATTAAAGGAGTCCTAGTCCTCTCTCCCTCTCTGTATAGAGTAGTGCTGTCCAGCAGAACTTTCTGTGATGATGGCAGTGTTCTACATTTGCACTGTCCAATATAATAGCCATTAGCCACATGTGGCTACTGAGCACTTGAAATATGGCTAGTGCAATGAAGGACCTGAATTTTAAATTTAATTTAAAGTTCTTAGTTAAGAATATCATTCCTGGGACTTCCCTGGTGGCGCAGTGGTTAATCCACCTGCCAATGCAGGGGACACAGGTTCGGGCCCTGGTCCGGGAAGATCACACGTGCCGCGGAGCAACTAAGCCCGTGCGCCACAACTGCTGAGCCTACATTCTGGAGCCCGTGAGCCACAACTACTGAGCCTGCGTGCTGCAACTACCGAGGCCCATGTGGCCAAGAGCCTGTGCTCCGCAACAAGAGAAGCCACCGCACTGAGTAGCCCGTGCACTGCAACGAAGACCCAACACAGCCAAATCAATCAATCAATCAATCAATCAATCCTGCTCTTCATCTCCTACTTTCCAGTCTCCTTCACTGCTTCCATCTCTTCAGCTGACTCCTTAAATACTGGTATCCCCCAGAATTCTATCATTTCTCACTATCACTAGATGATTTTATCCTATATAATCACCACTAACTATGTCATCTTTAGCTCTGAACCCACATTTGCAAATGCCTATTTCTCCCACAGGCATGGCTGAAATTAAACTCCTCTTCTTTATAAACCTCCTTCTTTTTTTATAGTCCTTATCTCAAATTACTAACCACTCAAGTTTTCAAGCTGGGTACCATTTCTGACTCTTCACTTCTGTCTCATCAGAGAAATGTCCACTCGTATCTAGGATTTGCTTTAAAACAGTCCAGCAGAGATGGGAAAAGTATATGGGAAAACAAGATTGATAAAATGCTGACAACCGCTGAAGTGGGATTATGGATACATGTGGGTCATTTTATTATTCTACCTACTTTGGTTTGAAATTTTCCATAATAAAATTTTTAAAAATAAAACTCAAGGGATTCCCTGGTGGTGCAGTGGTTGAGAGTCCGCCTGCCAATGCAGGGGACACAGGTTCGTGCCCCGGTCTGGGAAGATCCCACATGCCGCAGAGTGGCTGGGCCCGTGAGCCATGGCCACTGAGCCTGCGCGTCCGGAGCCTGTGCTCCGCAACGGGAGGGGCCACAACAGTGAGAGGCCCGTGTGCCGCAAAAAAAATAAAAAAATAAAACTCAAGAATCTCCCCTTCTCCAGCCTTTCTCTCTCAATACCTTAGTTCACTCATTAGGGCTTATATGGATTACTGAACAAGCCTCTCCAAAGTGGTCTTCCTGTCATCTGTCCCTTTCTACTCTAGTTCTACACTCAACTCTTCTATTTTACTTAATAATTTTGTCGTTCTTAAAGATTTCTGCCGGCTATGTCCAAAACCGATGGGACAAAGTCCAAACTCTAGAATGGCATCCAAATCTCTTCAAAATTTTGCTACAATCTACTCTTCCAGTTATCACTGTCTGCTCCAACCACACTGACTGACCAATACACTGGTCTCACTGAATATCCTTATCTAATCTCCATGTAGATCAATTTATATTCTCTGAGGAAACTTTCCTGGCTCTCCCTGTGAGTGTCACTTCCAAAAGTACCCTTTTTTGCACAGATATTTTAGTACTTACCATGGTGCACTGCACTGTAATTTTCAATAAAATTTTGTGTAAATGAATCCCCATTATAACACTACCACCAGCATAAAATAAATAAGCTACAAAAACACATATTGTACAGCACAGGGAATATAGCCAATATTTTATAATAACTATAAATGGGGTATAACCATTAAAAATTGTGAATTACCATGCTGTACACCTGAAACTTATATGATATTGTTCGCCAACTATACCTCAATTTAAAAAAATTTTTAATTAAAACAATTTTAATTTAAATAATACCACCATAAAATATGTATGTTACAATAATTTCCACAAAAATGGAAACTGCCAAGTAAAGAATCTAGAGACAATAACTAAAAGGTATCTTCTAAAGAAACACTGGGAGAGTAAAAAGTAATGTCACAGTTTATAGCAGAGGTGAGCACGAAGCCCAATTAAGAGAAAATAGTTCATAGGCAGCATTTAAAAGGCATGTTTAGTTTTTAAAAGTCAGAATTCACATGTCAGAAATAATAATTAAACACTTTATCTCCATTACTAAAGATTTGTGTTTTTGGATAAAATTTCAGAAACTTACAAAACTAGCAAGCACTGTTATGTTAATCTCAGTAATCTGTTATTGAATGTCCAAGATTATGCAGGAAAATGACAGCCCATTTCTCATTTTTTAAATGGGAAAAACTATAATGAATTTATTATTTTAAATGGGAAAGATTATAATGGATTTAAGTTACATATTAAATTTCTTAATTAGTAACTTAAATACATAGTATATTACCTATTATACATGTATTAGATTGAACCACACGAAAGAGCTATTTTTATAGGTAAAAACCAGTCAAACACCAGCAGTTTCACAAGGTTCAACCTAACAACAAACAGGTTAGAATGAAAACTGCTTCCTTGATTACAAATAAAATGGTTAGTAAACAGTTGTTTGTATATAGAGACCTCTTTTCCACAGTAATCTCTTACACACTCTGCTTCCTCCTCTACAATCTTCCTCAACACTTTCCCAACTTTTCCAGGACTCCGTATAACACTAGGAAAAAACAGGGGCTAAATAAAAGGTACTGTGACAAAATGTTCAGGACAAGCACACAATGCCCGACAATGGCTCACAGTATGAGCTGCTCAGTGTGATGCTAGCGACAACAGTGATGCACATCCCATTTATGGACGCTCATTTCGAAGCATCTACAGGTGATTCTGAAATTCTGCCAATTATAGGAACGTAACTCAAGATTTATCCCATCCATAATTTTGTCTAAAATGCTGAACTGAGATGGAAACTAAATTTTTGGTGCTCAGCATGATGCAGGGTATACGGAAATAGAAATGTTGTACACATGAAACTTAATGTTATAAGCCAATATTACCCCAATAAAACACAAATCTAAAATTAAAAAAAAAAGAGAGAGAATGCAGCCCTAATGACACCTTAATTTTCAGCCTATGTGACCCTAAGCCTACCAGACTTCTAACTTACAACACTGGGAAAAAAATAGACGTTTAAAAACAAACAAAAACCTGTACTGAATTTTGGAAAATATGAGTTTTTCCCATATAAACATGGGCTGGAAAAATAATGTATGGTCCATACATTCTTCAAAGTTTGGTTATCAAAAAAATAAGAGATATTCTACTGGGGAAAGGCAGGTATTCTGCAGGATACGTCTACATTCAATTTGAATGCTGTATGACTAGAAACTTTTTGTTAAGATTTTTTGAAACTGCCATTCTGTCTTTCCCTAACCTTGTAACTTAAGCAGGAAGTGTGTCTCATTTCACAGTGTCTCCAAATATTACACTCCTTAAAATGGTGATGTTCAAGCAGATGGGGTCATTAGAAATCTTGGCGTTTGTGTGTGTGTCGGGGGAGGAGGATATGAGGTTGAAACATAGCAGTGTTTGATCCCATTATTTTTGTGTAGTTTTAAGATGTATGTATTTATGAATATATATACACGTATGTATACATATACACATTTAATTTCAAATCAGATTCAAGAGGCCATGAGAAGTCTGGGTTGAGAAACACTACTTTAAAACAAGAATTTTTTTTTAACAGCAAAAGAAGCAAACAGTAAGTACTCCTCAATCCACTTATTTGTGAAACTCCTGATTCCATTTTTATCAGCCACTTGTTTCTTCCTGACAGTATCCCTCACAGAAACATTTTACTGAGCACTTACTATGTGACAGACACAGTACTTTACATCTATTAGCTCATTAAATCCTTAGAGACCTATAAGGTAAGTGGAATTATTATCTCTATTTTACATATGTATAAAGTTTTCCTAGTTGGTGTGGAGCAAGGACTCCCCAGGAATCCTGGCTTCAGTACACAGTACCACTTCCAGATTAGAAAACTGTCCTCTCCAGTCTGTCTCTACCAGACCATTTCTTTCCTTTCCCTATCAGCATGCTCCCTTCTTAGAAGCAACCAAGCAGTGCTCACTTTCATCTGGGAGGCAATTCAAGTGACTGCTCCTACCTCCCTTGCCAGGCATATCCAGCAAAAGACCTGCAAGCAGAAGAGAGGCCTGAAAGTAGTCAGGCTTATGGCCCTTCGTTTCCCCACTGTATAGAGCGCCACAGTTTTTCTACACACACACACACACACACACACACACACACACACACACACACACACACACACACACACACACACACACACACACACACACACACACACACACACACACACACACACACACACACACACACACCCTACCCCTAGAATACATTCACTGAGAGAAAATTTTCAAGGCACAGGTAACAATCAAAAATCTTTCTCTCTACTCCTTGGGAACAAACACTGCCAACAGTTCGTTTATGATTATAGTTAGCATTGTAACTTTAAATTTATACCTCTATTTTTTAAAATTTATCAACGTTAGACTACATTTATCTTTTGAACTCCAACTACGGAAGATGAAGAGCATACTCGCCTTTCCATTCCCTTGTCATCTCTCCATTTTTCTTATATTATTTTTCCACTGTTATGGTTAACAATTTGCACTTTATAATTCTTATACGTTTTGTCTTTGGCAGATTCTAAAGTTTATAAACTAATAAACAGTACTTACAACATTATAACAATGTACATATATTTCACTAGAGAATCAAGCATGGATGGACAATGAAAGAAGAAAATAGAGCTACTAATTTAATAGACCAAAAATAAAATAAGCCAAAGAATCAAACAAAAAATAACATTTACTGAGTACTTAATACTGTGCTAAGCACTCTACATGTATCATTTTATTTAATCCTCAAAACAACCATATAAGGAAGGAATTATTAGGCCAACTTTGCAAACAGAAACTAAGGCTAAAGTTATATCACTTGCCCTGGTGAGCTAGTATGGAGGAGAGCAGGAATTTGAATCCAGGTATGGCTCCAGGGCCTGAACTCTTCACCACTACACTGCTTGCTCCTACTAACTATTCTTTCACTTTCCTTTTCCTAGCAATGTCTAATTAGTGCCCTGCATAGCAGAGGGAGTGTGTTATACAACAAGACAGAGCTTAAAATTATTCTGTCTAGATATTTAACTTGTTTTGAACTACATGTTCTATTCTGAATCTTTTAAAACCATTAAAATGACACTATATTCAGCCTCTCTACTCACCAAATCTGGGAAGCGTTAAAGCCTACGCTTTACGGCTAGATTTCACAATATAGTATACAAAAGCAAAGTGTAGGTCTAAGTGACTTTTCCTGTTTGCATATTAAAAACCATGAAATAGAACATTCAAAGCATAGTCTAACATAGAAAAAAATCTTTAAAACTCAGGAATGAAACTTTAAAAATGAAACTTCCTTGAAGATACAGTTATCATCTCTCTGTTCTATCTTAGGTCATATTTTTCAATTGGGGATGAGTTAAGGGGTTACTGAATTAACCAATATGATGTTGTTTCTTGCTACGTTATATCCAGTATAGAGCCATATAGTAGACTGCTTTCATTCCAAGTTATCTTTATTTCTAAAATTTACAGGTGAAGAGAACCTCATTTACAGGCCAACTCTCTCCTTATGATTTCCAAGTACAGACGATTTTATCACTGTCCTCGCCAAGGCACTGAGGTACTAAATTCACTCAAAAATGAAACCATCACCGGCCAGTTGTAAATCAGGTTCTCCTGATACTGAATTCTCCAGGGCAAGGGGTTAAGGGTCCGGGGTTATAATCATTACCCAAACCCTGACACCTTTTCGATCCAACAAAATATATTACTATACTGAATAACTGTAACTACTTTAGGGTTTATTTCCGTTGAAGCTGTTCAGGAAACAGCTAGTTCACCATACATCATCTACAATTCAGAACCAGCTTTTAAACTATAGTAGCATTCAAACAGATGTGGGTCAAGAGAAGTGCTAGTTTCAAGAGCAGCTCTAGAACTGACAGCCACTCATCCTGTCCACCAGTTTTTCGAAGATGTCCTTAACTCTGTAGGTAGTTGTAATTTGGCGCTTTTTATTTTTCTTTTTATCCGTTTGTTTACGTATCTGTCACTCCCTTTAAGCTGTGAGTTTCAGTATAGGTGAGGGTGTGACATCTTTGCATCCCCCAGGACCAGCACAGCGTCTGGCACACAGAAGGCTCTGAATGCCTACGCGGAGTTAACCACAGGACCAGGAAGTCCATGCTGCAAACAAAGGAAAACGGAGGGGCGACGTTTTAATTGGAAGGTCAAGGAACCAATTACCCATCAGAGGATTACAGACGTTGGGCCCACTCACGTCAAACAGCCCTACCTTCCTCAACGCTTTACAGTGTCCAGGCAGTGCGGCCGCTTGCCCTGGAGAGCCCGAGGCCTTCAGCCTTCGGGCTCCCATCTCTGCCTGCAGATATCAGTGGGAACATCACGGGACTCGACCTGGCCTCGGCCCTCCTCCCGTCCCAGCTCCGGCCATGCTTCAGCCCGGGACTAAACTCCGGCCGCGGCTTCCTGCTCTAGGCCGTACCATGACAGAGCAATTCGAGTGGGCCAAAGGCAAACCCGGTTCACTCACCTACTTGGTAGAGCCGGCCCTCGGGAGAAAAAATGGTAATGTGGCGGTCAAAACCAGCGCTGGAGCCACGGGACATGGTGCACCACTACTCCAAGCACAATCCTGGGGCCCCGTAGCTCCCGCACCAGGTGTACAAGCCCCTCCGGAAGTTGCAGCGACTGCTTCCGGGGCACTGGCGGGCTTCATCCGTTCTTGCGCCCCGAAGTCACGATTCTAGCGTCAGTTCCCGCGCGCCTGAGAACGCCAAGGCCCCGCCCCTGGTGGAGGGTGGGGAGAGCGGACCAAAGGCTTTCGATGTGCGTATGCGCCAGCCCCGTGTGTGGGCGGCTTTAAAATGGTTGGTGAAGTAAGTTCTCGTTGAGGCGGTTTATAGAGCTTTCATCTAGAGAATGAATTGACTATAGCAAGAACAAAAAAAGCTTTCCGGGGCCAGGAGTAGTGAGTTGCCTGTCTGTGGGATCGCGTATTTAACAAGTCTCTCGTTAGTTTTGGCACCTGTATATCCAGCCTGGCTCTGGCTTGCTGGCGTTCTTCTAACCTCTTTACCCAGCCACTTTGCTTCCTGCTACTAGAGGGAGAAATAAATGGATTGCAGCTGCTCCCGCAGCAGCCGTTAATTTTAGGTACAGAAGGGAGCGGGTTCTGCTAGCCACTCCAGAGCAGAGTTTTCTGGCCAGGCAAGATCTTCCTTTGGCCAACAGGCCCCGACAGTTTTGTCTTAAAAGTGGAACTGGGGTTGAAATATAGGTATAATACAGGAATCAGTAGCCTTGATTGATAATGAACAAGAACCGAAGGGAAAGGCTCATAGCAGCCGGCGTTAGATGAACTAATGAGAATAATTCCCAAGCAGGCGAGGTAGCTCCGGAGAACAGCAGGTGGCTTTTGGAACTGTAAAATGTGCCTACTTTGACCTACCTCAAGGCACGCTCCTATTTAGTGAATATAAAATGCAAAACAGATATTAAGCTAGTGTCGCCCGCCCCCTCTGCCCAGTAGTTTGTGCGCCAGGAAGGCCAGGTATACCAAGATTTCTGGCACTTCCATACCAGCTGTAATGAATACTGAAGTAGGGATTCTTACCTCTTTAATGTATTTTCTCTTAAACTCACTTTCCATTTAAAAGAAAAAATTTGGTAAGAGCCTCCTAAGGAGTTTGTTATGGAAGTTCCGATTTCTCAAGAGTGTTTTTAAAAAAATAAACTTCTATTTCATTACTGAAAAAGAAAATTCAAAACTGAAACTCGATTAAGAAAATACTAAGTGCAGACATCATCTCTGGCACACAGGGTACTTTCCAGCTCTGGCTGATTCCCAAGTGTACTGATAAAAGTTGTCCCTTGCTTCTGGTTTAGGTCCCTATCCTCAGCACCAACTCCTCCTGACCTTTTGAGTACTTTTTTTTTCCTCAGACACTGAGCAAGCCTCCTAAACTCCTACAGTTTACCTGAAGAGTCATAGATAAAATGAGTTCTCTGTAAGGCTGCTTGGAGGGTGAACTCATTCAACAGCCCCCTCTGTGCTGATATTTCCTCAAAACTAGGTCTCTAGCTGGATCCTTCTCTGGTGCTGAGTCTTCTCTAATCGCATATATGACATTTTTCACATTGAGACACATGGTACCTCAAAACCCAGCATGTTTAAAACAGAACACCTGGGGCTTCCCTGGTGACGCAGTGGTTAAGAATCCGCCTGTCTGTGCAGGAGACACAGGTTCGAGCCCTGGTCTGGGAAGATCCCACATGCCGCGGAGCAGCTAAGCCCGTGCACCACAATTGCTGAAGCCCGCGCCCCTAGACACCGAGCTCCGCAACAAGAGAAGCCACCGCAATGAGAAGCCCGTGCACCACAACGAAGAGTAGCCCCCGCTCGCCGCAACTAGAGAAAGCCCGCGCGCAGCAACGAAGACCCAACTCAGCCAAAAATCAATCAATAAAATAAAACAGAATACCTCATTCCATCTCTTTTCTCCCAAGCCAGTTCCTGTCCCTCATACCACACTTTCCAAGTCCTCAGAGCCAAAACCTTGCAGCAGCCTTCAGTTCCCCAAAACTTCCTATTCTGTCCCCATGTAGTCTTTTTTGTAACACAAGCTTTTTAAAAATTATTATTTATTATTATATTTTTGGCTGCACAGTAGCATCTCTTCCTGTTGATCCACATTCTTGGAATCATTTTCTTGAGCAAGATCTCATTGGGTTGCTTCTCTGCCCAGATTTCTTTGAGCTCCTGAATCAAAATCAGCCTTGAGCTTAGCTGACCTTGTACCTATCTTTTCAGCCTTGTCTTCCACTTCATCCTCCTATTTCCATTGCAGGGCTACATTCCACAGCACAGCTTTGAGAAGCACTACCTGATATCCTCCTCAGGCTCTCCCCTTCCCCCGCACTCCTGTTCCTCCTGTAAGGACACTCATTCCCATCTCGTCATCTAAGCAGCTCAGGTCCACCAATCTGCCTCTTTTCCCCTATATGCCTAGTGCGTACAACTTGAATCTTTTATTAGCCTGAACCAAATGAAATGACCATTTCTGTAGGTCAAAAGCGTCAAACATTGGTAATCATATGGTTTACCTTAAAGAGTTGTGTGTAGGGGCTTCACTAAAGACTGACAGGGCAGAGCCTGAATACTTTTTATCTCTGTATTCTCTACCACCCCTGGCATGGGGCTTGGCTCATAAAAGTTCAGTAACTGACTGTCAAGTTGAACTAAAAACTGTAGAAAGACAGGGAACAATTGAGAAATGCTTTCATAGCTGCCTTTCCTTCCCACGTAGACACAACCCGCTGTGAAGCACCCCTGGGTGTTCCCTGCCATGCAATGACGAGATATTTAAAATCACATACACTTCAGGCTGTGAAAATTATTTCACACATTCAAACAAATTCTGATCCTCCGTTGAGGTTGCATTTAAGCTGGGCCCTAAAAGAGGCATAGGATTTTGGATGGCATATACACATTAATACCCTAAAGGATACTTCCTGGAAGGAGCCGACCTCATTTTCAATACAACACAAACTGAAAGCTAGAATTAGAACATCAGGCTCCTTGAGGGCAGTGGCCACATCTGTTTTGCTCCCCGGTGTACCCTCAGTGCCAAACAGTACCTAGCATGAAGGAGGTGCTCCGATCATTCACTGAATATGCATTCTCACTGTTTGGGTTTTCTACTATGTTGACCTGTTTTTATTTGAAGAGATTTGTGAATAACTGAAAAATCCAAATCTCAAAACCTAAAAGGCCAGAGATTTTATATTAGAATTTGAGGTTTTTCCACAAGGCCAATGGATTCCTCCGGGAAATCTTTCAGAAAGACGAACCCCTTGCTGATTCCATTGCTAAGGGAAATCCCCAGGAAGCAGACTTCATGAATATGTGCCTTGGGTACCAAGCAGCAGCTAATCTACTCACCCAGGTGGACTTCCCCCTGGGTTGGGGAGCTTTCACAGAAGTCTGGGGACCAGTGCTCCTGCAGCTTTACCACAAGCCTATGGGGGCAGACTTGCTGTGTCTGTATGGAAAATTTGACCTTCCTCTCTGTTGGGCCACCAAGTTAGACTTTCTGAAATGACTCTCTGGTTTTTTGAAAACTTTTAGAGATGACTTGACATCTCGTGAGTCTTGGAAAATCTCCTGGGGGCCTCCATTTGACAAGGCCCACATTCTCCCCTGGGGGTGGAGGTAGGTGGAAGGTAGGGGTTACCCACAAGGCAAAGGTAAAAACTGGCAGCGTAGATTCCCAGTGACTGCAGACATGCTGAATCACATGGTGTTTAAAGGCAAGATAAGAATTTAGCCCTTAGCTTAAGACGCTCTGCTGGTGGTTTCAGTGAGCCAGGGAATATAAAACTGAAGCTTATCTGTGTTTCCATGTGATATTAGCAGGTGTTGAAACAGTGGTAATAGAGTATCTTAGGAGAGTTAGGATTCCCTGATGTCAAGGGGCCCCAGAGGTCAACTGTGGCCACAACAGAGCTAGGGATGTGGCAGTTCTGTGTGGACAGTAGAAGGGAGGTAGCTCCCTGGTCAGACTTTGAGCCATCAGGTGCCTCCTCAGGGGACTGAGGGCAAGAACCTAGTTCCATTCGTATTTCTCCCTATCTGTATCTTTCTCATACCAATAGAAACCCTAAAGCTCTTCCTGTACCCCAGTAGCTATGGTTGGCTACCTAGGAGTTGTCAATCTGTTTGAGTCTCGGGGAAAAAGAAAAGGGTGATTTCTTTGTACTCCAGTTCTATAATTTATGGGCAAAGGAGAGGGACAAATGGGGCATCAAACGTGGTGTGGGAAGTGCTACCGTGACATATGAGGTACTTGGTTATGCTTCTACTCAAAAGCTCTTCAAACCATATTCCAATATGGCAACACTCCCCAGCGCTCTCTCCCATAACACCTAGTATGGTTCTCTCACCCTCCAATACCAATGGTGGGTTCAATATGGTGTCTATCAACATAGCAGTCATACAGCTATCATTTCCCTGCTACTCCATCCTTTCCTTTCCAGTCAATATAATTCTGCATCTGGATTCTGTCAGTCATCTCCAATAATGATAATGCTGTCCTTTGATTTGAAAGGGAATAAACTTGTAGCAGCTCAACCCAAAGGACATTTAACTAAATCTCTCCAGGAACAACTTCTAGAGAGCCAAAACCTTTAGCTTTCAGGTCACTCTTGATTTTTAGCTATAACAACTTCAGTATAAAGTTGTTATAGCTAAAACAACTCTTACAACTTTTGATGTTTCTCTTGTTTTCCCAAACTTCCCCTTAAATGAAAACCCAATGCTTGACTGATGACTGAGCTCTTGTTTCTGAAAGCCAAGGACTTTGAGAAACACTAAGAATTCTCATGGGTCTCCCCAGAATACTGGAAGAAGCATTGGAAGACCCCAGCTGGCTTGGGCTTAACCGTTGGTGGTTTTTAACATACAACTTCCCCTTAAGCATGATAACACAGGAAGCCTTTCATAGCTTGAGAGAACAGCAAATGTTCCAGTGAAAAATAAGATGGGGAAGGGAGGGGCCTGAGTCCTGAACATGGTCAGGCTTTGCTTTGAGTGTCAGAAGCACTGGGTTTGAATCTGAGCCTTGCCAGTGATCAACTGGTGGCCACCACCTCGGTTTCTTCTCTCAAACAGGTGAGCACGCTGTACCCACCTTAAAGGCATGGAGGAAAAAAATATTAAGCACAATGAAAATAAGTCACCTACTAATAGACTTTAACTCAGCTTCTCTCTTTGTGAAAGGAGGGGACACTGGTAAATAAAGCCTGGATCGCTGGCTATTTTGTTTTGATCTATCCCTAGTACAGAAGGAAGCCAAGTACTGCACCAGCCTGTACTGCACTCTGCTATTGTTCAGAAGTGAAACTCATTCTGTTTTCTTAACTTAGAAAGCAGCCAATTCTTACTCACCCTATCCTGCATACATGCAGCCTCACCCATGACTGTGGACGGGGATGGGAATCGTAAGCATCAATAAATTCACTGAGGGCTTCCCTGGTGGTGCAGTGGTTGAGAGTCTGCCTGCCGTTGCAGACACACGGGTTCGTGCCCTGGTCCGGGAAGATCCCACATGCCGCGGAGCGGCTGGGCCCGTGAGCCATGGCCACTGAGCCTGCGCGTCCGGAGCCTGTGCTCCGCAACGGGAGAGGCCACAACAGTGAGAGGCCCGCATACCGCAAAAAAAAAAAAAAAAAAAGTTCACTGAGATTTTCACACCCATGGTGTATCCCTACATCTTGGTGTCTTTATGAATGTTATTTGACTTTATTCCCTCTGCTCACTACCCCCAATCTCACCCCACACCCATTTCAGACCCCTGATCAGGTGGGGAAAGGGTGGTGCAGAAGTTGGTCAGGCACCGAGAGGATGAGTCAAGAACAGAGAGGAAATAAGACTCAACAGCCTTCCTTTCAGCCTGGAGACACTTCCTCTTCCTTGAGGTTTCCTAATTGGCTTCCTCTAATTCCTGTTTTCTTACCGCAAAATTAAGTCATCTCTGGTGCTCAGAGGAGCCAAATTCTCTTGAGACAACTGGGGGAGAGAGCAAATGAATGAGGTGTCTGATCATTATAACCAATATTTTCAGGCACTAATTGAGGAACTAGTTCTTGAGAACCCAGGTATTGATGGGAAAGCAAGAGAGTGCTCCAGTGTTATGTTCTACTTGCTTTGAAAGTACTTGATAAACCTCAACTGAGATCCGTGAATTTCACCCAGTGTGCAATTCATCCATCGTGGTGAAACAAAGGCAAGTTTCAAAAATCAACCATAGACAACAGACTAAAACATTTTCAATATTAAAAACTCTGCAATGATGTCTTGCAGGTGCAGAGCAAATTTTATTCCAGTTTTCATGGTCCATGTACAAAATAGATGCCTAATAAATAAATAGTCAATTCATTTAAGACGCGGGGAGGGGCTTAAATGGTATAATTAAAGAGGGTGGCATTGAGAAGTTATCATTATTTCTTGAGGGTCAGTTGAAGCATCAGACACCAAAGAGTATGTTCCTGAGCCGGCACACACACAAAATACCAAGGAGCAAGAGGGGAATTCACTCAAAGGAGAAGTGGGAATCAGAGGTAAAAATCAGGAAGACATTTTCAAACAACTTCTCCAAAATAATTCAACAAACGTTTATTGAGCCTCTTCTAGGGGTAAGCCAGCTGGGCTGGCTGCTCTGGAGACACACAGATGAACCAGATGGAGAAGAAATTTCAGTGGGGAGGAAAAATGCAACCCAAATGAGAGCAATACTAACATGAAGGAGCACATGATATGTAAGGCAGTGTCCAACAAAGCGCTGCAGATGGGAAATGACTTTGGCCAAAGGGAATGCAAGCCACCTGCTGAAAGAAATATATCCGAGCTCAACTTGGGAGGAGAAGCACTCTGACAGGTGTGTTCGCTGTTAGGAACAGTGTGAGTGGCACCATGATGCAACATGGACGCGGGGTGGCAAGAACAGAGAAGCAGAGGAAGAAAAAAAGAGCCTGTGTTTAGGTTATGGCAGTGGCTTAGCTTGACTAGGACACAAAAATGTTCTGGAGTACAAATGCAGGGAGGAGGCCTTGAATGCCAAGGAAAGGAACTTCTGCTCTGGTTGGAAGGCAGTGGGGAGACATTTGACGTTTTTGAGTAAGGGAAATGGCATGATTAGAATTATGCTCTCAGAAGATAAACTTGGTGGCAGTATTTATGATGAACTGTAGATGGGGATATCAATCAAGAGGCCATTGCTAATAGAACCAGTGACTGTTTGTGAAGGCCTGAACTGGGGTGGTAGTTACGGAAATGGAAAGGAAAGAAGATGCCAGAGACTTTTTAATAGCTCTCCGCCCATTATAAAAAGTGATACACTATTCATAGTAATTACTATTTGTAATAGGCAAAAACTAGAAGCTATCCAAATGCCCATCAACAGTAGAATGGATAAATTGTGGTATATTCACACTATAGAACATCACATAATAATGAAAATGAATGATACAATTACATGTGACAACAGAGATGAACCTCCCACAATATTGAATGAAAGAAGCCAGCCACGGAAGAGCACAGCCTGACTGATTCCATTTACATAAAGCACAAAATCAAGCAAAAGGAATCTATACTGTTGGAAGACTGGACAGTGGTTACCTTTGTGGAGGCAAGAAATGATGGAAGTGAGCGCAAGGGGGCATCTGGGTTCTGGTAACAAGCGTGATGAACAGACTGTGATAAAACTACAATCTGACTTTTGTTCTCCCACTCTTCCTTTCATTTTTCCTGCCTCTAGATGAAAACTCGGGTATGCTCCCTTACTTTTCCATTCCTCTTAGATAATATGCAGTGCTACGGTTACTTTAACAAATGCAGTATCGATTCAGAAATTAGAATATCCAGTTCTATACCAATAGATTCCAAACAGCACTGCATCATTTGTATTCTGTCAGCTTAGGTCGGCTTCGCACTAAATCTTCCAGTGGAAAGGGGTGGGGGCATGGTTGACTTGTCCTCCCTAATCACTCCTGGCTCAGCTCCACCCCGACCTCCTTCACACCCTCCACATGCCCCGCCCCAGCCAAGGTGGAGGATGGGCAGTGGAGGATGGGTAAGGGTGGGTGGCTCAATGCTTTCTAGGCCAAGCAGATGTTTATAGCTGGAGTCTCTGGTGAGCCTGACAGATGGTTAAAGCTGATACTTCTCCGCTTGGCCACTCTTCTAAGGCTCTTCAGTGGTTCTCTGCTGAGCCCATCAGTTTTTATATGTAGGTGGCCACTTGCACTCCTTCTTCAACCCCTGGCCATCCCGAAGTTCCCCTCCAGCCCAAGACAGCCTAAGGCAACTCTCTTCCCACCTATCTGGCCCCCATCAGGAAACCTGCAGTGTCAGGCAAGTCCAAGGCAGTAGCCCTCTCTGGCTCGTTTCCAATGTCTCTTGTCAGCCCTGCTGTCATCCTGCAGCTTTTGCAGAGTCAGGCCCATCCACAGAGGCTTCAGCTTTCTCTGAGGTCCTGGGTTCCCCAGACTGCAAGAGGAGCTCCAAGTATTCCTATTGAGGCATCTTTCCCGGGGTCCTGGGGTCAGAGGGTACCTAAGGAACCAGGAGCCTGGCCACAGCTCTCTACAAGGAAACATCTTTATCTTTTTCCTTCCTCTGACTCTTTGATATCTTTGGCCTGGTTAAGGGGCCGGGAGTTGTGAGGCAGATTCTCCTTTATTCTTTTTGTAAATTCTGCATATGTACTGTCTGCCCCACACTCACCTGGGAATCTTGGTATCTACTATATTTGTGCCTCAGTGGAAACTGAGGCAGAAAGAGTCCTATTCTAACATCCTATTACACATGTAACAATTCAGATTGTGCAGAAGATGAAGACAACTAAAAATCAACCACAATCCCAGCATGCACAGATACCTATTAACATTTTGGAATCAACAAAATATTATTTCTTTCAGATACTTTTCTCCAAATGTCTCTTTCCTTCCTTCCTTCCTATTTAAAACATGGGATCATATTAAACATACCATTTGGTAGATGTTTTGTCATTTAACCCATGCCAACACACAAAGTATCATTTTAATCACTGTAACGTTTAAAATTATATTTCTTCCCTCCCTTGTTTTGAACATTTCGTTATTTCCAATTTTGTTATTATTATCAATAACATTATTATGAAGAATATCTTCATGTACAAATTTTTTAAAAAAGGATTATTTCCTTTGGAAAGGTAGTTAAGAGTTGAATAATTAGACTACGACAGATATTTTGAAGATGGAGTCAAACACAATTTGCTAATTGATTAGGTATGTAAGTAGGGGGAAATGAGCAGGAAAAAATAACATAAAGTAAGGCAGGAGGTCACTCTGTTGGGGTGAAGATGAATTGTTTTCACCGTGGTTGAGTAGAAATGCTCAGCTGCAAATGTAGAATTGGAAAGAAAGCAGGGGTAGAGATGGCTCCTTCCTCTGAGAAGTTTGGCTGTTAAATTATCCCTAGGGAAGCACAGTTTTGTCAGGCTAGAAGCCAAAAGTATTGTAGTTAGATGGGGGAATGAGCCCATGGAAAGAGACTAACTGAGAAAACAACTTCTCAAGTTAGCAAGAAAGGATAGTATGGAGGCAGTAGAAAAAGTAACCTAGAAGAGGGAGAAAAGGGTGAGGAAAGAAAGTTGCTAGAAAGGGCAAAAATTGCTGAAGAGTCTCTTAACAGATGGCTTTTAGTTCCTGCTTAAGTCATCTGCTGAGAGTGAGAGTGGCCAGGTTATGATTCAGGACTTAGAATCATGAGTGTTGTACTATTATTATTTTTAAATAACCTTGGAGCTCATTTGAGACTACTCAAAATACTACTCAAAAATATGGTCTGCAGCCTTGGCATCACCAGGCACACCAGACCTGAATCAGAATCAGCAATTTAAACGAGATCCCATGTCCATTAGAGTTTGAGAAGTACGCTGGCACCCTCTTCCCCACTGAACAGAAAAGGAAATGGAGGCTGCAGGAGATGAGCTCTTTTCAAGTTAAGATGGCAAAAGTTGGGAGAGCTCCTTCGGGGAATTAACAGGGAATTCACTGAAAGGTGAAACAAAGGACCTTCAAATGGGAGTGAAGTACTAGTAGCATAATTTCGTGACTTTTCTAGCAATACTATGGTATAGGAGAGGAGAAAGTGGAATGGTATGGGGCTACCCAAAGTTTGGTTTAGAATTGATAAGATGGGTACCACAGGAGGTGAAATGAATGAAAGAATCTGAAGTATTACTGAAGTCATCCATGAAATGAGTGGTTTGAGGATGGAGTGGGGTGAGCAACAAGGCAAGCAAAGCTAGATGAAGATAGATAAGAGAGGCCTCTAGGTGAGGAAGGAATAGGCCTAAGAACAGATCTAGGAACTGGTGGTCGGGATGAAGGAGTGGAGCAGGTTAAGGAGGTTGTAGGCAAAATGAAGAGCTCCAAAGTCTGATATCCTGAAAGTGGAGCACTTTTAAGTAGTTTAAAAGATCCAGGTTGGCATCTCACAGGGGGCCGAAAATCATCAGAGTTTAAGTGGATAAGAAACAATGAGACCAGAATATGGATGGTGTTGAAATCTCTGGGGATAGTGGCAGTGGGAGTGGGAAGGAAAAAAAAATCTACTGACATTCATAAAGCACAAACTGTTCAGTACTGATTTCCTCACAGAAACCTCCCTTGCTGTATCAAAGAACAAAAAGAGCCAGATGATTTACTTAAAAAAATAAAAAGCTCCCTATCTGTGTCAAGCAGCAAAACTTCCTCAGGCTTTCTCTTCAAATACTTGGTCTGACCAGAGTTTATTTCTTTAGGAGTTGGAGATCAGAGGGCCTAACTTGGAAAAGACCCATTTCTTCAAGGATTTGAGAACTCCTGCCAGAACAGGGCTGAGTGCCAAAGGACACGATCCTTAATTTGAGCCAGTAGCTATCATCAGGGTGACAGCTTCCTGGAACACAAATTTCCTTCTGAACACAGGAAACCTGGAGGAATAGTTTGTGAGTATACAACCATGCAAATAGTATTTTATGGTATACAGCAATGCCCTAGCTTAACCTGACTGCCTTGTTTTATGAAGTTATATTATGATGTTCAGAGTACATGAGGAAGAAGTGACAGAAGACTATGAGAACAAGGAAAAGTTTCATTTTCTGTCAGGTGGGAAAAAACCTTATTACAAAAGAGGTTATAGAGAATGAGTGATCCTTAAAAAAATTATATATACATGTGTGTATATATATATGAAAGGCATATATGTGTATAAAAACTTAATAGCATTAGACTACTCAGCTTTGGAGCAGAGGATAAAAATATTCAGCTTTGGATTCTAGGACAAGGTCACTGAAAAGGGGAAGAAAATACAAGAATGATTTATTTTTAAAGAATTAGTAATACAGTACATCTTAAGCAATGAGTCTAGGTGAGGGACTTACCTTTCCGACAACCTGCCATAACCACTTCCAAAGGAACCTGTTTCATGGAGGTGGAGGCCCCATATTATCCTCCCAGGCCGGATGCCACTCTGCCCCAGAGAGCCAAATGAGAAGCAGAATTGTCAGGGAATTCCGGACACTGACATTCTTTGTTCTGATGCAGTCATAGAAAGCACAAAAAATCTGTTTTAATAATGGACTTTCATAAACAACAAGGACCTACTGTATAGCACAGGGAACTATATTCAATATCTTGTAATAACCTATAATGGAAAAGAATCTAAAAAAGAATATATATATACATATCTGAATTACTTTGCTGTACACCTGAATCATTGTAATTCAACTATACTTCAATTTAAAAAATTTTTAATACATAAAAATTAGAAAAAAGAAAAAAAACGGACTTTCAATATTTAGATGTGAACTAAACTTGATACTTAGTAATGTTCTAGCCCAGCTGAGACTGATACGGCAATCTGAACTGGTCTCCTTAAAATGAATTTATGTCTCTACCATATTAGAAATTGTGATTTCTCAAGTATTTGCTTCTTGGGCTGAATTTTAACTAACATCAAAGAGACTAATGAGGTAATCATTTAAATATGGATGAAATTAATTCTACATCAACTTTCTTGTCAGAAGCTACCAGAAACCCTTCACATAACACTGCTATTTATAATAAATTATCATGGTTATTTTAATAACTTAATCCATTTGATAACAGTGTACTTCTGAGAGTACTCTGGTAGCAAAACAATTTTTAGCTGTTATCAGTGACTAGATAATTGTCTTCCTGTTTATTTCAATTCCTGGTTGAAGGCAAGTTGTGCATGTATAGTCTCTGGAAGCATCTGTCAGATCAAGTCTTGCCAACAGAGACAAAACTTGGGGAGAAAAATCCTCAGGGAATCTTTTTTTAAAAAAATTTATTTATTTTACTTTTATTTATTTTTGGCTGCATTGGGTCTTTTGTTGCTGTGCGCAGTCTTTCTCTAGTTGCGGCGAGCGGGGGCTACTCTTCGTTGCAGTGCGCAGGCTTCTCATTGCGGTGGCTTATCTTGTTGCGGAGCACAGGCTCTAGGCGTGTGGGCTTCAGTGGTTGTGGCACATGGGCTCAGTAGTTGTGGCACACGGGCTCAGTAGTTGTGGCTCGCAGGCTTAATTGCTCTGCAGCATGTGGGATCTTCCCGGACCAGGGCTCGAAACCGTGTCCTCTGCATTGGCAGGCGGATTCTTAACCACTGCACCACCAGGGAGGCTGCCCTCAGGGAATCTTGAAACACCATAACAGAAACATGATAAGAGAAAATTAAAGATTATTTCTCAAGATTTACTGCATTTACTTACTCATTGGTGTTCGCGTCTCCCGTTTTTTGTTTTTGTTTTTTTTAGTTTTGTGGCATTTATTTTCATTACATACACTGAGAGAATATTCTCACCATCTCCCATATTTTCTTTCATCCTGCTGGTTTGAATGGCTTCCTCTAAGTAGGTCTCTGAATGGAACTTCCTTCATTTATATCACATGGACTCAAGCTTGTCATTGGCTGGGATAAGGCAGGGAACGTTTGGTCTCTCTCCTCCACCCCCACACCCCACCTCCTGTCCAGGTGCCTTTTACTCACATCCTTTCTTTTTTTATTTTATTTATTTATTTATT
Organism: Globicephala melas; assembly: GCF_963455315.2. Taxonomy (NCBI): domain Eukaryota; kingdom Metazoa; phylum Chordata; class Mammalia; order Artiodactyla; family Delphinidae; genus Globicephala; species Globicephala melas. Next base: position 114,401,367 of record NC_083315.2, on the reverse strand, counting down.
TTTGGCTGCACTGGGTCTTCGTTGCTGCATGCAGGCTCTTTGTTGCAGTGCATGGGCTTCTCATTATGGTGGCTTATCTCGTTGCGGAGCATAGGCTCTAGGCGCGCGGGCTTCAGTAGTTGTGGAGCACAGGCTTAGTTGCTCCGTGGCATGTAGGATCTTCCCAGACCAGGGATCGAACCCGTGTCCCCTGCACTGGCAGGTGGATTCTTAACCACTGTGCCACCAGGGAAGTCCCTTAGATCCTTTCTTATCCTTGTTCCCCTCCGGCCTCCTGTAGGGCTGTGGGCTTTAGAGATGCCTCATTTCCCACTACCCCTCATTTCCCAGCTAATTCCCACCTAGGGTTGCCAGATGTAGCAAATAAAAATATAGGCGGCCCTGTTAATTGTGAATCTTAGATAGGCAGTGAATATTTTTAGTGTAAGTATATCCCTGCAATACTTGCGACGTGCTTATACAAAAAATTGTCATTTATCTGAAATTCAAATTTATTTGGGAGACCGTATTTTATCTGGCAACCCTACTGTCACCCTGGGGTTATAGGAGGCTCCAGCAGCTGCCTTGTCCCACTTACTAAGAACTCTTAGTTCTGCTTAAGTCCCAGCCCTGAAAGAACCCAAATCCAAATCCCACAATTTCATCAGAGTGGTCTATGTTCCTCCACTCCCAGTCATTCCCACAAGCATTCCCTTAGATGTTCCTCACTCTAGAAATTCCAAGTCGCTGAAGGATGGGCAAAGTACCTGATCTACACTTCATTTAGCTTTGACCTCAAGTATCCCGAATAATTTTGATTTTTAGCAAAGATAAGACTCACCATGATAGGCCAGAATTCAGGTGCCTACATAACATACCCTTCCTTTCCATGCCTGCTCTAGAATGAAGCTATCAGGGAAAAAGAAATCTAATGTGAACACATATGCATTTTATAGCACCTTAGGACAGTTTTTTTAAAAAGCAAGAAACCTGCTAAAGGAACAGGGAAGCAGTAATTATATTCAAGTGCAAACTTGAAGAGAAAAATTCATTTAATGTGAAGAACAAGGCACCTGAGGTGAGGTAGTCCCAGCGGAGCCCTGGGAGAATGAGCTCAGGCTTCTCCTTTGTGATTTTCTCTTTACTGGGTCTGAGAACAGCAGGAGGAAAAGAGAGTATAAATTCAGGAGCATGCCAGAGGGAAGCACAAAGCATTTTAGACACACTTTTCAGTGGCAGAGTCAGTGCCCTTTCAAAGCTTTCATTGTTCATGGCTGGCCAACTTTAAAGATACTCTCAATCCAGGGCACAGGTTTTTAAAGAATTCCTTCTTCCCACTGTGTCTGGGACCTTGAATTAGGCAGGTAGCTTTTGTCTCACTCAGGTGATCAGAATACAAAAGGCAGCCTAAGTGTTGGGTACCAGCTGCCTCCATTCAGAGAATCCCTGAACTCTTCAAGGTCCCGTGTCAGTGCGATTGATTCTGAGCGCCCTAGAATTGCCCTGCTCCCGGACAAGTGACAGATGCACCTCAATTTACCTCAAGCAGAAATTAGGGTTTTGTTTTGGAATGGTATTAAAGAGTTCAAAAAAAATGTAGTTTCTCTAACCCAATTTTCTACCCTGATGAGCCACCATGGAAACGTGGGCCCTTGAAGAGGTCGTCCTGCCTGTTCCCTTCCTCTCATTCTCCCCACTTTCTCTTATGTGGCTAACAAAGTTTCTAAACCTACATACCGGATGCTCTACCATTCAGTCTGTCTGAGTTTTTATGAACTACTCTAGTCTAAGTTACAGTGTACAGTAGAAGAAAGACTATTTGACTTGAGAATCAGAAGAGCTGGGTTATGGTTGAAATGTCTCTACTAACTAGCTGTGGGATCCAAGGGAGCCATTGCATCTTCCTGAGTCTATTCCTGCTCTATAAAATGCGACTGTAGGATTTTATGTTCTTCAAGGTTCACTCCTGCTCTGAAGTTCTACGATTCTTTTTGTATCCTCTCCCATCTCTAGAGCAACTTGTGAGGAATTTGCATTAAGCTTTTAGACAAGCTTATTTAACAAATGCTTTCTTTCCTAATTTTCTTAAAACTAGGGTAGTTTCTTAAAAAAAAGTTTAGCTCGCTGCAAGCACAGTGTTCTAAGTAGGTAGTTCATGAAATCTAGAAAATAAACAGGTTGGATTTATGAGAGCTTTCCGATTCTCAGCATCTTTCAATGCCCTCAATTTATCAGGCACTTGTCTGGAGAGCCCCTTCCTCTAGGAGGCAGCAGTGTTGAATCCAACAATGGCGTAAGGAGGTAAAACATCCCCTCCTCTGTTTTTCCTGGATTGTCTCTCTGTGCATAATACACACCTTACTTATATCCATGTATATTGTTTGATATAAATGAAGTCATTGTTTTTTCATGTAAATAACTTTTATGCTAACATACTTTTTTCAGTTACGTTGTTGTAAATGCATCAATTTTAAGTGTTTAGTGTGATGAATTTGACTAATACATACATACACCTATGTCAGCACCACTCAGACCTTTCCATCACCCCCACAAAATTCTCTTGTGCCCTTTTCCTCAGGCAACTAGTATTCTGATTTTTATCACCATAGACTGGTTTTGTCTGCTCTTGAATATCAAATTGTATAGTACGTATGAGTAAGGAAAGAACTGTTATGAAGTGTTACAGACACGAATATTTTCAGCTAAAATCAAGATATAAGCTGCCTATCAAGGGAGTAAAACAGAGAGGCAACAACTTACTCACTTTGGTAAAGTAAGTCAAACTTGATAAAATGAAAATAATCTATATACTTTAGAAAGCCCTCATACCAAGTGATGGAATTAACAGTGTTCACAAAATGTTGAATTAGTCTGGAAAAGGCATTATAGGATGAAGAAGAAACATTCATAATCTAAAGAGAAGGAATTGCCCCCTTTCCTCCAACCCAAATCATTGGGTGATAAGTAGAAGTTGCTAATACACCTCTGACATCTGGGCCAGCTCATCAGAGAGGACCACAAGTGATTCAGTGTGGGAAGGAGATAACATGAGAGGATGAGATGATATCAGAAATGGAGAAATGGTTTACAAACAACCCAGAGTCCAGGGCCAGATGGATTGGTTCTGCTATTGCTACCTGGAAGGGTAGCAAAATGGATACCAGAAGACCCTGTTGCCCAAGTAAGCGGAATAGCTGGCTCAATAGGAGAAAGGTAGGTATCACTCTGCACCAAGTTCCCCAGCTTTGGATAAGCCTCAAATCCTAACAAATGTTAGGGGGAAAAATGCAACCGGTTATGAAAAGATATATCTTATTTAATTGAAAAATCAATTTATTGATATGCAAACCAACTGGACCAAACAGGACAAACTGGATCAGACAGGACAGAAGCAATGCTCTAAACAAGCATCAACCATCAACTTAAGAGCTCTGATGTCAACCAGGAGGACACCCAAACACAAGTTTAGCATGGGGGTAAGAGTCTTTATGTCTTCCGGTGAAGGCAAAGCCATTTGGTTGGCACTTCGTAGGAATATCTTTCCACCACGTCGTCATCATAAGGTATGTGCCACGAGTCTCCCGTTGTTTGCACCACAGTGTCATAGATGAGAATATGCTGTTGAATTTAAAAGGGAACCATACATTGAGAACAACACTAAAGGAATACCTAGCCATTTCCCTTTCTCTTCTGACAGCTTCTCAGTTTGCTTCAGAGATGTATTCTCTGTCTTACTTAACAATGGATTTTGAAAGAGCAGCTAATTCTGTGAAGATGAATGCCGGGGGTGGGGGGCCGTAGGGGGTGGGATAAATTAGGAGTTGGGATTGACACATACACACTACTATATGTAAAACAGGTAAACAACAAGGACCTACGGTATAGCACAGGGAACTATACTCAATATTTTGTAATAACCTATAATGGAAAAGAATCTGAAAAAGAATATATATATATATATATATATACACACACATATATGTATAACTGAATCACTTTGCTGTACGCTCGAAACTAACAGAACTGTTAGTGACTGTATCTCTGTGGTAATTTGATACCATATTTCCTATAAATGTTGTTTTACATATTTTTTGACCACTGGACCATATTTATCCTTGGCTAGTGTATTTTTCTGTAGTAACTCGCCTTTAGATTTTCTCCCTTTGCTTTCACACAGGAGGAATCCTTGTACTTACAGGTATTTAAACTAGAATCAAAAAAGAACTCAATTGAGACTGTGCCACAGCAGTGGATTAAACAGGAAAAAGGAGTTATTTAGCAGAAATAGAACTTATGATGAACCATAAGGAATAAGGAATTTTGAGCTACTGCAAATAAACAGGAGAATAAAAAACACATATGAGGATTTATAATTGATGACATAACTGATGTCACAACTGATGACATTCCAGGTGTTTTCAATATGTCAATTAACGTGGGGTTGGCCTATGAAAACTTTGCTCTGGCAGACTCTGTGTTTCTAGGATCTGGGTAATTCCAAATACCAAACTAAAGCTGAGAAAAATAAAACATTGAGGGACTTCCCGGGTGGTCCAGTGGTTAAGACTCTGTGCTCCCAGTGCATGGGGCCTGGGTTCGATCCCTGGTCAGGGAACTAGATCCTGCATGCATGCCGCCACTAAGACCCAGTGCAGCCAAATACATCAATCAGTCAATCAATCAATATTTAAAAGTAAAATAAAACATTGAGAACTAGTTGCAACATTCTTTGACTATGCCGCATTCTTACTATCTACTTGGCTCTGCTGACATTATGTAGAGAACAGGTAACATACCTGAAATGTTATTTTTGATCCCGGATGCCTACTAACAATTGCCAGCTGATGTCCCTGCTGCCACTTAAAGAACAGGCGTTGGGTCTTGGCATCAGGCAGACAGGCCTTGTGGTCCCGCATCAGATCTTTTGTGATAAACTTGCAGTGGTCCCCCGAGTGCAGTGTGGCATACAGAAGGAATGGATCGTCCTCTGAGCTGAGTCAGGCATAAGAAAGAACACAGTCAAGCACACACCCAAAGAGGCAAAGAACAGCATTCTTCACCATGCTGTTTTCTTACTCGCTTTCCTCAGAAGAGTTCTGCTTTCTTAACTGACATGATCTCAGTGATACGTAAGAGCCGCCTGCAAGTCCTAGCTGGTAGACAACACTATCTAGAACACAGATGGAAGGCTAAGGGGAAAGGAATGCTAATGCTAGGGATTCTTAGCAGCTCAACTGGGCTCTTCCACTAGAATGGAGGACTCTAACAGTAATTCTCTCTTCATACTCAAAAGCTGGGTCTCTGTGTTCCCAGGGTGTGTTTCCTATCTGCTTCATCCACCACAGAGCACACCTTTCCCTGTCTCCTTTCCTCACTCAAATTCATAATACTAACAGGGCAGGATGAAAATTTCTTGCAAAAGTAAGGGGCTGACCTCAAAGCGGAAACTGGTTATCCCCAAGCAGCTTCTGGGTAGTCATCCTGCACATCTACACATCCTGCTGTAGATCAGCACCCAAAGGCATCTCCAACTTGAGAAGAGCCAGGAGCACAAAGCCGCCAATGGGCCCTCAACATCAGCGCTGACCACTTGAATACATGTGCTGTAGAAACAGTGGTGGCTACCTTGGTTCAGGAGATCTGGACAGCAACATGTGATAAGCCCTATGCCTTGATCCAAATGACCCGAAGTGGACCCTTTAAAGTTTACCTTATACTGACGTATTTCAAGTGAAATGATAAAACAACTGGGATCTGTCTGAAAAATCTCCAGGAAAAAGAGAGAGGAAAAGAAAAGAGAAAACATGTGGAGGTTGTATGGAGCAAGGTTAACAAATGATGTTGACTGTTGGAGCGGGGCGACAGCCACGTGGGGATTCACTATACTGCTCTCTCTACCGCGTGGTTGAACAGGCTTCTTCGGCACATTAATGGAAAACAGAGTTAATGTTACAAATGTAAATACTCAAATCCAAAGCCATAGAATGTCCCTGAGTCAATCTTTACAACCGGGTTGGGAACTTCAGTGTATGCAATAAATACAGGCTCCAAACCAAACATGAGACCAATTTCCAACAGGCTTCTTGGTTATAACACTGCATTTATCCAGTTCTTCCACCTAAGAAGAATAATGATGATGGTGACAGCAACAAACATACACACCTGCCATGTACTTGGTGCTGTATGATTTGCAAGTTATCTTCTCATTTAATCCTCATGAGGGTTGCATATGAAGAAAAGAAAACAGAGAGAAGGGAAACGCCTTCCCAGACAGGAAGCGGCAGGGCCATGATTTAAACCTGGGTGGATTCATTCCCAAGCCTGCGCTCTTAAGGTTTACCCAGTATTGCCTAAGGTGACTGCATGAAGAGCATTATTATTGTCTTATAGTCCTGGAGAGATGGAAGCACCCCCCTCCCATGAATAAATAAAAGGGCTTAGCTAAAGAAAAATGGGATTTGGTTTGGGATCTGAAGCAGGGGTTAGCTTCCAGCTTTGTGCACTGAATGCCATTTGACCTTTCTTTTCGGGGGAGGAGGGGAACGCGCTGTGCAGCCTGCAGGATTCTTAGTTCCCCGACCAGGGATTGAACCTGGGCCACGGCAGTGAGTGCCGAGTCCTACCCAATGGACTGCCAGGGAATTCCCCCATTTGACCTTTTTAAGAAGAAATGATTTGGGGAATACTGACAAACCTTGAAGTTATAACATTCAATCTAATGAAACCTAGACGTGGGGCTGAGGTGCGCTCATTATCCGTGCAAAGTTGGAAGTAAACCTTTGTCGGCATGAACAGTGTGAAAACCTAAACGCATGCTGAAAGTTAATACGTGCTGTTGTGGATCTGTGCTCCTTCCGATCAGCTGCTTTTTCATACTCTGTGGACACTGTATATTTTGTCGCTGACCATGTTTTCCATGTTCCTTTGGCTTCCTGGGAAGCTGTAGCTCATAGCAACATTCCCTTTACATTGAGAATAAAATCCACAGCCCACGAGGAACTCTGCAATGTGGTCCCTGCCTTTTCTCGGACCTCAGAACTGACTACCTTCCCTCTTGCTGCCCCCAGCCCATCCACACTGGCCTGCCAGCCTTCCTCATTCCTGCCTCAGGCCCTTTTCAACACTTGCTGTTCCCTCTGCCTGGTAGCTTCTTCCCACCACCCTTCCCCCTTTCTCAAATGACTCACTCATTCCCTTCAGATCTGCCCCCTCCCAAAGGCTTTTTCCACTCCCCTCTGACCTATCCCCGACCTAGTCCCCTTCCAGCTCCTTACTCTGCTTCATGGTCTCCACAGCTTTAATCACTGCCTGGAATTACATTACCTGTTTATTTGTTTACTGTTAAGTCACAAGAGGGCAGGGACTTGGTCTTGTTCACTGCTGTTTCTCCAAGAACACAGAAGGTGCTCGTATTTGTAAAATATTTGTTAAATGATCTATTTAGGAATTTATGGCATGCATTCTGTATACTAATCTCATTTTGGGCTTTAACTTATTTCTCCTTTAACCTGATTTCCTCATCTATCTAAGTTTATCCTGCTGTAAAAACTATATTTTTGTAAGCTGTCTTAAATTTTTTTTTTTGGAATGAGGCTGAATATATATATACATACATACATACGTACACACACATGCACTTTTAAAAATGGCAAAAAATAGGTAACAAGTAGATGACTGGAGCCTAGTGTAACTCACTTAATAACTTCAATACCTACATGTTGTCAGCAAAAAAAAAGCTGGCTTGCTTTTGCACCTTTTCCATATCATCCTTCCTCCACCGGGAATTCTGCTTTAACATATGCTTCCGGCCCAGGACCAGCACTTGAAGATTCTGCTTGGCTAGTTGAGAGACCACATCTAAGAGCTAAAAAACACAAAGCCAGTCCCCAAGAGGGTCAAGGGAAGAATCTCAAGTAAGGGGATTGATTCTTGCAGATGGTAATCTCAATGGTCAAATAGTCTTTTCCGGTAAGAGGTGAGAAAACATTCCTTAAAATAACAGTCCATCTTTGCAAATAAGCATGCGGAAAATGCTCCCTTGTCACAACTTAATGTCTAACACCTGCCCACCGGCCAGGCTACACTGGATACCTGGGGAGGTTTCTAAGCATAGACCGTGTTCCCTAGAGTCCATGGGGATAGAGGCAGGGGGACTAAGAAGGATGGGGTTTGGTTCCTACACACTCCCAACCTTGTTTCAACCCAAACAGCTCAGCTTTTGTATACAGTATTTATATATTGGTATTCTGCATAGGCTTTCATTTGAGTAAAGTGTTCTACTTTTTCTTTTTTAAGTTTGTAAATGGCCAGAATACTGACTTTTCAGTCAACTTTTCCATGTCATGACTCTGCTGAGACTGCTACCTTTCACTGAAATCCCTTTTTCCTCCCAAAGGTCTGTCAATTTCCATTCTCTAGCTTATTTTCCACTCAGTGAATCTACTCCCCATTCTCTCCACTTTCCACATGTGTTGTGCGCACATGAACTCCTCTCAAAAGTTTACACTGGGATTTTTAGTAAATCTAGTACTTTGGTGAGCTTGCTTACATTCATTATTTCATAAGGAAAAGTCCATAGATTACTTTTATGTACAACCTATTACACTAAGCTATTAATGGATATTACTAAGTATAATATGTAAAAAGCTAATGAAAAACTATAACTTAAGTTATATAATAGTGTATCAGAAGTATAAAAGTTCTGTAATTTATAAAAACTGTTGGGCTGGGACTTCCCTGGTGGTGCAGTGGATAAGAATCTGCCTGCCAGTGCAAGGGACACTGGTTCAATCCCTGGTCTGGGAAGATCCCACATGCTGCGGAGCAACAAAGCCCATGTGCCACAACTACTGAGCCCACGCACCACAACTACTGAAGCCCGTGTACCCTAGAGCCCATGCTCTGCAACAAGAGAAGCCACCGCAATGAGAAGCCTGCACACCACAACCAAGAGTAGCCCCTACTCGCCGCAACTAGAGAAAGCCCATGTGCATCAACGAAGACAAAACGCAGCCAAAAGTAAATAAAATTTAAAAAAAATTTTTTTAAAAAGAAAACAACAACTGCTGGGCCTACGAAAATCACAAGTTGAAAGTCACTGAAGAAATCCTTAATTTTCTTGGGTCTTGGTTAGAAAAGGCATTTTCTTTAGTCTAGCTTCCCCTTACTCATAAATTTCTTCCCATGTAGACTTTCAGGATATTATTTAAAATTCTCTGATCAATAAAATTTCATTTATTTATTTGGTCAGTTGTCAAATATTGCTTGAGTACCTGTTATGTCTAATACACATGCAGACTCCTGTTAGTCTAATAATGAATTAACAAGGGTTGAATTTTTAAATTACTGTTTAATGCTTTGGATTTATGTATTTTTTTGGCCCATCCAACTCCATTACTAATCTTATTATTTTAGGAAACAGTAGTGAGTTTTATTATCATGAATTCTTAGTTCTAGAATTAAAGGACAGAATAGACACAAGTTGGCCACTGAATGTGAGCTGATACTCAAGCAGAGAAGTGTATCAAGACCAGTGTGAGGACTCTGACCCAAAGCTTTATGACCAGTAAAATAAAATTCTTCCCTTCAAAGCTATGAATAATGGCTTCTGTGTTCATTCAACAGTTATTTCCCAGGCCTCTCTATGTATAAGGCACATGGTAGGTATCACAGCTTACAAAATTTTGAAAGACATGGCCCCTGCCTTTAGTGAGGGAGTGCCTAATAATTTTCTTACCCAACTGTCAAGCCTGGGAAGATGGCTCTACATATACTGGATGGTTAATAAACATTTTCTGATTAGCTGAGGAATATGCCTACCTCTATTTTTAATCTCATAAAAGTAGCTCATTATTGAAAACTTGAAAAATATAGACAAGAAGGTGAAAGAAGAAATCACTCATACCTCACTACCCAAAGACTGCTAACATGTTTTTGCCAGTCTATTATTTCCATGCATTTTTACATAATCTTATAAGCCACTATTTTAAAAGTTGGGTTAGTAATTAAAAGTAAACATCTTCACTAAAAAAGTTTGGTTCATGGATTCAAACACCCCAAAAGACATTGAGAGTGCATCTCCTTCAAAGTGCATTTATAACATTCCTTTATTAAAGCTATGCTGAGATTACAGATTATTTTCACCGAGCCCAGATACAAAATGACAACTGGATTCATTAAGAGGAATGACGATTGCTTTCTAAAAATTCCTATATGAATTCCCACAAAGTTATTGTAAAGATACAAAAAAAAAATCAAACAAAACCAATTTTTGATACTGATTCCATGCATTTGAGAAGACATGGCTTAAAGAAAAACACAATTGGGTCTTCACATCTATACCTTGGCTTAGATAAATAGCCTTGCGTTTACTAATATTAAGTTAAACGTAGGGGCCCAAGGACCAGCAGAAAAGGCTTACCCTGAACTACTCTGAGGCACCATCTTGTGGCTGAGAGGTCTCTACTAGTAGCAGCTCTCTGAGAATGATGCAAACAAGGGAGAATAAAGACACAGGAAAGAAAGATGAGTGTATGGAATAGAGGCACTTGCCTGAAATTCCGTGGACAATCTAGCTATGAGCCTACTTCCTCTGGGGTAAATTCCAAGGCTGGGTCCAGTGGGCTGGGTCAGAGTCATAGGTATACTCAGAATAGTAAAGAAAAAGTAAATTCACCTTAATTCTATGTTAGATCAAAAATAAAATGGGGAGAAATTTCCACTTCTGGGAAGATGGAGTGGATGTACTTTTCCCTATTTCTTCCACCACATACAACTAAAACCCCAGATGTTATATATAAAACAAACATAAGACTTTGAAAAGTAGAGACAAAAAGGTAGACTGGCTAGGGACCTTGGGACGTGAGGAATGACATGTTGGTGTTGCTTGGATTTCCTTTTTGCCTCATATATCCTATACTTGGAGATCAAGAAGCCAGCAACCTGGAAATGCCAATGGATGCAGACAAAAAAAAAGACCAACAAAGGCCAGTTCTCACTAGCCAAAGGACCAGAAAAGACGCAGTCTAGCAACACAGAAAACCTGCTGGAGTGATAACACCAGGAGACTGTAATGTTATATGTGTGTGTGTGTGTGTGTATACACATGTAATACCTAGAGCAACCATTAAAAATGCTATACAGGGGCTTCCCTGGTGGCGCAGTGGTTGAGAGTCCGCCTGCCGATGCAGGGGACACAGGTTCGCGCCCTGGTCCGGGAAGATCCCACATGCCGCGCAACGGCTGGGCCCGTGAGCCACGGCCGCTGAGCCTGAGCGTCTGGAGCCTGTGCTCCACAACGGGAGAGGCCACAACAGTGAGAGGCCCACGTACCGCAAAAAAAAAAAAAAAAAAAAAAGCTATACAAAGAGTATACTCAAAAACATGATTAAAAAACAAAACAAAATACCCACTATAGACACATAAAAATGGAATTCTAAAAAAAGTTAAAGTAGCCCACAGGAAGGCAGGAAAAATAAAACAGAAACAGAAAACAGAGATGATAGAAAACAAAATGGCAGGCGTAAGCCCTAACGTATCAATAATAACATAAAATATAAAGGGTTTTAATACATCAATTAAAAGACAGAGCACATACCAGAATTTTATTTCTTTTTAAGCCTGAATAGTATTCCATTGTGTGTATACACAACATTTTGTTTATCTATTCATGTCGATGGATATTTGGGTTGTTTCCAAAACCCTCCTTCCTGAACTTATCCTGTAATGAATATTCCTATATACGAGGCATATTGATTATAGCTATTTTGCTGGAAGAACTGGCATAGAACTTCTAATGTCTGTAGACATCAAATCCCAAAGACTTTAGAGTTTTGAAGATCTACAGTCCACACAACTCAGGAAATGTCAGAGACTGCAGAGGGGGAGGTAAAAAGTTAAGAATAGGGAGAGGAAGTTACACTTGCTATTTAGGATTACTCAGAAAAGCTCTTGCTCTCATTGGCCTCTCCCACCTCTCAGGCAGCTTTTCTATTTCCTGAGCATCCCTATGCACTTATTTCTACCACATGTAGCTCTGCCAATTGTATTTTTACCCTAAGCTCAGGAACTACCTTTCAGAAGTTTTACACCAAAAGTAAGTCACTTATGAGTAATGTCACTTATGAATTAAAAAAAAAAAAAAACCCTCTTATGTATTCCTACCAGAGACAAAACAAATTAGAATAGAAGCCAAACCAGAAAATGTTTGCACCAAATATTAAGCTGCAACTTGTTTTTACTCTTCTGGTCTTTGGAGAATCATCCTTTAGACATCTTAAGGAGCAATGTGGGAGGGGAGGTGGGTGAGATCTGATTCCAGCTTAACCTTGAGATACTGAATACCCAGAGTTCTGGAATCAATTTGGAATTTTAAATATTCTCTAGAATCAGCTGTACTGTGCATTTTGCTCTACTGTGTGGCTCAGATTCCAGACTCCTTAGGCAAGTCCAGAACTGTCCTCACCATCTCTGGGTTCTCCAGGTTGAGAACATCCCAGAGTGGATCTTTTTTTTTTTTTCCCTTTAGTATTTATTTATTTGCTTGCACCGGATCTTAGTTGCAGCAGGCAGGCTCCTTGGTTGTGGCTTGCCAGTTCCTTAGTTGTGGCACACGGGCTCCTTAGTTGTGGCATGCAAACTCTTAGTTGTGTCATGCATGTGGGATCTAGTTCCTTGATCAGGGATCAAACCCGGGGCCCCTGCATTGGGAGCATGGAGTCTTTTTTTTTTTTTGCGGTACGCAGGCCTCTCACTGTTGTGGCCTCTCCTGTTGTGAAGCACAGGCTCCAGATGCACAGGCTCAGCGGCCGTGGCTCACGGGCCCAGCCGCTCCGCGGCATGTGGGATCCTCCCGGACCGGGGCACGAACCTGTGTCCCCTGCATCGGCAGGCGGACTCTCAACCACTGCGCCACCAGGGAAGCCCCAGGGAGCATGGAGTCTTATCCACTGCACCACCACAGAAGTCCCCCCGAGTGGATCTTGGCTTCTGTCATCAGGACTGCCCTAAGCTCAAGGAAACTCTTCCACATCTCTCTCATTTAAACCTAATCCCTGTTCAGAGTCTCAAGGGGAGGATGGCCTTTTCCAGGATACCGACCATTCTGTACACATGGATATTTGTCACATACTCCTTTATCCTTCCTATGAAGGCCCAGTTTGGTCTTGGATGAACCCTGAAGACAATAAGTCAGACACAAAAGGATGAATATTGTATGATTTCATTTATACGAGTTACCTAAGAGTAGTCAAATTCACAGAGACAGAAAATAGAATGGTGGTTGCCAGGGGCCAGAGAAGGGGAAATAAGGAGTTATTGTTTAATGAGGACAGAGTTTCAGTCTGGGAAGATGAAGAAGTTCTGGAGATGGATGACGGGGATTGTTGCACAACAACGTAAAGTACTTAATGCCACTGAATCATACACTTGAAAATGGTTAAAATGATACATCGTACGTTACGCATGTTTTACCACAATAAAAAGTTTTACTATAGAAAATTTTAAATACAAACAAAAATAAGCAGAATAGCATGATGTGCCCATCACCCAGCTTCAACAATTATCAGGTCACGGCCAATCCAATTTCATCTATATCCGCACCTACTTCTGCCTTGGATTATTCTGAAACAAATCCTAGACATCATATCATTTCAACTGTGAATATATCAGAATGTATTTCTAAATATAAGGACTCTTAAAAAAATAAGCATAATACCATTATCACATCTAAAAATTAACAATAATTCCTTAATATCAAACATACAATCAGTATTTACATTTCTCTAGGTTACATACTTTTTAAAAAAATCGGCATCTAAAAGAACTCCATACATTGCGATTGCTTGACTGCAGTTAAAGAAATGCAGAGGCTAGTCTGATGGAAGTTCCCACATTTAGATTTTGCTAACAGCATCCCTGTGGTATCATGTAACATATTCTCTAGTCTTTCTATGTTTCCTATAAATTGGTAGTTAGACCTAGAGACTTCATCAGATTCAAGGGTTTTTTGGTATGTATGAGTGTGCATGTGTACATTTAAAATTGTGGCCCTGATAAAGTGAAAAGGTCAGTTCATTCATCAAAAATGAACAACTTCTCTGTCAGTCACTAGGCAGAGGGTACTGGGGATGCAGATACTGATAGAAAGACACATTTATCCCTAGCCTCCAGGAGGTTGCAGTCAAATGACTGTAATGTGATGTAAAAAGTGCTAAGGAGGAGGACAAAGAATGGGCACTTAAATCAGACCAGGGGTAGGGACAGTGGTCAGGGAAGTCGCCACGAAGGAAGCAACGGCTGAGTTGTGTTTTCAGATGAATTAATCCGGGCAAGGAATGGGAGTTTCCAAGGACAAGAAGCAGCATGTTGAAGGTGGGGGCTCTTTATTAGCGTGCTGAATTCAGGGAACCGCCGAGGTGTGGGAGGTTGACACAGGAGTGTGAGATATAAGGCTGGAAATGACTGTAGGGGTCAGATCACAGGGGTCCGTGTAAACCATGATAAGGAATCTTTTACCACCTAAAAGCAGTGGAGAAAAACAAAGGATTTAAACAGGAGCGTGACATGACTACCCATTTAGAGAGGTCAAAATTGTGGATTGCAAGAAGGCTGGACTAGAATAGGGAGATCAAGTAAGGGGAGTTCTGCAGTAATTCAGGTAACAGATAATAAGAACTGAGGTGCTGGCAGTAAGGATGGAGAGAAGGGAGCCCTCTGTGAGTAAAGCAGAACTGATCAGACTTAGTCATTGACTGAATGTAGGAAACAGGGAGAGGAATAAACCAAAGAAGAGTTGGACAACTGGATGGATGATGGCAGCGAGACAGGGTCTATGAGAGGTGGAGCTCGTGATATCCCCAGGTGGGAGATGCCCAATGGGCAGCCAGTCAGGTGACTCATTTAGGAGAGGGCTTTGAGATAAAATAAAGATTTGGAGTCATCAGGAAACACATATGGGCAGGCACCATCAGCAAATGGAAGAGGTCTAACAGACTCAGAAGGAAAGGAGCAGAGGATGAAAACTGAGGAATACTATTACTTAAATGATAGAGTTATAAGAAAAGCCATTCATGGAAGCTGAGGAATGGCCAGAGAGATAGAAGAAAACCAGGAGACAGTGACCAGTCTCTCAGAAAGACTATAAGGAGCGTTTCAAGAAGGAAGGAGAGATGAGGCATCAGCGCTACAGAAACACCAAAACATGGCCTGCACCCCAGAGGCGGCACTTTGATGATGCCATGGGGGGCAGGATGGCGAATTCACTTGGTTTCCTAAACTCCCTCTATAAAGCTGCAGTCTGCTTTGTCCAGAGAGACTGTCTTACAAGCACGGCTCTTTTTTGCTTACCAAAAATCACAATCAATTATGCTTTTCATTTCAGATACTGAGTGGTGTGGCCTCTTTAGAACCTCCAACCTTCCAGAAGCTTCACTGAGTAAGGAAGAGGTTTTGTTTTTGTTTTTTTAAGATGGAATAGACTTGAGAATGTTTCTCTTCTGGTCAGGAAAAGTCAATAGCAAGGTAGAGGCTGAAGATACAGGCATAGAAGGGATAATTGCGAGAACAAGGTTCTGAGAAAGGGGGAGATCTAGAGAACAGGCAATGAGAATACCTCTTGCACCGAGGTGAGTTTGAGCACAGGCTCGTTGGTTTGATTGCGTGGTTGGTGCACCTGTGTGCGGTGACTACATCAACACGTGAGGTCATTTCTCCTGATAGCTTCCATTTTCTGTGTGCCACACGTGAGTCAGTGGCCCAGGGAGGCTGGAGAGGGTGGTAGAGGAGGCTTGAGGGCTGCCTGTGGCGCAGATGAGATGCAGCTGGCGCGAGACTGGGAGTGGGAGCCAAGCAGACTGCGGATGTAAAAGCGCAAAAGCCCAGGCGAGGCTGGAGGTGGCAGCAGCGGGGACAATGGGACGATGTACAGCCCTCTGCATCCTGGCTGCAGTGTGGGATAATGATCGGGATAACAATCGATCGGCTGCCCCTTGCTCCACGTAAACATTTGGTCAAAAGGCATTTCCAGGTGGAACCATAATGGAAACATCAGTCATCTAATATCACTCTATCTATTTACTATTAAAGATACCAGTCCAAATTGGTATTTACATAGTATAAGATCTGTGGTTTGGGGTTCTGGCCTGAGTCAGGAATTCCAAATTCCTATCTCATTTATTTGTTCAGATCTCTTTAATTCTAAAATGTGAATAAGGTGCCCCCGACCCTCCTTAACAGCGTTGTCATTTATCAAGTCATCATCAACAAACATGTAAAATGTCATCACTCGCAATTTGTAAAATGAAAAGATTTTTGGAGAAATGATCTCCAAACCACCTGGCTTTCAGGGCAGGCTCTTTCTAACAATGTCTCTTCCTTTTAATGACTTCAGGAAACACCTAGTGGTCTATTTGATAAGGTGGTCCCAGGGGGCTGCATTTTAGTGCTGAAGTCTGTTTCCTTCCTCAACTACCTCTCTCTCCACCTTCTGTCCAACCTCCCTGCCCCCCTTTAATGAATCAGTGAGGGAACTGTGAGAAGCTCTACTTATCTTAGCCTTAGGAGCAGCCCCCCAATTCTCTTCTGCTGTTAGAGCCCAGCACTCCGTGGACACTGCACCCAGTGTCATTCCCTGGCAGCTTCTGATGCTGCTATTCGATGTGTGAAATGAATGAGTGTCAATTGCTCTCAGGAACCAAGGAAAGTTTGAAGATTCTTGCACTCAGCCCTGGATAGTTTTCTTTAAAGATCTGATACAGAAGGGGAGCTTGATTAAAGTAGAAATTATTCTCCCTGGAAACAGTTAGAAGCTGTTATAGGTGCAAACTGCAACCAGGTAGCATGTTTGAGGAGCAAGGCCTCATGCACTCGATGGGTCTAAGCTTTTGGAGGCCTCACTTTTCTCAGATAAAGCCATGCAAGTGCTCACACCAAGGAGGACATGAGGTGATTTCATCTTTGAGCTGCCCCCTCTTTACACACACACACACACACACACACACACACACACACACACACACACACACCCTGTAGTTCAGCATCTGAGCTGGGGAAGGAAAGCAGATTAATTTTAAACAGAATGTTGACATTAAAGAGACTACTTTGAGTTATTTATAAGTAGAAAAACTTAAAATTCCATAAAAAATTAAAGAGAAATTCTTAAAACAACCACAAATAGCCTGCATATTGTTCCAACATGAAAAGATACCGATTACACACCAGTTACACACTGGTCATTTGGAACCCTAAAGCCAGGAAACACATGTCCACTTTTTATGCTATTGCTTCACTAAAGACAACCTCATGGCAACATGGGGCGTGAACTAGGATGGATGGTCCGGGGGGGTTTCCTATTGGAGTCTGGGTGTCTTTCAGGATATGATGGTGTTAAGTCAAAGGCAGACAAGAGAAAGTAGGAAAAGAAAATAAAGACTCTTTGGATCATTTTCTTTCATGCATTAATTAATTTTGACAATTGTTTCCTACAAACTAAGACAAAATGAAACCACTTCAGGGCACAATGATTGATGAACTCTATGGAGGCAGTGTTGTCAAACTCAGAAGACCACAAACACAGTGTTTGTAACTGATGCACTGTGCATTCCACAAAGTTAACAGCAGAAGAAACAAGGGAAGTCATAACTTATACTAGAACAATGGAGTTTTCTACTTGTTTCTATGTTCCTACAGGCTGCAGGTAAGCTAATATCCAGTTTCATTCTCTTCTTTGTCTTTGTTCCTTTCACTTTTCTCTTGAACTATGTTTTGGAAAGAGAATCCCTGTCTTAGAAATAGTCCTTGAGTGAATGCTGAATTCACCATTTTTCTGTGTACCTCTGGAAATGCCACCAAGGAGGAGAGTGCAGGAAACTCACCAAGGTTGTGGCTCAAGGCTCTCACATGTTTTCATCTGCCAGCTACTCACTGGTAGTCTCAGTCTCAGTTCTACGTTTGAGAGTTACTGCTGCTTGCCAGAGAGAGTGGAAGGAAGAAATATCACTCTTTACTTAAAGGTCAATGATATTTCCTTGCTGAACTGTTCAAGCGCTGTATACCGTGTAAGATCCAGATGAGCATTTAATGAAGATAGGAGTATTGGAAGAAGGTGAGAAAAGGAAGTGTTTTAGAGAAGCAGCAGAAGCTGGGGTGAGGAGAGAGGGGGAAGCTTTCACTGGGTGGTATTCAAGGAGTGGAAATTTCATAAGCCTGGTGGCATAGTTCCAGAAAGGAGAGGCTGACACTGAGCTGGAGTCCTGCTCCCACCTCTGGGACCATGTGCTTTAAGCACAGATTTAAAACTCTGATGACTGACTGAGTCTAAAGCTCTTTCAATCTCTTGGAAGAAAGTATATACACAAAATACTACTACTTTATTATGATGTCATAAATGATCCCACTGGTTTATATGAGACTCACCGTGTCCTATATCCTGCTTTCGTTAGTCATTGATATTTTAGGGAGATTTCAATGATCTCATGTTGTCTTTAATCAATGAAACAATTCTACTAAGGAAGAGAAATGCCCTTCCTGACTTGGGAACATCCTGTCAAGTGTGGGATGTGTTTCCTGCCTGCCATGTCTTCTCCAGTCTATGCCATTAGCATCCACACAGTTATCCAGCCTTTTGGAAAATGATTAAACATTTTCTAAATGTTCAGAACATTAAGCTGGATGGATTTCCCCAGCCAGCTGAGAGTCAGAGCTGACTAGAAGACAGCAGATTTGGCTCCTGACTCATGGTGTGACTTTTCTCCAAACATTTACATGCATTCTTTGGTCTTTTTAGTTTTTGTGTAAAATATCTGTGTTTCCTTGATCACTGTGAGGCAGGAAAGGATAGTATTTTGAAGACTGAAAACTAATTTCAGGAAGATTAAATTAACTTATTCTGATGCATATTAATTTCCACTTTTAAAAGTTAATTAGGGCTTCCCTGGTGGCGCAGTGGTTGACAGTCCGCCTGCCGATGCAGGGGACACGGGTTCGTGCCCCGGTCCAGGAAGACCCCACATGCCGCGGAGCGGCTGGGCCCGTGAGTCATGGCCGCTGAGCCTGCGCGTCCGGAGCCTGTGCTCCGCAATGGGAGAGGCCACAGCAGTGAGAGGCCCGCGTACCACAAAGAAGAAAAAAAAAAAAAAAGGTTAATTAAAAACATCCTAGGGTTCTAGATCCCGTCCATGTACAGGGAATAATTTGTTCACACTGGGAAAGTATGTAAACACTTTCAGGCTCATAAGCCACCCATTTAATGACTAAAAGAGAAAGAATATGATAAGTAGGGCTCTGGAGGACTGAAATTTTGTGTAGCTTCTCCATGCCTGCATTGCTTCACACAGCTTTTGTCTTGGTACAGAGCCATACACAATTGTACACTATAGCAATTTGCTCTTTTTTCTGGAACAGCCCTGTCAGTTCAAAACATATAAAACACCTAGGTATATAAAAGATACCTTGGACATCTCCAGTTAATGTTCCAAGCTGTCTATCTGTACAGTAGAAGGGTTTACACAGTAAACGAAACTAACAGAGACATAAAAGAGACTTTTCCAATTTATATCTACTATTTAATAGCATAGTGATTAAGTAATAAAATAGTAATAGTAATTAAGAGCACAATCTTTAGCATCCAGCTGCCTGGGTTCAAATTTTGGTTCTACGAGGTCAGAGCTGTGTGGACCTCTGTTACATTTCCTCTTGAGCCTCTGTTTCAACATTGGTAAAATGGAGATACAAACTGGCTTATTATGGAGATTAATTTCGATGCATGTAGATACAAAGCACATGGAAAAATATTCAATAAATATTAGCTATTATTAGACAGTACAGTCTGGATTAGTAAATTTAGACCTCCCAAGCCCTACTGATCCCCCCAAACACCCCCCCCCCCGCCAAAAAAAGAACAACACAAAAGGAAAAGGAAAGGAAAGAGAATAAAATTTTAAAAGAGAAAGAAAAGAGAGATTCTTTTGGTATTATCATAGACTTGGGTGATTTTTGTGTTTCTCTCTCAACATGTTGAGTAGAACATAAACGTTCAGGTTTAGAAGGCAAAAAGAACATGTGCATCTAAACTTAATCCCACTTGAAACTCCCAATAAAACTCCCAAAAAACTCCCAATAAAACTCCCAAAAAACAGAGTCTTTCTAAAATGACAAACCCACAGAAACATGGAGAATAAGAGGGGAGACAACATCAGTAAAATCTGGAAGCTAGAAAGCAGACAGACAAGTGGTAACCAACCCTGCAGATCCAATGGAGTCAAATTTGAAGATGGGTCAGCTAAGATCCAACCCAACCTCTCAAGACTCCAGAACTAGAAGCAAAGGGGGGAGGCTAAATGGGGGTGTGTGGTTAACTAAGGAGAATCAGGTAAAAGCTGCTGAAGAAAATTTAGATTCCTAGATTTGTGTGCCCCTGCCCCCATCCATATTGCCCCTGCTGGGGTAGGGGAGGGAAGTCTGAAGATTCATTACGAGGATGTGGTAAGTCAGAGGAAATCTAGCCTGGCATACCAAGCACATGTGACAGTGTGATCACCATGCTGAAAGTAGAGATTAAGTGAATGCATGCATATTGAAAGCAAAACGCAGAGAAACTCAGATTTTCCCCCCGTGATTGGCCCTCAGAACGCTGGCAGGAAGGCCTTTACCCTGCAGTCAGAGGACTGAAAACTCTCCTTTGGGGAATATGACCAGTGAAAAAGGAAAAAAAACCTAAAGATTCTGATTATTGGGAACTCCCCAACAAATGACCCACCCAGTTCACCCGGCTGGTGAAGTCAACTGCAACAAGCCCCACCTACACAGTCAGAGCTTCCAATCAGCTCTTTAGATCATCTTGAACCATAAGCAGACAGCAAAGAATTATCAGACAGCTGTGGAGAGCCTGCAAAATGTTAGACTCTAAAACAACTAAAGAAAACAAAAACCTGAAAAAGCGAAGACTACAAAAGGAGAAGGCAAAACCCCCAAAAAAACCTCTCATAAAAATTCTGTAAGGGAGACTTTCAAGATGGCAGAGGATTAAGACGTGGAAATCGCCTTCCTCCCCACAAATGCATCAGAAATACATCTACATGTGGAACAACTCCTACAGAACACCTACTGAACACTGGCAGAAGACCTCTGACCTCCCAAAAGGGTCTTGGTGCTCTGGCTATGTGCCAGGCCTGTGCCTCTGAGAAGGGAGAGCCAAGTGCAGGACATTGGTCCACCAGAGACCTCCCGGCTCCACATAATATCAAACAGCGAAAGCCCTCCCAGAGATCTCCATCTCAACGCTAAGACCCAGCTCCACTCAACGATGAGCAAGCTCCAGAGCTGGACACTCTATGCCAAACAACTAGCAGGACAGGAACACAACTGCACCCATTAGCAGAGAGGCTGCCTAAAATCATAATAAGGTCACAGACACCCCAAAACACACCACCGGATGCGGTCCTGCCCAACACAAAGACAAGATCCAGCCTCATCCACCAGAATACAGGCACTAGTCCCCTCCACCAGGAAGCCTACACAACCCACTGAACCAACCTTAGCCACTGGGAGCAGACACCAAAAACAACGGGAATTACAAACCTGCAGACTGCAAAAAGGAGACCCCAAACACAGTAAGATAAGCAAAATGAGAAGACAGAAAAACACACAGCAGATAAAGGAGCAAGATAAAAATCCACCAGATCTAACAAATGAAGAGGAAATAGGCAGTCTACCTGAAAAAGAATTCAGAGTAATGATAGTAAAGATGATCCAAAATCTTGGAAATAGAATGGAGAAAATACAAGAAACGTTTAACAAGAACCTAGAAGAACTAAAGAGCAAACAAACAATGATGAACAACACAATAAATGAAATTAAAAATTCTGTAGAAGGAATCAATAGCAGAATAACTGAGGCAGAGGAACGGATAAATGACCAGGAAGATAAAATAGTAGAAATAACTACCATAGAGCAGAATAAAGAAAAAAGAATGAAAAGAATTGAGGACACTCTCAGAGACCTCTGGGACAACACTACATGCACCAACATTCAAATTATAGGGGTCCCAGAAGAAGAAAAAGACTGAGAAAATATTTGAAGAGATTATAGTTGAAACTTCCCTAATATGGGAAAGGAAATAGTCAACCAAGTCCAGGAAGCACAGACAGTCCCATACAGGATAAATCCAAGGAGACACACACCAAGCCACATATTAATCAAAACTATCAAAAATCAAATAAAAAGAAAACATATTAAAAGCAGCAAGGGAGGGCTTCCCTGGTGGCACAGTGGTTGAGAGTCCGCCTGCCGATGCAGGGGACACAGGTTCGTGCCCCGGTCTGGGAAGATCCTACATGCTGCAGAGCGGCTAGGCCCGTGAGCCATGGCCACTGAGCCTGTGCGTCCGGAGCCTGTGCTCCGCAACGGGAGAGGCCACAACAGTGACAGGCCCACGTACCGCAAAAAAAAAAAAAAAGAAAAGAAAAACAAAGCAGCAAGGGAAAAACAACAAATAACACACAAGGGAAGCCCCATAAGGTTAACAGCTGATCTTTCAGCAGAGACTCTGTAGCCAGAAGGGAGTAGCAGGACATATTTAAAGTGATGAAGGGGAAAAACCTACAACCAAGATTACCCTACTCAGCAAGGATCTCACTCAGATTTGACAGAGAAATTAAAACCTTTACAGACAAGCAAAAGGTTAAGAGAATTCAGCACCACCAAACCAGCTTTACAACAAATGCTAAAGGAAATTCTCTAGGCAGGAAACAGAAGAGAAGGAAAAGACCTACAATAACAAACCCAAAACAATTAAGAAAATGGTAATAGGAACATACATATCGATAACTACCTTAAATGTAAATGGATTAAATGCTCCAACCAAAAGACATAGACTGGCTGAATGGATACAAAAACAAGAACCGTATATATGTTGTCTACAAGAGACCCACTTCAGACCTAGGGACACATACAGACTGAAAGTGAGAGGATGGAAAAAGATATTTCATGCAAATAGAAATCAAAAGAAAGCTGGAGTAGCAATTCTCATACCAGGCAAAATAGACTTTAAAATAAAGACTATTACAACAGGCAAAGAAGGACACTACATAATGATCAAGGGATCAATCCAAGAAGATATAACAATTGTAAATATTTATGCACCCAACGTAGGAGCACCTCAATACATAAGGCAAATGCTAATAGCCATAAAAGGGGAAATCAACAGTAACACAGTCAATAGTAGGGGACTTTAACACCCCACTTTCACCAATGGACAGCTCATCCAAAATGAACGTAAATAAGGAAACACAAGCTTTAAATGATACATTAAACAAGATGGACTTAATTGATATTTATAGGACATCCATCCAAAAACAACAGAATACACTTTCTTCTCAAGTGCTCATGGAACATTCTCCAGGATAGATCATATCTTGGGTCACAAATCAAGCCTTGGTAAATTTAAGAAAATTGAAATGATATCAAGTATCTTTTCCAACCACAACGCTATGAGACCAGATATTAATTACAGGAAAAAATCTGTAAAAAATACAAACACATGGAGGCTAAACAATATACTATTAAATAACCAACAGATCACTGAAGAAATCAAAGAGGAAATCAAAACATACCTAGAAACAAATGGCAATGAAAACACGACGATCCAAAAACTGGGATTAAGCAAAAGCAGCAAAAGTTTAAGAGGGAAGTTTATAGCAATAAAATCTTACCTCAAGAAACAAGAAACATCTTAAATAAACAACCTAAAGCAATTAAAGAAAGAAGAACAAACCCCCAAAGTTAGCAGAAGGAAAGAAATCATAAAGAGATCAGAAATAAATGAAAAAGAAATGAAGGAAACAATAGCAAAGATCAATAAAACTAAAAGCTGGTTCTTTGAGAAGACAATCAAAATTGATAAACCATTAGCCAGACTCTTCAAGAAAAAAAGGGAGAAGACTCAAATTAATAGAATTAGAAATGAAAAAGGAGAATAACAACTGACACTGCAGAAATACAAAGGATCATGAGGGATTACTACAAGCAACTACATGCCAATAAACTGGAAAACCTGGAAGAAATGGACAAATTCTTAGGAAAGCACAACCTTCTGAGACTGAACCTGGAAGAAACAGAAAATATAAACAGACCAATAACAAGCACTGAAATTGAGACTGTGATTAAAAATCTTACAAAACCAAAAGCCTAAGACGAGGTGGCTTCACAGGCAAATTCTATCAAGCATTTAGAGAAGAGCTAACGCCTATCCTTCTCAAACTCTTCCAAAATATAGCAGAGGGAGGAACACACCCAAACTCATTCTATGAGGCCACCATCACCCTGATACCAATACCAGACAAAGGTGTCACAAAGAAAGAAAACTACAGGCCAATATCACTGATGAACATAGATGCAAAAATCCTCAACAAAATATTAGCAAACAGAATCCAACAGCACATTAAAAGGATCATACACCATGATCAAGTGGGGTTTATCCCAGGAATACAAGGATTCTTCAATATAAGTAAATCAATCAGTGTGATAAACCATGTTAACAAGCTGAAGGATAAAAACCATATGATCATCTCAATAGATGCAGAAGAAGCTTACCACAAAACTCAACACCCATTTATGATAAGAACCCTCCAGAAAGTAGGCATAGAGGGAACTTACCTCATATAAAGGCCATATATGACAAACCCACAGCCAACATCGGTCTCAATGGTGAAAAACTGAAACCATTTCCTCTAAGATCAGAAACAAGACAAGGTTGTCTACTCTCATCACTATTATTCAACATAGTTTTGGAAGTCCTAGCCACAGCAATCAGAGAAGAAAAAGAAATAAGGGGAATCCAAGTCGGAAAAGAAGAAGTAAAGCTGTCACTGTTTGCAGATGACATGATACTATACATTGAGAATCCTAAAGATGCTACCAGAAAACTACTAGAGCTAATCAATGAATTTGGTAAAGTAGCAGGTTACAAAATTAATGCACAGAAATCACTTGCATTCATATACACTAATGATGAAAAATCTGAAAGAGAAATTAAGCAAACACTCCCATGTACCATTGCAACAAAAAGAATAAAATATCTAGGAATAAACCTACCTAAGGAGACAAAAGACCTGTATACAGAAAACTATAAGACACCAATGAAAGAAATTAAGGACGATACAAACAAATGGAGAGATATACCATGTTCTTGGATTGGAAGAATCAACATTGTGAAAATGACTATACTACCTAAAGCAATCTACAGATTCAGTACAATCCCTATCAAACTACCAATGGTATTTTTCACTGAACTAGAACAAAAAATTTCACAATTTTATGGAAACACAAAAGACCCCAAATAGCCAAAGCAATCTTGAGAAAGAAATGGAGCTGGAGGAATCAGGCTCCCTGACTTCAGACTATACTACAAAGCTACACTAAACAAGACAGTATGGTACTGACACAAAAACAGAAATATAGATCAAAGGAACAGGATGGAAAGCCTAGAGATAAACCCACGCACATATGGTCACCTTATCTATGATAAAGGAGGCAAGAATGTACAATGGAGAAAAGACAGCCTCTTCAATAAGTGGTGCTGGGAAAACTGGACAGCTACATGTAAAAGAATGAAATTAGAACACTCCCTAACACCATACACAAAAATAAACTCAAAATGGATTAAAGACGTAAATGTAAGGCCAGACACTATCAAACACTTAGAGGAAAACATAGGCAGAACACTCTATGACATAAATCACAGCAAGATCCTTTTTGATCCACCTCCTAGAGAAATGGAAATAAAACCAAAAATAAACAAATGGGACCTAATGAAACTTCAAAGCTTTTGCACAGCAAAGGAAAACATAAACAAGACGAAAAGACAACCCTCAGAATGGGAGAAAATATTTGCAAATGAAGCAACTGACAAAGGATTAATCTCCAAAATATACAAGCAGCTCATGAAGCTCAATATCAAAAAAACAAACAATCCAATCCAAAAATGGGCCGAAATCTAAATAGACATTTCTCCAAAGAAGATATACAGACTGCCAACAAACACATGAAAGGATGCTCAACATCACTAATCACTAGAGAAATGCAAATCAAAACTACAATGAGGTATCACCTGACACCAGTCAGAATGGCCATCATCAAAAAATCTACAAACAATAAATGTTGGAGAGGGTGTGGACAAAAGGGGACCCTCTTGCACTGTTGATGGGAATGTAAATTGATACAGCCACTATGGAGAACAGTATGGAGGTTCCTTAAAAAACTAAAAATAGAACTACCATTATACCCAGCAATCCCACTACTGGGCATATACCCTGAGAAAACCATAATTCAAAAAGAGTCAAGTACCACAATGTTCACTGCAGTACTATGTTAAAAAAGAAAAAAAGTCTGTTTCTGAATACACTGTTATCTCACAGGATTTTTTTAAAATATCTTTATTGGAGTATAATTGCTTTACAATGCTGTGTTAGTTTCTGCTTTATAACAAAGTGAATCAGCTATACATATACATGTAGCCCCATATCTCCTCCCTCTTGCGTCTCCCTCCCACCCTCCCTATCCCACCCCTCTAGGTGGTCACAAAGCACCGAGCTGATCTCCCTGTGCTATGTGGCTGCTACTCACTAGCTATTTATTTTACATTTCGTATATATGTCCATGCCACTCTGTCACTTTGTCCCAGCTTACCCTTGCCCCTCCCCGTGTCCTCAAGTCCATTCTCTAGTAGGTCTGCGTCTTTATTCCCATCTTGCCCCTAGGTTCTTCATGACCACTTTTTTTTTTTTACATTCCATATATATGTGTTAGCATATGGTATTTGTTTTTCTCTTTCTGACTTACTTCACTCTGTATGACAGACTCTAGGTCCATCCACCTCACTACAAATAACTCAATTTCGTTTCTTTTTATGGCTGAGTAATATTCCATTGTATATATGGGCCACATCTTCTTTATCCATTCATCTGTCAATGGACACTTAGGTTGCTACCATGTCCTGGCTATTGTAAACAGAGCTGGAATGAACATTGTGGTACATGACTCTTTTTGAATTATGGTTTTCTCAGGGTATATGCCCAGTAATGGGATTTCTGGGTCGTATGGTAGTTCTATTTTTAGTTTTTTTAGGAACCTCAATATTGTTCTCCATAGTGGTTGTATCAATTTACATTCTCACCAACAGTGCAAGAGGGTCCCCTTTTCTCCACACCCTCTCTAGCATTTATTGTTCGTAGATTTTTTTGATGATGGCCATTCTGACTGGTGTGAGATGATATCTTATTGTAGTTTTGATTTGCATTTCTCTAGTGATTAGTGACGTTGAGCATTCTTTCATGTGTTTGTTGGCAATGTGTATATCTTTTTTGGAGAAATGTCTATTTAGGTCTTCTGCCCATTTTTGATTTGGGTTGTTTGTTTTTTTGATATTGAGCTGGATGAACTGCTTGTATATTTTGGAGATTAATCCTTTGTCAGTTGCTTCATTTCCAAAATTTTCTCCCATTCTGAGGGCTGTCTTTTCATCTTGTTTATGTTTTCCTTTGCTGTGCAAAAGCTTTGAAGTTTCATTAGGTCCCATTTGTTTATTTTTGGTTTTATTTCCATTTCTCTAGGAGGTGGGTCAAAAAGGATCTTGCTGTGATTTATGTCATAGAGTGTTCTGCCTATGTTTTCCTCTAAGAGTTTGATAGTGTCTGGCCTTACATTTACGTCTTTAATCCATTTTGAGTTTATTTTTGTGTATGGTGTTAGGGAGTGTTCTAATTTCATTCTTTTACATGTAGCTGTCCAGTTTTCCCAGCACCCCTTACTGAAGAGGCTGTCTTTTCTCCATTGTATATTCTTGCCTACTTTATCAAAGATAAGGTGACCATATGTGCAAGGGTTTATCTCTGGGCTTTCTATCCTGTTCCATTGATGTATATTTCTGTTTCTGTGCCAGTACCATACTGTCTTGATTACTGTAGCTTTGTAGTATAGTCTGAAGTCAGGGAGCCTGATTCCTCCAGCTCCGTTTTTCTTTGTCAAGATTGCTTTGGCTATTCGGGGTCTTTTGTGAGAAACAGACTTTTTTAAGAGGAAGAAAATAAAGAGAAGCCCTTGGGAGTTAAAACATGACTGCCACCATGAATAATAATAATTATAATAACAATTAATAGGAAGAGAACACTGAGGAAGTCTCCCGGGAAAGGAGCAAAGAGATAAAAAATAAGAAATTTAGAGGACTAGTCTTGGAGATCTGACATCTGAGTAACAGAGAGGGAGAGAGAACAGGGAAAACAGAAGGGAGTCATCAATGAAATAACCAAAGAACATTTCCCCAAACAGAAAGACAGTAGTTTCTAGAATGAAATAGTCCATTGCATATCCAACTTAATGGATGGCAAATAGACAATACCGAGTTGTTCTACTATAAAATTTTATTACACCAGAGACAACGGTATGATTCTAAAAGCTTCCAGAGGGGGAAGAAAAAAGCAGATCACACAGAAAAGATCAGGATTCAGAACGTCTTCGGACTTCAAGGGTAACTCTGGAAACATGATAGACTGTCTGTAAAATTCTGAAAGAATGTATCTCCAGGGAGCTGTCATCTAATAGTGACATTACTGCCTTTTCCTCACACAGCTGGGGTTGAGTTTTGCTACACAGGTTTTCAAACCTAACAACGACAAACAAGAATATTATTTACACCATTGTCAGGGTGGTGTTACCTGGCTAGGGTTGGGGGTGGGGTAGGAGAAAGAAGAGGTTAGGAGAAGAAAGAAAAGTTAGTCAGTGCACTTAGGGAGCTTCCTAACCCAAGTGGTGGGTATAGGGGTGTTAGTTTTATTATTAGTCTTTACACTATACATTTACATTTAAAGTCTTCTTTATACATGATATGTTTTACACACACACACACACACACACACACACACACACACACACAGACTTTGTTTTATGATCCACAAAAAGCTGCCAATATTCTACCATTTTTGAAGTACAAAAATAGCAACCTCATATGTTTAAACCTAACAGTTCAGGCTCAGCAATGTACCTTACGCCCTTGAGGGAAGTTAAGAGCCTAAGTTTCCCCACAGGCAAAAATGCAGAGTGGAAAAAAAAAAAAGCCCACGCAATTTAAGAGTAATGAACTCTCATAACTGTATAACTCTCCTATTGTGTATGCACAATACTATAATTCCTGTCCTCTAAAAAGTTAAAATGTAAGACTCGAATGGGGAAATTCCTTTGCGTTTCCCAGAGAAAAGATCTGGCAAGTACTATATTCACGTAACTACAGTTTAATGTAATAACATAACAATGAGGACTTAGGAACAGTTTTTAGAAATCCCCAAACCCTCACATTTCCCTCACTTCTGCTTTTCTTAGCAGAAATGGGGACACAGAAACTGGAAATGACAGGAAGCAATAATGGGGATGTGATGTGAGGGACAGATTCAAGAGGAGGAATTAGATATAAAAGGAGACAAGTGTACTTGATATTCTCTAATCAAGGAGGAGACATGGGTGGACCGAGTGGGTTCTTGGGAGAAGAGCTGTTTTGAGGCTCTTTTTTCAGGCATATAGATTAAAAATTCACATAACTCAAAAAGTAGAATCTTTGACTTGTCTCCTTTTAGCTCTGATTTACGGGGCAATTATGATGCACCTTACGTGTCTTTATATACATCATCACTTCATCCTCATAGATGTCCCATGAATTTGGTACCATTGTTACCACCCTGCTCCAAATACCTTTTTAATATGCGGTAACAGGCTCAGTAAGGTTAAGGAAGTAGCTCAAGGTTACAGGCCAGTAAATAGCAGAGCTAGGTTTCAATCTGAGGTAATTCTAATCTCAAACCCACTTTTGTAATCTGTAACCTTCTTTTACAATATAAACTCTCAATCCTAACTCCTTTCTTTTCAAAATGTTCCCTTCTTAATCCTGCTCCTTATTCTACACCTAACTGTTACTATGATTTTTCTAGTAGCATCTACTGCCCCATCCTTCCTAAGTGAGTTGTGGGAAATCCCTAGGTACTTCTGTTTGAAAGACTTAACACTGTATTTCTCACACTGGGCTATACACAAGCAGCACTTGGCAGTATGCTGGGGGTTCGTGAAGCCACAGGATAAACAAGGCATATCCTCCTGAAGTGACAATTTATTGCAGGTTTTATTTTGGGGGAGAATCTTGGTTTTAATTTGAAAACAAACAGAGATGCTGTGATATCTTTAAATGCAAGATCTGCACTAACTTTTAGGATAAAACAATAAGGTTCCAAGACACTTTGTACTTGCATATGACTTGAGTCATGGGAGGTCCGTCTTCCTTTATTTTCATTCAATATGAAACACCTTCACACTGACATGTGTCAAAAAACAAACCAAAATAAATACCCCCAAGTACTTGAGACTGTACATTCCATTTCCAAGGCAACAATTTCTCACATTAGTAGCACCATCTCAAAACACAACTGGTTGCCTTAGAAACGGCTGTGACTATGCACACGTGCAATAAATGTATCTATGTACGAATGGCAATAAACAGGTTAAAAAAAAAAAAAAGCCAAAACCTGTTTTCAAAGGACTGATTTTCCAAAATAGAAACAGGTAAACTGAAAAAACCCACCTGGGTAAATCTTAAAACAAAGAAAAGAACGGTTTAAAAGTTGACCACTATCTAGAAAGGAGTAGCCACAATATTTTTAAAGGATGCTAAAATTAGAATGTGTATGTACAGAATGCAAAGAAATAGTTTGAGTAGTAACTTTAGTGTTAGTGAAATGATTTATGAACCATCAACTCTATGCCAGTCCATATAACATTCCTGGTCAAGCACTCTGTTTCAACAACTTTTCTTTTTTTTTTTTTTTTAACAGAGGCCAGAGCAGAAGGCTCTTGGTTTTCCTTAGTTAGACAAGGCAGGACAATTCATGTGAGTAGGGAACTTGTTTCAATGTGACATGCTACTGAGTTGGTATGACACTGATATGGCTTCATTTGCATACTGCTAAGAGGCAATGTATGAAATGCAGAAGGAACAATGTGTCATGTATCTGTCACCTGTCAAAGGGAACAAGTATCCTGTTTATAAGACATAGATCAAGCACCTAATACTTGAATATACTGCGCTTGGGAGTTATCACAAGAAAATAATTTTATGAGCTATCTTAGCTCAAGCTGCCATAATAAAATACCATAGACTGGGTGGCTTAAACAACAGAAATTTATTTCTCACAGTTCTGGAGGCTGGAAGTCTGAGACCAGGGTACCAACCTGGTCAGGGTCTGGTGAGGGCTCCCTTCCTGGCTTGCAGATGGCTACCATCTTGCTGTGTCCTCCAACGGCAGAGAGACAGCTCTGTGTCCCTTCCTCTTCTTATAATGACACTAAGCCCACCACAAGGGCCCATCCTCATGACCTCATCCAAACCTAACCACTGGGGGTTAGGGCTTCAACATATAAATTTGGTGGGGGTGCACAATTCAGTCCATAGCATGAATCATAGAGTCTTTCTTGTGCTCATCCATTCACTGCCCAATCTAACCAACTCGTTAACATGCTGCCAAGCTGGCATTCAAATGCTAAGAAGAAAATGGGCTCCAATTTGATCATTAGCTTAAAAAAAAAAAAACTTCTGTTTTCAGGGAGGCAGACCATCTCTGAAAAAAGCACAGGATGTGGATTCAGTGTGGTACTAGACAGCTGTTACCTCCCTGCAAGTCATTTTTAGCTTCTGAGCTAGTTTTCTCTTACGTAAAATGACAAAAATGCAACTACTTACTCCATAGAGATGTGTGAGGATAAAAATCAGATAACAACTATGAAAGGGCTTAGTAAGCTGTAAAGGCTACATATTGTTATTGTTAGGCCATGGAAGCACAAAAATGTGGTACTGCGAGAAATAAATGTTGGTTGTTTATAAGTCACCCAGTTTATGAGTTTTCTGTTATAGCAGCACAAACCAACTAATACAAGGACTAAAATTTGTCCACTGGAATTGGTAATTAGGAAATTACTGGTGGCCTCAGCGAGTGCAGTTATAATGGAGCAATGGGGGCTAAGCCATCCGTTAGGAGTTAAGGAATAAATGGGTAGCAAGAAAGAAACTGTATGCCAGTCTTTTGAGAGGTTTAGATGAGGAAGAAAGAGACTAGAGCAAGCTAGCTGTTTATGAATTAGTGATTAAAGCAGTGGCAATCCAAGAGATCAGGAAATCAGAAAAGCATGTCACAAGTAGCTCAGAGTGGTATTTCAAGAAAGAGGGGATAAATCAATCTGTTACAGAAGAAAGAACATGGATTTTGGAATGAGGTATATCTAATCCTGTGACTTTGCCACTTACTGGCTATGAGACAAGATACTTAACCTTTTCTCATCCTTAAGAAGGAAACATCACTACCCATGGGACTGTTGTGAGAACTAAATGAGATACTGCATATCACAGTGCCTAGCACAGGCACCTTCTGCTTGATCCAGAGAAGGTCTCAACAAATGTGAGCTCTCATTTCCCCATAGAGGTCACTGGTAACACTAAAAAGTGTCATTTCAATTTAAGCAGTTAAGATGTATGCTAAGTTGCCCAGGGTTAAGGCATTCCGTTATGAAGTATTAAAAATAGGAACAAGAATCGAAAGAGGAAAGGATTTGAGAGCATTAACCATGTTTGAAGTCTAAAAAGGATGAAGCAAGTAAGGTACCAAGAGTGAAGTGAGGCTAGGGGAACAGGAGCCCTCATGTCTTATATGTGATTCGCCCACATCCAAAAATTACTTGAAATCGAGGTCCCTCATTGGTCTATAAAGGATAAGATTTACAACAGAGATGAAGTTTTAGGAGGCTGGACATGGAAAAGATCAAAGGACAAACAAGGCCACTTTAGGGAAGAAAGCTGGTGGAGTTGACATCTGATGTTGATCATTTCAGCAAAGATCTGGGAAACAAAATATTTGGGAAAGTTAGTGTCCTTAGCAGATTTGAATCCAAACATCCTTGAGACTAATTATTAGTGAATGTATATAGTACACAGCTAGGGAATTTGTGCATAGAAAACATTCCCTAATTGCACAATCTCTAAACCTTTCCATCAGACTTTAACTATAACGATGTGCAAGTAAACATACGTATCAAATTTTCCAACCCTACATATGTAAAGAATTATTCTCTTCAAACACACATTTCATTCTAATAATGAGTCTTGACATGACCGCTTTCTTAGATAAATTCAGTTATTTTCCAGATTGGTGGGGGGCAGGGGTATTATTAATAGGCATTTTTAACTCCATATTTTGATCACAAGGAAAACCTGAGCTTTAAATAATTTAGAACTGAGCAGTCACAAGGCAAGATAATGGTATAATGGAATCCAATGCTATTCTTTTCCCAAATTTCTCTTCCTAACATTGGGCTGGCCAAAAAGTTCGTTCGGGTTTTCCATATTGGGTTGGCCAAAAAGTTAGTTCGGGGTTTAAACCCGAACGAACTTTTTAAGCCAATCCAATACATACATGAAAGACAACTTTGTCTTCAAAATACAGGGCACAGACTCCTTACCAACTGTACATTTACTGGTCACAAATCAAGGTGGAAGAACCACTACACAGCTCAGGAAAAAAAGAAAAAGATGCTGTAATTATTGTGAGGGAGAAGAAACTAGAAAAAACATCCTGTGTTTCATGATACAAAGAAAAAAAATTAAAGAACTCCTCAAGGCAAAGAAAAAAATCCTTCAATTACTACTGAAGGAAGAAGCAGAGAGTGAATTTTACAGTGGCTTAACACAGGTGGTCTGAGGAAAGACAAAGGTTGGTTTCCTCACAAAATCCTCTTCCACTCCACAGGAGAGGAATGCATGCTTTCCTTAGAAAAGAGTTGTACGCTGGCAACTGCTGGAACATGGCAACTGACTGACTTTACTGTAGGAAATGAATTTTGACAATCAACTAAATGAAGCGTGGTAGACAGGACCACTGTGTGGAGCTGAGCTGGCTGTGCACCGTACGACTCTGCGGGCAAAACATTCACACAGACGAAAACCTGACAGGCACCTGTGGAGTTATGCACAGCAGCAACCCTGGTGGTAGGTATGCATTAAAAAACAACATGAGCTCCATGAGGACAGGGAGTTTTCTCTATTTTGTTCACTGCTGTATCCCTGGCACAAAGAACAGGGCCTGGTGCTTAAGATAATCAATCAATATCTGCTGAATGAGGGAGTGAATTAATGAATGAAAGAACAGGGCAAAACTTAAGTTTGAGAGCAGAGAGATGAAGTATATGTTAGAACAGGATTCCTTAGGATTGGAAGATATTAAGTGGGTCAAAAAAACTCCAGGACTTTGGAATGGAATTCCTACCTGTTATGAAAGAGGTGGAGGAAGGAACCAGTTTGGACTGTCTTGCCACATGTTACTGTGCTCTGGCATGGACTTACTAAGGGCTGAGCTAAAATTACATAATAAAGAGGGGTGGAAAGACCATGAAGCATAGATGGGAGATTTTCTTCTTAGGTAACAGGCTAAGTATGTCAAGAAAAGTTCACTCAATGGCTTTGTTTCAATCAAAAGCATCTACATGGCCATAACCATACAGGGAGATGGAAGTCAGATGAAAAGATATAATTTTTATTATAATATGAACCCACTCCAAATAAATTCTTAAACACATGATCAAGTAAGATAAACACTGCAGAAGTGATCTGTAAACTGTTATATGCAACCATAATGTTAGCTGTTTTAGTATCCAATTAACAGAAACAGAGTTCATAAAGATTAACCAGTTAATTAATGCCCACTGACCATTACCTTGAGCCTTAGCATACATGCATTTATATAAAATAGGTAACTTGTACTATTCCTTGATTTTCATTCTGTTTTATTTATCAGGTTTCAACTAGACCTAAAGCTCTGTTTCTTTACAACCCTCAACTCATCTTTACACGATCCATAAACATATACAGAATTTCTAAGGACATGGGCTATGGCTGATTCAGTGGAATTTCTTTTAAAATTCCCAATATTTAAAAAAAAATTTCAGCTAGAAAAATATATTTCAAGAGAGCTGATGCCTCTATATATGTCCTCTTATGACTCCTCCAATGGCATATCACAAACAATTCATCTCAACAAGGAAATCTGCTAAGTTGCTCTAAATTCTCAGCAACGCATAGGGACTTAACCACATTTTTCTGTTCACAATCTGTTTTCTGCCAGGTTTTTTTGGCACACACCATTTGTAATTTCCATTAAAACAACACAACCAAACAAAAACAAAAACACATAGCTCTTCACTGCATAAAACAAAACAAACTAAACTCTAGTAGCTTCTCTGGGAGGAAGCATTCCCACTCACAGCCACTTGATGTTTATCGGGCTATACTAGTTGAAACCTGTGAGAAACAGAGTGGGAAGTTCCCTGTAACCAAAACAAAAAATGTTACAGATACTTAAGTGATCCTTAGCAATACTTTTCTCCTGTCCAGTATATGTTTAGGAGTTTAGTAGGTTACACAACCTACTAATATAGGTATACTAATATAGGTATAAATAAAAGACAACTGGTATATATTCTCCTCAGATGTGGTAATGTGATATACCAAAGAAGTAAAGCTTTAATTTCACTTTATTTTTCTATGGGTAATATATTCACATGGTTCAAACTCCAAAAGAGACCAAAAGTTATTCAATGCAAAGTTTCTCTCCCACCTTATGCCCCAGCCACATAGTTCCTCTCCCCAAAGGCAACCAACGTTAACCATTTCTTGGGCAGCCTTCTAGAGAGTCAAGAACAAACAAGTGTGTGTGTTTCCCTTACCCTCTTTTACACAACTGGTGGCATAATGTATACCACTTCTAGGTAGACCATGGATAGAAAATAGGCTTCTTCTTGCGTGTCTTTTTTGATAGAAAAGCAGCTTCCTCAAGTGCTGTGTTGTGAAGGAGTTTGAGACCAGCAGACTTGGGAGGAAAGTATTTTGTGATTATTTTATATCTGCTACAACCATCTATTCCTGTTCTATGTCTTACTGTATCTTCTACATGCCTCTATCATAGGAATTACCACACTTTATAATATACTTGGGAAGGGTGTCTGAGGGTAGGTACCATGTCCTTTCATGTGCATAATGCAGGATACCGACCCAGCACAGTGCCTAGCATATAATTAACATTCAATAAATATTTACTGAAAGAATCCCACAGCAAAATTCCCAATGTTTAGGGAGAACAAGAGAGATTTTCATATCCCTGAATGAGCTTCTTCCCTCCATGCAAAGATAGACTTGATTGACCCTAGAACTATAAATCTGTAATGAAGGTGTATTTGAAACATATGTGACAGTGTTTCCCCATCCCTGTTAGAATTTACAGCAATGTCATCTGGCACTCAATCTGCTTGGGAAAAAATACTCATACAGAACTACACAGGATCCTATCATGTGCATAATCAACTAGTTTCCAATCACTGCCATCTAAAGAGAAAATGGTTGTATAACATCTGATTTCTGAAACCAAAGTGGGGTGGGGAGGGAGGTCAGGTGATGGTGGAAGAAAACTGAACAGAAACATCCTAAGTGAAAAAGAAAGTTCACAATTGTCTAAAAAAAATCCAGTGAGTGAGAAAAATTAACAAAGAACATTTCAACTGAACTTTACTCATTAAGACTCCATCTGCTAATCATTCTCAAATCTCTTGTATGAACTTATATTTTCCACCCATACTGCCATCTACAGTACGTGTAGGAATC
Source organism: Globicephala melas (assembly GCF_963455315.2). Lineage (NCBI taxonomy): Eukaryota > Metazoa > Chordata > Mammalia > Artiodactyla > Delphinidae > Globicephala > Globicephala melas. Next base: position 114,364,664 of record NC_083315.2, on the reverse strand, counting down.
ATGGTATTTTTTAGGGGGCAAGTAACTGAAATGAAAGCCTGGCATACTAGATAGGCTGCCATCATCATACCCCTTTAAATATATGCATTTATCAAAGTTACATGGTATATTTTCTCATTACCACATGTAAGGAAAGGCAATAATACTCAGTGGGCTGGTTATTATCTTTTAAAAATATCATAAATCTAGAGCTTATAACTTTAAGTCTTTAAATTAAATGTTATGTAACCATGAACAATGAAGAAAAATAATTTATAATTTTGAACTAGAGTTTAAAGAAATGTTTTAAATATGCCCCAATTTCCATTATTTCATCTTGCTGTGAGATACAAATTGGGACTCTCCAAGAAGAAGTAAAAAGAGTCCCCGTAAGAAGTAAAAAGAATCTCTTATTTTTGGTGGGATTCCTGTTTTCTGACCAGTAGGTTAACCTAGGGATAGACAGGACAGAAGAGGAAGAAGAATATCAAAAGCAAACAGACTGACTTTAGATTTACAGGTGAAAGCTGGAAAAGCCTGAATGAAGGTGTCCCAGACCACAGATGACTTTCATGCTCCCAAGAGGACATTAGACCAATGTGTTATGTTATCATAACATAACTTTTAAGGTAAATAAGTGGACTTCATTAAAACTAATTTTTAGAATTAAAAAGAAATTTGATTTTGGAGATAACCAAAGATAACCAATAATATTAAGAAGACAATGAGAATTTTTCTGCTTTGTTCAACCAACTATTCTCAACTGGGTATTAAATTTCATCTTTCTTCTCAAATTACATCACAGTAAGGTCACCATGTGTTGATAACAGAAAAAGAAATCAGCTGATATTTATTACTTTTCCCCCACTCTTCACCCCCTACCTCCTAAGTACAACTTTGCTACATGGTGCTATCTGAATAGTGTTGTCTGGATATGGAATCACCCCTCTTCTTTCCCATCTCCTAACTCTAGCTCTCAAAATCTGACCTAATTGTCAAGACCCAAATTAAATGTCGATGTCTCCATAAAGCGTTCTTTGATTCCTCCTTAGCTAGAAGTACTTTCCTCTAGCCTATGCATTTTTTAAAGCTCTTCTCTTAAACATTTCTTAGGGCCCTTATAAATACTCTACATATTAACAATTTAAGTACTTACAGGATTATAAACTCCTTGACAAAGAGAGAACTGCATTTTATTCATCCTTCCATGTCAGTACCTAGCACAGTGCCTGGCACAGGATAGGAAATCAATCTAATAAATAATATATGTTTACATTTTAAAGTTTATATGGCTCATAGTAAGCCAAATACTTCTTTTGAGAAACATCACGGCACAAAGATCAACAACAGAGGATCTTTGTTAAATATTTCTTGGACAAGGAAAGCTAAAACCTATGGCAACTCTAGTAAAATATACACATTTAAACTCATGGTTTTTATGAGAGTAATAAGTAGTGTCATTCAGTCACCAGCAGTTTAGTGACAACTTAATGTTACAGCTTGGTGGCGCTTTGGTTAGGCTAAGGCATGTGATTTACCAGGAGCTAAATTTCTTAAGCTCTTTTCTAATCATTACTTTAATTTATAGATTAGACAGGTTGTACTGTTGCCAGGAAGATGTCACAACTACCAGAAAGGAAAGCATAAACAAATTTTAAAACATGCCAAAGCTGAGAAGAAAGGCAAGTGTTAAACAGAATCCTTAGCCTTATGTTTACTGATTTTGTTTCTTGGGGCACCCTTTGCTAAAGTAGAAAAATGCCGTACCAAAGTATCCAAGCCCTCATAGATTTATTCAGAGCCCCTAGTAAATTTATGTATGTGGTATGTTATACTATATGAAATTAACTATAAAAGAGTTTCTATTAAAACAAGATTAACACACTTAGAAAAGAAGAACACACTTAGAAACACACTTAGAAAATCTATGCAGAGACATAGAAAAGAATTAATTTCTGATACTAGCAAAATGTCCATGGAAAATAAAATTAGATGTGAACACGGATAGATAGAAATAACCAGCAGACAAGAATTATAATTAAGCTAAAAGAGAAACAGATGAAAGGACCTCATTAGTCTAACCCTGGACATAATCAACAAACTTCCCACAATCCCACAATATACCACAACCAACAAAAAGGAGCTTGTGGTCAAAAGTACACAAACAAGAGCTAGATACAAACCATGTCATTTGAAAGTCGGGAAATGCGTGGGAGAACCAAACAGACAACAAATAACAGGGAGGGAACATTATTGTAATTAGGTAGCTTTGGAGAAAGATATAACTATGAAGCTCAAGGTGCTACACAGATGACAAAGTCCTTAATTAGTTTCTTTGTTTTTTTAAGTAATGTTTCATGCTCATCAGGTATTTTCTGGTGTAGGTTGTAACATTTTTCTCCATTGGAATTTTAGGAAGAAAATAAATTGGAGAGACTGCATTAGGTAGTGTTTAGAGAACAGACTCAAGCCAGATTTCCTGAATTCAAATTCCAGCTCTCTCACTTACTAGCTGTGTGACCTCAGGGATGTTATTTAACTTCTCTAAGCCTCAGTTTCCTCATCTATAAAATGGGAACTAATACTAGTTCCTCCCTGATAGGAGGATTTGTTTGTTATGAGGATTGAATAACTAATTTAATGAATTAAGTTACTGTTTATAAATCACCTTGGATGTATATCTCACAGTAAGTGCCATATGAATGTCTGCAAAATAAAATCTGTCATAAATAGTTTAGATTTCATCTGATGTAAGAAAAAGTTTGGCCCCCATGATTGAGAAGATCTCCAGATATATATATATCATGATGACACTAGGCAGAACTTTAAAAATTCTCTATTTCTGAAGAAGCCCCGCTTTGACTTTATTTTCTGTCCTTCTTTCCCCACCCCCATGATTTCTAACTCTGCCTCAATAATGATAGTTAAAAGGTAGTTATCCAGGAAACAGTACACCTCTCGCTCAAGGTTCATAAGTGTTCATTTTCTCCAAATCTGCCATGCTGCACAGGAAATGAGAGGGGAAAAGAGGACATATATCCTCTTTTCTTATTAGATATATGACAGTAAGCATTAAAGCTGATGATAGGGTGGAGTTTGAGGTCTCAACAAGATTATGTAAAATCAAGAAGAGCTCCAACATAGAGGTGCTGGTGTGATACCTAAAGAATAATATAGTAGAGCCTTTAAATAATTTATCAGCAAAAAATCAAGTAGATGGAGAGCAGGCTAATGGCCTCATTCCTAATAACAATCTCTAGAACATGAATACAAGAAAAGTAAACTTGAAAGGTTAACACAAGAAGGCAAGTGTCACTGAGACTCATGACACTGGAAAGGTATGTTCTATTTTAATGATGCTATCGTGGTCGACACACCATGATGCTTTCTAATACGGATTACAAAACAGATATAGACACAATGTACAGTAGTAACGGGAAATGTTACCACTCCCAGCACTGGGGAGAGGTTTCATTCTGGTAAAAGTAGAGCACCTGATAAGTTGATACCATATTGACAATTTCATTTCTCAGAAAGCAGAGGAAATGACAGAGAAAACTGCTATTCAGGACTGACAGGGAGGAAACTGTAGGTGATGTAGGAGTGACAAGAGCTTCAAAAGAAGTGATGGTGCTTGCTAGCTTGGACTCTGTAATAGCAAAGGAAGGAAACCTTTCACATGGGAGGACCTTAGACCCTGAGAGAGTAAATGTCAAAGTGTTCAGAGATCGGATGGCGGTAATTCCAAGCTAGAAACTCTTAACTGCGAGTGTAACCTAAGACAAATGGAAGGTAAGGCTTTAAAAACAAAATTATATGCTATTGACTTGAATGAGGAAAAAAGGAGGGAAGCAACTAAAGGAAAAAGAAAAACAAGTAGAGATGCATTTATTAAAGGATGAATGCATAAAGTGGCACAAACTCACTATAAAAATAACAGGAAAGGGCTTCCCTGGTGGCGCAGTGGTTGAGAGTCCGCCTGCCAATGCAGGGGACACGGGTTCGTGCCCCGGTCTGGGAAGATCCCACATGCCACAGAGCGGCTGGGCCTGTGAGCCATGGCCGCTCAGCCCGCGCATCCGGAGCCTGTGATCCGCAACGGGAGAGGTCACGACAGTAAGAGGCCCGCGTACCACAAAATAATAATAATAATAAAATAACAGGAAAGTTAATGCCCAGAATGAGGTAAATATTTTTTTCCTACCACACTGTTTTTTTTCTCTTGCAGGTCAGAACTGTTGGTTATGTTCTGTCTATGAATGAAGAGCCCAAAGAATTAGAGCTTCAGCCTGGGAAAAGAACTTGGAAGTCCAAAATGGGGAATAGGCAGTATATGTTAGGATGTTGGCGGTATCGAAAATAGGCTATTTTACGGCCAACAGAAGGGTCTACAGGGACCTTCAACAGGGACATGCTAACTTGGACTGAGGGTGCCAGGTGTTCTATAGAAATCGGGGAGTTAGGGCTGGCCCCATCAGTGGATCTGGTGAGGAGTACCCATATTTCTCTTGACTTCTCCCTAGGTAATTGTTATTGTTAAGCTTCTTGTTGCTTTTACCAAATATGTTTAAATTTTTATTTTTTGAGTTTTGCTGAGGTTCTTGAACCAAACCTGTAGTACTGCTGCATATATGCCAATTTGGGGAGCCATTCTTTCCAAAGACTGGAGTTTGGGCACGGGTTAGTACTGAATAATGTCTCTGAATCTTCCAGCTGTTTCTTGGTAAACAATGTTTCCTCCATGGATACCTCTGGTACTTGCCTTTAGTGAGATCCTCTGAGTCTGGCATTCATTAATCTCTGCTGTTCACACATTCAGGTCCAATGACTAGTTATTATTATTCTTTTTAAGTTATGTACAACAAAAAAGTCTTTTTATTTGTGCTTGGACAGTTAGTGCAATATTAAGAAATGACAACTAAAAATAAACGTTCAAAATTATGTTCAAGTTAGAAATTCTGGTCAAAAGACTGAATGAGAAAAGAAGTACAAGACAAGGGAAGTGACTGAAAAAAAGTTACTTCAAATGAGTTCATTTTTCTAGGCCTGGGTGAATTTCATCCTAAGACACCAAGAAAACTTACATATACAATCATGCAACCATTACTGGTTTTCTCTAAAGAAGGGAGAATGGAAGTCTGGAGATAAACAAACATGATTGTGATTTTCAAAAAGGAAGGAAATATGGATCTTGAACACAACACCACCAGCTCAGGAAAGGAGCAAGACCAAGGGGAGCCAGAGCAGTAACGTGACCAAGGTGATGGCATGGGAGAGGCGTCAGACACTGCCTCTGGGGCCAGCCTCTAGAGGCGTGCCTGTGCACGCACCGCACACAGTCACAGTAGGGTAGGATACAGACCCCCACTGCCATTGCTGTGAGATATCTCTAACCACATCTGTGTCTTTACACCCTCTAGGGTCAAAGCCCCAGGACAGAGAGCCCAACTGGCTAAGCATGGATCTTATGTGTATGTCTTAGTAACAGGGCTGGGACCAGGGTGAGGTGACTGAGGAACTTGCATTGGGCACAAAATTTAAAGGGGCACCCAAAAACTCACTAATCAAGATAAGCAGTATTTTAATGCAATATATTTTAAAATCAAAATTGATGAAAAAAAATCCATGATGAACAAAATATTAAAATTTAAAGAAAGGCTCAATAACACTGCCATGCCAAACCGTACTGGTGCCTAAAGCAAAAGGGAAAATCAATAATACTGATCCTTTCTTCAAACTTTTCATATTTTGTTTATCATGGATGTTTTGCATTAATTGTGATTCTTAAAAATACTGCATTAAAACAGTTCTTAATTACTGCGGATTTTTGGCATTCCCTGAAATACTGTCACTAAGGTAAGTGCCTCATTCTCCCCACCCCAGCCCCACACCTGCCCCTAGTTTCCAGGGAGCAGCAAGAGGGACTGTCTAGAGCCATCTTTGATTTCCCCCATGGGAGGCCTGGCTCTCCAACAGGAGGCGAGTGTGGATGCTCCTTCTGCCTGGAACACTAATCTATCCTGCCTCCTTCCTCTCCTTTTGATCTTTAGGTCTCGGTTTAGATATCTGTTCTTCACTACTGGTTTAGGTGTTCCTCCGCTGCCCTAGCATCTAATAGTACAGCATATCAAAATACTTATTGCCAAATACTTATCAGTGTTCCACAATTTGTTTACATCCTCCCCCGACTACTACCTTAGACGGCATGGATTCTAGGATATCCACCCCTGCATCACTCTAATACCTAACAGAGTGCCTGGCACGTATTAGGCCCTCCATACATATTTGCTGAATGAATGGCATGGAAGCCGTGTCACAGGGAATAAACTGAAATTAAAAGTGTTGATTTTGGCAGAGAACAGACTCAGGGAAATATAAATAGCTGTCCTCATCTATCTGAGGAAGGAGGCTGAGATTGCTATTTCTCAATCTTCTGTCCACTCCCACTCCTCCTGGAGGGGATTCATTACACTTCCATCACAACTGGCTCACAATGGCATTAAGTATTCATTAAGTCTGGGATTTTTTTTTTTTTTGGAGGGTGGTGGTGGTAGTACATATGCTAGAGTGGATCTTGTACGTTGGAGAATACCGTGTCAGAATGGTGAAGAAGAGGTACCTGTGTTATTCACCTTCAACCTGAAAATCATGGCATCAGTTGTTCTTGTCCCCTATAACTCTGCAGGAGAGACCTAGAACACACTGTGCAATACTATCGTAGAATAGGTTTTGGCTCAACATGAGAATCGTTAACCTTTAGAGCTATTCATAAACAGAATGAGTAGACATGGGAAATGATGAATGAGCCATGACCACAAATCTTGCAACTTCATGTCAGCATGCCGCAAAGTGAACCTGGCAGAAACTGGAGTGACAGTGGAGATGCAGTATTGAATAGTGAGCCTCAAAAAGACATATCCGTGTCCTAATGCCTGGAATCAGTGAATGAGACCTTATTTGGGAAAAGGGTCCTTTCAACTGCAATCAAGTTAAGGATCTTTGAGATGAGATCATCCAGGATTATCCAGGTGAGTCCTATATCCAGTGACAAACGAGACAAAAGGAAAGAAGGCAGGAGGCACAGAGAAGGCGGTCACATGAAGACAGAGGCAGGGGAACTTAGCCAAGTAGACTTGTAAGGTGTTCTAAAGCTAAGAATCTTTGTTTCTAGTTATTTCCTGCCTAGTGGAAAAAAATAATAATAACAGAGTCTATGTGGAAAGCTACCACTTAGGAGAGTTTTTCTGCAATGTTACCAGAAACTGATACCTCTACTCTCCAGACAATAGACAAGAGGAGATATACTTTGATACAAGCAAGGATGCATACACAAATTCACCAATAAATTAACTATGATGTTACAAAGTTCACAGTACCAGCCTATCTCTAGCAAATACATGAAGCTGTGTCTAACATGTAGGGTGCCATTAGATGGGTGCTATCCAAATGTCATGGTCACTCAGGGAATGGTAGCTAATCCAAATTATGCAGGTGAGAGCCAAAGTATGCTCTTCTGAGGGGCCACAAAATACTTTCCAAGACCCCAGTGTCTAAACACTGTCAAATGTAGGCCACTAGCTTTCATAAATGTTTTATGTCCCTTTGTAGAAAAAAATGTCGCTATAGGCCCATCTCACTCTATCCTTAACTTGCTGTTAATTTACAAAATGGGCTTATAAAAGTCTGTGAGTACTTCATGAGCTTTTGAAGAAAATGTGAATACTCCAAAATAATGGTGTTCCAATTTCACACCTATTTTCTGGTTGTTAATTAAAAAGGGGCACAGTACAACTAAAACAAAGGAATATACCTTGACTATATGGCACCAAATAGTGTTTTTTACATCTCTAAGTTATTTTTATAAGACAAAATACTTTGAATAAAAACGAATATTTTTCTCCTTCCGTTAAAGTTTTATTTGCTGATCACAAAACTATTTTATTTAACAGCCTAGTATGTGATGGAGTTGGGTTGCACACAGATAATAAGTGATAGATCCAAACCCCGACACCTTTGCTCTGAGCTCTTAACCAGACTGTCATCCTGTCTCTCAAGTTCTTATTCGGTTGGTGTTAGAATAAGCTACCCTTGTAATAGGGAAGAACATATCTAACTCCACATTGGATTTGTTTCTTTTACGTTAACCTTTGTATTCTATTGCTTTTGCTACCAGTTAATCACTAAAGGGATGTTGCCTGTAGCTTAAAGTATATATAATGGTTCATTTCTGGGAACCCTGCCTGCTATGCCTGTGTTAAACTAAAATACCTTTGTTTAAGCTCACAGGAAACATCCTGACCAGGCCCACCTGTGAATGGCTGCAGGAAAGAAGAAATTAAGACAGCCCCTCTAGAGTCTGGCCAGAACCAAGAAATATTTGCGACAGCTTACTGCTTTTTTGCTTTACCTCTTCACCTTTCTCTCTGTTCTATAAAAGAAACTAGCATCCAAACCAGGGCAAGATGGTTCTTTGGGGCACTAGTCCACCATCTTCTCAGTCTGCTGGCTTTCCGAACAGTCGCTATTCCTTGCCCCGTAAGTTCATCTTCTATGCCCATGAGTCTGTTTCTGTTTTGCAAATAAGTTCAATTGTATCATATTTTAGATTCCACATATAAGTGATATCATATGGCATTTCTCTTTCTCTGTCTGACTTACTTCACTTAGTATGATAATCTCTAGGTCCATCCAGGTTGCTGCAAATGGCATTATTTCATTCTTTTTACGGCTGAGTAATATTCCATTGTGTGTGTGTGTGTGTGTGTGCACGCGCGCGCGCGTCTGTGCGCGCGCACACGCACGCCCACAGACAGAATAACCCAGGGGTTCTTAACCTTGGCACTACTGACATTTTAGGCCAGATAATTCTTTGTTGTGGGGTTGCGTTATTTATTATAGGATGTTTATCAGGATCCCTGGCCTCTATGCAATTAGATGCCAGTAGCATTCCCTCCCCACCTTCCTCAACTGTGAAAACCAAAATGTGTCATGGGGGCAAAATCATCCCTCAGTTAAGAATCCCGGAATTGACAAAGACAAACCAACCATTCTAGTTCCAAGATGTAAATTCCTATCCCCATCCTGTTTTCTTCACTATCTTTTCTTCTCTACTTCCCAAACTAGAACCAAATAAAAGCCTTCCTTTCCACCCACTAGCTCTATAGATTGATGCTATATCAGAAGCATCCCTTATATCAGCTTATATCCCTTATATCCCTTATATCCAGGCCCAACTCCCGGGCCGTGGACCAGTATGTAGAAGATGAACTTATGGTTACCAAAGAGGAAAGGGTCGGGAGGGATAAATTAGGAATCTGGAATTAACAGATACACACTACTATATATAAAATAGATAACCAACAAGGATCTGTTGTATAGAAGAGGGAACTATATCAATATCTTGTAATAATCTATAATGGAAAAGAACCTGAAAAAGAATATAGAACACACACACAAATGAATCACTTTGCTATACACCTGAAACATTGTAAATCAACAATATGTCAATAAAGATATTCATCTTTTTAAAAAAGAATGAAGATGAAAGGGGTAGTGGGTGAAAAAAAATCAGCAGAGAAAAAGAAACTCTGTAGCTCAAAGCTGGCCAATTAGAATGGGAAGCAGAAAGAAAGAAAGAGAGAGAAAGAGAAAGAAAAGAGGGAATGAGAGAGAGAAAGAAAGGTGGGGGGGGGAGAGAAAAGAATAACCACCTTCCTTTTACAGTTTCTGACACATGGAAAGAAGAACAGAGCATAAGAAAGGAAAGCCAAATGAAAATCTTTCTCAGAATTAAAAGTAGAAACAGGAGAATCAAGACTAGTCTACCTAAAGGAGGCTAAATGTAATGAACTTGAAGTTACACAGTTCTACTGAATGCACAGTTACAGGCATGTGCATAGAATGCTCTTTAACACTAAGTAAATACTGTAAATTACAGCAAGGTATTCTGGTGAGGTTTGTGGGAAAACAAAACAAAACAAAAAACCTAAGGGATTAAGCTAGATTGAGAATATCTGTGATATGAGTATTATAAAGTATTTTAAATTATTTTTTAAAATACATAACAGGTCTGTTATATATATTTTAGGAATAAGTGAGTTAAAAAATGTAATAATCTATCTTTAAATTAAGTTTACCTAATCTGACTTCCTGGACCAAGGTGGCCAAGATTCACCTACTTTACTAAGAATAAATTTAGGAAGAGGCAAGATTTTCTAAATGAAAAAAGCAAAGAAAAAAAGATTTGACCACTTGAAAACTCAAAACTTCTGTATACCAAATATCATAAACAACATTAAAAGGTAGATTGGGAAAATATTTGCCATAAATATCATAAAGGCTAATACACTTAATTTACAAAGAGGCATACAAAGTAAATAAATATTAATAAGCCCAACAGAGAAAAGCATAAACATATGAACTGATAGAAATGACATGAATTCACAAAACTGTTAAAAAACATGAAAAATGTCACCCTCGTTGTTTTAAAAATGCACATGAAAACAAGATACCCTAGATTAAATGCAATCCCTATCAAAATCTCAGCTGGCTTCTTTGTAGAAAATGACAAGCTAATCCTAAAAAGAAAAACAAAGTTGGGAGACTCACTCTTTCCGATTTTAAAACATACTACAAAGCTACAGTAATCAAGACTGTGTGGTACTGGCATCAGGATAAATATATAGATCAATGAAATAGAATTGAGGGTCCAGATCCAAACAAAAATAACCATATTCAAAAATCAACTCAAGGGACTTCCCTGGTGGTCCAGTGGTTAAGAATCCGCCTTCCAATGCAGGGGATGCGGTTCAATCCCTGGTCAGGGAACTAAGATCCCACATGCTGTGGGGCAACTAAGCCCGTATGCTGCAACTACAGAGCCCACGCACTCTGGAGCCCACATGCCACAACTAGAGAGAAGCCCGTGCACCACAATGAAGAGCCCACATGCTGCAACTAAGACCTGACACAGCCAAATAATAAAATAAAAATAAATAAATACTTAAAAAAAAATAACCCAAAACAATAACAAAAATCAACTCCAATTGATCAAGATCTAAATGTAAGAGTTAAAATTGTTGTGACCTTAGATTAGGCAATGGTTTCTTAAGATATGAAACAAAAGCAAAAATAACAAAAGTAAAAATTAGATAAACTGGACACTATCAACGTTCAAAAGTTTTGTGCTTCAAAGGATACCATTAAGAAAGTAAAAAGAACCACAGAATGGGAGAAAATTTTTGCAAATCATTTACCTGATAAAGGTCCAGTATCCAATATATACATATTTTGGATATATATTATTTATATATATATATATAAATAAACTCTTACAACTCAATAATAAAATTATAAAATTAACTCAATTTAAAAATGGGCAAAATATCTGAATAGCCATTTCTCCAAGGAAGATATGCAAATGGATAATAAGCACATTGAAAGACGATCAACATCATTAGCCATCAGGGCAAATCAAAACCACAATGAGATACCACTTTACATCCACTAAGATGACTAAGATAGATAATAACAAGTGTGAGTGAGGATATGGAGAAACCCTTATACACTGCTGGTGGGAATGTAAAATGGTGTGGCCATTTTGGAAAACAGTATGGCAGTTCCTCAAATGGTTAAACAAAGACTTACCATATGACTCAACAATTCCATTTCTAGGAACATACCCAAGAGAAACAAAAATATATGTCCACACAAAAATTTGTACACAAATGTTCACAGTGGCATTACTCATAAGAGCCCCGAAGTGGAAACAATAAAATTGATGAATGAATAAACAAAATGTGGTATATCCATTCAATGGACTATTATTTGGTGATAAAAATAATGAAGTAGTGATACATGCTACAACATAGATGAACCCTGAAAACATTATGCTAAATAAAAGAAGCCAACTGTGGTGATCATTTCACAATGTATACAAGTGTGGAATCATTATGTTGTACACCTGAAACTAATATGGGTTATATGTCAATTATACTTCAATTTTAAAAAAGAAAGAAGCCAGACACAAGAAGCCACATACTGCATGATTCCATATATTATCTGATCAGAACAGGTATATTTCAGGAAAGCAATCTGACAAAGGTATCAAGAATCTTAAAATGTTTATAGCTTCTGACTCAGAAACCTGTATATATTATGTGATAGATTTACATACAAGATATTCTTCATGCCATTATTTTTAATATTAAAAATATGGGAAAAACCTAAATATTGACTAATAGGAAAGTGGCTATGTAAATGATAGTTTCCAAAACACATTTAATTCTATAGGATGTCTTACCAGATGGGAGAAATCAAAAGCAAAATAAAATCTCTCTCTCCCTCTCCCTCTCTGGTGATATGATATAGAAAAAATTGAATGAGACAAATAAAAAAAAATAGAAATACACCAAAACGTTAACACTGACTGGTGAGATTATGTGTATTTTTTATTTTTTTCTTTGAAACTTTCTTATTTGCCAGATGTTCTAAAATCAACATATAAAAAAAAAAGTTTTTAAAAGTATCAATAACATCAAGAATTGGCTTCTATCATCGCAACTAAATAAATTTAAGGAATCAGACACTTTTCTCAAAGGCTGGGAGTCTGAAGATACAAAATTAAGCTGAGATTCCACCTCTGTTCAGTTCCTTTCAAGAAAATGCTACAGCACTCAAATACCACGGCACCCTCTTTTGGAAGAAATGCATTGTTCTTCATTGGGAGCCTGCTGAAATCACTAAATTTTTAGAGCTGAGAGTCTTTAAAGATTATTAAGCCTGATCTCCTCATTTTATATAAGGAAATTAGGGTTCAAAAAGAAGAGGCCACCCAAGATCATAAAGGGAGGTAGCAGCAGAGTTGGGAACAGAGCCCCATATCAGATCCTAACCAGAGCTTACTTTTTCTGATCTTCCCATTCTTTATTCAATAAATATTTTAAAGATAAAAAATAATAATACTCTTCCAATCTTGAGTAAGTATGAAGGCCTATACTCAACAGGCACTCTAGGCACCCAGCCTTTAAAAGTATTATTTTAGAAAGACACGTCCATTCTTGCCTGTTGCTTGATACAAATTAGAGCAAGAATTTATAAACCTCACAACTTCTGCAATTGCCTATTAATAATACATCTTCTTCTAAAAAGAAGCAACAGTAGATGACAGAGTAAAATCACTCTGTTTAATTCTAGAAAATAAAATCTTAATGAGAATTGACTCAATATTATTTCAGGGCTTCTGAGAAAATCTGTTACTATATAACTGAACTAGTGTACTGGGATATTATTCTGGAGTAAAGTCCTAAAATTTCATTATTCAGGCTGGCTGATGAATGGCAATTTATAAAAGGAAAGAAACAGTACATAACTCTTTTCCAAAAATATAAAATAATATAGGTTTGCCATTTTGGCTTTTATCATTTTCCTACTACTAGATCTGAGTAGTACCCTGCTTCCCTGACAGACAGTATTCTTTGAAACACCCCGTGTTTTCCTCTTACTTGAAAGATGATTGAAAAAAAGAAACAAATGAATATTTTGACAAGTGATGAGTAAAGGATAATGTGTAGTTTTTATCATTAGCTGCACTGACGGTCTTTAAAGCATACGGAGCAGATGTACTGGGGATAAGATACTCTTGGCTGATAATTATATGTCCATTGATGAATCTGTAAAGATAATCATTCATTCTTCTGACAATACTTATTGAGAAGCCATTATGTGCAAGGCATGGTTTTAAGTGCTGGGAATATAGCAGTGAACAAAAGGGGTAAGGTCCCTGCTCTCATGGAACTTACATTCTTGGGAGGTGGGAAACTGTTAGAAAACAAAAACAAATAAATGAACAAGGCGACTGCGAAGTATGAATAAAACAGGTATCTACGAAAAACATTAAAAATAATCTTTCCAGTGTTATACACCCACTAAGAAATGTTCATCAGTTCCACTGTGGCAACCGAGCCAGTCCTTTACATATATCATTGTCCATTAAGATGCAATGTGATGTGGGCATGAAACCTACAGTGACTTGCTTTGCTGAAGAAAACTGGAGGAGGGGAACTGTTTTGCTCTTTTTATCAGAAACTCAGTAGGCATGTCTTAGTCTTCCAGAAATCCAAATCAATCTATTTATCCAATATCTAAAGTAGGCAACATTTCAGGTATTTCTAGCTAGTCACATGTGTTGATTTTTCAAGATAATTAATACCTACCAACCATGAGCCTCTTCCTGCAAAATTCTGCCACTGTCAGAATACTAGCTATTCTTGTCACTCTTGCTGACTTCCCAGTCTAAGTCTTCCCTATGGGTTGGTCAAGACCCACAAGCTAAAAGTTAAAAATAAAAACCACCAGATGTATCTGAAATCAGATATATTTTATATGACCTGGGGCTTTTCCTCATCCACTTTCTGAATGAAAGACACCATTTGAAAGCAGAGAATGAGGGACTTCCCTGGTGGCGTAGTGGTTAAGACTCCACGCTCCCAATGCAGGGGGCCTTGGTTCAATCCCTGGTCAGGGAACTAGATCCCACATGCATGCCGCAACTAAGAGTCTGCATGCCACAACTAAGGAGCTCTCGAGCTGCAATTTAAAAAAAGGAGCCTGCCTGCCACAACTAAGGAGCTGGCAAGCCGCAACTAAGGAGCCCGTGAGCCGCAACTAAGACTGGGTGCAACTAACTAACTAACTAAATAAATTTACATAGGAAAGGAAGGAAATAGAATAGCCTAAACATTAAAAAAAGAGAGAGAGGGCTTCCTTGGTGGCGCAGTGGTTGGGGGTCCGCCTGCTGATGCGGGGGATGCGGGTTCGTGCCCCGGTCCGGGAGGATCCCGCATGCCGCGGAGCGGCTGGGCCCATGGGCCATGGCCGCTGGGCCTGTGCATCCAGAGCCTGTGCTCCGCGACGGGAGAGGCCGCAGTGGTGAGAGGCCCGCGTACCGCAAGAATAAAAAAAAAAAAAAGAGAGAGAGAGAGAATGAGATGAAGCATCTTCATGATCCAAAACTAAATAAACATTTTGTTAGTGGAGAAAGGAAAAATACAGATTCATTTTTGAGAAATAATTAACAGAGACTCAATTTACACTTTATAAATAGGAACATTTTTCTAGTTATTCAGAGCTCCAAAAACCCTTGTAATTTCCGAAGTGATAAGGGTACTAAGGTCATCTTTTGTTCTAATATTTGGTCTTTGATCCCAGTTCCTGAAACAGAGCTCCTAAATCCCTTGGGATTTCCAGGGTGTTAGGCATGTCTTTTGTTCTAATGAGGGGGGCTCCTGGATAGCTTCAGGATGGGGGCTGGTCACCAGGAAGACAAGCCACGTTTAGAAGCTTGAAACTTTCAGCCCCAGCCCACTTCCATCCTCCAGGAGGGGAAGAGGAGCTAGAAACTGAGTTAATGATTGATCGTGCCTATGTTATGAAGCCTCTATAAAAATCCTAGAAGACGGGGTTTGGAAAGTTTCTGGGCTGATGAACACGTCTAGGTGCAGGGAGGGTGGCACACTCCAACGCCACGGGGATGGAAGCTCCTGCACTCAGAACCCTCCATACTTGGAAATATCTCTTCACCTGGCTGTTCATCTGTATTCTTTATCACATCCTTTAATATGATAAACCAGTAATCGTAAGTGTTTCCTTGAGTTCTGTGAGCCATTCTAGCAAATAACAGAACTTGAGGCGGGGTCATGGGCACCTCTTAATTATAGCTGGTCAGTCAGAAGTACAGGTGACAACCTGGGACTTGCAGTTGGTGTCCAAGGGGTATGGGGAATCTTGTGGGACTAGGCCCTTAACCTATGCGGTCTGCACTAACTCCAGTTGGTGTTAGAATTAAATTCAACTGTAGGACACCCAGCTGCTGGTGCAGAGAATGCTAGATGTGTGGAAAACCCATACATCTGGTGTGAGAAGTGAAGTGTGGGATGTTCTATGTGAGTAGTAAAAGGGAGACACAGAGAAGTGTGTTTTTCCTATAAACCCCTCAACTCACTTCATTTTGGCTGCTGGTCCCTTCCTTCCACCTCCATAGCTCACTCTGTGGTCACCAATGATCTCCATATCACAGTATCCAATGACATTTCCTGATCCTCGTTCGCCATGATAGTTCTGCAATATTTAAAAATGCTAACCTCTGCCTCCCTTTCGAAATACTGTTCCCTTGACTGCTGTAATAACACACTCTTCTAGTTTACCTCCAACCTCTGCAGCCACTCCTCCATCTTCTTCGCAAGCTTGGCCACTTCTACACAGAGGTAGAAGTGCACAGACCCTTCTTCTGAACTATAGGCCTATATTCCCAACTACTAGGTATCTCCTTTTAGATACCCCAAAGGCATCAAACTCAACACATCTTAAGGCAGACAGACTCATGATTTTCCCTCCAAACTTCTTCCAACCTCTCTCAGGAAATGGCATCACCATCCATCTAGTTAAATGAGCCCACACCTTGGTGTTGTCCTTGGCTGCTTTCTCTAATTCATACACTTCCATGTAGCTCATTATGAGATTCTCTCAGTTTCATTTCCTAAATATTTGAAGATTCATCCACTTCCTACTTGTCTCTCCCTCTCTAAATCTGTCTTTCTGTGCTTCATTCTAGGTGAATTTCTCAGTACCAACTTGCAATTCATAAATTCTTTCATTGTAGCCAGTCTAGAGTTTATCATGTCTACTGAATTCATTATTTCAATGACTATTTTTCATTCAAGATATCTGATTCTTTTTAAACATCCATCTGTTCCTGTTTCATTTCTGCTTGTTTTTGTGTCATATTCTCTTGCTCGTCTTAAATGGAATATATTTATTTGATCTGAGCATATTAAACATACTCACTTTAAAATATTTGAAACTTTCATCGAATTAACTTCATCTGTAAATTTATCGTTTTAAAATAAAAAAAAATTTAGTGAATGAAAGATTCTACAGTACTTTACAATTACAAAAGTTTCACACACATGATTTCATATGATCCCACAATAATGCTTTCTTTATTCCCTACCCCTATACTGCCCCCTGCCCTGTAACCACTACTGTAAATTTATGACTTAATTGATTTTGTTGGCTGCTTATCTTTGCATTAATTTTTTCACATTTTTGAATTTTGGTTTGCAGAGTCATTTGCATTTCAAGTTAGAGTTTTTGTTTGTTCTTTTTCCTCTTTAACACTTTCTCTCTTCTTGACTTCCTCTATGCTGATCTAATGCTTGCTTAAAAGTTTTGGGAGTACTCGCCTCCTTAGTTCCTGAGTCCTTTGTTGAGACTGGTCACTGGTGCACTGCCAGGTTATTTCTTGCCTTTACTCCTGGGGCTTGCAGCTAGTTACAGGTCATAACTTCAAATGGTAACGAAAAGGTTTTTTTCTTGCCCCAGCCTCCTCTGCCACTTTGAGGAGCCTTGCTCTTGCCCTATAGCTTTAAGCAATAAATCTGCCTTTGCCCGCATCTCACATGGCACACTTTTAGTCTTTACTACCCCAAAGGAGTTGAATTCCCCGCCTCTATGTCCCTACTGGGACTCAGGATGAAGCAAGCCTGTGATTTCGGCTCTACTCAAGATTTTATGTTTCTAATGTTTTGTTTTGTTTTGGGGGTTGGATGTATCTTTTTGGTTTTCTGTTTCTATATTTCATCTACCATTGGTATGTATTTGGTGTAGAGGTGGTACATCAACGTATGAATTTATGGAACCATGTTGACTGGAAATCACAGATCCATTCTTCACACTACAGCTAGAATTCTACTTTCAAAAATGAGAGCCTGATTATGTCAGTTCCGTGCTTCCTATCACTCTTAGGATAAAGACACAAGTCCTTAAAGTCTACAAGGTCTGGCCCCTAGGCTCCTACCACCCCGACCTTTCAGTCCCTCATATGTGCCATGTTCCTCCCCTGACCCTACCCCAAAGGCCGTTGCACATGCTCTTCTCTCTACCTAAAACACTCTTTCCATCCTTCTTTGTTATCTTTCTTTACTTAGTTAAAGCCTACTAATCCCTCTGATCTCAACTCACTTGCCATTTCTTCAAGGAAATTTTCCCTGATCTCCTTGTCTAGCTCAAGTTCTTTTTCTTAAATGCCTTCATAGCACCATGTACCTTTTTTCGTTGTTTGTTTGGTACCACTTATCATAACTGCAATTTTACATGTATTTCTATGATTATTATATTAATGTCAGGCTATAAACTCCACGGGGGCAAGGGTCATGTCTGTTTTTATTTACCACTGTATCCCCAAACTAGCTGCTGAATGACTGAAAGAAAATTCTAACTCTTCAACATGGTATTCCAGGTACTCCAAACGATAGCCACAACCAACCCTACCATACAAGCACTACTAGCTACTAATACCAAACAAGTAAGCTATGCTCCAGCTATTAGTGGCCTACTATTCTTCAAGTATGCCTTTATTTTCTGCCTCTGAATACTTATGGCTAAAATCATTGCCTCTGCTTACAACATCCTCTCCACTAACTCAGCCTGATGAAGATTCATCGCAAGTGCCACCTTGTTCATGAAGCCTTTCCCTAATCTCCTTATCTATACTTTATTTATGGTGTTAATATTTCCCCTCATATATATATATATATATATGAGTGATATATATATCTATGATATAGATAGATAGATATATCTGTCACAGCCTCTAGGTTGTAAGTTTCCTAAGGGCAAAGGCCATATGGCCATTTCCACAACCACATAACAGTCACTTAACATTTGTTGAACTGATCTTGGGCATAGATAATTAAGCTTATTTTTGTTGATTTGTAGAAGATACCAATTTTATTAGAAAGTGGCTATGCTGTATTTAAACTTCATCAAACAAAATGATATACTAAAACAAACCCCTTTTGGTTTTGAGTTATATAAAATAAATGTTTGGTTGTTTTGTGCATGTTATACTGAAATAAAAATAAGAACACATGGAGAGGGGCTTCCCTGGTGGCACAGTGGTTAAGAATCCACCTGCCAATGCAGGAGACACGGATTCGAGCCCTGGTCCGGGAAGATCCCACATGCCGTGAAGCAACTAAGCCCGTGTGCCACAACTACTGAGCCTGCACTCTAGAGCCCACGAGCCACAACTACTGAGCCCGTGCACCTAGAGCCCATGCTCCGCGACAAGAGAAGCCACTGCAACGAGAAGCCCACGCACCACAAGGAAAAGTAGCCCCAGCTCACCACAACTAGAGAAAGCCCGTGCACAGCAATGAAGACCCAACACAGCCATTAATTAATTAATTAATTAATTAAATTTAAAAAAAACACTTGGAGAGGACAAAAGGACATATTTTATGGTTTCTAAGGTGACACAAATAAATGTAAATAAAGCTCTATCAATGTTTTACTTATTCTTTCTGCTATTAAAACTTAGAATATCTTAATTTCTAAATGGGTAGCAAGAGCTTTTTTTGTTTTGGGGGGGCGGGGGGTAGGGGGGAGTGGCAGTGCGGTGATAAAGAGAGTGGAGCTGCTCCCTTCCGGAGCTGGAAAGCACACAGGTTAGTGGCCACAGGGGCACTTTCATTTTGAGACCATGCCATATCCCATGAAAATCTGGAGAAGGGTTTCCTTGAGTTGACAGGTCTATGTTGGTGAATTAAAGGAGAGAAAAAGGACACAAAAGATAAGTAATCTCAGGGTGTAAGGCTCAGCAGGTACAGAATAGAAAACCCAATGGATATAAAAAAAGAAAGAAATCAAGTCTCAGGACAGCACGGAAAAGCAGCAGAACAAAGAAACAGTGGGAAAGATTCCTACCTATTCCTTCTACAGCAACACACCAAAATAACTGCATGTCTTTTTAAGAGAAATACATAAAAAGTGATCTCTACCTATAATATATTTATAATCTTGCTAAAGAGAAATCTTACACACGAGACAATCATCAGAGAATTCCAAGTAATCTTTAAATGCTAAATGTAATCTTGCAGTTACATAAAATAATTGGGCAGATGTGTCCGTTTCACTAATACAGCCAAACTAGTGAAAAACACAGGTAGAGCTAAACAAAATTGATGCAAAATAACCAAAAGTGTTCAGTGTATCAAGTGTGGAAAAAAGGTTTTAAGTTCTAAAGCATTTCAAACCACAGAAAGGGTAAGTTCTTTTCTCCGCATTTCCACTGACTCTAAAAATAAACCCCGATTATTTTCCAGATTATAAAAGAAATATGAGTTCATTATTTAAAAAAATTCTAACACTACACAAATGCATCATAATGAAAACCAACAATCTATATAACTATTTCCTTTGGAGGTAACCAGTGTTATCAGTTGGGTAACAACCACTTTTTGATTACTTGAGACACAGGAATAGGAGAGCTGCTCTGAACAAGTTATGCTATTATTTCAGTTTCTCCTTTGACCTGTACCCTTCCTACGCCACTGCTAAGGAGGCAGAAGAGGAAAAAGAATATCCAAAATACATGCTGATCTTCCACAACAGGCAAACCACAAACAAGATTAACCCCTGGAAAAAAAAGAAAAAAAAAACCAAAGCTGACTGGGCAAAACTGTTACACTACGTGGCAGAAACAAGTATTACTTGATTTTGAGAAATGGAGTAATAGTAGAAAAAACACTAACCTTTCCTTTTTATTACCCTCAATAATCAAAAAAGGGGATAGCATTTTTCCTTCAAAGAAAAAGGTTTTATTTTAGAATAGTTTTAGATTTAGCAAAAAGCTACAAAGATAGTACAGGGAGTTCCCATGTGCCCTGTACCTAGTTTTCTGTGTCATCAATATCTTCTGTTAGTGTGGTACATTTGTCACAATTAATGAACCAGCATGGATACATTATCATTACCCAAAGCTCATACTTTGTTCAGATTCCCTTAGTTTTCACTTCCTGTCCTTTTTCTGTCATAGCATCCCATCCAGGATACCACATTACATTTAGCTGTCATGTCTCATTAGACTCCTCTTGGCTGTGACAGTTTCTCAAACTTTCCTTGATTTTGATGACCTTGACAGTTTTTTGAGGAGTACTGGTCAGGTATTATGTAGAATGTCCCCCAACTGGGATTTATATGATGCTTTTCTCATGATTAGACTGGGGTCATAGGTTTGGGGGAGGAAGACCACAGAGGTAAGATGCCACTCCCACAACATCATAGCAAAAGTAGACACTATCAACATGACTTATCACTGTTGATGTTAACTTTCATCATCTGGCTGAGGAAGTGTTTGTCAAGTTTCTCCACTGTGAAGTTATTCTTTTTTCCCCCTTTTCATACTGTAATCTTTGGAAGGAAGTCAGTGTGCAGCCCACACTTAAAGAGGGGGCAGTTATGCTCTACCTCTCTGGGGGCAGAGTATTTACACTAATTATTTGGAATTCTTCTGCTCGAGTAATGTGTCTGTTCTCCCCCACTTAGTTATTTATTTAATCATTTATTTATAGTAGTATGAACTCATGGATATTTACTTTATACTTTGGGTTATAATCTAATATTACTTTATTTTGCTGTTCACTTAGTTTACCTTTGGCAATTACAAGCTTTCTGTTCACTCCCATGTTCCTTTGACATACCTCCATAATTGTGTGTTTTTTTAAGCACTTCCTCACTTCTGGCACTACAAAATTCCCTACTGGTACAACATTCTTTTTTAAAAGCTAAAAAACATAGCTAATTAGGTAGGTCTGAAATAGAAACTGTTTTAAAAGGAAACTTTTATCTTAAAATAAGCATTTTAACACAAAATTAATGATGAATAAAGTGGTACCATTGTAATAATAATTAAGTAAGAATAGTTTATATAGATTCAAAAACATGCTTAAGTAAATTTACTACTTACTCTGGAATTGCTGCTTGTCAGACTTAAGAAATATTTTTAAAAATTTTTAGTTAAAGTGAGTATTATACTTTCACTCTACCTACCACATTCCTGAGAAGCGTATTTTGAAATACTGTCATAGAAGCAAAGTACACACAATAATGATTCACAATCTCAACACACCCTAAATAGTTATCACACAAAAATTATCAGTGACACATCAAGAGGAGGATCAACTTGCCATTAAGATTTTGCCAGATAGAAAACAGATTCGGGAGCTTGGCAATGCTGTTTTCCTAACAATGCTGTTTGAAGATAGCCAATCAGTTGACTAATGCAATTGGGAAAATTTCAAACACTACGCAGAGTATACCTTTTGGGGATATTTGGAAAGAAAAGGATATGAGGCCAAATTCATTACAGAAACTTTGCCTGACTTCCTTCAAAGTCTTTCTACTTACTTCTTTGATCACTTTACTAAAAACCCACTTATCCAACAGCTGATCATTCACTTCATTAGCTATTGGTACATGTAAGAATAATTCTGAGTGGTGTAGACTATTCCAGCAGTGGCATGACAAGACAGAACTCTTACAAGTGTCAAGCAGGTGAAATGGGTGGAATGGCACATGGATGGAAGGAAGCATCTAGTCAGTTTGGCATTATTTGACCTAGGGCAATGTGACTTCCCTGACATCATGTCATGAAAGCTAAATAGTAAGAAAAAAACCCAAGAACCATTTTTTGTGTTCTTCAGTGAATTCTGGATTGGCATCATGCATTAATGCTTATTTATCTCCCTATGTCATTTGGCGGGGGGGGGGGGGGGGTTACCCTTGACTAGCTAGATGTAACTATTTTAAATAAACATAAGGAGTCAAGATTAGGTCTACCCCCCCCATGTAATAAACTTATAGATTAGAGAATTCTTATAAGCTCTTCCTGAACCCAAATGAAATAGGACTTAAATGCTGCCACCAGATGAGTTGCCTTAAGATTCACAGTCCAAGTTTATGGTTTCCACTGATTAAAAAAAAAAATCTTCAGGCTTTTGAATACATACTAACAGTGACTTATTTGGGTGATTATTTCAGATGCACTATAAAGAAACATGCAATTCCATTGGTTTGATACTCCATATAATTACTTTCAGTCTCAGGTTTTCTCCATTTAACATATTCTCTTTGGGCTATTTAACAGTTTTTTAGAAGTCATACTCTAGGTAACTTTAACCATCATAATGCTAATATAACTACTTGATAACAACTGTTGGTTACGGAAACATGACAAACTTCTATTCTGAAAGTGGAAGAAATATATTATTCTTAGGAATAGGTTTTAGTACTTTAAAATGAGTTTCATATATTTAGTTTAAAAAATAGATTCCTAATCTAAGAATTACTTAGACTTCTAATAGTTTTGAGTATTTGACTTATACAATTGCTTGTTTTAGTAAAGCAGTATGAGTACACTTCTGAGCAAACGTTTTTATGCAATAGTGGTTCTCAAAACGCGGTCCCCAAACCAGCAGCATCGGCATTACCTAGGAACTTTTAAGAAATGTAAATTCTCAGCTCTACCCCAGACCTTCTGAATCGGGAACTCTGGGTGCAGGGCCAGAAATCCTGTTTTAGCAAGCACTCTAGGTGATTCTGATGCACACTAAAGTTTGAGAATCAATATTCTAAACTATAGCAGAAACACTAGTGGTTAAGTTTAAAGATTTTAAATTTTCTTATCTTTAAAAATATATGAGTTTGTTTTTAAAGAAATGTAATAAGTACTCATAAATATACATAATTCTAGAAAGTAAAAAATGAAGTCCCTTCCTGGATTAGAGTTTAACCTGGAATAACTGGATTAATAATTGTTCCTGTAACCCCTAGCCTTAAAAACACTGAAAGAACCACTTTTAAAAATCCACTGGAAAGAAACTATTGTTAAGTAGTTGACTAAAATTAAAATGCTTAGACATAACCTCCAATCACTTATTTCCAATCATTAGTAATCAACAAAATGTATGAAAGTAAACTGGGAACAATGACAAGTTTTTGATTGTAGATTTCAATATAAGAAAAAGATTACTCAAACACCTTCTCAGAGTAGACATGGGGACAGCCTTCTTTGAAGGCAATAAAAGCAGCATGACCCCCAAGTTTTGAGACCCAGTTACAAGACCTTCTACCTCTTAAGCCAGCCCTTAAGAGCTAGTCTTTAAGCATGAGAAACAATTATATGGAGAAGAGTATTAAAAGTTAAGAAGGTGTAATAAAAATTTCACTTAATCTAACATTTGCCCTTGCAAACACAGAGGAGTTTCCTTGCTACCATAAAATTATTGAAACATAATTTCAAGCACAGCTGGTGTCAAACTCCAAACATTTCTATAGTTTGGGCAAAAAAAAATATGCCCAGGATTTACAAACACAAAAAAACCCATCGAGCATAGTTTATTTTATTTTAGGTTCTTTATGGTATTGAAACATTTACAAGAGGTTGTGTAAATCAACAGAAAGAAATAAAATAACTTGGGTGGCAGGAAAAAAATGAGAACTCACTGCCAAGTAAATGCTACTGCCAAATGACTTTTTTTTCTTTTTCTCTTTTTTTTTTTCAAATGATTTTAATGGCTAATACCCTTTCTTCCTCCATTTTTCTCTCACTGTAGTAAAACCAACTAAGAGATGGCAATCAAAACAAATTCTGCAGTGCTTCTACCAAACTACTTTCTATTCAATGCCCCAAGCATGCTGTAAGAATGAAAGCATTAGGTGCTGATGTCTGGCCATAATTCTTTTAAATTACATTATAAATTTTCTTTCTGTGGAAGTCATTTTAACCAATTCTTAGTTATCTACAAAAATAGGGAACAGAGTTTTGAACAGCTAGCAAAATTAACTAAAATGATGTACTTTCCCCCCATACACCCTCTACTAGAGGAGCTTATGAACAACTGAAAACCCCAAATGCAACCTGCAAAAGGAGCAAGGGGGAAAAAAAAACGGACTGACTCCTGGGGAGGCCTGTGTGTCGGAGTGGGAGTGCCGGTGGGGGGCGGGGAGGAGATGACAAGAGCGAAAATGCAGGATGAGAAGCTTTCTACTTTATACCCTTTGTTTTCTGGGTGAAAGCTTAGGATGTTGTCCCTGTCCCCTCAAGGCAATCTCGCATCACCCATTATTAATAATGACTTGGTGGCTCAAAAGAAAAATCCATCTAAAAATGAAAGTTGTGAAAGTATGTGTAAAGTATGAGTTATGGAGACTTTAGAATTCCTACTTCATCATTCTGGGAAAAACAATCAATAAAAGCATCAGTTCTTTCCACATAAAACCACAGTGAAGGAATCTGATATTGAAAAAAGGAGTCTAGGCACAGACAGTTTGCACTGACATGATGAAACTCATTTCTGACTCCTGGACTTGACCACTGTTAACAAGCAAGACATCACCAGCTTCAGTGCAGTAGTCATCAGAGCTGTTAAAAAATACTAATCCTCTTTCTCCTTCCAGGCACATGGTAGGACTGCCTTTCCTATGCTGCTGAACTCAGGTGTAGCTATGTAACCTGTATTAACTGGTATCATATCTGAGCAGAAGCTTTGGGTCAGTGTGTGCTTCACCACTTTCCCTTTTCCCTCTGCCACAGTGACTGGCAATATTTCAGAAAGTTATTCTGGGTCCTGGAATGAGAATGGTGATGACAAAGATGACCTAAAATGGACATATAGCATGAACAAAAAAATAATTCATTTTAAGCCAATGAAATTTTGAGTTTATTTCTGCATTACCTAGCCTATCCTGACTAATATAGTCTGTCTTTTGTTTTCTCTATATTGTTAATACATTTCTCATTTACTTACTCTACAGAGAAGTTAGCTATTTATTTAGAGACTCAAGTTTAGGTTCTAAGCATCAGTTCAAAAAGAATGAATGAGGACACGGGGAGGAGGAAGGGTAAGCTGGGACAAAGTGAGAGAGTGGCATGGACATATATACACTACCAAATGTAAAACAGATAGCTAATGGGAAGCAGCCACATAGCACAGGGAGATCAGCTCGGTGCTTTGTGACCACCTAGAGGGGTGGGATAGGGAGGGTGGGAGAGAGACGCAAGAGGGAGGAGATATGGGGATATATGTATATGTATAGCTGATTCACTTTGTTATACAGCAGAAACTAACACAACATTGTAAAGCAATTATACTCCAATAAAGATGTTAAAATAAAAAAAAGCATGAAGACCCCAAACTGAAAAAACTACAAGAGTAGATGGTCAGTTATTTAAATTAGGAGACTAAACACATCATAAAAAACTACTATGCTTTTATTTCTACAGAGTTAAGACCACAGACAACTAAATGAACTCACAGGGTTGTTGTGTTTTTTTTCTTTTGCATTTTCCTTCCCTTTCTTTTTTAAATTTTTTTGGCTGTGTTGGGTATTCATTGCTGTGCACGGGCTTTCCCTGGTTGCAGCGAGCGGGGGCTACTCTTCGTTGCGGTGTGTGGGCTTCTCATTGCAGTGGCTTCTCTTGTTGCGGAGCACAGGCTCTAGGTGCGTAGGCTTCAGTAGTTGTGGCACGTGGGCTCAGTAGCTATGGCTCACGGGCTCTAAAGCGCAGGCTCAGTAGTTGTGGTGCATGGGCTTAGTTGTTCCGCGGCATGTGGGATCTTCCTGGACCAGGGCTCGAACCCGTGTCCCCTGCATTGGCAGGGGGATTCTTAACCACTGCGCCACCAGGGAAGCCCTTTCTTTTGCATTTACTGGACTATGTGCCAGGCACTGCAATAGTGCTTTTCAAGGATTAGCTCATTTAATCATCACATAGGAACCAGGAGGTTAAGTAACTTAGCCTAGGTCACATAGCTACTGCGTGAAGTAAGCTGCCAAGAATAAAACTCAAGAAGTTTTCAGTTAATCCTGAAAAGCAGATAAGTTATTTCTAACAGGTTATATGAATTACTGTATATCCATTTGTTCATTCTTTCAGTCATTCACTAAGCATCTCCTGAGCACTTACGGTGTTCAAGGCCCTTTTCTCAGTGCTGAGGATAAAACAGCAAGCAAGGTACACAAGATCTTCAATCTCAGGGCATTTGCATTGTAATGGAGGACAGTAACAAAGTTAACAGAGAAATGTATAGGTAATTATAGCTACTAAGTGCTATGAAGGAATTAAATCAGTTATCTACTGCTGTGTGATATATCACTCAAAAACTTGGATTAAAATAATCGCTTACTGGGCTTCCCTGCTGGCGCAGTGGTTGAGAGTCCGCCTGCCAATGCAGGGGACACGGGTTCGTGTCCCAGTCCGGGAGGATCCCACATGCTGCGGAGCGGTTGGGCCCGTGAGCCATGGCCTCTAGGCCTGCGCGTCCGGAGCCTGTGCTCCGCAGCAGGAGAGGCCACAACAGTGAGAGGCGCACGTACCGCAAAAAAAAAAAAAAAGAAAAAATTTCTTACTTTCTCACAATACTATGGGTTGGCAATTTGGGTTGGGCTCAGCTGGATGTTATTCTGTTCCATGTGGTATAGGCTAGGCTCATTCATGTGCTCACAATCATTTGGCAGGCTGCCTGGAGGTTGTCGGTCCCAGATGACTTTACGCACACATCAGGAGCCTTAGTTGGGAAGGCTGAGTTCTCTCTCTCTCCCCCCACCCCCCTCTCTCTCTCCATGTGGCATCTCCTCCTCAATGAGACTAACCTTGGCTTATTCATAAGGTGTAGTTCCTAATGAGTAACAGCATAGCTGCATGGCCTTCTGAGCCCAAGTCCCACATGTCACTTCTGCTACATTCAAAAGGCAAGTCACAAGGCAACCCCAGATTCAAGAGATGAGGAAACAGACTCCATCTCATGATGAGAGAAACTGAAAAGAAACTGTGGCCATTTTTAATCCACCATAGAAACAAATAAGGTTGTTGTAACTGAAAATACAGGCATAGGTTGGGTGAGCAGAGTGGGGTTACTTTAGAAGAATCAGGGAAGATCTTTGAGATGCTGATAATGATCCAACTGTTTGAAGAAGGAAACACATTAAAGGCTGAAGGAATACCAAGTACAAAAATCTTGAGGAAGGAACAAGTTTGGAATGTCTGAGGAACAGGAAAATTTCTAGTGTGTCTATAATTCAGTGAAAGGCAAAGAGAAAAAAACCAGAGATGAGGCTGAAAACAGAGGTAAAGATCAGATGATGAAAATTACTATAATCCATGATAAGGAACTTGGATTTTATCCTAAGTATCCTGCAAAGTCAATGAGGCAAGGATGAAAAAGCAAGGAGGCCACTTAGCAGTTTAGGTGAGAGACGATGTTAATAGGGATAGAAAGAAGTGATTAGATTACAGGATATATTTGGGAATCATGACCATTAAAACTTGTCAGTCAACTGGATGTGGGGCTAGTGAAAAAGAGTAGTTGAGGTTACAATCCTTGGAGGATGGTGGTGCCAATTACTCACTCACTTGAGCTTAAAAAAATATGGATACAATTTAATTTCTACCTCTCATTATGCAGTGCTTTTCCTCAGAAGTATTTGTAAGAGCCCAAATAACATGTTGTTGAGAAATGGCTGTTCATAAAAAAATCCATGCTGCTCCAAAAACATAGTTTATTAAATTAAAAGAAAAGAAATCAGATTCAAGAAAATCCAAAACACTAGACCTTGCAGGTAATGAAAAAGGAATGTTAGTCTAAGTGCTACATAAAAGCTGGCTCAAGGGCTGTACAAGGGTTCATACCTAACACTTTCTAATCTAGTCACTGTTTCTCCCAAATTACAACATGTTCTGGAGAACTGAATGTTACAAAACCATTCTGCAATACTTAAAATTTTTTTTAAAAAATTCTTATCCCATGTATTTTGGGTAAACATTATTCTCCATTTTTACATTCCAAGTAAATTTTTAAGAAAAGAATCATACACAAACACAAGAATCACTCTCCATAGACAACAAAATGCAAAATATACTATGAATTTCTTGTTTAGATAACATAACCATCAGCCTAATCATGTTCCAGCATTCACAGCATTTATCAGCCTATAGACATACCCTCACATCTTAAAACAGTATCTGGCATGTAACAGTTGCTCAATAAACAGCAACTGATTCTACATTGTAATTCCCTGCTAAGATGCTCTAACTGTTCTTCTCAAAATGGAAGCTATATATCAATAATTAACCTGCCAGTCACTCAGAACCCTTCCCTCTTCTCAAAAATACAAATACAAACCAAAACCTTTCTTCTTCTGAAAAACTGCAACCAAATAAATAAATAAATAAATATATATATATATATATATATATATTTGCTGTACGCGGGCCTCTCACTGTCGTGGCCTCTCCCGTTGCGGAGCACAGGCTCCGGACGCGCAGGCTCTGCGGCCATGGCTCACGGGCCTAGCCGCTCCACAGCATGTGGGATCTTCCCAGACCGGGGCAAGAACCCGAGTTCCCTGCATCGGCAGGCGGACTCTCAACCACTGCGCCACCAGGGAAGCCCCAAATAAATATTTTTGAAAAGCAGAATACACTTAACACTTGAAAAACATCTAAAGGTGAGTAACAAGTCTTATTTTGCCCAGATTTACTAAAGGTTCAACAGATGAATTAGAAAGGGTCAAGCCTAGTCCTGTCTAAATCTCACTATACTCTAAATTATGTTGGTTTACCATCTACTGAAGATTGCTTCTTTAAAAGGGAACCCTCCTACACTGTTGGTGGGAATATAAATTGGTGCAGCCACTATGGAAAACAGTACGGAGGTTCCTTAAAAAACTGAAAATAGAGTTACTGTATGATCCAGCAATCCCATTCCTGGGCATACATCTGGAGAAAACTCTAAATTGAAAAGATACATGTACCCCAATGTTCACAGAAGCACTATTTACAATAGCCAAGACATGGAAGCAACCTAGGTGTCCATCGACAGATGAATGGATAAAGAAGATGTGGTATATATATACAGTGGAATACTACTCAGCCACAAAAAAGAATGAAATAATGCCATTTGCAGCAACATGGATGAATCTAGAGATTATCATACTAAGTCAGACAAAGACAAATATCATATGATATCACTTACATGTGGAATCTTAAAAATGATACAAATGAACTTATGTACAAAGCAGAAACAGACTCACAGCCATAGAAAACAAACTTATGTTACCAAAGAGGGACGGGAGATAAATTAGGAGTCTGGGATTTGCAAATACAAGCTACTATATATAAAATAGATATACAATAAGGTCCTACTGTACAGCACAGGGAACTACATTGAATATCTTGTGATAACTTACAATGGAAAAGAATCTGAGAAAGAATATATACATATATAACTGAATCACTTAGCTATATACCAGAAACTAACACAACATCGTAAATCAACTATACTTCAATTAAAAAAAAAAAGATTGTTTCCCTAAAAATGCAAACACTAAAATGTAAATAGATAGCTAGTGGGAAGCAACCGCATAGCACAGGGAGATCAGCTCCGTGCTTTGTGACCACCTAGAGGGGTGGAATAGGGAGGGTGGGAGGGAGATGCAAGAGGGAGGAGATATGGGGATATATGTATACGTATAGCTGATTCACTTTGTTATAAAGCAGAAACTAACACACCATTGTAAAACAATTTTACTACAATAAAGATTTTTAAAAATGCAGACACTATAAATTCAAGAACTAAAACTATATAACTTTAGAAGAAAAGATAGGCATAAATCTTCATAATCCTGGATTAGGTAACGATTGATTGATTGATGCATGCATGCACGCTGCACAGCATGGCATGTGGGATCTTAGTTTCCCAACCAGGGACTGAACCCAAGCCCCCTGCGTGGAAGCACAGAGTCTTAACCACTGGAACACCAGGGAAGTCCCAGGCAATGATTTCTTTAGATAGGACACCAACAGCAGGCAAAAAAAAAGACAAACTGGACTTCAACAAAATTAAAAACTTTTGTGCTTCAAAGGATACCATCAAGAGACTGGAAAGACAATCCAAATGGGAGAAAATATTTGCAAATCATATACCTGATAAATCCCTAGTATTCAGAATACATGAAAAAATTACAACTCAATAAAAAGACAAGTAATGCTATTAAAAAATAAGCAAAGGATTTTAATAGACATATCTCCAAAGAAGATACATAAATGGCCAATAAGCACATGAAAAATGCTCAACATCATATACCATTAGGAAATGCAAATCAAAACTACAATGAGATACCATTTCATACCTACTAGGATAGCTATAATAAAAAAGACTGGTAATAACAAGTGTTGGTAAGGATGTGGAGAAACTGGAATCTTACATACTGCTGGTGGAAATGTAAAATGGTGCAGATGCTTTGGAAGTTTGGCAGTTCCTTAAAAGGTTAAACAGAGAACTACCATATGACCTGGAAATTCCACTGCTTAGGTATATACCCAAGAGAACTGAAAACATGCTCACACAAAACATGTACATGAAGTGTTCACAGTAGCATTATTCTTAATAGCCAAAAAGTGGAAATAATCCAAATCTTCACAAACTAATGAAGAGATAAATAAAATGTGGCATATCCATACAAGGGAACATTATTCAGCAATAAAAAGTAATGAAGTACTAGGACTTCCCTGGTGGTCCAGTGGTTAGGAATACACCTTCCAATGCAGGGGATGCGGGTTCAATCCCTGGTCAGGGAACTAAGATCCCACATGCTGCGGGGCAATTAAGCCCGTGCGCTCTAGAGCCCGCGTGCTACAGCTAGAGAGAAGCCCATTGCTGCAATGAAGATCCTGTGTGCTGCAACTAAGACCCAACACAGCCAAATAAATAAATAAATATTTTTAAAAAAGTAATGACACACTGATTCATGCTACAATATGGATGAAATTTGGAAGCATGCTAAGTGAAAATATGAAATGTCTAGAATAGGTAAATCCATGAAGACAGAAAATAGATTAGTGGTTACCAAGGGTAAGGGGAGAAAGGAATTGAGAGTGACCACTAAAGGGTATGGGGTTACTTTGAGGGGAATGAAAAATATTCTGGAATTTGATATCAATAATGATTGCAAAACTCTGTAAATATACAGTTGTCCCTTAGTATCCAGTGGGGATTGGTTCCAGAACCCCTGGGAGATACCAAAAGCCATGGATGTTCAAGTCCTTTGTACAAAAATGGCATACTTGGCCCTCCGTATCTGAAGATGCAGAACCAGCAGATTCAGAGGGCCCACTGTACTAAAACTCACTGAACTGTACACTTTAAAAGGATGAATATTATGGCTTATGAATTATACCTCAATGTAGGTACTAAAGAAATGACACATTACTTGATCAAAATCCTAAACTGTGCCAAAAGTGAAATCTAGTCGGGGACTTTACAATCTCCAGTTCCATTCAGTATATCCTGTAATGGTATTAAGACACCAGAAACTACAAGATGGCCATGGATTTAGTAATAACTTTCAAGCAAAAAGCAAAAAAGTTTTCTTTTTCAGTAACAAACAAAATCATATATTAATCATATAGTTCCATGCCGTATTTACGTTTTCAGAATCACAAGTAACATTTAAATAGGAATCTTCATATCTGAGTTAAAGGCTCTTCTGAATTACTTTTGGCCATAGCCGCTCTATGACATGTAACATACATACTACTCTCCTGAGAACCTGTGTTCTTCACCTTTACTTGTGTATCACTTTTAAGACCAACAGCAAAAACAGTGAAGAATACTGGGGGTTTGCCTGCATTTCATATTTGATTATTGCTTTTTCTTTCAATGAATGATGCCATTCTGCAAAAATCGGTTTTAACAACCTCTCCTTGCTTTAAAATTCTGTACGTTATTCTGAGAAATGTGTCAATTACCACCACTTTTACTGCATGGTCAGAAAACCCTCAGCAAATATTTAAAGTTAAGATTAAGGTTAAAATTAAACAGCGTGTGGAGCTGCCAATACAACTACTCAACTGAGGTCACAAGTGGATGAACAGACATAGCTGTGTACAGCTAAATGTGCACATTCCCAGGCAATGACAACCACCAGTAAGTCTCAACTCTACAAGGTGACTGGCAAGTTTCTACTGACATCAATTATAAGACATAATCTGATTTCAAAAAAAATTAAAATATAAAAAAGTGCATATGAAAATTGAGAAAACAAGTTCACAACCAGAACTTATTTTTAGCTCCTTAAGTCACTATCACCCCTAAACTGTATAGGCTCTGAGATCAAGATATGTGATCAAGGTGTACTCCCTAAATAATGAATGTAAAAATGGTCTTTTCTAATTTATGAACTTACAGAGGACAATGCTGGATACATAATTGACCATTAATAGAAACGGACCAAGAAGAATTTGTCACATATTATGTAGAGGGTCCATGGAAAAAACATAAATGACCTGTACATTATTCCACAGAAAAAAACCTGGAAACTTCTTCACACAAAGATGAAAAACTCTAGAACTAAGATTCCTAATCTTTCCTTTGTGCACACTTAAAGGCAACTGTATTAAGAGAGAGAAAATACTAGCAAACAGAATCCAACAGCACATTAAAAGGATCATACACCACGATCAGGTGGGGTTTATCCCAGGAATGCAAGGATTCTTCAATATATACGCAAATCAATCAATGTGATAAACTATATTAACAAATTGAAGGAGAAAAACCATATGATCATCTCAATAGATGCAGAAAAAGCTTATGACAAAATTCAACACCCATTTATGATAAAAACCCTCCAGAAAGTAGGCATAGAGGGAACTTACCTCAACATAATAAAGGCCATATGACAAACCCACAGCCAGCACTGTTCTCAATGGTGAAAAACTGAAACCATTTCCACTAAGATCAAAAACAAACAAAGTTGGGCTTCCCTGGTGGCGCAGTGGTTGAGAGTCCACCTGCCGATGCAGGGGACACGGGTTTGTGCCCCGGTCCGGGAAGATCCCACATGTTGCGGAGCGGCTAGGCCCATGGGCCGTGGCTGCTGAGCCTGCACATCCAGAGCCTGTGCTCTGCAACGGGAGAGACCACAACAGTGAGAGGCCCGCGTACCCCCCCCCAAAAAAAAAAACCCCAAACAAGGTTGTCCACTCTCACCACTATTATTCAACATAGTTTTGGAAGTTTTAGCCACAGCAATCAGAGAAGAAAAACAAATAAAAGGAATCCAAATTGGAAAAGAAGAAGTAGAGCTGTCATTGTTTGCAGATGACATGATACTATACATAGAGAATCCTAAAGATGCTACCAGAAAACTACTAGAGCTAATCAATGAATTTGGTAAAGTAGCAGGTTACAAAATTAATGCACAGAAATCGCTTGCATTCCTATACACTAATGATGAAAAATCTGAAAGAGAAATTAAGGAAACACTCCCATTTACCACTGCAACAAAAAGAATAAAATACCTAGGAATAAACCTACCTAATGAGACAAAAGACCTGTATACAGAAAACTATAAGACACCAATGAAAGAAATTAAAGATGATATAAACAGATGGAGAGATATACCATGTTCTTGGATTGAAAGAATCAACATTGTGCAAATGACTATACTATGCAAAGCAATCTACAGATTCAGTGCAATCCCTATCAAACTATCAATGGTATTTTTCACAGAACTAGAACAAAAAATTTCACAATTTGTATGGAAACACAAAAGACCCGGAATAGCCAAAGCAATCTTGAGAAAGAAAAACAGAGCTGGAGGAATCAGGCTCCCTGACTTCAGACTATACTGCAAAGCTACACTAAACAAGACAGTATGGTACTGACACAAAAACAGAAATACAGATCAATGGAACAGGATGGAAAGTCCAGAGATAAACCCACACACATATGGTCACCTTATCTATGATAAAGGAGGCAAGAATGCACAATGGAGAAAAGACAGCCTCTTCAATAAGTGGTGCTGGGAAGACTGGACAGCTACATGTAAAAGAATGAAATTAGAACACTTCCTAACACTATACACAAAAATAAACTCAAAATGGAATAAAGACCTAAATGTAAGGCCAGACACTATCAAACTCTTAGAGGAAAATATAGGCAGAGCACTCTATGACATAAATCACAGCATGATCCTTTTTGATCCACCTCCTAGAGAAATGGAAATAAAAACAAAAATAAACAAATGGGACCTAATGATACTAAAAAGAAAGGAAACCATAAAGAAGACAAAAGACAACCCTCAGAATGGGAGAAAATATTTGCAAATGAAGCAACTGACAAAGGATTAATCTCTGAAATATACAAGCAGCTCATGCAGCTCAATATCAAAAAAACAAACAACCCAATCCAAAAATGGGCAGGAGACCTAAATAGACATTTCTCCAAAGAAGATGTATAGATTGCCAACAAACATATGAAAGGATGCTCAACATCACTAATCATTAGAGAAATGCAAATCAAAACTACATTGAGGTATCACCTCACACCAGTCAGAATGGCCATTGTCAAAAAGTCTGCCAACAATAAATGCTGGAGTGGGTGTGGAGAAAAGGGAACCCTCTTGCACTGTTGGTGGGAATGTAAACTGATACAGCCACTATGGAGAACAGTATGGAGGTTCCTTAAAAAACTACAAATAGAACTACCATATGACACAGCAATCCCACTACTGGGCATATACCCTGAGAAAACCATAATTCAAAAAGAGTCATGTACCACAATGTTCACTGAAGCTCTATTTACAATAGCCAGGACATAGAAGCAACCTAAGTGTCCGTCGACGGATGAATGGATAAAGAAGATGTGGCACATATATATAATGGGATATTACTCAGCCATAAAGAGAAATGAAATTGAGTTATTTGTAGTGAGATGGATGGACCTAGAGTGTGTCATAAAGAGTGAAGTCAGAAAGAGAAAAACAAATACTATATGCTAACACATATATATGGATAAAAAAGAAAAAAAAATGGTTCTGAAGAACCTAGGGGCAGGACAGGAATAAAGACACAGACATAGAGAATGGACTTGAGGACATGGGGAGGGGGAAGGGTTAGCTGGGACAAAGTGAGAGTGGCATGGACATGTATACACTACCAAATGTAAAACAGATAGCTAGCGGGAAGCAACCGCATAGCACAGGGATATCAGCTCGGTGCTTTGTGACCACCTAGATGGGTGGGATAGGGAGGGTGGGAGGGAGACGCGAGAGGGAGGGGATATGGGGATATATGTATACGTATAGCTGATTCACTTTGTGATACAGCAGAAACTAACACACCATTGTAAAGCAATTATACTTCAATAGAGATGTTAAAAAAAAAAAGGGAGAGAGAGAAAGAGGACAAATAAGAAGGTCAAGAATATTTCTTCCTGGTTATTTTATTAAACTTTGTTTACAAATTTTAGAAATGTTTGATCTAAGAAATCTGGGTTAAAACTGTCCAGCGCTTTTCACATAGCAGATTCATGGCACAAATGCAACTAAATAATTGCGGCAGTCATGTAATAAGCAACTTTGAAGAAATGTGTTCTATTTGGGCACTTTTATACACTGTTGGTGGGAGTATAAATTGCTACAATCATTTTGGAAAGCAATTTGGCAATATGTAGTGAGACCTTTAAAAATATCCTTACCCTTTGACTCAAGAGTTCTATTTCTGGGAATCCATTCTCAGGAAATCATCTGAAACGTGCACAGAGATCTTCTTCCAAGCATTATTTACCATGGTGAAAAATGAGAAACAATCTAATATGCCCACCAACAGGGAAATGATTAAAAAATTGTGGTAATCCATAAGATAGTTATTTTAGAATATTTACCAAGAATGCCTTTTTACTTTTCCTGATGGTGATTTTTTTTAATTTTAAAGTAATATATACTCATTGTAAAGAAAATTTTAAAAGCATAAATGAAAAAGTAAAATCCTCTTATTGTCTTATACTCTATCCCCAACTCCTAAAGTTAACTATTGTTAAGTTTTTATGTGTAATTTCTAGAAATTTTCTAGTCAGATACAAACTTACCTAACAAACATTTATATATGGGTAATCCTTTTGTTTGCTTTTAACACAAGTGGGGCCATATTCAGTTTGTTGCTCTTCAACTTTTTTCTTACACTTAACTTTGGGTATTGTTCCACATCAGTACATACAGATCTCCTTCATTCATTTAAAATAGATGTTTCAACATATATCAGGTCCTAAGTTGACAGATATTTAGGTTGATTACACTTTTCTGCTTACAAACAATGCTATAACTAACATATTTGGACACATAACTTTATATAGTAATGTGAATATATTCGTTTCTAAGAGTAGAATTTCAAACCTTTTAGGCATCCAAAGTTATTGCCAAATCACCCACCAGAAAAACATGTACTGATACCCTCCTCTCTACCTCTCCAAACCATTTAAAATACTGGATACTACCAACTTTTAAATCTCTGCCAGTCTGGAAGACAAACATTTTAATTTGCATAACTAGAATTATGAATAGGGTTAAGCCACTTTTCTACTGCATGGTTCATCTTTTTCATATAGACTTATAGAGACCTTGGTACAGTCACGAAATTAGTCCTTTGTCACATGTATTGTAAACAATTTTTTTCAGTTTGTTTTTATTTTTTTATTTTTATTATTTTTTTTTTGGCGGTACGCAGGCCTCTCACTGTTGTGGCCTCTCCCCTTGCGGAGCACAGGCTCCGGACGTGCAGGCCCAGCGGCCATGGCTCACGGGCCCAGCCGCTCCGTGGCATGTGGGATCTTCCCAGACCGGGGCACGAACCCACATTCCCCGCATCGGCAGGCGGACTCTCAACCACTGCGCCACCAGGGAAGCCCAGGCCTTACTTTTATAATCATAAGAAAATAACATTTCTTAAAATCAAATTTTAAATTTTTCTTAAGTTTTTGATGGTACTGGCTTCAATTTTCAATCAAGTATTGTTTGAGTACCTCACCTAGAGTCAAACAGTAATACTAAATCTAATACTAAGGCAGAGATTTGTATTTTCTTTTAGCTCCATTGACATGGATGACACAACAGGAGAAAATCTTATACTGCCAAACGGGTTTGCTAAAAGCAAGAATTACGGTTCCATTTGGGAAGTTACTTTGAATAGTAATCACAATAATAGTTACACCTATTAGGTACTTAGTATGTGCCAAGTATTCTTCACTACATCTTTAAGAGATGGGTACTATTATTATGCCTATTTTACAGATTGGGAAACTAAGGCACAGATAGGTTAAATAACTTGCTCAAACTATGAAAGCAATTAAAAGTGGTAGATTGAATATAAAAAGTCTGGTTCCAGAATGCCCATTCTTAATTTCTAAACTAAAATGCTACTTTAAAGCTATTTAAAATGCTATTAAATGCTATTCAGGTGGCATCTCTGAGTCTCCAAGCTGAGATTTCCCACATATAATGCCAGTGCACTACCACACATAACAGTGCTCTGAAAAGCTGGGTAATAACAATTACTTGTCACATAAACTATGGCTTACATTAAATTATTTTAAGAGTAAAAGCTAAAAGTAGTGGCAGATGCCTATGATTTCCCTGGCCCATCATTTGATCTCTGCCTCTCTGCCAAAATCTGCTAAAATCTTTAAAAATGTGCACATTTTGGGCTTCCCTGGTGGCGCAGTGGTTGAGAGTCCGCCTGCCGATGCGGGGGATGTGGGTTCGTGCCTCGGTCCGGGAAGATCCCACATGCCGCGGAGCGGCTGGGCCCGTGAGCCATGGCCGCTGAGCCTGTGCGTCCGGAGCCTGTGCTCCACAATGGGAGAGGCCACAACAGTGAGAGGCCCGTGTACCGCAAAAAAAAGAAAAAAAAAAATGTGCACATTTTTCTCCCACAATGCCGGGGAATGTGTTTACTACATCATCTTCAACATGGTACCTGCATAAGTTATTCCCATTTGGGCTATATATTTCTGGCAAGCCAATTTTTAGTGCTTTGTGTGAAGCTGAAAGTCAAATAGAAGGTAAACAAATAGGAAACTTCTCATTCTCACAGTTTAGATGGGAATGAACTCTTCTGATTCTGAGCTGTACCATGCATTAGTGATAATAATTTCATACTTCCTATTCTGGCTTTGCTTTTGTCAATGTTACTGCTTCAAAGGGCCCTTCAGGTACCTAAGAGATAGAAATATTTTCAACTTACTTTTGTGTTGTTTAATAATAAAGGAGAAAAAGTACATACTTGACCATAAGAATGTAGGCACAAACGTAAAGGAAAGGCATACAAAAAATTTTCTATAATTCTACCTTGTCCTTTGTTAGTAGCTGTAAGCTTTTTTGAGTACAAATGGTCAAATTGGACTAGTAGCATCTCTGAGAAAAAGCTTTTAAGTTGGCAGTAATTTTTAAGAAATAATAGTTTAACTACAGATGAATGGCCATAGATTGCCAGGAATAAGAGCCACAAGTCGGAAACCCAGGAACTCTCTACAATCAACTTTTGATGTTATGACTGCTTTCTGAGGATTTACTGAACAAAATTGACCTTAATTTTCTAATTTTCTAATCTGTAAAAATGGGGATTAAAATAATTGCTCACTAGTGCTATAAAAAATCATGATATTCCTATTAGAAACTACTAGGACACTTAGAAATTGACAGAACAAACAATTACCTTACAAAAAAAAGAACTGCTTAGGTTAATTTATAAACATAGTATGTTTAGAAAAACACAAATGTGAGTTATGATTAATATCTCTTAATAGTATATGTTGATAAATTTCAAATGGAGGGATGTGATCCACAGGGACAAGATAGAGTAGAGACCTAGGAGAAGGTTAGCTAAAGGTTACACAAAAAGGGCTGAACTGGCCCTTTATTACATAGACTTTTTAATCTCTCACTCTTGCCCTGCCTGTAAGAGCCACTTACTTGCCAGAGATGAAAACACTGAATCTCAGATGACTGGTTGGTCACTTTTGGGAACTTATTTTTAGAGGAAGGTAAAATGGGAAACTAAGAGACCCAAGGAAGATCACAAATGGGTACAATAACTATTTCTAGAGATTTGGAATAACAAAATAAAACTTGTACTTACAACTTGAGATTCACGAGCTTTAGGAAACATTTTGGCAACATTGAGCCCATCAATGACAATATCAAAAGGAGGATGGTATTTTACAAAGTCCTGAAATCTCTTAAGCTCCTAAAAAAGAAAAGTCAGATAAAATATTAATAAGAACCTAGTAAGGTCATTATTATAAACACACTGCTATGACTTTCATTATTGTTCTGGTAAGTCAAAATATTCATCCCTTAAAAATACACACACACACACAGATGCTTTCAAAATGAAATCTGAAAAGACCAGCCTAATAGATACAACTGCATGTAATTATCTGATACATCTTATAATCTCATAGTGTTTTACACTTCACAAAGTACTTCACATGGTATTTCATTTGATCTGTAACCAGTTATCTAGTCTGCTACACTGACACACATGGTAGTCAGATGAGAATAAAATGTCAAAATCTCTATGCCCTGTTCTATAAGCCAAGGAGAAGCGAATCTCAGATATGCCAGTCTATCAGTGCAACCATGTTGAAAAAACAAGACTCTATTACTTGTACTCCTCTCTTGTCATCAAGAGGATTTGGTTACTTATGGCTATTTTGAAGAGTTGAAAATTCATTCATTCATTCAACAAACATTTGTTGAAAGCCTCATTCTATTGAAAATGGGCACTGTTGTTCATGGTGTCCATAAATTGTTAATGTGGCTACATTGAGACACAGGTTTTGCTTCCATCACTGTAATTTTATTGCAGTGGTGACAATGAGACATGTAACATATTTTTTGCTAGGCTCATAAGTAAAAATTGGATATAACAAGGCTTTTCAATATTAGAAAAGATGAAGGAATAAACAGCAATGTGCTTGCTATATTTAACTTCTGGGGAAAAAAAATTTGTTGACCACCTATATGCCCAGCAGTTACCAAAGAGACAAAAGCCCAACTTAATGGAGCTTGTATTTTAATGGAAGGAGACACAAAATAAACAAGTTAATATATTAAATGTCAAATGTGATGAGTGCTATGGATGGAAGAAAAGGAGGAGAGGGAGTTCCACTCCTGGTAATGATGGAGTAGTCTGTAATGGATTACCAGATAATATAATATT
Source organism: Globicephala melas (assembly GCF_963455315.2). Taxonomy (NCBI): domain Eukaryota; kingdom Metazoa; phylum Chordata; class Mammalia; order Artiodactyla; family Delphinidae; genus Globicephala; species Globicephala melas. The sequence goes on along the minus strand of NC_083315.2, from coordinate 114,323,788 downwards.
TTCTATATAAAAAATAACTATTTGAAGGTGCTAGAGAATGACCAAAAGCAAGCAGAAATTGGAGGGCACAAAACATATGAAAGAAGGTTTGATGGTTTTAAAACATGTCTGAAAATTCTTTGACACTCCTCCCCCCTCAAAAGGTAGAGTCTAACTCCCTTCTCTTGAATAGAGGCTTTTCTTTGTGACTGCCTCAATGAATGAGTGTGGCAGAAGTGACACTCTGTGACTTCCAAGGCTGGGTATTAAAAGGAAATACAGCTTCCATCTGGCTCTCCCTCTTAGGATGTCTGCTCTTTGAACCCAACCATCATTAAAAACCCAGGCAGAGGTCATGGGTCATGTACAGGTGTTCTACCTGACAGTCGAACTGAGTCCGAGCCAAAAGCCAACACCAACCATCAGATCTAGAGAGTAAGGGAGATTTCAAGATGACCTTAGCCTTCATTTGATTACAACAGTAGAAGGACCAAGCAAAAATCACACAACTCAGTTTAGTCAAACCCTAGAACCATGAGATGATATAATCATAATAATAATAATAGGCGACTGTTTCTGTTTAATGCCACTACATTTGGGGTGGTTTGTTATCTATTTACAGATAACCAGATAATAAGTGAACTGCAGCAGGAGAAATTTGCCTGTATGTGGCTTTTTGCCAGAGGGCACTCTCTAGTCAGCATGGTTGGCAGGGGCAGCTGGAAATCAAGCAGAAAGCCACAGACTGACTGGTTTGAGAAATCAGAAGAGTTTGAGGCTGCCAGAGAGGCTGGGAAGTTACAGAAAGAATGCTAGAAAAGAGGGAACTGCAAAAATCTGTGTATAAATCTGCCCAAATCCTTGGCTACCTCTTGATCTGTACATGCGTGGAGGAGACTCCAAGGAGCCCAGCAAAAAAAAACAACAGATGAAAGACTTAAAAGACTCGAACAAAGATTTCAATTATTATCCACTGCAAGAGTGGCAGAGTCTGGAGTCTCTAAGTCTAACCAAGTTTAACAGTCTGGTAAAGCAGAAAATCAATAACCTCCAGAGGAAGATAATGGAATCCAGAGCCTTTGCAAGATGCCCCTCACAATGTCCAACATACAACTTAAAAAATAATAAACATGAGAGGAAATAAGAAAATGTGACCCACAGTCAAGAGAGAAGAAAGTCAACAGAAATCAATCCAGGTCCAGATGCTGGAGTTAGCAAGCAAGAAATTTAAAGTAGCTACTATAAATAGATTTAAGAATTTAAAGGAAAATATAGTTATAATGAATGGAAGGAAAGGAAAAAAACAGAAAATGGAAACTATAAAAATGAACATTCTAGAGCCAAAAGGCACACATGTGGAATAAAATATTCACAGGGTGGACATTACAGATTAGGGATGGGAAAAGTAAGAGTCAGTGAACACAAATGACGGAGCAACAGAAATTATGCAACTGAAGGAAAAAAGATCGAAAGAAAAAGATAAAGCCTTAGTAACCTGTGGGACAATACCAAACAGACCAACATATGTGTCATTCGAGTCTAAAAGGAGACGATGGAGAGGAAAAGAGAAAATAGAAAAGGGAATCTGAATAATGGCCAAAATTTGATGAAAAATATAACTTATCTAAGAAGCAGAGCAGACTCGAAGCAGGATAAATACAAACAAAATACAAAGCAGGATAAATCAAAGATAAATCAAACATGCAGGTGTGATATATATGACAACAATAGCATAAAAACCAGGAAGTGTTTGGTAAATGGAATTCTACTGCTACAAGGTTCCTACATTTTATGTGAAATGGTGTAATCGAAACTCTAAGTGGACTAGGTTAAAGATTCATATTATAATCCCAACTCACATATTTAAAAATAATACAGAAAAGGCATAGATAAAAAGCCAACAGAAGAATTCAATGAAATATTTTTAAAAATTTGATTAACCCAAAAGAACATGAAAGTAGGAACAGAGGAACCAAAAAAATTTTTTTTGGATAAATATAAAACAATAGCAAAATAAAATATTTAAATTCAACCCTATCAAAAATGCTGTTTATAAGACACATACTTTGTTTTTTCTTCCAATTTTATTGCAATATAATTGACATACAGCCCTGTATAAGTTTAAGGTATACAGCATAATGATTTGACTTACATACATTATGAAATGATTACCACAATAACTTTAATGAACATTCATCACCTTAATATACACCAAATTTTTTAAAAAGAAAAAAAAAATTTTCTCGTGACAAGAACACTTAGGGTTTACACTCTTAACAACTCTTATATTTGACACACAGCAGGGTTAATTATATTTATCAGGTTATACATCATATCTCTAGTACTTATTTATCTAAATAACTAGAAGTTTGTGCCTTTCGACTAACTTCATCCAATTTGCCCTCCCCCACCCCCGTCTCTGATAACCACAAATCTGATCTCTTTTTCTGTGAATTTGTTTGCTTGTTTGTTTTTGAAGTACAGTTGAACTACAACTGTATGTTAGTTCTTCATGCACAACATAGCGATTTGCTATTTCTATATGTTTCAAAATTATCACCACGATAAGTCTAGTTACTATCTGTCACCATAGAAAGATGTTACAATATTATTGACTACATTCCCCACACTGTACTGTTAACACCCGTGACTCATTTATTTGGTAACCGGGATGTCTGTACTTCTTAATCTCCCTTAATCTATTCCTCTCGGCCCGGCACTCATCCCCTCTAGCAACCACCTGTTTGTTCTCTGTATCTATGACTCTGTTTCTATTTTGTTATGTTTGTTCATTTGTTTTGTTTGTTAGATTCCATATAAAAGCGAAATCATCAAGTATTTGTGTTTCTGTCTATGTCACTTAGCATTATACCCTTTAGGTACATCCATGTTGTTGCAAATGAAAAAATTTCATTCTTTTTTATGACTAATATTCTGTTGTGATATATACATATATATACGCATGCATGCCACATCTTCTTTATCTATTCATCTGTTGATGGGCACTTAGGTTGCTTCCATGTCTTGCCAATTGTAAATAATGCTGCAGTGAACACTGGTGTGCATATATCATTTCAAATTAGTGTTTTCGTTTTCTTTGGATAAACACCCAGGAGTTGAAATGCTGGATCATATGGTAGTTCTAGTTTTAGTTTTTGAGGAACTTCCATACTGTTTTCCATAGTGGCTGCACCAATTCACATTCCCACAAACAGTGTAGAAGGGTTCACTTTTCTCCACATACTCACTAGCTCTTGTTATTTGTTATCTTTTCGATAATAATCATTCCAGCACGTGCGAGGTGATATCTCATTGTGGTTTTTGTTTTCAATTCCCTGGTGACAGTGACGTTGAGCATCTTTTCATGTGCCTGTTGGCCATCTGTATGTCTTCTTTGGCAAAACATCTATTCAGGTCCTCTGCCCACTTTTTAATTGGGTTGTTTGTTTTTTTAATGTTAAGGTGTATGAGTTCTTTGTATATTTTGGATATTAACCCCTTATCTGATATATTGTTTGCAAATATCTTCTCCCATTCAGTAGGTGGCATTTTCATTGTCATCAGTTTCCTTTGCTGTGCAAAAGCTTTTCAATTTGATGTAGTCCCATTTGTTTAAAATATTTGAATTCAACCCTATCAAAAATGCTGTTTATAAGACATGTACTTTAAATATAAAGATATGGATAAGCTGAAAGTGAAAAGTAGGAAGAAAATACATATCATGCATCAGTATGCTTAAGAAAGTCGGAGTGGCAACACTAATTTTAGACAAAATAGATTTTAAGAAAACGAGTATTACAAAAAATAAAAAGGTACACTTTGTAATGACAACAAAATCAATATATGGGGAAATCATATTCATAAATAAGAACAGAGCTTCGAAATACATGAAGCAAAACTTGACCGAAGTGAAAGGAGGAACATAAATGTCTATAATCATAGATGGAAATTTCAACTTTTCTCTCCGTAATTGATAGACCAAGTAGATAAAAATCAGCAAGGATAGAGAAGACCTAAACTACTATTAACCACTTTGACTTGATTGATATCTAAAGGATAATATATGCAACAATGGCAGAATATTTCTTCCTTTTAAGTACACATGGAACACCAAGACAAACCACAGCTCTAGGCCATAAAATGAGTCTCAATACATTCCGAAATATTAAAATCTGAAAGAGTATGTTTGCTGATTACTCGAACATACACACACACACACAAAAGTGGACCCTTGTACACTGTTGGTGGGAATGTAAATTGGTGCAATGACTACAGAAAGCCAATAGCAGTAAGATATCTAGACAAGTTCCAAGTATTCCTGAATAATACTTCTAAATAACCCATGGGTTAAAAGAAAATTACACGGGAAATTAGAAAATATTTTGAATTAAGTGACAGTAAAATATTAAATATTAAAATTCATGCCTGCATTAGAGCAATACTTAGCTTTAAATGATTACATGAAAAGAAGAAAGGTCTAAAATCACTGATCCAAGTTTTCACTTTAAGCTAGAAAAAGAAGAGCAAATAAATTTCAAGAAAGTAATAATAATAATAAAGAGTCAAATCAGAGAAACAGAAAAGTAAGAAAACTAACAAGGGAAAAAGCTGGAGAAAAAAACGAACCCCCATCCCTATCTCATATCACACTCAAAAATTATTTTGTTATAGGTAAGTCTAAACCCAAAAGCAAAAACTATGAAATCTAAACCTAAGAGCCAAACCTAGAAGAAAAGAGAATTCTGCATAACATCAGGATAGGCAAAAATTTCTTGGGCAACACAGTCATCACCAATATTCACACAGTATGCCTCCTGATATTCTTGCCAAAAACGCATAGCCTGAATCTAATCATAAGGAAATATCAGGTGAACCCAAACGGAGAGACATTCTGCAAAACACTAGGTCTATAGTTTTCAAAAAAATCAAGGTCCAAGAAAGACAAAGATAACTGGGATTTTTGTTGCAGATGAAAAAAGACCAAAGAAACATGACAACTAAACCCAATGTGTAATCCTGGAGTGGATCTGGGGGAAGGAGAAACTTACAAAGGACATTATTGTGACCACTGACAATTGTGACTGAGTATCAACTGCGGATTAGATAATATCATTGTATCAAAATTACAAAGAGGAAGAACCCTCTTTGTAAGGGGTTATTGGCCTCTTTAGGCCAATAAGCACATGATTAGACACTCAACATTATTAGTCACTAGGGAAATGCAAATTTAAAACCACTGAGAAATCATTATCCACCCACCAGAATGACTAAATTTAAAAGACTGACCATAATAAGTATGTGGAGCAATTGGAACTTTTAAATATTGCTAATGGGATGCAAAATACAACCACACTATGGAAAACAATTGGGCAGTTTCTTATAAGGTTAAGCATACATTTATCCTATATCTCAATAATTCCACCTTTAGGTATTGAAAGAAGAGAAATGAAAACATGCATCCACAGAGACTTGTATGTGAATGTTAATAATGGCTTTATTTGTAATTGTCCCAAACTGGAAACAATTCAAGTGTCCATCAACTGGTGAATGAATGGAAAAAAATGTGGTATATCCAGACAATGTTATACTATTCATCAATTAAAAGAAACTACTGATACACACAAACACATGAATGGATTTCAAAAGTATTATGCTAAATTAAAAAAACGGCAGACATAAAAGGCTAATACATACTGTATGATTTCATTTATATGAAATTTAAGGCAAAACTATACCAACGGAAAGCAGATTAATGGTTCCAGGAAGGAGGGAGAGGGAACTGACTGCAATGAATACAAGGGAACTTTTGGGGGATGATATACTTGGTCCCATATCTTGATTATAGAGGTTATGACACAACTGCATCTATTTGTCAAAACTCACTGAACTGTACACTGGCAAATTTTTTATATGTAAATTATACCTTAATAAAGCTGATTAAAAAACAAAAGGAAGAAAATCCTAGTAGTAATAAATATTTCACCTTTAAGATAACCATTGGTCCATATGCATGCTTTCATATGTCACTTGACTTCTTTAGCTTTTCTATCCCTGCCGACTACAGTTGTGCGGGACCATCCTCTTTCCCTTCTACTCAGCAAAACACTTTGTTTTAAAATTTCTCTGCTCAAATATATTTCCTATACAACGTTTAGAAAGTTCCAATTCATATCAAAACTAACTAAATATTAGTTGGAATGGGAATACTATTTTTTATAAATGGAAATAAAACTATCAAGGAAATTAAAACACTTCACATACAACATGACCATCTCTTGTTTCAGTTTGAACGAACCAAGGAAAACAAGTGCATTAAATTTCTAAAATTCAGGTTTCACTAATAATTAACATTAAAAAGATTTCCCATTATACTTCCAATTTATCATCTTGGTGCTGCTCTTGGTACTCATTATATTCACTTCAGGAGTAATGACAAACTAAGGTAGTTCAGTATTACTGGAAAAATGGACATCTGTAAAAATGAAGAGTTAAACTAAATAGATAGCTTATAAAATCCCCTTCCAGTTCTGATATTCTATGTTAACCACTCTTGGAAATCCCTTAAAACCACAGAATGGAAGAGGGTATACTGGAGAAGTTTTGTTCCAAAGCTGAGTCTCAGGAACCTCTGTGCAGTCACAGGATGTGTAAAATATAATCTCATCCAAAGATTATCCTCCCAATCCATGTCTTCTAATAGACAAACAGAAAAATCCAAGAGGTTGGGTGGTTGTGGTTTTTTCCCCATTACTAAAGCTCTGCTTAGTAAATATGTTACTAGCCAGGGAGTAATACTTTTACTACTTTGTAATACTTCCAGTGGGTCCCCAAGATACTCACTTTCCGAACTAAACAAATTTATGTCATTGCACACAAAAGCCCTTGAATAGACCACGCTGAGAAGGCGTGAAAAAGAAAGAGTTGACCTACTGAGACAGCACACTAACTATGGCATACGGCAATACAAATATGCAGGCTTAGTTGTTTTAATGGATGGTAAATTTAAGCAAAGAACATTTCTTTCTAGGGCTACTGCCAGAGTTGTACTTGATTGCAGACTGGCTTATGATCTGGGGTATGAAAATCCACCAACCTTTTGATCATTTGTTTCTTGGCTACTAATAAAAGAAGTTTTAATTAAAAAAAAATAATCTCATGGAGACATAATTCATATACCACACACTTCACTAGTTTGAAATGTACAATTCACAGATTGTGCCACATCACCACCATCTAATTTTAGAATATTCTGTCCCTCCTAGAAAAACTCCAGGAATTCCTTGGAGGTCCAGTGGTTAGTACTCTCTGCACTTTCACTGCCGAGGGCCCAGGTTTAATCCCTGGTTGGGGAGCTAAGATCCTGCAAGCCATGCAGCACGGACAGAAAAAAAGAAACAACTCCATTCTCATTAGCAGTCAATCCTCATTCCCCCACCTACCACACAGCAACCACTAATCAATCTACTTTGTTTCTATAGATTTACCTATTCTGGACATTTCAGATAAACTAAATCATACAAATATGTGGTATTCTATGACTGACTTCTTTCATTCAGCATATTTTCTTTCTTTTTAAAAAAATATTTATTTATGTATTTATTTGGTTGCACTGGGTCTTAGTTGCAGCATGCAGGCTCCTTAGTTGTGGCATGAGAACTCTTAGTTGTGGCATGCGTGTGGGATCTAGCTCCCTAACCAGGGATCGAACCCAGGTCTCCTGCATTGGGAGCGTGGAGTCTTATCCACTGCACCACCAGGGAAGTTCCCTCAGCATAATATTTTCAAGGTTTAACCATGTTCAGCATGTATCAGTACTTCATTCTTTTTTACTGCCAAGTAATATTTCACTGTATGGTAATACCATATTTTAGTTACTTATTCATTAGTGGATGAACATTTGGGTTATTTCCACCTTGGGGCTATTATGAAAAATGGTGCTATGAACATTTGTGTACAAGTTCTGCATGGATGTATGTTTTCAATTCTCTTGGGTATATATATCTAGGAATGAAACTGTCAAGTTACCAAATGTGGTAATTCTGTTTAACTCATTGAGGAACTGCCAGACTGTTTTCCAAAGTAGCCGCACCATTTTACATTCCCAACTGCAATGTATGAAGGTCCCAATTTCTCCACATCCTCAACCAAAACTTGTTATTGTATGTCTTTTTTATTATAGTCATGCTTGTGGGTGTGAAGAGGTATCTCCCTGCAGTTTTGATGTACATTTCCCTAATGGCTAATGATGCTGAGCATCTTTTCACATGCTCACTGGTCTAAAGGGAGTTCTTCATTTTTGTAACATACAGGTTTTATAAATTCAACATATATCTCCTTCAATAATTGTCACAACTTCAATTGTCTTAACTCATTTTATACTTTTAAGTTTAAATCTGAGAAGTTTAACTGCATAGGAATTATAAAAACTGTACAAAAGAAATTGTAAACTCAGATGACTACAGGAACCAGGCAGGTGATATAAACAGGTAAAACAGGCCAAGTCTAAGAAAACATAAGAGCAGGCAAAATGATAATTAGCAAATACTCAGATCTCATTGTCGAAGATTCGACAGAAGGAGGTGACGGCTATGACCAAACTGGAGAATGGAGGTCCCTTATAAAGGAAACAGCCCAGTGCTCGGTCCAGATAATTGTTGCCACACAAAAATAAAGACGCAGGGTTAGCAAAAATAAAGACCCAGTGTTAGCAGATTTGATATTTGAAAGAAAATTTTAAAATCTGGCATTTTGAAACATGTGAAATAACTTTTTAAAAGAGTAAAACACAAAGACGCTCAAACAAAAAAACTAATATGGGCTAGATCTCACCCTTAGGCCACAAATTCATAATACATTCACTTGGTCAGTGAGTCAACAGATTTTCATTAAGTACCAAATATATGTGCAAAATAATGTTCTTATTCCTAGGAACAGAAAAGTGAAAACATTTCCTGCCCTCAAGGAATTTATATTAGCCAAGGAAACAAGCAATACCAAGGTAACAAATACTTAATTTCATGTAGAGAAAAGTGCCTTGAAGAACAATTAAGCCAGGCAGGGTATTAGCATCACCTTCCCTAGTCCCTCTCTATTTTAGATTTGGTGAAGGCCTTTCTAATGAGGTGACTTTTGAACAAAGACCTGAATGAAGTGAGGGAGTAAACCATGCTCCCTCTGGGGGAAGTGCCCTCTAGGCAGAGGAAAGAACCATGAAGGCCCTTAAGAAACACCAAAGAGGGCTTCCCTGGTGGCGCAGTGGTTAAGAATCTGCTTGCCAATGCAGGGGACACAGGTTCAAGCCCTGAGCCGGGAAGATCCCACATGCCGCGGAGCAATTAAGCTTGTGCGCCACAACTACTGAGCCTGTGCTCTAGAACCCACGAGCCACAACTACTGAGCCGGCGTGCCACAACTACTGAGGCCCGTGCTCCTAGAGCCTGTGCTCCGCAACAAGAGTAGCCACCGTAATGAGAAGCCCGTGCACCGCAACGAAGAGTAGCCCCCACTTGCCGCAACTAGATAAAGCCCGCACGCAGCAACGAAGACCCAACACAGCCAAAAATAAACAAATAAATTTATTTTAAAAAAAAAAAAGAAACACCAAAGAGCTTGGCATGTTTGAGGATTAACAACTAGGCAATTTGGAAACTCAAAGAATAAGTATAAAGTCTTTATGTAATTATAGTTTGAGCTTAAATTAAAAAAAAACTTGCTTATTGCTACAACATGGAAAAGAGTAAATAAATGAAAAAACAATTCTAAAACAGCTAATCAAAAGTTTAAATTCTTTATCTTATCGGCCAGCAGTCCCCAGCCTTTCTGGCACCAGGGACTGGTTTCACGGAGGACAACTTTCCCACGGATGGCGGGTGGGGGAATGGAGGGATGGTTCAGGTGGTAATGGGAGCGATGGGGAGCAGCAGATGAAGCTTCGCTTGCTCACCCGCTGCTCACCTCCTGCTGCGCGGCCTAGTTCCTAACAGGGGTCTGCAGCCCAGGAGTTGCAGACCCCTGTCTTATCCAACCTCTTATTAGAAACAATGAAGTAGAACTGATAATTGTTGATTTGTGGTTGTTACTTAATCACAAATGAGTAGCAGAAAGATCCAAAGATGAATAGCAAGAAAGAGAAATAAAAGAATGGCCCTTATACACTAGGTACGTGAGATCTAGAATGGAGGTGACTCCAGCTCCTGCCATCAAAAAGCTGCCTTCATAATGACAAATAACTCTCACGACATACTTGGCAGTATAACTTGACTCTTCTATTTATTATTTCTTCTACACTATGGATGAGAAAACAAACAGGTTAAGCAACTGATTTTTCTCAACAAATGATATGCAAAGAGACACTAACTTCTTTTTTAGCGTTCCACTTAGATGAGCTTAAATTTTTTCAAATTTTGGGGATGACGATCTATATGTTTTTGACAGTTTACTTCTATTCTGAGACTTTGATACAAATTTCACAAGGAAATTAAAAACAGATCTCTCTCATTTATTTTGTTTAATTTCCTACTCTAGAATAGCAACTAAGGGGAACCAGGAGGACTACAATAACATATACTCAAAACTGTATTTCAGGGTGGGAGGGAGGGAGACGCAAGAGGGAAGACATATGGGAACATATGTTTATGTATGACTGATACACTGTTATAAAGCAGAAACTAACACACCATTGTAAAGCAATTATACCCCAATAAAGACGTTAAAAAAAACCTTTATTTCATAAAAGAAGCAGTGATCTTAACATGTAAATTATATCCAATGTACTGAAACATCAGATAATATTTTCCAAAGATTAGAAGAAACAGAATATCAAAACAACTGGCTTTAGTCACAGTGGATATGGAAAAACAGGGGAATACCAGTTATTTTGGTTAGAAGCACTGTTCTAAACATGGGAACAACAGTAAAAAAATGCATCTGTGCATCAAATGGTCAAATTTCTTCATGTGCCTTCTTAAAACCATGGGATCCAAATAAATCCTCAATAGAAAGAACACTAGCATGACTGCCTTAACTTAGCCTGAGAAAAATTAAGTCACAGGTCTGGAAAATGTCACTGCAACCTCATAACTAATAATTTTAGAAAGTTTATAACAATTTAATAGCAAGTTATATTTTAGTTGTTTTTTTTAATTCAGTAATTATAATTACTATCATGTAGAATCCTATTTAAAAATACTTATAATTTTATGTGAATTTTCTGATTCCAGTAAGATGAAAAAACAAACAAAAAACCCTTCCTCCTAGGAATATCTAAAAAGGCTGGATAAAATATGACAAAAATACTTAATATGCGGTGAACTTTTAAGAAAGGAAGTGAAATAAATCTCTAATTGCCAGAGATGAAGCCAGATCTGAAAATCAGAATGGTAAGGATAAGAGGTGATGTTAATGTTGTCCAGGAAGGAGGCAAAAAACAGAAATGGACTGGGTATCAGCAAACAGGGGCTTGGCTTTTGATACCCCAGGGGAACTGGAGACCTACCAAACCTTGGGCCCAAATGAGGGGGGAAACTGGAGTGAACTCCACAGTAAAAGAACCTCTACAAATGAGCACATTGAAGTCCAAACATAATACACCAGCTTCTCTATCTCTACTAGGGGTCTAAGTAGGAAAAAAAAAAAAATCTCTTAAGAAATAGGAACTCCAGGAATTCCCTGGTGGTCCAGTGGTTAAGACTCCATACTTCCACTGCAGGGGGCACGGGTTTGGTCCTCCATCGGGGAACTAAGATTTCGCATGCCGTGTGGCGCAGCCAAAAATATAATAATAATAATAAAAGAAAAGAAAGAAACTCCAGGCTTGTATCTTAAGTAAGTTTGAAGCACAAATTTAGATAAACTATATGACACAAATCATCATGTTCCACTGAAAAATTACGTAAAAACTGGTTCTGCTCCAGTAATATCTCTGGGACATTTGGCAGAAGCAAGCACAAAACTTCTCTGGAGAGACACTATCAACAATCCAGACAACAAAAGAATTCTCATAGAAAAAGCAAACCCCTCTAAAACTGACCTCACCAATTAAAAATTGTAAAAGACAGAGTAAATAATCCACTATGTGTGAGAGTCCTCTGACACAACAGAAGGATTAGAGCCCAAAGAACTCAGGATAAAAGATAACAGAAACTAGTTACTCAAGTCCAGGAAGCACAGAGTCCCATATAGGATAAATCCAAGGAAAAATACGCCAAGACACATATTAATCAAACTGTCAAAAATTAAATACAAAGAAAACATATTAAAAGCAGCAAGGGAAAAACAACAAATAACACACAAGGGAATCCCCATAAGGTTAACAGCTGATCTTTCAGCAAAAACTCTGCAAGCCAGAAGGGACTGGCAGGACATATTTAAAGTGATGAAAGAGAAAAACCTGCAACCAATATTACTCTACCCAGCAAGGATCTCATTCAGATTTGATGGAGAAATTAAAACCTTTACAGACAAGCAAAAGCTGAGAGAGTTCAGCACCACCAAACCAGCTTTACAACAAACGCTAAAGGAACTTCTCTAGGCAAGAAACACAAGAGAAGGAAAAGACCTACAATAACGAACCCAAAACAATTAAGAAAATGGAAATAGAAACATATATATCGAAAATTACCTTAAACTGTAAATGAACTAAATGCTCCCACCAAAAGACAAAGATTGGCTGAAATGATACAAAAACAAGACCCATATATATGCTGTCTACAAGAGACCCACTTCAGACCTACAGACACATACAGACTGAAAGTAAGGGGATGGAAAAAGATATTCCATGCAAATGGAGACCAAAAGAAAGCTGGAGTAGCAATTCTCATATCAGACAAAATAGACTTTAAAGACTATTACAAGAGACAAAGAAGGACACTACATAATGATCAAGGGATCGATCTAAGAAGAAGATATAACAATTGTAAATATTTATGCACGCAACATAGGAGCACCTCAATACATAAGGCAAATACTAACAGCCATAAAAGGGGAAATCGACAGTAACACATTCATAGTAGGGGACTTTAACACCCCACTTTCACCAATGGACAGATCATCCAAAATGAAAATAAATAAGGAAACACAAGCTTTAAATGATACACTAAACAAGATGGACTTAATTGATATTTATAGGACATTCCATCCAAAAACAACAGAATACACATTTTTCTCAAGTGCTCATGGAACATTCTCCAGGATAGAACATATCTTGGGTCACAAAGCAAGCCTTGGTAAATTTAAGAAAATTGAAATTGTATCAAGTATCTTTTCCGACCACAACGCCATGAGACTAGATATCAATTACAGGAAAAGATCTGTAAAAAATACAAACACATGGAGGCTAAACAATACACTACTTAATAATGAAGTGATCACTGAAGAAATCAAAGAGGAAATCAAAAAATACCTAGAAACAAATGACAATGGAGACACGATGACCCAAAACCTATGGAAGGCAGCAAAAGCAGTTCTAAGAGGAAAGTTTATAGCAATAAAATCCTACATTAAGAAGCAGGAAACATCTCGAATAAACAACCTAACCTTGCACCTAAAGCAATTAGAGAAAGAAGAACAAAAAAACCCCAAAGTTAGCAGAAGGAAACAAATCATAAAAATCAGATCAGAAATAAATGAAAAAGAAATGAAGGAAACGATAGCAAAGATCAGTAAAACTAAAAGCTGGTTCTTTGAGAAGATAAACAAAATTGATAAACCATTAGCCAGAATCATCAAGAAAAAAAGGGAGAAGACTCAAACCAATAGAATTAGAAAGGAAAACGGAGAAGTAACAACTGACACTGCAGAAATACAAAAGATCATGAGAGATTACTACAAGCAACTCTATGCCAATAAAACGGACAACCTGGAAGAAATGGACAAATTCTTAGAAATTCACAACCTGCCAAGACTGAATCAGGAAGAAATAGAAAATATGAACAAACCAATCACAAGCACTGAAATTGAAACTGTGATTAAAAATCTTCCAACAAACAAAAGCCCAGGACCAGATGGCTTCACAGGCGAATTCTATCAAACATTTAGAGAAGAGCTAACACCTATCCTTCTCAAGCTCTTCCAAAATATAGCAGAGGGAGGAACACTCCCAAACTCATTCTACGAGGCCTCAATCACCCTGATACCAAAACCAGACAAAGATGTCACAAAGAAAGAAAACTACAGGCCAATATCACTGATGAACATAGATGCAAAAATCCTCAACAAAATACTAGCAAACAGAATCCAACAGCACATTAAAAGAACCATACACCATGATCAAGTGGGGTTTATTCGAGGAATGCAAGGATTCTTCAATATACGCAAATCAAGCAATTTGATAAACCATATTAACAAATTGAAGGAGAAGAACCATATGATCATCTCAATAGATGCAGAGAAAGCTTTTGACAAAATTCACCACCCATTTATGATAAAAACCCTCCAGAAAGTAGGCATAGAGGGAACCTACCTCAACATAATAAAGGCCATATATGACAAACCCACAGCCAGCATTGTCCTCAATGGTGAAAAATGGAAAGCATTTCCACTAAGATCAGGAACAACACAAGGTTGCCCACTCTCACCACTCTTATTCAACATAGTTTTGGAAGTTTTAGCCACAGCAGAGAAGAAAAGGAAATAAAAGGAATCCAAATCGGAAAAGAAGTAAAGCTGTCACTGTTTGCAGATGACATGACACTATACATAGAGAATCCTAAAGATGCTACCAGAAAACTACTAGAGCTAAGCAATGAATTTGGTAAAGTAGCAGGATACAAAATTAATGCACAGAAATCTTTGCCATTCCTATACACTAATGATGAAAAATCTAAAAGTGAAATCAAGAAAACACTCGCATTTACCACTGCAACAAAAAGAATAAAATATCTAGGAATAAACCTACCTAAGGAGACAAAAGACCTGTTGCAGAAAATTATAAGACACTGATGAAAGAAATTAAAGATGATACAAATAGATGGAGAGATATACCATGTTCTTGGATTGGAAGAATCAACATTGTGAAAACGACTCTACAACCCAAAGCAATCTACAGATTCAATGCAATCCCTATCAAACTACCACTGGCATTTTTCACAGAACTAGAACAAAAAATTTCGCAATTTGTATGGAAACACAAAAGACCCCGAATAGCCAAAGCAATCTTGAGAATGAAAAACAGAGCTGGAGGAGTCAGGCTCCCAGACTTCAGACTATACTACAAAGTTACAGTAATTAAGACAGTATGGTACTGGCACAAAAACAGAAAGATAGATCAATGGAACAGGATAGAAAGCCCAGAAATAAACCCATGCACAGATGGTCACCTTATCTTTGATAAAGGAGGCAGGAATGTACACTGGAGAAAGGACAGCCTCTTCAATAAGTGGTGCTGGGAAAACTGGACAGGCACATGTAAAAGTATAAGATTAGATCACTCCCTAACACCATACACAAAAATAAGCTCAAAATGGATTAAAGACCTAAATGTAAGGCCAGAAACTATCAAACTCTTAGAGGAAAACATAGGCAGAACACTCTATGACATAAATCACAGCAAGATCCTTTTTGACCCACATCCTAGAGAAATGGAATAAAAGCAAAAATAAACAAATGGGACCTAATGAAACTTCAAAGCTTTTGCACAGCAAAGGAAACCATAAACAAGACCAAAAGACAGCCCTCAGAATGGGAGAAAATATTTGCAAATGAAGCAACTGACAAAGGATTAATCTCCAAAATTTACAAGCAGCTCATGCAGCTCAATAACAAAAAAACAAACAACCCAATCCAAAAATGGGCAGAAGACCTAAATAGACATTTCTCCAAAGAAGATATACAGACTGCCAACAAACACATGAAAGAATGCTCAACATCGTTAATCATTAGAGAAATGCAAATCAAAACTACAATGAGATATCATCTCACACCAGTCAGAATGGCCATCATCAAAAAATCTAGAAACAATAAATGCTGGAGAGGGTGTGGAGAAAAGGGAACACTCTTGCACTACTGGTGGGAATGTGAATTGGTACAGCCACTCTGGAGAACAGTATGGAGGTTCCTTAAAAAACTACAAATAGAACTACCATATGACCCAGCAATCCCACTACTGGGCATATACCCTGAGAAAACCATAATTCAAAAAGAGTCATGTACCAAAATGTTCATTGCAGCTCTATTTACAATAGCCCTGAGATGGAAACAACCTAAGTGTCCATCATCAGATGAATGGATAAAGAAGATGTGGCACATATATACAATGCAATATTACTCAGCCATAAAAAGTAATGAAATTGAGCTATTTGTAATGAGGTGGACAGACCTAGAGTCTGTCATACAGAGTGAAGTAAGTCAGAAAGAGAAAGACAAATACCGTATGCTAACACATATATATGGAATTAAAAAAAAAATGTCATGAAGTACCTAGGGGTAAGACAGGAATAAAGACACAGACCTACTAGAGAATGGACTTGAGGATCAGGGGAGAAGAAAGGGTAAGCTGTGACAAAGCGCGAGAGAGGCATGGACATATATACACTACCAAACGTAAGGTAGATAGCTAGTGGGAAGCAGCTGCATAGCACAGGGAGATCAGCTCGGTGCTTTGTGACTGCCTGGAGGGGTGGGATAGGGAGGGTAGGAGGGAGGGAGACACAAGAGGGAAGAGATATGGGAACATATGTATATGTATAACTGATTCACTTTGTTATAAAGCAGAAACTAACACACCATTGTAAAGCAATTACACTCCAAAAAAGATGTTAAAAAAAAGAAAACAGAAATATCTAAGAGAAAATATAAAATAAGTATAAAAATAACTAAAACATAAAAGAAGAATCTGAACTTAAGAAAATACAGAGACCATGAAAAAATGAAGAGAAAAATTTCAAAGAGAAGTTCTAAAATTAAAATTCCAAAATAAATGGAATTAAATGGACATAAGCCCAAACGTCCATGAACTGGTGAATAAATAAACTGTGGTATATTCATCCACTGGAATACTACTCAGCAATGAAAAGGAACTACTGATACATGTAACAACATGAACTCAAAACATTATGTTTAGGGCTTCCCTGGTGGCACAGTGGTTGTGCCACCAGGGAACCTGCCTGCCAATGTAGGGGACACGGGTTTGAGCCCTGGTCTGGGAACATCCCACATGCCGCAGAGTAACTAGGCCTGTGAGCCACAGCTACTGAGCCTGCGCATCTGTAGCCCATGCTCCGCAACAAGAGAGGCCGCGATAGTCAGAGGCCTGTGCACTGCGATAAAGAGTAGCTTGCCGCAACTAGAGAAAGCCCTCGCACAGAAACGAAGACCCAACACAGCCAAAAATAAATAAATAAATAAAAATTTGTGGGCATACAAAAATAACCATTATGTTTAAAACTAAATCTAATATATTGCAAAAACAAAGATTATGTTAAGTGAAAGATAAACCAAAAAAATTACAGAATATATGCTTCTATTTATACAAAATTTTTAATAAAGGCCAAACTACAGAGACAGAGAGCAGGTCAGTGGTGAATGGAGTTGGGAGTAGGAGTAGGGACTGACCTCAAAAGGACATGATGAAACTTTTTGGGGTGATAGAAGTATTCTAAAACTGAATTGTGGTGATGGTCAGAAAAGTGATAGATTTACTCAGTCACTGAACTGTATACCTAAAATGGGTCAATTTTATGCTCTGTAAATTATTGAAACATTTGGGGAAAACCCCTCAACAAATGGGTAGAGAGAACAGACACATCGCAGGTGAGAAATAGTGAACTAGAAGATAGATCTGAAGATGTTACCCAGAATGCAATTTGGAGAGATAAAGAGATGAGTGACATGGAGG
Organism: Globicephala melas; assembly: GCF_963455315.2. NCBI lineage: Eukaryota > Metazoa > Chordata > Mammalia > Artiodactyla > Delphinidae > Globicephala > Globicephala melas. The sequence goes on along the minus strand of NC_083315.2, from coordinate 114,305,979 downwards.
AGAGAGTGAAAGGACCCAACAAAAGTCTAACAGGAATTTCAGGAGAAACAATATTTGAAGATATAAGGCCTGAGAATTATTCAGAATTGATTCAAGACATGAAACCTTGGATTCAGGAAGCTCAGTAAATCCCAAGCAGGAAAAATAAATACAGTCATACATACCCATCATAATGAAACAACAGAAGTGAAAAAAAATTCTTAAGAGCAACAAGGTGGATGGAGATGGAACAAAGATTGGACCAAAAGCAAACTTTTCAACAGTGACTAAAACAGAGGCCAGAAGACAATGGAATACTATCTTCACAGCGTTGAGGGAAAATACTAAATTCTCTATAGTTAACCTACCATTCAAGTAAACATTTTCAGACAAAGAATAAAATAGTTTACCACTCTTATCCTGTCACTGAAAGAATGTTACTCAGGAAGATGCCCAACAAGAAGTTTGGGGTTCAGTGAGAATGCGAGGACTGGAGCTATACAGATCTGTTGAGTCACTGGCATAAACGTGGTAGAGAGGCATACAGAGGAGGGGGTGAAAATGAACAGGGGGAGTGGATTGAGTAGGAAAAGAGGAAGGAAGCTGTGGGAACCCAGAGCCCTGGGAAACACCAAAAACTCAAGGGATAGGCAGAGGACAAATTGTATTATTGTCCTCTTAATGTAAGAGGACAAGCTCAGTTGCATATGTAAAGAAAGAGCAATGAGCTTTAGGGAAAGAACGGTAACAGATGCAAAGGTATCTGGTAAAAGTAAAACAGAAATGCAAGAAAAAACAAAATGCAACAGAATTAAAATCTTCATTGAAAGCATTAGAGATTGGAAGTAATACACAAGAACATGGATTTTGTGAAATGCAGCACAAACTTAGAAAAATTCTATTAGAATGAAGAGGAAAAGAACAAAAAGATAAGAGAAAGAACATTATAGATATGAAGGACAGAGAACAGAAATCCAACTTAAGCCTCATAAGGGTGCTCTCAGGAATAAATCAGAACAAAAAGATGAGAACTAATCATTTTTTAAAAAATTTCCTAAGACAAAAATATGTCTTTAAGGATGCATGAGATTCCGGGAAACTTAATGAAAAAATTCACCTAGTCCTCTTCCCACAAAATTTAAAATTCTGAAGTTGAAGAAAAAAATCCTATAAACATCCAGGCCAAATAATAATAATAACACAAAGATACTTACAGTGCTTTCCATGTGCTATGTAGATCACAAAAATACAGAAAAACAAGAATTCTAAGTGCTTTCCATATTTTAACTCTTTTATTCCCCTATCAATGGTATCAATATTATCATTTGCCCCACTTAACAGATTAGGAGACTAAAGTACAGAAAAGTCAAGTAAATCACATAACTAGTAAGTGGTAGACTTGGATTGGAAAACTAGAAATCCATGTTCTCACCTGAGGTATAGTGGAACACAGCAACAATAACCAAGTTGGGAACCCTAAAAGCCAGAAGACAACAAAACAACTGTTTGAAGATGGTAGAAGAGTCCTCATATGGACCTGAACCTCCCGGCACCTGCCTTGTAACAGATTTTCCTTTTCCTGAACAGTACACATTAATAAGCTGTGGCCTATGTTTTTAAGAAGGCATGCCAATCAAGACTACTGCCCTTCCTTACAAGGTACTTGCAAAATGGGAGAGAAATGCAAATGCCGTTCATGAATTCTTTTGTTGAGAAATCCTACTTGCTTTGATGTAGTCTCCCTAGTTTATTTAGGGAGAGAGAACCCTCCTTCTGCTCCCCACTCCAAAAAAGACTAATAAGGACTATTGGGATTTCACTGAAATGGAAATCGAATGAGGTATTTTTTCAACTGTAGGTCACAACCAATTACTGGGTCATGAAATCAATAGGTTGCAACCAGCATTTTTGAGGTCATGATTAAATAAGTTAACATAAAATGCAGTCCAACACATGTAGCAAGAGGACGTAAATGTTTTTGTCAGTTATAAAATGGGTTGTTACATAGAATGTATTTTGTACTTGAGTTGTGGTCAAAAATGTTTAAAAGACACGAGTAATGGGACTGTCATATATATAAAACACGATTTTGCCCCAGGGAACATTATTAATATATTTTATCATAGGCCTATAATATTTACCCTTGACAGTTTATAAAGAAAGAGCCAAAATCCCAGTTCTAAGGATTAGCTCTACCACATATTAAGACATGTTACAAAACTACAATAGTCTATACAGTGTGGTCATGTGCACAGATTAATGGATGAGAATAGAAAGTCCAGAAGCTGACCCAAATATATATGGGAATTTGATATTTGATGAAAGTGGCATCCCAAACAAGTGGGAGAAAAGATGGGTTGTTAAATAAATGGTGTTGACATAACCAGGTAATTACCTGAAGGAAAGAAAAAAAATCAAGTTGGAACCCTACCACATTTATACCAGAAAAAATTCCAAATGGATCAAAAATGTAAAGGAAAAACAACAAAAGTAGTAGGGGGCAAAAGGAGGCTTGTATTTGTGTTTATTCATTCTTAAATAATCTTGTAAAGGAAAAGGCCTTTCTAAGTATGAAACCCAGGGGCCATAAAAGAAAAGTTTGATATATTTGACTATTTTAAAATGTGCATAAGGAAAAAAGCCTCAAAAAGTTGAAATTCAAATCACAATTTTTCAAATAAAGAGCTGCTACAAAATCAGTTTAAAAACCTCAATAACTCAAGTGAAAAATGGGCAAGACAGAAGCAAGCACTTTGCAGAAAAGAAATACAGGTGGCTTTTAAAGCTATGGAAAGATACCTGACCTACCCATTAAGAAAATGGTAAACTAACCTTATACCGAGGTTCCATTTTTCTCTTCAGATAGGCAAAGATCAAAATGTTTGGTGACACACTGGAACACAAGGGTGTGGAGAAACAAGACTTCTCATACTTTGCTGATCAGTATGTGTGTATACTGATAAATTTTCCATGAAGGCCAATCAAAATTGATACATCTCCACTGCCCTAGCAATTCAATCTGCAGGAATCTTACAGCTGTGTTAGAATATGTGAGAAATTACAAATGTCTAAGGTGATTCACTGTTGCATTTCTGTAGTAATAAAAGTCTGAAACAACCTAAATATCTATTAACAGAAGACTGAACAAGTAATTAAATTATAGTCATTCGACAGGATGGAAAACTATACAGCTTGAAAGAGAGAACAGAGGAGGAAGAGGAGAGAGGAGCAGGGGGAAGGAGGAAGAAGATAACCTATTTTTGTCTTGAAATACAAAATGATAGCCCAGTATCAACTGAAAAAGTTTCACTAAAGAATTCTCAACCATCTAGAATCACGAGTTAAAGACATGTTCTCTAGCAGCCAGGTATATTTCCAAGTAGATTTTCCTACTAAATACCCCAGGCAGAATATATTTACTCACAGGATAAAGTTATTTCTTAAATCTTGCCTGGGCTTTGGGGAAACAGATCTTATTCAGGTAAAGATAGTTTAGAAATTATATGTATAACTGATGCACTTTGCTGTACACCTGAAACTAACACAACATTGTAAATCAACTATACTCTAATAAAAATTTAAAAAATAAAAAGATAGTTTAGAAATTAAACTAAGAGGTAGAACAAAAAGCTATATTCTTTTTAATCCCACTCCCCTTCCCTTTCATATCATATCCTGACAGACACAGAGAACAGCTGAAAGAAAAGCAAAAAGACAATATATTTTTCATCATAGAATCTTGCTCCCAAATTAGAAAGGAACAAATCAGGCAAAGAAAGGCAATAACATGGCTTGGATCCCGGAAACCCAGAAATGCTTTTAACCACTTTTTTGTTTGTTTGTTTGTTTTGGGGTTTTTTTTTTTTGTTTTTTTTTTGGCGGTACGCGGGCCTCTCACTGTTGTGGCCTCTCCCGTTGCGGAGCACAGGCTCCGGACACGCAGGCTCAGCGGCCATGGCTCACGGGCCCAGCCACTCTGCGGCATGTGGGATCTTCCTGGACCGGGGCACAAACCTGTGTCCCCTGCATCGGCAGGCGGACTCTCAACCACTGTGCCACCAGGGAAGCCCCCACTTTTTTTTTTTTAATTCTGCTTTCAGTTCAAGGAGTTCATCCATGTTTACACATCCTGGAAATCCCCTATGCTTCACAACCAACCAGGAACCGGCTCTAAAACACCAACTTAGTGCCTAACTTCTCCCCGTCCTTGGAAGCAAACACGCAAAATATTTAAGTCCTTTCACTGGATGATCCTAAAACAAAAGAAAAGTATGGCACAGATAAAATTCACTGGAAATCTTTTCCCCCCAAAATCAGAAAGTAAACACTTATTTTTCAAATAAGGGAGAGAAAAGTCTTGTAGAAAAACTGAGCACTATACATAGATAAAACTTAACTCAAACTCCTCAAAAAGATTGCCAGAGAAAAGCAATTACGAAAGGTTGCCCATGGCTCTTTTGAAGAGTCTTTATAGATGTTTCATTGTTCACCCTGAAAAAGTGACCAAATTCAAAATGTTTCCTTTAACAATAACTTTGGATACAATTTTATTATTATCCTCCTCAGGTACATACAGGAGCCCTCAAAGCAGCTGTGAGGATGCTAAAGGAGCCTGGAGTAGCAGTGATAAGCCAGTTTGGGTTTGCATATTCTCTGCTGGGCCATTCACTAGCTGATATGACTTTGGTCAAGTCGCTTCACTTTTCTGGGCCTCGGTGTAAAGTGGGGCTACTTACTTCAAGGGCTTTTGTAAGGACTCAATAAAATTAAATGAGCTGACTATAAATAGTCTATACTACAAAAGCCTCCCCATGTGCTTTGGTAAGCAGGTAACAGTACACGTTCTACCAACAGTTTGTCACCATCTCTAACTCTTTGGGTTTTAAAACAGGATACCAGGAAAATAACTTTGCCTGTTTCCTGTTCCTGACTCACAAATGGGTTTCTGTCTTCATATGGTGGCAGAATGTTTGAATCCCTAAAGTAGTAATAACCCAACTGCCTCCACATGTGTAAGAAAAGCATGTCTACATGTCACTTGTTCCCATGTATTCTGATTCAAAGGCCAAAGAGACCATTCAGCCCATCCCCATCAGAAAAGCTAGATCCACTGTTCCTGCAGTACACATGTATGTATAGATGATTCATAGATCAAGTGTTCCCTGCTGGGGATTGCCTGTAGTGCATCCTTGCAGATTACTCTAAACTTTACAACATGCATATATCTTTGGATTGGATCGTCAAAACAATGCTGTGAGAAAACTGAGATGCAGAGGGGAAAAAAAGACCAACTTAATGACTACATAAAAAACATACAACCTCTATTTCCGACTCCTACTTAACTCATCACTTCTTTGAGCTGAATGAGCTATTTATTTTGTTTATAAAGCAGGAACAACAATTTTTCAGTTGTACCTGCAAAAGCCACCAAAGTTTAAAATTTTCTCATAGCCATGAAGCAGAATTTACTATCATCTATACTCAATTTTATTGCCAATTTAAAAAGAAAATGGTTTGAGCTATCTTTTTGTCCTCTTTTAAAGAAAAAAAAAATCAAGAATAGAAGAGGAAGAATAGAGAAGGGAAAAATTTAGATCCTGGAATTTCTAGTGCTTAAGTTAAACAATACTAAGTCTGACTTATGTTAAATAAGCATATAGTAAATCTTTGTGCATTGCAGTAGTAAGAAAGTAGCCTACGGAAGCTGTCCACATGGAGGGCAGGGAAAAAACAGTAAGTAATTTACTCTGAAAGAAACTCAGAAGGTGAAAGGGTCAAACAGTAAATGGAAGAGGCAAGAAGGCAGGTAGAAATCTTGGGGATATCCCGGGAACACTCATTAGCTCAAATGACGTGTCCTGTACATCTCATCAGTGGTTTTCCCTCCCATGTCTAACTCATACAAATATCAAATAACAAAGTACAACTGGAATATGAGTCATCTCACCAGTAATAAACGAGATTAAGGGAAATTCTATTTTCCTGTGAAATCTGACACAGTTTGCATGTGTTTCATTATTCCTGCTAGCAATTACTGCTAATTCATGTCTGCACACCTTTTCTTGTGCTGCCATTAATTAAGCAAGTAAGTATTGAGTATTAAGCACTCTTCCACCCTCAAAAGACATACAACAGACTAAAAGGGAAGTAGAATTACTGGTATAGCGTAAACAGCATGTGTAACTGAATCCAAAGATCGGGGTTTGAATCCTGGCTTCGTGACTCAAACTGTGTGGCTTTGGTGAGTTAATGAACTTCTCTGAGCCTCAGTTTCCTCTCTGTAACGTATATAAAATACTCCTTCCTTCAAAGTTATTGTAATGATTAAAAGGTATAATTAAATAAATAGTAAATATCACATAAGAAATATAAACCTTGGATGATTTAATATATAAATAATACTTATTGCACACCTACTGGATGCCAAACACTGTGGAGAGTACAAAGTAGGGTGTCCTGTTCCTCAAAGAGGGACAGGAATGTACTCCTGTACATTTTAGATGAAGAGAAAAAGCAGAGGAAGAAAACAGCAGTGCAGTCCAGAGCCAGTGAGTAGCCAGCTCCGGCTGAAGCCTGCGTTTGTAAAGAACAGTAGTAAGAGATGAGGCTTGAAAAGTAGGTTGTAGCAAAACTGTGGAGGAGTTACTTTCAGGGTAGGAACGGAAAACTGCAGAAGCTTTTTGGGCAAGGGAATAATATGATTAAACCAGTGTTTTAAAAAGATTGATTTAGCAAGAGTATTAAAAAAAAAAAGATGGAAGGAAGAGTATAGACACAAGAAAACCAGTTAGGAGGTAACACAGACATTGAGGTTTACATGCTACAAGGCCTAGACAAGATAGAAGTAGTGGAAATGGAGCAGCAGAAGCAGATATGAGAAGTGCCGCACAGTAGGGTTATTAACAGATTTGACACAAAGTTAAGGATATGAGAGGAGTCAAAATCAGTTTTAATCTCCTCAGTCTGGGTGGCAAAGGGGAAGTCACAAAAGGAAACTCAACAGTGTGTGATCGGAGGCTAGGAAAGAAGCATTTATGAAGAATTTGATCTCTGACACATTGAATTTGAATTCATAATGGCATATTCACATAGAAATGTCTCACAAGCAGAAAACAATCTGGGAGTCACTTGGATAAGAAGGAACTAAAGCTGAGGAAGAAATCCCATCAGAGTCACTCATAAAGGCTCTGGGTCCTCTTCCAGGAGAAAAATATACACCCTCACTGCAGGAAAATGGGTTTCCTCTGGTGAGGAGAGGACGTAGAGTCCAGGAAAGCCCAATATTCATAAAAGAGGCACAAAGATTGTGGCATAAATCTTTGTGAACAGTGGTGTCAGCTGAAGTATAAAAGGTCTGTGATGGGGCTTCCCTGGTGGCGCAGTGGTTGAGATTCCGCCTGCCGATGCAAGGGACACGAGTTTGTGCCCCGGTCCGAGAAGATCCCACATGCCACGGAGAGGCTGGGCCCATGAGCCATGGCCACTGAGCCTGCGCATCCGGAGCCTGTGCTCCGCAACGGGAGAGGCCACAAGAGTGGGAGGCCCGCGTACCACAAAAAAAAAAAAAAAAAAGGTCTGCAATGCAACATGAATTAAGATAGAGAGCTTACCTTGAGTGGACACTGTTACTGTCTAGTCAGCCCCACTGGGGGCTCCAGGGGCCTAGGGAAACCACGTTGAAATATACTGCACCTGCTTCTTCTCTATCTGGCCACTTTCTGGTACATTTCAGCATTCTTAGTTACATAAACTAGGAATTTAATCTAATTTTACCCTGGATGTATGTGTGGTATCTACCTGCTAGTCCATAACCCACCTGAAACACTGCACGCATATTTACACAAAATATTACCAACATTTCTGGGGGTTCAGAATCCCATGGAACAAAACCTGAAAACCAAGGATTAATCATAAAACAAGGAAAGGAAGAGTTATGGTCCTTTCCTCTCCCCCACAAATCCATTATCGTTCCTCTACTCATACGGGTATTCTACTTTAAAAGTTTTACTGGAGTAAAACTCAATATTGATTTGGAACACAATAACAAGAAACACATTTGGACTTAAATACTAGTTTAGCTTCACTGATAACACTGCTAATGGTCAGGGACAATGAATGCTGTGCTTTGGATCTGATCATTCGGCTCTGCTAGTTCTGGAAGTGGTTCATCTAGTTATTTTGGTACTTAACAATAATCAGTTCCTTACGGATAGCATATCATTTATGTTGTTACACCTTAAACTAATACACTGTTATATGCCCATTATATCTCAGTGAAACTGGAAAAATAAAATAAAATTATAAACGTTTAAAATTAATAATAATCAGGGGCTTCCCTGGTGGCGCAGTGGTTGAGAGTCCGCCTGCCGATGCAGGGGACACAGGTTCGCACCCCGGTCCGGGAAGATCCCACATACCGCGGAGCGGCAGGGCCCGTGAGCCATGGCCACTGAGCCTGCGTGTCCGGAGCCTGTGCTCCGCAACGGGAGAGGCCACAACAGTGAGAGGCCCGCGTACCGCAAAAAATAATAATAATCAGTCCTTGCTTTCTAATCATCATATGGCGTTTCTCTGCAGGCCCAGAAACCTTGTACCATCCACACAATAGTGAGCAACCTGGGAAGAGGTCACTTCAACACTTTCTATCACTTCAACACTTTCTTATCTCCAAAGGTCTGGCCCATTTTTAAATGTAGTGCAAGCCCCCAAATATATTTTGAAAAAATGAATCAGTTATTAGGTCATGAGATATTGACAACAATTGCAGAAAAGGTATTAACTTATGATAAGGCCTTTCATCTTTCACCTAATGTTTAATAGCTCCTGAGCATTTACTAAGTTCTTTTCATTTCCCAGTGACAATGCATGTGGGCACATACCTGATGAGGCCTTATCTCATTTCGCTGAAAAATACCTTCTGCTCACTTTTCTCATTTTGGAGAATTTTACAGGTTAAATAATCAGGTCAACCCAAAACATAAGCATTTATATGGCATAAATCTGCCAAGAAAATATAGTATTTTTATTAATATAGCATAATGTAATTTTGCCATTCTTCATTTTTCAGTCAGCTTGCAAAGAATCACATTGCTAATTACAACAATGGTCCATCAAGAGGGATGCCTGCCTTTGAAGAAGGCTCGGTTTATCTGCTAATTCAAGTCATCTGAGCAAATCTACCACTGGCACAAATGCAGGGAGCCATTTTTTTAAAAACTAGTGTTTAGGGGCTTCCCTGGTGGCACAGTGGTTAAGACTCCACCTGCCAATGCAGGGGACACGGGTTCAAGCCCTGGCCCAGGAAGATCCCACATGCCGTGGAGCAACTAAGCCCATGCATCTCAACTACTGAGCCTGCACTCTGGAGTCCATAAGCCACAACTACTGAGCCCGTGCACCCAGAGCCCGTGCTCTGCGAGCCCGTTCTCCGCAACAAGAGAAGCCACCGCAGTGAGAAGCCCGTGCACCGCAACAAAGAATAGCCCCCGCTCACCGCAACCAGAGAAAGCCCGCGCACAGCAACAAAGACCCAGCGCAGCCAAAAATAAAAAAATAAAAAATAAATAAATTTGTTAAAGAAAAAAACTAGTGTTGAAATCATCTGTGTAGGTAGCTCAATCCATAGACATTCCACTCTTTCGATTATAAGTCTCCAAAAGAAAAGCCAGCACTCCTAAGTGCAGGAAATCACATTTTACTTCCCTGCAGCTGCTGCACAGCTGAGGAAAATGCAAAAAACAAAGAGGAAATGTGCCTGGAGAGCTTATTAACAAAGAGTGGAAATCCCCTTCCTCCAGATCTCCCAATTAGCACTGCTGAGGATGTATAAGCTCTCAGGTTCAAATTTCCCTTCATGGAAGGCCTAACCACCCAGAATCAATCAGGAGCTGCTGTCTGCACTAATGGCTGGGGTAGATGCACACTGGAGCATTCCAGATTGCCACTTTAGCTATAGTTTTCACTACATAATGGAATAACATGTACAGGATTTTTTAAAAACTCCAGAACAAATATTAATAGCCCTTTTGCAAAGCAAAAACAATGTGGTTCAGTAGGAAATCTCTCTCCAGCTCTGATCTAAATTTCATCTCTCACACATTTCATAAATGGAAACAGAAATATGTTACCATGTGCAAATGACATGACAATTTTCAGTCTTTTTAAAATACTACTTGACTAAAGAAATGGACTTCCACTTTCTATGGTTACATTTCTAAACTACTTTCATCTTTTATAATGAGTATGGGGAAAATTATTACAGGAAGATGTTGCCTCTGCATGAAATTCACTAAGGATGCTTTATTTTATAATCTCCCTCTTCATAACTTCTATTCTGAAAGCATATAAGCATTTATTTAACATGTCAGTTTTTTTAAAGATTTTTACAATGGAAATTTCAAAATATACAAAAGTAGACAGAATAATATAATAATAAATCTCGATGAATCCATAAACTAACTTCATCAATTCATGGCCAACCTTGTTTCATATGTAACCCCACCTACTCCACCCTCCATTTCCCAGTTATTTTTGAAGCATATCTCACCCATCACATCATTTCACCCATAAATATTTCAGTGTGTAGCTCTCAAATATTTATGGTTTTGGGGGTTTTTTTTTGGCCACACCACACGGCTTGTAGGATCTTAGTTCCCCGACCAGGGATTGAACCCTGGCCCTCGACAGTGAAACAGCCAAGTCCTAACCACTGGACTGCCAGGGAATTCCCTGAAATACAGAGTTTTAAAACACAACTCGGGACTTCCCTGGTGGCACAGTGGTTAAGAATCTACCTGCCAATGCAGGTGACATGGGTTCGATCCCTGGTCCAGGAAGATCCCACATGCCGTGGAGCAACCAAGCCCGTGAGCCACAACTACTGAGCCTGCGATCTAGAGCTCAGGAGCCATAACTACTGAGCCCACACGCCACAACTACTGAAGCCTGTGCATTCTAGGGCCCACGTGCCACAACTTCTGAGCCCGAGTGTTACAACTACTGAAGCCCGTGTGCCTAGAGCCTGTGCTCCACAACGAGAAGCCACCACAATGAGGAGCCCACCCCACGCACCGCAACGAAGAGTAGCCCCCACTCACCACAACTAGAGAAAACCCGCATGCAGCAACGAAGACCCAACATGGCCAAAAAAAAGCCCCACAACTCACTGGCATTATTACACCTAAAAAAACCCAACAATTTCTCTTCTTTTTTTTTTAAATTTATTTTTGGTTGTGTCAGGTCTTAGATGCAGCAGACGGGCTCCTTAGTTGCAGCCAGCAGGCTCCTTAGTTGCGACATGAGAACTCTTAGTTGTAGCGTGCATGTGGGGTCTAGTTCCTGACCAGGGATTGAACCCACATCCCCTGCATTGGAAGGCAGATCCTTAACCACTGCGCCACCAGGGAAGTCCCAACAATTATTTCTTAACATCTCCAACAACTGATGTTCAGATTTATTTGACTGTTCAGATGAGGAATTAATGGCCTAAGACAGTCCATACACTGCAAATGATTGATGAATCATAAATTGCTTTTGATCTATAGGTCTTTTCCCTCTCCCTCTCCCTCTCTCTTGCTCTCTTTCTCTCTGCTTGCTATTGATTTATTGGGAAAAACTAGGTTGTTTATCTTATAGTTTCCTAGCTTGGATTTGATGATTGTATCTCTGAGGTATAATATTGGATATGTCCCATATATTTCCTGTAAATTAGTAGTTGGCTTTAGATGGTGATCAGATTCAAGTTTGATATTTTCATGTACCAAATTCTTAACTCTTCTATTTCCTATTTCTTGAAACCCTGAGGGAGAAGAACTACTTGCTAAGCTTCAACCTATAGCTAACAAGTAGTGCTGGATAATAAGGAGGTGTCATGGGCTCTGCTTGAGACCTACCAACTTATACTCTGTGATGACTTATATGGGAATAGAATCCAAAAAAGAGTGATTATACGTATATGTATCACTGATTCACTGCTGTACAGCAGAAACTAACACAACATTGTAAATCAACTATACTCCAATAAAAATTAATTTTGAAAAAGATATTAAGGAAAGGCAGTGAGGTAGTCTAAACAGCTTCATACTATCAAAACGTCAGCAATGATTTGATGTCCCTTTCCTCCTTTCCAGACTGACATTGTGCTAGATACAGATTCTGCACTTTAAGTCACCTAAATCACAGCCTCCTCTTCTACCCTGCACTGTCTTCAGGGCTCTGCCCTCATCTCTGCCCCCATTAGGAAAAGATGACCTTATCTGACTTTTCTTAACACATAACTAGGTTGCCTGGCAACAGTCAGAACAAGAGTCATGAAGCAACTTTCCCATGGTTACTATAAAGATGATGTTAAATGAGTTAATAGTTGTAAGGTACTTATAGTAATGACTAGCATATAATAAGCCTTACATAAATGTTTGCTTTAGAAAAAAAAGCATTTAAAACAAATTAAGCAGAATTAATATTTGAAAAGATCTCTTAGACTTCTTCAAAAATACAAGTATACTCCCTTCTACCTTATACTTTGGAGGAATAATGTGTTTTACATACAAGTAAACATTCCAGATAACTAAGGCATATTCCTTTAGACATCTAATTTTATTTCATTTTAATCTTTTAAAGTGAAGATAATCCAAAATGGAAACTGTTGTTAGAAATGCACTGCATACTTTATCAAATGAAGAAAGAACACTAAACGATATCTTACTAAATTTCTTAGGGACCCAGCATTTCATTATGAACACAGGGAAGTTTAATAGGGAACAGAACTCAGATTTTGGAGACAGACAGACTTGGGTTCTAATCTTAGCTCTGCTACTAACCAATTTGGCTCGACAAAGCCACTTAACCTCTCTGAGGCCTAGCAAGAAAGAGATTCTGCCTTCCTTGTAGGATTAACAAAAGGATCAGAAATAACAAAGACCCTAGCACACTGCCTGACACATAGCAAGCATTTAATAAATGGCAACTATTATTCATTAATTGAACAAATTGAGCATTTTATGCCAAGCACTGTTCTAAATTATAGCAATACTGCAGGGAACAAAAATTCCTACTCTCATGGAGCTTCTATTCTAATATGGAGAAAAGATAATAAAAGCATATAAAATATACAGTATGCCAGATGGTGGTCAGTGCTATGGAGAAAAATAAATCAGGGACAGAAAACGGAGAGTGCTTGGGTGAGGGTATACATGCAATTTTAAATAGAGTGGTCAGGAAGAACCATTCTAAGAAGGCAACATTTAAGAAAAGAGCTGAAGCAGGTAGACGAATAATCACACAGATATCTGGAGGAAACGAAATAGCTAGTGCAAAGGTCCTGAGGCATAAGCATATCTGGCAGGACCAAGAAACACCAAGGAGTTCGGTATGGCTGAATGCAGTACGATCCAAGAGGCTAACAGGGGTAGGTTTGTGAAGGGCCTTACAGGTCACTGTAAAGATTCTGTGTTTCAGCCTGAGCTGGAAAGCTACTGGAGAGTTTTAAGCAAGGGAGTGACGTGATCTGACATGCACTGAAAAGGATCACTCTGACTGACAACAGGGTGCTGGGAAACAGGGACAACAGTTAGGAGGCTACTGAAGTTGTCTTGTCTAGAAATTATGGTGCCTCGGATCACAAAGTGGTAGTAGTAAAGTTGATGAGAAGTGTTCAGATATATCCTGAAGTAAATCAACAGGATTTTCTGGTAGATTGGCGGTGGGGTATGAAGGAAAGAGGGGAGTCAAGGTTGACTGCCATTTTTGATATCTGAATAACCAGAAGAAGAAAGTTCTATTTACTGAGATAAGAAAGAATGCAAGAGGGGCATCTGTATAAAGATCAGGAGTCTGGTGCTGTAGAGAATGGAGGAGGCCTTTGTCATTATTCTCAATATCTCAGCAGCTGCTCTTTCACATTGGTAGTTTTCTCTTCCCTCAGAAGTAAGCTGTCGGCCTTCAGTACCCATTTGCTATCATTTCTAATCTTCTGTCTTATTTATACTATTCTATTCTCTAGGAAGAACAAATGAAAAGGCAATAAAAATTGATACCTTTAGTCAACAGTAAAAGAAAACTGAATCAGAAATCTGAGGAAGCATTTTCCAAGCAAAAAAATATATATATCACCTACAAAATGTTTACTTAGAACTCAAAATACTTTTTCCCATAAATACAAATTTATAAAAAATGACTTGGTTTCTGTGACAAACTATATCATGGGGCTACAATATAACAATAATAGTAGTAGACTTGGACTTTCCTCATGGCGCAGTGGTTAAGAATCCACCTGCCAATGCAGGTGACAAGGGTTTGATCCCTGGTCCGGGAAGATCCCACATGCTGCGAAGCAGCTAAGCCTATGCGCCACAACTACCGAGCCTGCGCTCTAGAGCCCGTGAGCCACAACTACTGAGCTCACATGCTGCAACTACTGAAGCCCGCACGCCTAGAACCTGAGCTCCAAAACAAGAGAAGCCACTGCAATGAGAAGCCCGCACACCACAACGAAGAGAAGCCCCCGCTCACCGCAACTAGAGAAAGCCCGCGCGCAGCAATGAAGACCCAACGCAGCCAAAACTAAATAAATAAATTTATTTTAAAAAATAATAGGGCTTCCCTGGTGGCGCAGTGGTTGGGAATCCACCTGCCAATGCAGAGGACGCGGGTTCATGCCCCGGTCCGGGAAGATCCCACATGCCGCGGAGCGGCTGGGCCCGTGAGCCATGGCCACTGAGCCTGCGTGTCCAGAGCCTGTGCTCCGCAACGGGAGAGGCCACAGCAGTGAGAGGCCCGAGTACTGCAAAAAAAAAAAAATAATAATAATAAATAATAATAATAGTAGTAGCCTGGATCTGAGGGAGAAAAGCTCACAGGGTGTAAAAAAGACCAGGCTTTCTTGCCCTTGGCCTAAGAAAAAAATAAGTTTCTCCTCGCACACTCCTCCCCTGTTCAAACTTCCTCAACTAAAGGTGCTTCTGTCCCTCTGCCTCCAGCACTGTAATCTACATGAGACCTCCCACTCGAGCATCCTCTCCAGAGCTGCCCCCAGTAAATGTTCTCCATGTCTAAAAATCACCCACCCAAATCTAAAACAGCAGCAACCAACCACACCCACACACAATTCTTCTTCCCTTGTAAAACAGAACTCATCCAGCTATCAGGAGGAAATGCACTGCTTCAAGGTAATTCTCATAAAAATGATTGGATCCCAAGTGGTAAAATTTCAGCAAGTGCTATCTTAGAGCAAATGAAGGACGAAGAAATGGAAATGTTTGATGTTAAGAAGGCCACTGCAAGGAGTCAGACTGCTTCTCTTTTCACATTTTTACCCTTCCTGGGCTTCTGAAATCACTGATTTTTCTAGAAGTTTCACATTTTTGGCCACAATTCTTGCACCAATACACCTGGATGATCCAGAGATCACGTGCCTGCTTTCTAGTTTTTAATTGTGGAGCTGAAGAAGAGGAAGTAGGGAAGAGCGTTAGTGATTAATTATGTACTAGGTAAAATGTGCGCAAGTTGAGGACCATTTATCCATTAATGGGCTTTTTATAAACAGACTTCAAAACACATGGTTTTAAAACTATACTTTGCAAATCGTTAAATTTCTCAGGTTTTTTTAACTACCAAATCCCCGAAGTTTGCCATTTACCACTCAACATTTTTTTTTTTAAATCTGGGGGAAAACCTCATATGCATCTTAGAGATAACCAAGTCTTCAAACCCACAGAAGATGAGAGTGGAAGGTTCTGAAGATTGTGATGAAGAGCTCAGCTGGTTCACATCTTTCATAGTTTGCAGCTGCCACTCTCAATTAAAAAAAAAACAAAACAAAAAAACCTACATTAGATCAGTTTTTATACTGACATTTCATTTGGGTCACATGTGCTGTCTTAAATCTGTAGTTAAGAGAAACACCAGAAGGCCTCCCTTTTGTCAATTAACTGAAGAGATATTATCAAGCAGAACAAATGGTTTGATTTAAACTTAACCCTAAAAACTCAATTAAATGTACTACAGGCAATTTGCCTTCCTCCAATTTCTTTTCTAGAAAACAGAATCCCAAGTCATTAAAGTCTTATTTAAGAAGTTCTAAATCACAGGATTATGGGGGACTGCTATTATGATTAAAGTTTCATTAAAAGTTACCCAAAAATCCGAGTCACAGCACCAAAAAAGAAAAAAACAAAAGTTACCCAAAAAAAGAGCTCCACTAAAAGTTCAAAATGAGAGGACCATGGTGGGCTACCATTTCTTTCTTTTCAGTTGTCTATTTCAACGGAAAATTTTTTATAATTAATAAATATTATTTTCCATTTTGAAAGGTGAAAGATGATGAAATAAAAATAAGAACTAAAGAGGATAAAAGAAACTAAATACAAGATATGCTGAGTAGTAAGATTGATTGTTTTTGTTTTGTTTTAACTTCCTTTGTAATATGTTTGTATAATAAAATTGAGGAAAATAAATTTTACTTAAACTTTTCAAATAGAAAGAAAAAGGAAACTACATCTAAAGCAGAGTATTTCTAGAGCAGTGGTTCTTCAACTCTGGTGTAAGGACCCCTGGGCATCTTTAAGACTTTTTCAAGGGATCTGTAAGGTTAAAAACTATTTTTATAATAATACTAAGATATTATCTGCCTTTTTCATGCTCATTTGCTCACAAGTGTGCAGTAGAGATTTGGTATAATATCAGAGAAGAATAACAACAATTATCTGGAAATGCCAATAAAATACTTTCACCCTTTTAGACTACCTATCTCTATGAGCCTCCATTTTCTTCATATGCTTCCACCAAAATAACAAATCACAACAGACTGAATACAGAAGCCGATATAAAAATTCAGCTGTCTTCTATTGAGCCAGATAATTAAAAAGATTTATAAATATGTAAGACAATGCCTCTCTTCTCACATACTGCTTTTGTTTAGATGACAGAATTATTATTGAGAAAAGATATTACTTATGTTCACACGTAATAGTTTTTATATTGTTAAATTAAAAATATGTTTAGGGCTTCCCTGGGAGCACAGTGGTTAAGAATCCACCTGCCACTGCAGGGGACACGGGTTCGAGCCCTGGTCTGGGAGGATCCCACATGCCGCGGAGCAATTAATCTCGTGCGCCACAACTACTGAGCCTGTGCTCTAGAGCCCACGAGCCACAACTACTTAGCCCATGCGCCACAACTACTGAAGTCCGCATGCCTGGAGCCCGTGCTCTGCAGCAGGAGGAGCCACCGCAATGAGAAGCCCACGCACCGCAACGAAGAGTAGCCCCCACTCATGGCAACTAGAGAAAGCCAGCACGGAGCAACGAAGACCCAACGCAACCAAAAATAAATTAATTAATTTAAAAATATATATATATATTTTTTCAAGTTTCTCAGTTTTAATTTCTAATCCAGTAATTAATCAAATGGTATAATCCCACATGAACAAAAGCTCTGAGGAGTCCTTAATTTTAAGAATGTAAAAGGGTCTTAGGACCAAAAGGTTTGAGAATTGCTGTTCTAAAGGATTTCCTACTCTATAAGAAAAATATCACTCTACAAAGGAGTATTTCTTAAGATAAGAGACAGAAAGAAAGTTGCTTAAAAATGAATTTACAATTTATAGGACAAATGATTAAGCTCAGATTTGCTTTACAATTATCTGAGTGGCAAGGGAGGAACGGTGGGAGTATAAATGAAATAAGAGTGGCCGTGAGTTAATAATCATTGAGCTAGGATTTTGTTATTCTAGTCTCTCTACTTTTGCATATGTTTCAAATTTTCCCTAACAAGAAGATTAAATAAGGACAAATTCATACCTGAACAGCTGAATATGAAAAAAAAGGCTGTAATTTAATGTTATTGTTAGAATGAAGGAAAATGAGAGGGAAAAAAATCTTACTGATATTAAACTAACACTGTCCACATAGCTCCAAATTCACCTTTTTTATCTTCATTGATGTCAATGAGTTTCATGTAGTTGAATCAGTAGTACACAGATATTATCTGCAGTTCTTCTTCACTTACTTAAAATTTACATATACAGCTCCCCTCTTTATCTACTATAACTAACTTGACAAACAAAAATTACACAGATATCTTTCAGTTTAAGAAAGATAAAGAAGCTCATCAAATCCTTTAACCTGACTGACCTGGCTACAACCTAGAATAATCTTTTACATGTTACACTATTGCCATCTGCTGGTTGTGATGTCTAAGCACAGTAAATTAAGGTTTTAAAACAGAAAAACTAACAGTTTACCTATGACTATGGTTTTCACCCAAAATTATCCTGTAGAAAAGAAGCTGTC
This sequence comes from Globicephala melas, assembly GCF_963455315.2. Lineage (NCBI taxonomy): Eukaryota > Metazoa > Chordata > Mammalia > Artiodactyla > Delphinidae > Globicephala > Globicephala melas. Next base: position 114,287,713 of record NC_083315.2, on the reverse strand, counting down.
ATACACACATTAGGGTTCTTCAAAATCTCACACTAGAAGCAGTGGTTCTGACCCCACTGCACTTTAAAATCAACTGGGAGTTTTTGAAAGCCCTGATGCCTGGGCCCCAAACCAGAGCAATTAAATAAGAATCTCTATTTTGTGAAAATGAAAGGCAAGCCAGACTGAGACAAAATATTTGCAAAAGATATTGTACCTAGAGGACTTGTACCTAGAGTCACTCTTACAACTCAATAATAAGAAAACAACCAAATTTTTTAAATGGGCGAAAGATCTAAACACCACCTCACCAAAGATGATATATGGACAGCAATTCAGTACATGAAAAGATGCTCAACATTGTTAGTTATTAGGAAAATGTACATTAAGACCACAATGAGATACCACTTCACATCCATTAGAATGGCTATAAGTGAAGAGACTGACCTTAATGTTAAGTGCTGGCCAGGATGTGGAGCAACTATAACCCCCTCACACTACTGGTAGAAATATAAAATGGGACAACCACTTTGGAAAACAGTTTGGCAGCTTCTTAAAAAGCCACACACATACCTACCATAAGACACGGCCATTCCGCTCCTAGATGTGTACCCAACAGAAAGAAAAGTTGTAGTGGGTTAAATAGTGTCTCCTCTAAAATTCATGTCTACCTGGAATGTGATCTTATCCAAAAGGGGATCTTCACAAATGTTATTAGTTAAGATGAGGTCATACTGGGATAGAGTGGGCCCTAAATCAAATGGCTGATGTCCTTATAAGAAGAGATGACACATAGGGAAGAGGAGGAGGAGTGGAGTGATGCAGTTAAAAGCCAAGAAACACCAAGCACTGCCAGAAGCTGGGAGTTTCTGAAGCTAGGAAAAGGGAAGAATCTCCCCAGAGTCATCAGAAGGAGACCAGTCCTGCCAACACCCTGATTTCAGACTTCTAGCCTCCAGAACTGTGAGAGAATAAATGTCTGTCATTTTAAGCCACCCAGGCTGAAGTACTTTGTTACAGCAGCCCTAGGAAACAAATACAAAAGCACAAAGTACAGGGCTTCCCTGGTGGCGCAGTGGTTGAGAGTCCGCCTGCTGATGCAGGGGACACGGGTTGATGCCCCGGTCCGGGAAGATCCCACATGCCGTGGAGCGGCTGGGCCTGTGAGCCATGGCCACTGAGCCTGCGCGTCTGGAGCCTGTGCTCCGCAACAGGAGAGGCCACAACAGTAAGAGGCCCGCGTACAGCAAAAGAAAAAAAAAAAAAAAAAGCACAAAGTACAAAGACTTGTACAAAATGTTATTAGCTTTATTTGTAATAGCCCCGAACTGGAAATAACCCAAACATCCATTAACAGGTGAATGAATTTACAACTGGGATATAGCCACACAATGGAATACTACTCAGCAATAAAAATGAATGAATGAGACACAAAACATAAGTGAATTCTCAAAATAATTATGAATTAAAGAAGTCAGACAAAAAAAGACTATATATTATATGATTCCCATGGTGTTTATCTGAGGTGGCAAGAGTGAGTGGTATGTGGGTACAAAAGGGAGTCATTATAAAGTGGCAGGAAACTTTTGACGTTGATAGATATATTCATTATCTTGACAGCACTGACAGTTCCACAGGCATATACACGTGTCAAAACACATCAATTTGAGGGGAAGATGGCACCAGGAATCAATCTCCCTAGACAGACTAGACAACAGTGCACTGACAGAATCTGTCTGATCTTGTAACAATTTGCAACTCTGAAGTCTGTTGAAGGCTTGCAACTTCCAGGGGAAGCCTTAAATGATGAACAGTGGTTAATTTAATCAGTCTTAGCTCTTAGAACAGCAATAGCTACCCACCTCTCATCCCAAGCCACATGGCAGGCAGCTGACATGTTCCTGAAGCAGTCTGCACACAGCTTATGGGAGCCAGGGTGGTCAAAAAGGACCCTGTCCTCCAAATATTGGGGATTTGTGCTCTGATTGCAGACCGCTGCTTCTGATCACAGAGATGCAGACAAAGAGGTATAATCATCAAGAAAAAGAAAATTTGAATATACCTATAACTAGTAAGGAGAGGGAATCGGCAATTTAAAAATCTCCCAACAAAAAGAAGTCCTGGACCTGATGGTTCACAGGTGAATTCTACTCAACGTTTAAAGAAGAACAAATACCAATCCTTCTTAAACTTTTCCAAAAAATTAAAGAGGAGGGAACACTTCTCAACTCATTCTTCGAGGCCAGTGTTAACTTGATACTAAAGTGTCTTTAAACTACAAGAAAGGAAAACTATAAACACTGATGTAAAAATCTTCAACGAAATACTAGCAAGCAAAATTCAGCAGCATATTAAAAGGAGTATTCACCATGACCAAGTGGGCTTTATTCCTGGAATGCAAGGATGTTCAATATATGAAAATTGATCAATATAATACACCACATAAACAGAACAAAGGAAAACAACACATGATCATCTCAAATAATGCAGAAAAAGCATTTAACAACATTTGACACTCATTAAAAAAGCAAACAGAAAAACAAAAAATACTTGACAAACTCGGAATAGAAGGAAATTAACTCAACATAAAAGCCATATATAAAAACCGACAGCCAACATCATACTCAATGGTGAAAGACTGAAAGCTTTTCCTCAGGACTAGATCAGGACCAAGGCAAGGATGCCCCCTTGTACCACTTCTACTTAACACACTACTGGAAGTTCTAGCCAGAGCAGTTAAGCAAGGGGAAAAAAAATAATAACAAAAGGCATCCAAATTGGAAAAGAAGTAAAATTGTCCTTGTTTGCAGATTATATGATCTTATATAGAGAAAACCATAAAAGTACACACACACACAGTCAGAAGTAATAAATCAATTTAGCAAAGTAGCAGGATATAAAGTCAACACACAAAAATCAGTTGCATTTCTATAGACTAATAATGAACAATCTGAAAAGAAAATTACAGAAGCAGTTCTATTTATAATAGCATCAAAAAGAATACCTAGGAATAAACTTAACCAAGGAGGTGAAAAACCTGTACAATGAAAACTACAAAACACTGCTGAAAGTAAATAAATGGAAATAAATCCCATGTTCATGAATCAGAAGACTCAATACTGTTAAAATGTCAACATTACCCAAAGCAATCTACAGAATCAATACAATCTCTATCAAAATCCCAATGACTTTTTTTGTGTGTGTGTGTGGCAGAAATAGAAAAACCCATCCCAAAATTCAAATGGAATCTCAAGGGACCCTGAATAGCCAAAACAATCCTGGAAAATCAAAAACAAAACTGGAGGAGCCACGCTTAATGAGTTCAAAACTTACTATCAAGCTACAGTAATTAAAACAGTGTGGTATTGGCGTAAAAATAGACATACAGACCAATGGAACAGAAATAAATCCAGACCCTCTCATATATGTTAAAAATGACTTTTAACAAGAGTGCCAAGACCATTCAATTGGGAAAGGGTAGCCTTTTCAACAAATGGTGCTGAGAAAACTGGATATCTACTCACAAAAGAATGAAGTTTGACCCTTACCTAATACCATATACAAAAATTAACTCAAAATGGAGCCAGGACCTAAATGTAAGACCTAAAACAATTAAACTCTGAGAGACAAAAACAGAACAAAAGCTTCACAACATTGGATTTGGCAATGATTTTCTTAGATATGATGCCAAAGGCATAGGAAACAAAAGAAAAAATAAACAAATTGGACTTCATGATAATTTAAAACATTTTGTGCATCAAAAGACACTATTAACAGAATAAAAAGGCAACCCACAGCATGGGAGAAAACATTTGCAAATCATATATAGGGAAAAACATCGAAATATAGAGAAAACTCAACAACAAAAACCTAAAACTCAACAACAAAAACCCCAAGCCCCATTCAGAAATGGGCAAAGGACTTGAATGGACATTTCTCCAAAGAAGACAGCCAAATGGCCAATAAGCACACGAAAGGATGCTCAACATCACTAATCATTAGAGAAATGCAAATCAAAACTACAGTGAGACACCACCTCACACCCATTTGGATAGCTACTACCAAAAAGAAACGGAAAACAACTAGTGTTAGCAAGGATGTGGAGAAATTGGAACCCTTGCCCACTATTGGTGTGAATGTAAAAGAATACAGCAACTGTGGAACACAGTATGGAGGTTCCTCAGAATATTAAAAATAGATGTAGCATATGACTCAGCAATTCCACTTCTCAGTATATATCCAAAAGAATTGCAAGCAGGGTCTCAAAGATCCATGTTCATAACAGCATTATTCACAATAGCTAAAATGTGGAAGCAACCCAAGCGTCCACTGATGGAAGAATGGATACACAAAATGTGGTATAAGCATACTATAGAATATTATTCAGTCTTAAAAAAGAAGGGAATTCTGTGATACGCTACAACATGGATGACCCTGGAGGACCTTATGCTAAATGAAATAAGTCAGTCAAAAAGACAAATACTGTATGATTCCACTTATACGAGGTACTTGAAGTCAAAACCATAGTAACAGAAAGTACAATGGTGGTTGCCAGAGGATGGGAGGAGGGGAGAATGAGGAGTTATTGTTTAATAGAGTTTCAGTTTTACAAGATGAAAAGAGTTATGGGGATGGATGGTGGTGACGGCTGCACAATAATGTGAATGTATTTAATACCACTGAACTGTACCCTTAAAACCAAAATCTCTAGGGGGTGGGGTCTGAGCATCAGTAATTTTTAAACATCCCCTGAACTATTATAACAAGCAGCTGAGGCTGAGAACCATTTCATTAAAGGGTGCCATCTCATTTATTTTGTTTTGAACAAAAGCGTACTACTTCGTAAAAACATATAAGCCTGAAACAATTTTGATAATGCTCTTTTTAGATGCTTATGGAGGTGAGCTGAAATCATACATTTTTCTTAAGTAGACAAACTCAACATGGATTAGTACTTACTCCTTGGTTTATACCTCACATTCCCAAATTATAAACAAGCTTTAAAAAGTAATATTGAAAGAAGTTCCAGCTGTTTGTTCCCAGTACAAAATAACTTAAAATGCTGAACACAATATAGTTTTAATACATATTTGCAATGAATGGTGTTATAGACTGAACTGTGGCCTCCTCAGAATTTGTATGTTGAAGTCCTAACCCTTAGTACCTCTCAATGTGACTGTATTTGAAGATAAGGCCTTTAAAGAGGTGATTAAGGTAAAATGAGATTATAAGGATGGGCCCTAATCCAATCTAACTGGTGTTCTCAGGTGAAAAAGAAATTTGGACACACAAAGAGACACCTGTAGATGCCTGAGCACAGGGGAAGTCTTTGTGAGGACAAACCAAGAGGGGGGCCATCTGCAAGTCAAGGAGAGAAAAAAAACCTCAGGAGAAACCAAACCTGCCTATACTTTGATTCTTGGAACTGTGCAAAAATAAATTTCTGTTGGTTAAACCACTCCATCTGTGGTATTTTGTTATGGCCGCCCTAGCAAATTAACACACATAGTAAGCAAAAAGAAAAAAAACACAAGATGAAAAATTTGTGGGAAATGACACTCTGGAGCTGAACCTTACCCTGGGGCACATGCCACACCCTGAGAGCCCTACCCTGGATCTGGACAGGGCCCAGAATGGCTTGTCCTCTCAAATTTTTAGTCACCTGCTCTCTGACCTCAGCCTTCCAGTTTTCATTCCTTTATTGTCACTGTACCTTCTCCTTTACTCCACAGTGAGACTACGAGCCCGAGCCCTCCCAGACAAGTGCTCTCTGGCCTTATTTCCTTCCCTATCTAGTTTGGGCCCCATAGTGATTGTGTTAACCATTCTATCAGAACTACCTTCCTCTGCTCCCTATTACGTTGCCACATCTAACCAACAAAACCCAAAATCTGAACCAATGCTACATTTTGTCTTCACTACTACTCTGGGTGAGCCATGCCGTTGGAAAAATATTAAACCACGTATTTACGGAGAGCGATGCCTACAACTTCAATGATTCAAGTCTCAGCACCCCACTCCCTGCCACATCCTTCTGCTTGAGTTAGCATCTCTGCCATTCCTCTCAAGCACCATCCCAAGCCTTCTTCACTCTCTCTAGTCCTCCACTGATGCCCATGTCTCACCTTGCATCCCACTGAACATAGCACATGTCATTACCCTCAGCCTTCTTGCCTCCCATCTATATCTGTATCCACACCCATCTTCTTTCTTTTCTAGTCTCAGAGAGGTTTCTTTCATTTCTAACCTCCCCATCTGTGCTTTTTGGCAACCCCCTCCTACTTTTGAACCTTGCTCATCAGTAATGCATTCTCTCTACTACTTGTCCTGCTTATTCAACATTTTTATCTTTACTGACAACCCTTTCTTCACCTTATGAACATGCACATCTCTCCCATCTCCGTAAACCGTCCCTTGACCTCTACCAAACTCTAGTCACCACTATCCCATTCCCTTCTTCCTGTTTTCATCTAAACTTCTCAAAAGGAGAGTTTAACCTCAATGTGTGTTCACTCAGTTGTTATAACCTGGCTGGCTTTGGCCCTCGGTGTACTATTGACACTGCTCTTCCTAAGATCATCAATGACTCCTTACTTAGTTCTTTTTTTTTTAAGATTTATTTATTATTTATTTATTTTATTTATTTTTGGCTGCGTCACATCTTAGTTGCGGCACACAGGATCTTCCTTGAGGCATGAGGAATCTTCCCTTGCGGCGTGTGTGTGGGCTCCTCTCTAGTTGTGGCATGAGGGTTTTCTCTCTCTGGTTGTGGTGCGCAGGCTCCAGGACCACATGGGCTCTGTAGTTGTGGCATGCAAGTTCCAGAGCATGTGAGCTCTGTAGTTTGCGGCATGCAAGCTCTCTAGTTGAGGCATGCGAGCTTAGTTGCCCCCCAGCATGTGGGATCTTAGTTCCCTGATCAGGGATCGAATTTGCATCCCCTGCATTGTAAGGCAGATTATTTACCACTGGACCACCAGGGAAGTCCCCTTACTTAGCTCTGAAGTGGTATCTGCTCATTCTCTCAAAGCATGCTATAGGACTGAGGGGAAAGGAGAGACCTTTTCCTAGTCCCCACTGCGCCTTCAAAGTTGCTACTTCTCCACCTCAACTGAGGCTTATGCTGTTCATATATACCAGGGGTCAGCAAATTGTTTTGTGTAAAGGGCCAGATGGTAAATAGTTTAGGTTTCGCAGGCCCATGGTCTCTTTTGTACCTACCCAACTCTGCGGGGCAAAAGAAGCCACAGACAAGACAGGCATACATGTTTGGTTCAGTTCCAGACCACCACAATAAAGCAAATATCACAATAAAGAGAGTCATACAAATTTTTTGGTTTCCCAGTGCATGTAAAAAGTTATGTTTGTGGGATCTAAAAAAATGGTACAAATGAACTTATTTACAAAACAGAAATAGAGTTACAGATGTAGAAAACAATCTTATGGTTACCGGGGGGAAGGGAGAGAGGGATAAATTGGGAGATTGGAATCAACATATATACACTACTATATATAAAATAGATAACTAATAAGGACCTACTATATAGCACAGCGAACTCTACTCAATACTCTGTAATGGGACTTCCCAGGCAGTCCAGTAGTTAAGACTCCACGCTCCACTGCAGGGGGCATGGGTTTGATCCCTGGTTGGGAAACTAAGATCCCGCATGCTGCACAGTGTGGTCAAAAAGAAAAAAAAAAAACAAAACAAAAAACAATTCTCTGTGATGACCTATATGGGGAAAGAATCTAAAAAAGAGTGGATATATGTATATGTATAACTGATTCACTTTGCTGTACAGCAAAAAGTAACACAACATTGTATATCAACTATACTCCAATAAAAATTGTTTTAAAAGTTATGTTTACATTATACTGTAGTCTATTAAGTGTGCAATAGCATTATATCTTTAAAAAATGTACATACCTTAGTTAAAAAATCCTAACCATCATCTAAGCCTTCAGTGAGTCATCATCTTTTTGCAATAGTAACATCGAAGACCACTGATCATGAATGACCATAACAAATACAATAATAATGAAAAAGTTTGTAATACTGCATGAATTACCAAAATGTGTCAGAGACACAAAGTGAGCAAATGCTTTGGAAAAATGGCGCCAATAAACTTGCTCGCCGTATTGCTGTCACAAACCTTCAATTTCTTAAAAAAACGCAATAAAGCAAAGTGCAATAAAACGAGGTATGCCCGAATAGAAATGAATGACTGTAGCTGTGTTCCAATAAAACTTTATTTACAAAAACAATTGGTAGAGGGACTTCCCTGGTGGTCCAGCAGGTAAGACTCCACACTCCCAATGCAGGGGGCCTGGGTTCGATCCCTGGTCAGTGAACTAGATCCTGCATGCACACCGCAACTAAGAGCCCATATGCCACAACTAAGAAGTCCGCATGCTGCAACTAAAAGACCCCGCATGTTGCAACAAAGATCCCACATGCCGCAGCTAAGACCCAGTGCAGCCAAAATAAATCAATAAATATTTTTTTAAAAAAAAGTGGAAGGGTGGACTTGGTCTGTGGGCCATAGTTTGCTGACTCCTCTTTGCTATCACCTTGTGTTGTCCCAGGCATCTGAACGTTTATTAAGAAGTTGGCACCGGACTCAGAGACTTCATCACCAGCCTGGCAGTTGGTAAGCATTCCATAATGTGGTTGCAGTTATTATTTTTAAAAATTATCATATGGACACTCTAATTAGCTCTGTGGATGACCACCTAGCAATTTAGGCTCTCAGTTTCTTCATCTGCTTAACTCTCATACTCTGGATTTTGTCACCACTCCAGAGCCCTCCATCTCTCAAATCGAATCGCTAATAGACACTAATCACTCTCACTCCGTTTATGCTTGCTCTCCAACCTTACTGAGATTCTGGTCCATTTTTATCTCCCTTGTCTCCTAATCTGTGAGCTCCTACCCATCTTTACTTCCTTCTACCAACCTTGATCTCATGGTCCGTTAATTAAGCCACCCTCTCACCTACACCCTCAACTCCTGTCTTCCCTTTTCCCTCGACGGTACCACCCTAGCAAAATCTCATCCCATCCCATCCAGCTGCCTTCTCTCTACCTAGATGGCCCGGGACTGCTGAAAATGGCTCACAGATCAACGCCCTTACAAGTGTAGTTGTTGGGACTTCAGCACCACCCAGAGATACTCTCCGCAGTTCTCCCACAAATAATCCAAACTTCCAAGGCTTAAAATTGTCCTTAAGCTCTCTCAGACTATCAAACCTTCTCTCACTTTCAAATGACCAATTTGAAAATTCTCCGGCTCTTCAGAGAAAAACTCTTTGCTGTACCTACACATTTAACTTATCCACTATTCTTAATTTGTTTCCTCTAGTCCCAAAAAGAGTTGGTTCTACTTCAATCTACCAGAAATGCTCTGGATCCATCTCTGCCCCTTCTGCTTCACCAATATTACCAAAGCTAAACCCTGAACCAATCCAGCCATAAGCCTTCTTTCACTGCCTGTTAACCATGGATATGGTTCTCATCCTGAGCTTCCCCATCTTCAAATTGGTGATATCCTTTCAAGATTGTTGAGTGCTGTGAGTGTAACAGGCCTAGAAGTGCCTGACAATAGGGTAATCATTCCATAAATGGTCGCAATGTTATTATGTTAAATCAATAGCTTAAAGATGAAAGGCAGATGACAAAAAAATGGGATACAGAATTGGGGAGCTGCAGCGAGGAAAGGGGAGAACACCTGGAAAGAGAAAAGGAGACAATTTCTCTTGTCATAAAATGTCCCAATCCTTCTGTGAATATATTCAGTTGCTTTGTGAATTATGGTAATTAAATGTATGACTACTCTTTGTTATTCTCACCAGTCTGGAGCCTGAAACTCCTCCTGCAGTATAACATTCTCCGAGGAGGAGGTTTGCTCTGGGTTCTAAATCTCTGTCAGCAGAGAAAACTAACAAATCTTCCTTCTATTAGTCTAGAATTACAGTCAGAAGGAATCATTAAGAAGAAATTATGGCAATGTTTAGCCATTAAGAGTCTTAAACAAAAGTATTCAACTAGTGATTCCATGACTGGGGCAGGAGCAATTCAAGGTGAAAACCTGGGACATCTTGTGCCAGAAAGCACAGAGATGCTCAAAAACTGATTGGGGGGCGGGTTTGCTAGGAGGATGTCAAAGACACACAGGAGCTGGCTTGGCAGGGGTTCTCACAGGCCAAATTTGGGACAATTTGAGCATCAAAAAGAATAATGACGGTAATGGAGTCTAACACAGTTAATCTTAAAAAAAAAAAAAAAAAGAACTAGAAAATCATCACTTTGCACCATTCCGAAGGCAGAGCTCATCTCCGTCATGTGAAAAACACTGGGTGAAGAGTTAATGGGTGACAGGATATCTGTGTAGTCTTGAAGTATTACTCCACAGATTACTTAATTTTTAATTTAAAAATTACAAAGGGAAATTATAAAGGAAAAAAATGCACCTTTACAGTGGAGACATCTGGCAGTCACCCTCTTAATCAAGTGATGAAACTTAGCATCAGCAACAGAGAGCAACCTGATATTATGTGACTGCTGTGATGCAGTAAGCAGCACACAGCATTGCCTGTGTAACATACCCCAAAAGCTTTTACACTGAATTAATGAAGAGAAAGCCATCAGACAATTAGTCCACAGTCTTGCTACTCAAAAGTGGTCCAAAGACCAGAATCCCATCACCTGGGAGCTTGTTCGAAATATAGAATCTCAGACCCCACTCTGGACAAGTGAGTCATAATTTGCATTTTAAACAGATCCTCAAGGGACTCTGAGGTACAAAGTTTGAGAAGCCCTGAACAAGACAAACCACCCAGACTTTTCAAAAAAAAATCAATGTAATAAAAACAAAAAAAGGCGGGGTTGCGGGGGAGGCGCTGCTCTGGATTTAGAGAGATATAACAACCAAAAGCAATGAGTGAATCTTGATTCAGTCCTGGGTCAGAAGAAAAAAGTTATAAAATACATTTTGGAGGAACAACTGGGAAATTTTGAATATGCAGTTTTTATTAAATGACAATGAATTAATGTGAAGGGTCTTAAATGTGATAATAGCATTTAATTACATAGAATGTTCTTATTCTTAGATACAGGGAGTTCCCTGGTGGTCCAGTGGTTAGGACTCCAGGCTTTCACTGCTGTGGCCCGGGTTCAATCCCTGGTCGGGGAACTGAGATCTCGCAAGGTGAGCGGCACGGCCAAAAACAAACAAAAAAAGAAGATACATGCTGAGATATTTAAGGTCACATGTCTACCAACTCACTTTTAAATGGTTCATAAAAACACATATAGAGGACTTCCCTGGTGGCGCAGTGGTTCAGAATCCGCCTGCCGATGCAGGGGACACGGGTTCGTGCCCCGGTCCGGGAAGATCCCACATGCCACGGAGCGGCTGGGCCCGTGAGCCAAGGCCGCTGAGCCTGCGTGCCCAGAGCCTGTGCACCACAACGGGAGAGGCCACAACAGTGAGAGGCCTGTGTACCGCAAAAAAAAAAAAAACACAAAAAGAGACAGAAAGCATATGTGGAATAATAACTGGTTACTCTGACAAAGAGTATGTAGGTGTCCATTGTGCTATTTTTTAACTTTTTCTTTAGGTTGAAAATTTTATTAAGTAATAAGTTGGAGGATGGGAAGAATGTTCAATTAGCCCACAAAAGAAATGTAAAGTCTTTGGTAGCAAACAGCATGATTTACACAACCCTGAATCTATCTTAACGCCTGCTTCCAAAGATAAACATTAAGTGTTCAGCAGATATTGGATGAGAGAAAGGAAATTTGTTGAAATCATTTTAGCTGGCAGAAATTCCTAAGGCATTGAGAGCTGCTACAGCCAGTCAGCTGTCAAGTACATACAGAACTATGAATTGAATTTTCATTCAATGAGAGGCAGCAGAGTATAAAGGCAAAAGTTTTGGGGTCAGTCTGACCTTGATTTTATTAGTGGAGTGTCCTAGGGTATATTTAACCTCCCGAAGTCTCAATCACTCTATCCGTAATACAGAAATAAAATAGTATCTTATAGGGTAGTGTAAGGGTTAAATAAGATACAAGATAATGAATATAAAGCTCTTAGGATCATTTAATAAATATTAACTATAATTTTATCAATAAAGTCAGCTAAAAGGTATTCCATAAAATGAAGATAATGTTTTCACGGACCAGATTCTGACTTTATTCTGAGGATTAAAAGTCTTCCTAGTAGGGGCATTTTCTGATAATTTTAAGTCAACGTGAGAAGGCAGAAAAATTTTCTCTTCTCCTTTTTATTTGGTATCTTGAAGAAAAAGCATTCAGTGAGATGATAGGCAGCCTTTCCCCGAGGATAACCTTTCCCCAAGGTAAAAGCATTTTACTTCAACTTAATCTTAGTAAACCCGCATAAAGCACTGAAGATTAGCAAAATAAAGCTATTAAGAATGACTTCAAGAATCAAATTCGATAAAAAGAAGACTTGGAAATAATTTTGTCAAGCTACCTTAAACTCTCTTGACTAGAAAACTTGTGTGAAACCATAATGCTTTCATGGGAGTTTACTGAACAGTTTTCTGGAAGCACCTAGACAAAGAATAAGCATCTATCTTTTTGGCTTAAGTGCACTTGTGCGCAGATGAAATAGGATTGACTTCAATAGATGGATGACAGTCTAACCCAATTATTCTATGAAAGTCAAAAGCAATCTCTCCTAAAGGTTGGCAACTACGGCCAGTGTGCCAAATCCAGCCCACAACTTATTTTCATGAATAGTATTACTGTATTCATTTATGTATTTTCTGTGGCTGTTTTCACTACAACAGCAGAGTAGAAAAGCTGCAACAGAGACGTTATGTCCCACAAAGTCTAAAATACTTACTATCTGGCCTTTTACAGAAAAAAATTGTTGACCCCTGCTCAAGACAAGCAACCCAGGAATCAACAAGACCTGTTCCAGACTCACCTGAGGTGTCGTCTTTCTGTACTGGTCACCTCCATCTATCACATCCCTCATTATTTTTTCCTTGAGAAATTCATACTCTTCTGAACTCAGGTGAATAGACTCTATAGTTTTTCCACAGCCCAAACACTGACCACTGTAATTACAATTAAATGTGTTAAATAATGTCCTGGAAAAGAACTTTTTCTACAATGAATAATTCTAGGACATGAGGAAATTGGAAGGTAGTTTAAAAAAAGAACATTATAACCTTTGCGATCATCATACACATCTCACTTTTTGTAATCCAGATAATGTAACAAAATAGTGTGCCAGAAAACCCAAAAGAGTAGATGGCTGGCACCCAGACATAGTTTTTAAAGTCATTCCTAAAACACAACTGGGTCCCAAATCTCTAGGGAAAAACATTTCTGAGGCGTCACACCAGGCTCACAGCACCTACTGAAAGAAACATTTTGAGCACTACAAATTCTCCAAATGCAAAACTGTGACTTTTTTCTTGGCTATCCTAACTAACTTAATTATCCTGTTTCTAAGGTATTCTTAAAATTTTTAAAAATAAGTAACAACAACCTACTAAATCTGAATCGAACAAATTAAAAATAAAACATTGGCTTTTACCTTTGCTGGACTGTGGTGAACTGTCCTTTCCAATGTTCTCCAGGAACACTACAAAAAAGATTGCAAAACCAAATCACCAGAGGGTCAAATCCCTACTGAACAGAAAGATATTCACTGTATTTAAAAAATCCGTAGGAAAGAGCTCTGAGAAGTTCTGGATACTTCCCTAGAATGGTTCAATTAGAATAGTGGTTGCTAATACTGTGATGGGGCTAAGTAACTGATGGTACTCTACTCTGGATCTCCTTCCCTTTGCTTCTCTCGTCATCTGACCCTCATCTTTAACTCGAAATCTGTCTTCACAGGACCTGCCCAGAAACCAGCCCAGACCTCTAAATCAAAACTCAACTCTAGGGACTTCCCTGGCGGTCCAGAGGTTAAGACTCTGCCCTCCCAATGCAGGGGGCATGGGTCCTGATCCCGCATGACGCACTGCCCAGACAAAAAAAAAAAAATTTGACTCTAACTTTCTCCATAAAGCTGCCAGAGATTGTTCCTGGCCCAGAGTAATTTCTTCTCTTACACTATCATTTTATATACCACTCTGAGATAACTGTCTACTATTGTATTCCCAATTAGGTCGTGAATGCCATTATAATAGATCTTACATCACGGATCATGCACAGTGCTAAGCCTAAAATTGGAGGCATTCAAAACTACTTATTGGTTTATTTGCTCAATCAACTTATCCTTTCTTCTTTCCTCTTACAGATAATACCATCCATTCCTATTGATTCTACTGACTTCTCTCCTTTCCCAGTTCTTAATTCAAGATCTCATCATCCCTCATTCAAACCTACAATTGCCTCCAAACAGATCTCCCTGTTTCAAATCTTAATTCCTCTCTAATCTTATTTTCTCACTGTTTGGCAGTTACTTTTTAAAAAGTACTCCAAGACCAGCACTCTTGATAACATTAAAATCCAAAATCCTTCCCATTCCAAGATTTTCACAACTTAGCTCCTCTGTGGATATTCAATAAATGTGTTAAGAAAGATAATTAAGCATGATTGCTACTTCAAAGCTCTGTAAAGATAATATATAGTAGAAAAGCAAGAGAAAAATAGAGACAAAAGGAATGAATCTGTAGGAAAGAGCCTAAAGCCAATTAGTGGTAAAGAAATAAGAGAACAAAAGACTGAAGCAATAAATCAGCACGCACACAGCCAGTAACATGAATAAAAGCAAAGGGAAAGCAAAGGACAGCCTTGGAGAGAGCACTCAAATGATGGTATGATCAAAAACAGGAAGGATAAAGATTTTCTTCTTTAACACATATCAGGTTTGAGCAGGATTCCTCTCTCCCCTCTAACTATTCAAGCTGGTGAAATGCATAGATTAAACAGAATATATATGTGCACATCATACTAGTCACTAGGTTTCAGAAGAACTTCTGAAAATACTAATATGACCCAAAGACAGCTCCAGTTTTCTTGCTATGAACTCCAGCCACAAGTGCTATTTGAAAATATTCACATCATACTAGACACCTCAGAAAACAAATGATCCTTCTAAAAGGAAAAAAAACATAAAAACAAGTGTTCTATAATTTCCCTTTTATGTGATGAGTAGAGATTAGCACAACTTATTTACGCTGCTACTTTTTTAAAGGGAAAGAAAACTTTGTCTTAAAGGGGAAACAATCTTACTACGAGACAGAAGAAAGTATAATCTGACTAGAGTAATTCTCAGCAACTAATAAAAAAAACAGGAGGCTAGTTTTAGGCAACGGTATCAAAATAAAAATATACATATAAACAAAAATCAAAATTACCTTTCAAACCATGTTTTTATACTGTGTGCAAATGACTCCCCAGGATACAGCTGATTATTTCTTAGATACAAAAGAATGTCTTGCAGTTTGTTTGAATACTGATCACCTTTCATGTCTTTTCCAAAATCAAAGAAGGCTTTTAATGTTTCCAACATAGGAACAATATCATGACCTAACAACTCCTGATACAAATTCCAAGCTACATTTACATCTTGATGAAAGAGGGCTCCCTGGATACAGTCATCATAGTTCTTTTTTGAAGGAATCATGACTTTTTTGATGTCTTCTAACAGCAGCAAGGCCTCTCTCCATCTGTCTGTATGGATTAATCCCCGGATGAGAAGAGTGTACGCTCCAGATTCTAAACGCTTGTATCTGTCTTTCATGATTTCATAGACATCAATAATTTCTGATGTCTGCTTATGAAAAACGCAGAGATACAAATACTTGACCAGCAAATCATAGCCTACAATACCATTGTTTTTTGCAGCTACCCAGGCCAGCACAGATTTGGCCACATCGACAGAGCTACGGCATTTAATCATCTGTGAAATGATCCAATTTTCAAAGTTAGCCTTTTCTTTGAAATATTCCTTCAGTTTATCCCACTCCTCTGAATTCAAAGGTTTTGTCGGGAGTTGAAAAATGTTCTTCACAGGTGGCAAGACGTGCTCTTTACTCGGAGGATTCATCTGTGATCTCTTCTTAGCCGCTCCAGCTGCAAACATGTGAGGAGAATCAGCAGAAACTTGCTTACTACTGCCCTCATCTTTTTTCCTGACATATCTGGCTTTGGCAACCAGCAGATTCATTGCTTTGGTATTTTGTGGAGACACTGTTTTAAGAGAAAACCACTTCTCTTGGTTCTTGATGCCATAACAGTCTTTGAGAAAGAGAGAGAGAAAAGAGTGACCTGGGCCTAGCCCAAGGTATGGGTTGCTCTTCCAAAGTTTAGGAAAGCTTCGAACACCAGTGAAATAGAAAGCCATTATGCAGTTAAATCAGCACCAGATTGTGAGAGAGATGTTCAAAAAGCCCCAACTTCTACAGCATAATTAAGGGATTTGAGGGTAGGGGGCGGAGATCGAAGCGCAACTTTCTAAAAGATGATTTTCAGCTTCTCACAGACAAATCAAATGCTTTTGGGGCTAGCAGCAACGAAGCTTAGTTGAGTTCTCTCCATTAAACAAGGATATGGGGACATCCAACCTTGGTCGCAAGTTCCAGGACGAGGGGACCGAGAAGGAATCCTCTGGTGCCTGTTATATTCCAGTCCGCGAACCTGAGGAAAATGCACAAAGAAGACCAGCCAGTTGACTCACGTGGATCACAACTTTCCTTGAAAAGGGACCGGATCCCACGGGAGCCAGGCTGCAGAAGGGGCGAAAAGTCGGAAGCCCCCTACCCTAGACCCACCGGCAGCCAGGACAGAGGCGAAAGCCCGAGTCTAGGGGCCGTGGCCGCCAAACTCGTCAAATAAGGAAATGGGAGTGGGGAAGGGGCAGAGAGCTGAGCCGAGCCAGCGATACTAGTAAGGAAGGGAGGTCCACGAGGGCACCACCTACTGTGTACGGATCTATCACAAACGGACGTTTACTTGATTCAACCACTCACCGCAGCACTCACGTACCATACGACCATAAACGCGGCGGAAACTACCCCGCCCACAATGCACCGCGACGGCGCGGCCGCGGAGGCCTGGCTGAGCCAGAAGCAGGCCTTCCGCCCGGCCTGACGGCAAGAAAAAGGCGACTCTGAATCTTTTACTGGCAGGAGGGGGCACGAGCGGCTGCTGAAGGCGCCTACTACATTCAGGGAGACTTTAGGGCTTCCACATATCCGCCATGAACAATGAAAAGAAACTGTGAAATTAGAAAGCTCGTCCCTCGAACCGGAAGAGCCAAAGGACTTCCTGGATCACGTGGCGCACAAGTGCCAAAGGGCCAAGATGAAATAAAATTTGATGAAAGATGAAATAAGATGAAAATAAATTTCAAGATGAAAATATATTTCAAGATGAAAATTAATTTACAGAAAATAAATTTACCTGTATTTGTGCTTTCTCCTCCCCTTCACTCCTTCTGCGCCTTTAAAATACAGCGTGGTGAAGCTGGAAAGCTGCCTTAAGGAGGCTCCCTCTCCGTTTCTTTCACGTCTGCTCTCCCTGCTGTTAGCGTGATCGCCGTATTCTCCGCAGTGGTTACGGTGATCGATTTGGCCGGGTTAGCCGACTTCCGCCCGCGTCCAAGATGGCGATTAAGCGGCCTTCATAACCTTTACGGGGCTGGGCAGTGTTGACGCCGGAGCTGGCAGGGGGTGGAGCGGTTAGTAAACAGCAAATGCGGGAACTGCTGGGCCGGAGTCAGCCATGGACTGGAAAGAAATTCTTCGCCGGCGGATAGCGACGCCCAACACCGGTCCAAACAGTGAGTTTGGGAGGGGCCGCCCGCAGAGAGAGCCAGGCCCTAAACGCCGGGAGGTAGGGGGGAGGATGGATGGGGAGGAGCAGCACCTGGGAGCCGTGTCTTTCGCTTCGGTAAAACCTCTCCTGACAAAGGAGGCTGACTGGGATGTGGTTTAGGGATCCAGAGAGTTTTGGGTTTTTTGTTTTTGGGTTTTTTTTTTTTGCGGTACGCGGGCCTCTCACCGTCGCGGCCTCTCCGGTTGCGGAGCACAGGCTCCGGACGCACAGGCTGAGCGGCCATGGCTCACGGGTCTAGCCGCTCCGCGGCATGTGGGATCTTCCCGGACCGGGGCACGAACCCGCGACCCCTGCATCGGCAGGCGGACTGTCAACCACTGCGCCACCAGGGAAGCCCTCAGAGAGTTTTGACCGACACTTCGCTGGGAAGGGATTTGCGGGAATGAAAAGCTACCTTAGCCATGCACTTGCATGGTCCTGACCTAGACTTGTGAGGGATAATTGAGAGTCCTGGCGCCATCAACCCTTTGATCCTATTAGAACCTATAATCCATTACCCCTACCGCCTTTTTATTGTCACACTTTTCACTTCCCTCCTTATCCATTTTAGACTTAATAATCCATTTTTCCTTATCTCTTTCCCTCTGCGTCACGTTTGTTAATCAACCTGGTTAAAACTATCTTTACTGTTTCACAACTGCATCCAGGACAGCTGAAAGTAGTTAGAGAAAAACGAAACCTTGGTGAATTTCCTGACTTCTAATTCATGTCCACTAACCTAAAGTAGGTGTTTCAGTCATTCATTTACACTTCTTCCGCGTTACCCTAGACATTCGCTCTCTTACACTCTAAGGCAGTTCCTTCTCATCTCCCAAACCTCTAATCCTCAGTATGTCCTATCTACTCCTTACCTTTAGCTGATGAACTAGTATATATATTTGAGAAAGTAGAAGCAATCAAAGAGGAATGTCACCTGTTCCCATTTACCATTTCTGTCAGCCCCCCCGCACTCCCCACCCACTATAGGCAACCGTGCACTCTGCCTTCACTGTTAAAATGGTGAACTGGCCAACAGTCCCTGTACTCCAACGCTGGATCGCGTTTCTTTCTTTTATTCACTGACTTCACTCTGGCCTTATCCTCTCCTTTATACACCATCAAATTTTCTTTCTCTACTGGTTCATTTTCATCAGCTCTGACAAACATGCTGTAATATCCCCCATCATTTAAAAAAAAAATCATTTGATCTCACAACCCCCTCCAGCTTTTGCTACTTTTCTCCGCACCCCTTATAGGAAAACTTCTAGGAAAATTTACCTGTACTTGTGCTTTCTCCTCCCCTTCACTCCTAAACCCACTCCATCGCATGTCTGTTATCTGGATAACCTAGGCTATAGCAGTAAACAGAAATCCTTGTCCTTGTAGAACTTACACTTTAGTGTTGGCAGAGATGATAAAATAGTAAGTAAATCGTATAGGTTTTACTTCTGTTGAAGGCTATTTCTTTCATCAGTGTGCTAGACCCCATTTTTGCCTCCTCAAGGATGTACTCCTACAGTCATCCTCTGTCTCCTGCATCATGAGATTTTCTCTCATTCACTCCCATCAGCATATGAACATGGTGGTATTTCTCCCACCTTAGAGAAACTTTCTTAACTTCCACCTGTAGCTATGCCTCGTTATAGCAACACTTGTTAAAAGAGTTGTTGGTTGAATCTGTCGTTGTCTCTGATTCCTGCTTGTCATGATCGTCAGTGATCTTCACATTGTTCCAGTGCTCAGTTGTCCTTATTTTACTTGACCAGCCAGCAGCCCCTGCCAGGAACATAGTAGGTCACTCCCTCCTCCTACACATACTTTCTTCTCTTGGTTTCTGGGAGACACACTCTCTTAGTTTTCCTACTACCTCACCAGTCATCCCTTCTCAGTCTTTGCTTTTTCTTCCTCTTCCTCCCAAGAACTTAACATTTGAGGGCCCAAGGCTGAGGCCTTGGTCAGTGTCTATTCTCTGTCTACACTCACCTTCTTATGATTTTAAATAATGTCTATTTGCTAATGTCTCCCAAATGTATACCTCTAGCCTGGACCTCATCCCAAATTCGAGGTTCATATATCTATCAATAATTGTCTACCTGACATGGCCACTTGGATCTAACATCTTAATCTTGTCTGAAATTGAACTCCCACTCTCCTTCCTAACTTGCTTGCTCGTGGTTTTCCCCATCTTAGTTGCCGACAATCGCATCTACTCAGGTCAAAACCTTTGGAGACATCTTTGACTGCTCTCTTTCTCCAAAACCCACATCCAGTGTGTCAGCAAATCCTGGGACTAAAAAGAAAATATATCCAGAATAAATTTACTCCTAGCCACCTCCATTGCAGCCACCCTGGCCCACGCCACCGCCATCTGTCACCTGGATTACTGCATTAGCCTCTTAATTCCTTCTGGTGGCTCTCACCCTCATCAGAATGAAAGCCAAGGTCTTTCCAAAGGCCTAGTGGCCTGCCCCCCCATTATCTGGTGTCCCTCATCTCCTGCTATTCCCTCTGGCTCATTCTGCTGCAACTGCACTGGCTGCCTCCCTCTTCCCTGCACACACCAGGGACACTCCCATTTTCGTGCGTTGGCACTGGCTGTTCCTTCTTCCTGGAATGCAGTTCCCCCTGGATATCTGGATAGGCAGCTTCCTCACCTTCATTTTTTTTTTTTTTTTTTTTGGTCGATTTTATCTCAGTGAGAGAGTCAGTATCCCTGACACTGTTGAAAGCTGCATGTGTGTATGCACTCATCCACTCACACATATACTTGTGTATCCCTAGAATAGTTGAATGATGTAATTAAAGTGACTCTTGGGATTTGGGCTCAGGTGATTGGATGATAGTGGGACCACTTACTGAGATGGAAATATGGAATTAGAAGAAGAGTAGTAAGGTGAGGGATAGGGAAAGTTATTCTAGGTATGTTGGAGCATGAGGATGAAAATGTTTTGTTTTGAATGCGTGAGTTTAGTGCAATGTCTGGGTTAGTGACATAGGTTTGGGGCTTAGAGGTTAAACTATGAAAGTTGAAATGATAGAGGAAGAAGATTAAGAAAAAAGAAGAGGGACTTCCCTGGTCGCGCAGTGGTTAAGAATCTGCCTGCCAATGTGGGGGACACGGGTTCGAGCCCTGGTCCGGGAAGATCCCACATGCCGCGGAGCAACTAAGGCTATGCTCCACAGCTACAGAGCCTGTGCTCTAGAGCCCGCGAGCCACAGCTACTGAGCCCACGTGCCACAACTACTGAAGCCCGTGCGCCTAGAGCCCGTGCTCTGCAACAAGAGAAGCCACCACAATGAGAAGCCTGCGCACCACAACGAAGAGTAGCCCCTGCTCGCCACAACTAGAGAAAGCCCACGTGCAGCAACAAAGACCCAACACGGCCCAAAATAAATAAATTTATTTAAATAATAATAATAAATAAAATAAAAGTGGATCTATGTATATATATAACTGATTCACATTGCTATACAGCAGAAACTAACAAAACATTGTAAATCAACTGTACTCCAATAAAAATTGGAATAAAGACAGACAATAAGTAGATCAGTTAAATAAAAAAAGAAAAAAGAAGAAATAGCCATAAAATAGGAGAATCAACAGAGTGTGGTCCCATAGAAGCTACAAAAAGTTTAGAATCATGGACAGTATCAAATTTAAGAGAGAAATCAAGGACAGGTGTGTCCATTAAACTAAACAATTAGGTCACATGTTGCCATGGCAGTTTCCATAGAGTGGCAGGATTGCATAAAGAGATAGTGAGAGGTAAGAAAGTAGAGATCACCAACACAGGCCTTTCATTTGAGAAAGTGGATGAGGAAGAAGGAATCATGTGTGGCAACAGGTAGAAAGGAAGGAGTTTTGCGGAGGAGATGGGACAATGAGGGGTTAGCCTTGGGTGAGAGAAGAGCTACGTTTTCCCCTGAAACTGGCAGGAAGAACGTAAGATGCAGATTTGATACCTTCCTGTCCTCCCACTCCACTTAGATGTTTGTGGGTATCCATGCCCAGTAGACTCAGTTGTTGGTGAACTGGGTGGGATTCTCATCTGTTGAGGGTGAACACAGGGGGCTTGAGGAATGTAGTGAAAGTCTGGAGCAGTCAGTCACCAAGAGGACATCAGGCGCAAATAAAATATGTATTGGTGGTTTGGGGAGGCTGAGTTATTAGTAACCGTGAAATAAATTTGTGGGACCAAATATTTGCAAAATTTGGCAGTTTTCTCCAGCACCATTGAGCATTAGTAAACAGATTATAAAATTGGTCCAAGGTTAAAAATTAACAAGGCAGATATGGCAGAAACGCAGGCAGGAGTTTCGGGGAACAACTACACGCGTGTTGAGAAAAAAGTGAGACCAAGAAGAGGAAAAACTTTTGAGAAAACAGATCACAGAATTGAAGATCTCAATGAGGCTGAAGTGCAGTGAGGTTTTGGTAACCATAAGCTTGTTTTCTATGTCTGAGTCTCTCTGTTTTGTAAATAAGTTCATTTGTATCTTTTTTTTTCATATTCCGCATATAAGCGATATCATATATTTGTCTGACTTCACTTAGTTTGATAATCTCTAGGTCCATCTATATTGCTGCAAATGGCATTATTTCATTCTTATGATGGATTAATATTCCATTGTATATATATACCACATCTTCTTTATCAATTCATCTGTCAATGGACGTCTAGGTTGCTTCCATGTCTTGGCTATTGTTAATAGTGCTCCAGTAGTGAACATTGGGGTGCATGTATCTTTTCAAATTATAGTTTTCTCCATATATATGCCCAGGAGTGGGATTATAGGATCATATGGTAACTCTATTTTTAGTTTTTTAAGGAACCTCAATACTGTTCTCCATAGTGGCTGTATCAATTTAAATTCCCACCAACAGTGAAAGAGGGTTCCCTTTTCTCCACACCCTCTCCAGCATTTATTATTTGTAGCCTTTTTGATGATGGCTATTCTGACTGGAGTGAGGTGATACATCATTTTAGTTTTGATTTGCATTTCTCTAATAATTAGCAATATTGAGCATCTTTTCATGTGCCTGTTGGCCATGTGGATGTCTTCTTTGGAGAAATGTCTATTTAGATCTTCTGCCCATTTTTTGATTGGAATGTTTGGTTTTGTTGGGTTTTTTGGGGTTTTTTTTTTTTGGTATTGAGTTTTATGAGCTGTTTGTATATTTTGGAAATTAATCCCTTGTTGGTCTCATTGTTTGCAAATGTTTTCTCCCATTGTGTAGGTTGTCTTTTCGTTTTGTTTATGGTTTCCTTTGCTGTTCAAAAGCTTTTAAGTTTAATTAGGTCCCTTTTGTTTTTATTTCCAATACTCTAGGAGATGAATCCAAAAAGATACTGCTGCGATTTATGTCAGAGTGGTCTATGTTTTCTTTTAGTAGTTTTATAGTCTGTGGTCTTACATTTAGGTCTTTAATCCATTTTGAGTTTATTTTTGAATATGGTGTTAGAGAATGTTCTAATTTCATTCTTTTACGTGTAGCTGTCCAGGTTTCCCAGCACCACTCATGGAAGAGACTGTCTTTTCTCCATTGTATATTCTTGCTTCCTTTGTCCTAGATTTATTGACCCTAGGTGCATGGGTTTATTTCTGGGCTTTCTATCCTGTTCCATTGATGTGTATGTCTGTTTTTGTGCTAGTGCAGTGAGGTTTTGAATAACAACCAGAAGGAGAGAAAATTTTTGAGAGTATATTAGAGTTTAAGATTTCAGAACAGGAACAGGTAAGATCTGTGGTCTTTCTGAGTGAACAGAGTGCAGTAGAGGTGGAAGCCTTCAGAGTTGAGGGGGCACCTTTACCCACCTAAATGTTTATTCTTCCATAATGATTGCAGGTGAAGAAAGCTGTGCACCAGTCTCATGGTTCAAGGTGGAGGAATTGCTAAATGAGATGGCCATCTGCCAGCAGCAAGCAGGTTGGGTAATAGCACCCTGAGGTGTGAACTTCAGATAGGTAGAGGAATAGTGACTATGACACTGAAACTCCCATGAGGTCAAGGGCTGTGCCTGCTTTCTCGCTGCTCTAGCCCCAATGTCTAGTGCAGCGCTCTGTTTGGAGTAGGTGCTCAGTGAGAACTTTTGATTGAATGAATTAGAACATGTCAGGTCTATAAGAGAGGCAATGACTTGAGAAAGAGACAAGTATAGTGATAAAAATAAGCGGAGGGAGCATCTGAGAACTGGAAGAAGATGTAGAGGAGGCTGTTTCCGTTGAAGATAGTGATTCTTGGTATTTCAAGAAAGTTAATATAGATGCTTAGTGTCTAAGTACAATTGTGAAGGCCTTTTTGGTACTGTAATTAGACCATAGTGTATAGATGTCTTGAAAAAAATATTGTTTGATTTTAAAAGTGCTTTCCCCTCCTTAACGTGTTTTGTTACCAGAAAAAAAAAGTGAACAAGAATTAAAAGATGAAGAAATGGATTTATTTACCAAGTATTACTCAGAATGGAAAGGAGGTAGAAAAAACACAAATGAATTCTATAAGACCATTCCCCGGTTTTATTATAGGGTAAGTGGTATCTAAGCAAATGTCTTGCAGAGTTTGTAAATGAAATGTAATTTTTCAAATGGGATTAAAAATCTTATATTTTATAAATAAACAAATTGATTATATTTTAAATTTTGTACATTTATTGTTTCATTCTAGTTGACCTTATTATTTTTGACCTGATTAAATCTTGGTTTTTCATATAAGTAGGTATAAAAACACAAAGTTGTTATTTGCCACTTTTTTTGAACTGTAGGCTTTTTCCTTCCTCCTAATTTTTATTATGGATGTTAGTAGTAGGTATTCTTTTGGATTATGTTGCCAGGCTTTCTATAAGACTTAGATTTACTTGGCTGATCACAATTTTTAACTTTGTCTTTTACTCATAAGGTGTAAAATGTTTTGCTCAAGGCTAAACTGAAAAATAGATTGAGAGTGGAAAACAAATTTTAAGAGTTATACTTAATTATATGTTTCCTTGTGCCAAAATGGTAAAGAAGGCTTTGAGGAGGGTTATAGATAAAACAGTAAGACTTTAAGAAAGATATTTACAGCTGAAATTGAAGGCTTCTGAAAAGAATAAGTCCTATTTAGTATTATGGGAAATGTAACTACTATAGAAAAGTTAACTTTGGAATTTTAGCTGAATATCTCTTAAACCTGTTACCTCCTAAACTCAATTAATTACAACATTATTTGCAAAGAAAGTAAATATTTTGTTTTGCTTGCATCAAGGAGTGAGGTAGATTATCCAGATAATTTTAACTTATTTCTTCAAGTACAAACTTTTTTGTACTTGTGTACATGTGAACCATTTTACTGGAAACTTTTTTGTAATACTATATGTCTCCCAGACTTTTAAGAATTATATGACTAATCCACGTTTGTCATGGAAAAGAGAAAAAATAGGTAAAGTTGATATTTTCCCATAACATTGCCCAGAGATGTAAATAAACATTTTTACATGAATCCTTCTACATATTTCTATATGTGTGTGTGTGTGTGTGTGTGTGTGTGTTTAACAAAAATGGGGTCACATCATATTGCTGTTGCTTTTTTGCATTTCACACTTTCTTAATCAGAGGCAGTTAGACAACTGAGAATTTTTTATAGTCTCGGGGAGTGGGAAGAGGACTGCCATTTATTGAGTGTCTACGTACTTCAGAGCATTTTATATTCATTATTTCATGTAATCAGGATTGTGAAAGCATTATCTTACTAACCCAGGAACAGCCCTCAGATGCTGACATTACTCCATTCCCAGGACTCAACTTTCCTGTATTTCTAGTACCAACCATCCCCTTGTGTTTTCTGAGGGAATCCCCTTTTCCCCCTTTTCCATCTCTTCTCTGACCTCTTCCAGATCCCAAATGGTTTCTGGTCTGCAGATGTGGATTTGTGGGATGTTCTTTCCCTTGTTTCTTCTTCCTCTACTTCCACTCCACTGCTTTAGAGAAACCACCTGTCATCTTTGGTCACCACTTCTCTCCTTGGCTGGTTAGCTGGTTGACTAGCCACTGGAGCACAATCCCAGTCTCAGCCCCAGCCTCACCTCCTAATGCATATTCCTTCTCCATCCCTTTTGATGGGAGGGATGGCATCTTAGTTCTTAGAAATAAAAAGTGAAAACCATAGCCCCCAATTTGGACTGTGGGTTACTTAGCTACATTTAATGGGGCAAAGTTACAGAAAAGTAAGAAGAAATCCTCAAAGCAAATTGTTTGAAGTTGTTAGAATGAGTCATTTTAAAGCCCTGCTTAAGGAAATCACCACAGGAGGACGAACCTCTGCTTTGGAGGCCAACTAGTAGACATCGGCTAATTATCTCTAGGAAGTAAGGTGACCCAGTCTCAAAAAGCATACTTGGCTAAAACTGTCGCTCTTCAGCCAATCCTAATTTAGTTCTTTATTATCTAAGGTTACAATGGGAACAGTGCTCTACAAATATAAAATGAAACTTGAGCTACATTGAGAAAATAGAAAAAGTGGTGGTCATAAAGTAAAATAAGAGCATGACATTCGGATACATTTAGTTTGGGGATGGTTATCCTACGTTGAACATCTGTCATAGTACTTTACTCCTAGCAGTCACTAGGAAATAGCATTAAAGTCTACTTAATTGGGAGAGGTACCTAACTAGCCAGTGATGGAAATGAGATGGAGAAGAGAAAATACACTAAATCCCTGATGTCAGAAGACCCGGATTCAAATTTTGTTACTTTAGTTGCACAACTTTGAGCAAGTCATTAACATTAGGTGTGAAATTGAGGGGACAGAGGAGTACAGGGAACCAAACCAAACAACTCATAAGAAATTAAGACAGACTTGGACTCTGAAGATTTAAATCTTTAGTCTGGGACTGGCTAACTGCATATGTATTCTTGATAAAGTCATCCATCTCTTGATTTCCTCACCTCTAAATTGAGTATGATGAAATGCATCTCACAGGGCTAGTAGGATTAAATTAGAATGAGTGTATTGATGCCTGATATATTATGGGCACATACTAAATGTTGTGTTTAATTTTTAAGTAAACCTGTATGGATCTAAATAAAGAAACTTGGGCTAGATGGTTAGCCTTTTCCAGGCAGAACTGGCTTCACTGATCACTGAATTCTCTGTGGATCTCTTTTTATTAAATGAACTTTTTAAATAAATGATGACCTAAAATTAAGCAAGATTGAGATACAAAAAGTAATTTTGAGACAGTAGTATACATAGTTTTTTGAAGCCAAATACATTTTACATAACCCAATAGTCTAGAATTTAAGTGTAGAAATTAACTCTACAGTGTATTTTTAGCTGCCAGCTGAAGATGAGGTCTTACTACAGAAATTAAGAGAAGAATCCAGAGCCGTCTTTCTGCAAAGGAAAAGCAGGGAACTGTTAGATAATGAAGAATTACAGGTAAGAATGGAATAAAAGGTTGCTTTGGAGGTTCACCATTTCTTATTTGTACTACATGTGTCATGTGGGATCTTGGGGTGCCTAAATGGAGCCAGTAGTGCAGTGACTGAAAGCACAGGCTCTGTAGCGATGGTTCCCACCAGAATCAGCTGCAAAGCTTGTGTGTCCCAAGGATAGTTTTGTATTGTTTTTTAAAGTCCATAGGTGATTTTTTTTTTTTTGCGGTACGCGGGCCTCTCACTGTCGTGGCCTCTCCCGTTGCGGAGCACAGGCTCCGGACGCGCAGGCTCAGCAGCCATGGCTCACAGGCCCAGCCGCTCCGCGGCATGTGGGATCTTCCTGGACCGGGGCACGAACCCGTGTCCCCTGCATCGGCAGGCGGACTCTCAACCACTGCGCCACCAGGGAAGCCCTCCATAGGTGATTTTAATGTGTGGCCAAAGTTGAGAACCACTACTGTAGGGAGTAATATTAAGAAGACTATCATCTCCTATTATCCTTTTGATTACTAATAACATGATAAAAAATAGCTAGCATTGGACTTCCCTGGTGATCCAGTAGTTAAGACTCCACGCTTCCAATGTAGAGGGTGTGGGTTCGATCCCTGGGCAGGGAAGTTCTGCATGCCATGTGACATGGCAAAAAAAAAAATAAATAAATAGCTAGCATTTATTGAGTGTTTACTAAGTTCTAAAATTTTCATATACTGTTCCTCTTTAATCTGTGTAACTATATGATGTAGACACTGTTATCCTTACTTTACAGATGAGAATTGAAACAGAAACTTTAAGTCTACTGTCCAAGATCACAGAGCAGGGCTGGGATTTAAACCCTTGCATTTTGACCCTACAGTAGTCTATCACTTTAATGGAAATAACACATTTAACTACGTTTTTAAATTTTGTGCAGTTGATTATAACATCTTAATTTCTGCAATTCTCCTAAGAACTTATGGTTTTTGCTGGACAAGCACCAGACACCACCCATGATTGGAGAGGAAGCAATGATTAATTATGAAAATTTTTTAAAGGTTGGTGAAAAAGCTGGACCAAAGTGCAAGTAAGAATAATATGATTAACAAAGGAGTATGTTATGTTAAGCATTTTAAATGCCTCAAGTAAATGTTAATGAAAATTTAAGTCAATAATATGATAATTTAAGTCAGCTTTTCATTAAACTAATAAAGTTTAATAAAATTATTTACAGTCAAGAAAATTACATTGGTATAAAGTTATTAAAAGAAATAATATAGCTTATTTACAGCATTATAGGTCCTCATTCTTAAGACAATAGAATTAAAGATGTATGGCTTAACATTTTCAGTTTTGAACTATAGTTCTCACTTTGATTTTTTTCCCACCACTTTGATTTTTAATTGTTTGAATTTATGCTGTTGTCTGCTAAATCATACAGAAGTCATTTTTATATTACATTGGCAGATGATTTAATCTTTATTTCCTTTCCTTAGGCAATTTTTCGCAGCAAAAGTCTTTGCTAAACTCCTTCATACAGATTCTTATGGAAGAATTTCCATCATGCAGTTCTTTAATTATGTCATGAGAAAAGGTGATTTCATTTTCATTGTACTTGAACTCCTTCTATCTGGGAATCAAGTAGGTTTCCAGTCAGTGCTTTTATAGTATCCCTTCCATGTCAAACAACTCTTAGTAAATTTGAATAACAGAATTCTTGTCTTTTGACCAAGATTTGTTTTCCTATTATTATGATTCTCTCCTGGAACTTACTAGAGCTGAAAGTTTCTACCATACATTTGGGTTCATTATTATAAAAAACAAACAAAACAAAAGCCTCATGTATCTTGAAGATACTAGCTAACTAGATATATCAAAAGCTGAGGGGGCTTCCCTGGTGGTGCAGTGGTTGAGAATCTGCCTGCCAATGCAGGGGACACGGGTTCGAGCCCTGGTCTGGGAAGATCCCACATGCCGCGGAGCAGCTGGGCCCGTGAGCCGCAATTACTGAGCCTGCGTGTCTGGAGCCTGTGCTCCGCAACAAGAGAGGCCACGATAGTGAGAGGCCTGCGCACCGCAATGAAGAGTGGCCCCCGCTTGCCGCAACTAGAGAAAGCCCTTGCGCAGAAATGAAGACCCAACACAGCCATAAATAAATAAATAAATCAAAACTGTCAACAAGTAAAAATAAATAAACACTAAAAAAAAAAAAAAGCTGAACCAAGAGTTTTAATGGATGGTTATTTGAAATACTTTAATTCACTGGTAATTTTATTTCGCCAATATATTACAGGTTGAGTTGCCTGAGAGGATAGTTTCAAACTCACAACTGTAGCATCATCTCAAGGAGTATTTATTAAACAAGTTGGAATTGTTATGATTCCTATAAGTTCCATAATGACCTGTCAAGTCCTGTGTGTACGAGCTTTAATATTTGGTTGTGGTAATTAACCTCAGTAGAATAAAAGCTGCTTCATTAAAGGCATAATATCAGAACTCCTGTTTTGGTGGAACACCAGTATTCTCAAGGGCATCAGCTTTACTGTCACTTTAGGCATGGTAGAATTGTTGATATCTGCGGTTAATTCTATGGTATATTTATTTTGTTTCAAACAATTTTTGGATTAATGAGATAAGTAATACATGTGAGAAAAATATGTTTATAGAGTCATTAAATTAGCTTGTCTCTCTAATCTATCTCCTTTTATGCATATATATATATATACACTAAAGGATAAATCTTAATAATTATATTTCATTTTCTTTTTTATTGTCAGTTTGGCTTCATCAAACAAGAATAGGCCTCAGTTTATATGATGTTGCTGGACAAGGGTATCTCCGGGAATCTGTAAGTATTAACCTACTTTAATAAATGCTAGACACCAAAATGCTAAACAGTAGTTATCACTGGGTGTTGAGATTACAGATAATTCTTATTTTGTTTTTGTTTCTCTGCTTTGTTTGTTTTTACAAATAACGTGTTACTAAAGAACTTTTTAAGTGTATATTGGTCACAAAAATTCCCTTCTAAATTCTTTTTCTCCAACCTTTAAAGAAAAAAAAGCCTTTTAAAGGAGAAGAAAAGAATGTAATGTTTTAACTGGATTAAAAATCATTGAAGAAACAGTGAAAAACTTTTGGTTATTCATGAGTGTTATCAGTGTATGACTGTTTTAAAATGTAAGGGCCAGTAGTTTTTCCTTTTTTAGGAAATATAAGAAAAATAATGTGACTATAGTCCCACCTGCAGGTTTGGGTTGTAAGGTCTGTTACCAAGAGGCTATTTATTTCCCATTAGGCACTAATTTGGTTATCAACAGGTTATCAACAGAGAATTATAGCCTCATGATCCAAATCACTATTCTTGTAAGTGTGGGTATTTCAATTATATGGGGACTTCCCTGGTGGTCCAGTGGTTAAGACTCCGAGCTTCCAAGGCAGGGGGCCCAGGTTCGATCCCTGGTCGGGGAACTAAGATCCCACATGCTGCGCAGCGTGGCAAGCAAGCAAATAAATAAATCAATCAATCAATCAATCTATATCTTCTTTTCAGCTCAGGCTTTTTTTCCCAAATATATACAAAGGGGTAAGGGAGTTATGCATAAATATGAACCAAGTTAATTAATCACTTAAATAAATATTCAGATATAAAATTTAAAGAGATGTAAATTCCCTGTTATAGTTTATGTTTCCTGTTATAATTTGTTGCACTCTGTTTTATCCAGATTTCTATAGATAGAATCTGTTAGCTCATACTGGATATTTACACTTAAAAACCTAGGGCCACAGTATAATTCTTGTCCTTTAAGGTTCAGATCAGCTTGACAGTAAAAGGTTCTTGCAAGATGTATTGAACAGTAGTTGATACTTACTCAGGTCAGATATTGGAGTACTTCTATAGCTCTCAGAATTCTTGTCAGCCATTAGTTGGTTTACAAAACGAACTTTTCTTGCCTCTTCCCATGAATGGAAACAAAAATTGAAAGAAGAATGGGAGGAAGAGAGAGAAAAGCAACAGTATATCTCTGTAGTTGTGTTTAAAAGGGAGTAATGTTCCCTTCTCTCAATGAAAGAAAACATTTCTCTCAAAGAAAAGAAGTAACTCTCCTAACCTTGGCACTTTGCCTTTTGAAACCAGATTTTGTGTCTCCCTTATTTAAAAGACAGTAATTTCCAGAGCCAACATCTGTAATTTGAGTAGTATAGGCAAACTCTCATTCACTTACTAAATCTTATTAAATAAGCAATTACCAAACACTTATTTGTGCCAGGTACATTGCTAAGCCTTACTCTTATGGTGCTTTTTTCCTAGCAGAGTGGGGAGGCAGACACTAAATTATCAGCAACATGATTTCAAAGAGTGACAAGTTCTAAGGAGAAAATAGGGTACTAGGAAAGTGTATGACT
Source organism: Globicephala melas (assembly GCF_963455315.2). Taxonomy (NCBI): domain Eukaryota; kingdom Metazoa; phylum Chordata; class Mammalia; order Artiodactyla; family Delphinidae; genus Globicephala; species Globicephala melas. Next base: position 114,256,132 of record NC_083315.2, on the reverse strand, counting down.
GGGGTTGGGGAACTATTTTAGATAAGATGGAAGAGGTGCCTCTTTGAGATAGTGATTGAGTTTTAGCCATGAAGGATGAGAAAGAAGCCAGCCTTATGAAAATGTAATACAGAAGGAACAGCAAGTTCAGTGTCCGCAAGGCACAGTTAAACCTGACCTGTTCTAGGAGCAGAAGGAAGCCAGTGTGGCTGGAGCATATGAGCGAGGGTTAGAGTGACAGGAGGTGAAGTTGGAGAAGTAGGCAGGGCCACATATTGGGTTGTTAGACCATGATAAAGAGTTTGGATTTTATATTGAGACTAATGGGAAGACATCAGAATTTTTTTTTTTTTTTTTTGCGGTACGCGGGCCTCTCACTATTGTGGCCTCTCCCGTTGTGGAGCACAGGCTCCGGATGCGCAGGCTCAGTGGCCATGGCTCACAGGCCCAGCCGCTCCACGGCATGTGGGATCTTCCCGGACCGGGGCACGAACCTGTGTCCCCTGCATCGGCAGGCGGACTCTCAACCACTACGCCACCAGGGAAGCCCAGCCATCAGAATTTTTAAGCTGAATCTGTCAGGATATGGTTTACATTTTATTTTATTTATTTTTTGGCCATGTGGCTGTGGGATCTCAGTTCCCCGGCCAGGGATTGAACCCTGGCCACGGCAGTGAAGTTCCGGGCTCCTAACCACTAGACCACCAGTGAACTCCCTGGTTTACATTTTTAAAAATTACTGGATGTGTGGAGAACGAATTGTAAAGAGCCTAGAGTCAAAGAAGAAATAATTAGGAAATTACTCTGGTTGTCCAGGTGAGAGATGATAGTGGCCCAGACCAGGGTGATGTCTGTAGAAGCCAGTAATAGATTAATTTAGTATATATTTTGGACACACACACCCCAACAATGACAAAAAGTTGCTGCTGGATTAGATTTTGGGGGTAAGGGGTGGGGGCCTTGGTGAAGAAAAGGTAGGAACCAAGTTTAACTTTTTTACTTTGAATAAATGGTGGAATAGGGGAATATGGGTGAGGACCAGGGTTGGGGATAATAAGAGTCCAATTTTGGACACACCATGTTTGAGATGCCATCTGTTCTACAACTAAATTATAAAGTGTCTCAAATGAACTAGAAGCATTATACTTTACAATGGATAAAGCAAAAGTAATGAAATTATTAAAATAAATATAAGAAACCATGAGAGGCTTTTAAATATGTAATCTTGGAATAGGGAAAGCCTCTCTAAGTATGACAAAGCTCAGAAGTCTAAAAAAGTCTAAAAAAGTAAGTTCAGCTAAATTTTTAAAAATCTGAGAGCAAAGACCATCATAAACAAAGTTAAAAGAAAACAACAAGCCAAGAAAAATATCTGAAACTCAGTCACAAATGAATTTATTTCATCATTCATATAGTTTTAATACTGAATAATTTTTAGGACTGAAATTATATTCCAGTATCTCATGAAGAAACAAGATCAGACATTTAACCCTTTCAAGTTTTATTTTGTTTTGTTCTTTCAGGATTTAGAAAACTACATATTGGAACTTATCCCTACTTTGCCACAATTAGATGGGCTGGAAAAATCTTTTTACTCCTTTTATGTTTGTACAGCAGTTAGGAAGTTCTTCTTCTTTTTAGACCCTCTAAGAACAGGTAAAAGAAAATCTTATCTAACTTAGATATTATAAGATTATCATTACTTCTAAATCTCAATAACTAGAGAAAAGTCTTTAAAATGTTATTTATTTTCCTAACATGTTATTGCCGTTAGTATATAAATCTTTTGACATGTAGATCTTTTGATTTACTTGTGCCAACCATAATCAGCTCTGTGACAGTGGGTATATCACCTAACCTTTTTACAATGTTTTCATCTCTAAAATGAAGTATATTCTCTCCAGATCTAAGAAGCCAGGTATTCTGATATAATTTGCTATCCCTGATAGGTAATATACTGGAGCATTATTCTTTTTGATCAAAAATATGAATTGGGAGGTAGGAGGACCATTTAGCCATGATGTGTTTTTCTCATTTTCAAGTTAACTATCCTATATGAGGATCAGATTTGTAAATTTTGCCTCATTCACAGTACATTTATCAACTATTCTAACGTGCTAGGCTTAAATACATGTGTCTGGGACAGAGGCCCAAATCAAAGCCCCTTCTGTCCTTGAAAATGCAGCTGTGAGTCCATCACAGAATGGGGTAGCTGTCAGTTTTTTTAAACGCCTCCATTATAGGCACACACACATCTTTTTCCTTGGAAATTTACGCAATAATAATAGCCAACAGTTTTGACTGTTTATTATGTACTAAGTACTGTGCTAAGCATTTTACATAGATTCTTTCATTTTCTTCTCATAACTCCATTAGGAAGGTATTATTACCCACATTTTATGTGTGAAGCAACTAAGACTTAGATGGATTGCATGTCTAGGAGTGGCATTTAAATCCCATCTCTCTTAACCACGCCTCTATACTGCTTTCTATTCCAGAACCTGCAAAGGAAAACTGGAAGCAGACTCCTTATTTGACTACTGACAGTATCATATCCATAACCACAAAAAAATTAACACAACTTTTTTTGGAATCTGGTCTCAATGTAATTTTGGAATTTCTCAATTGGATGTATATAGTTGGGGGTATATAGGTAGACATACCTATATGAGATTTTATTAACTATTCCCTGCAGATTTCCCTTTTCACAGAAATACATAGTAAGGACTTTGGAGCATGAGAGCTAGGAAGTTTAAAATATCAATTGTGCGGTTACTCTTCTAAAATAATACTTTTATAAAATTGAGTTGCTCTTGTTTTTAAAATTAAGTTATTGTGTTTATGTTCTTTAAAGGGAAGATAAAAATTCAAGATATTTTAGCATGCAGCTTCCTAGATGATTTATTGGAGGTAAATATGTTTTTAAACTACTTAATTATATCACTTCACAGTTGCTATCTTCTAATTATGTCTCTATGCTCATATAGTTAAGGGATGAGGAACTGTCCAAGGAGAGTCAAGAAACAAATTGGTTTTCTGCTCCTTCTGCCCTACGGGTGTATGGTATGTTCCTATAGTAATGCTATAATTTGAATTATCCGTTCCTCAGTTAATGTTTCATTAACTGGAGTTCAAAGGACAGTTTTATACATAGCCTAATTTACCTTAAGATCAAAGTATTCTAATTTCCTTAAGAGCTTATATTCTAGATTATTAAATTTTACTTGTTTAAATACCAGCATTTTATATTTTTGTCACTCTTATTTAAGTTAGTACATTTCTAACACTTTAACATAAAGAATGTGGTTTGACTTTTTTATTGTTGACTCAGGAACATTATTATGAACATCACCTGTGATCTTGCATTGTGATAAAATGCTACTCTCAGGGTCCACAGAGGGGTGTGTTTTAGGGCCTAGTTTGCTTTTTTTCTTGAATTTCATTAGTCTGTTACATTGTCCTTTTGGGTGGTCTTGTGACTCATTTTGGCAACCTTGACCTCTGCTTTCAAGTGCCAGCATTTCAGTGATTTATGTTGGTTGACCCCTACCTCCATCTAATTTAGAATCCTAGGAAAGTTATAGAAGGTTGCAAACTGAAAACAAGTAATGATGTAAGTGAAATAGCATAAAGGCATGACCTTTATGATGAGTTTTCTTTGACTGGTTCTGGCTTAACAGTTGTTCTGATAGAGATTGCAGGGATAGCAGATGTCTACCATGACTGTAACATAATTAGTTTAAAAATCAAAATATTAACCAATAAAAATAACTTTTTGTTAGTGTTTATTCTTTTGTCTTTTAGTTAGAACTTTATTTTGGTCGTAAGTGTCTTTTGATCATCTTTCTCCCCAAGGCCAATATTTGAATCTTGATAAGGATCACAATGGCATGCTCAGTAAAGAAGAACTCTCCCGCTATGGAACAGCAACCATGACCAATGTCTTCTTAGACCGTGTTTTCCAGGAGTGTCTCACTTACGATGGAGAAATGGTAGTAGTTTAAATCTCTAAGTTTTAAAAATTTAGGCTCCCACAACTTCCAAAAGCCTTTTTTTTAAATTGAAATATAGTTGACTTACAATGTTATATTAGTTTCATGTATACAACATAGTGATTCACTGTCTTTATAGATTACATACCAAAGTTATTGTAAAATATTGACTATATTCCCTGTGCAGAGATTTCATTATTTTTTATGGCTGAGTAGTATGCCATTGTATATGTATACCATATCATCTTTATCCATTCATCTGTCGATGGACACTCAGGTTGCTTCCATATCTTGGCTAATGTAAATAATGCTGCTGTGAACGTTGGGGTGCATGTATATTTTCAAATTAGTGTTTCCATTTTCTTCAGATAAATACCCAGGAATGGAATTGCTGGATCATATAGTAGTTACATTTTTAATTTTTTGAGGAACCTCCATAATGTTTTCCGTAGTGGCTGCACCAGTTTGCATTCCCACCAGCAGTGTATGAGGGTTCCCTTTTCTGCATATTCTTGCCAACACTTGTTAGTTATCTTTTTAATGGTAGCCATTCTGACAGGTGTGAGGTAATATCTCATTGTGGTTTTGATTTGCATTTCCCTGGTGATTAGTGATGTTGAGCATCTTTTCATCTGCCTGTTGGCCATCTGATGTCTTCTTCAGAAGAATGGCTCCTGGGCTTCCCTGGTGGCTCAGTGGTTAAGAATCCGCCTGCCAATGCAGGGGACACGGGTTCAGGCCCTGGCCCGGGAAGATCCCACATGCTGTGGAGCAACTAAGCCTGTGCACCACAACTACTGAGCCTGTGCTCTAGCGCCCTCAAGCCACAACTACTGAGCCCACGTGCCACAACTACTGAAGCCCGTATGCCTAGAGCCCGTGCTCTGCAACAAGAGAAGCCACTGCAATGAGAAGCCCACACACTGCAACGAAGAGTAGCCCCCGCTCACTGCAACTAGAGAAAAGCAACAAAGCAGCAACAAAGACCCAAAGCAGCTAGAAACAATAAATAAATAAAATAAAATAATAAAATAAATTTATTAAAAAAACAAAAAGAAGAATGACTCTTCAGGTCCTCTGTCCATTTTCTTAATCACAAAAGCCTTTTTCTTGATATGATACAGCATTATTTTCATATCAGTGTATAACAGTATCTTAAGAAGTATGAACTGATCAAATTATTTGAGATAATAATTGAGATCAAATTATTTAGAACCTTTGATCTTAAGGTAAATTTGCTTAAAAACATTACTTCCTTTATGGACTCAGGGCAAACAGAAAATTTTAATATTTTTGTTCATTTCATTGTCAGTGCACCTATTGTAGAGAAGTGTGGACTAGTAAAAAAAAAAAATCTGAAAAACAGGTAAACCCTATTGACTATTTTCATATAGATGGTTCATTCATTAAATTACCAGGTCAGAGATAGTACCACATATGCCATGATTTAATTTAAATCTAAGAATCAGGTAGTATTACTCTAAGTGGCTACCTTAGCAGCTAAAGATTTGCTAACATGCACCTGTCCTTTTATCACAACAATGCAAAATACTTGAGAAGAAAATTCTAAATAGCATTTTTAAGTCACCATTCTTGCTATTAAAAATATGTGTTAAGGATCTGATTTTTCCAAACCAATGATGCTTAAGAAATGGTCATACTGTCAGAAGAGAATCAGGGTTTTAGGTTTTATCATTTAGCTTTAATAACAGTTTTCTAAATAACACCATCGTTAGCCAACTGCAGAGGGAAAGGTGCAAAAACTCTGCTTCGTGACTCCCACAGCTGCCTACAGTTAACAGTGAGGAGCTTGGAGTATGCTAATAACCTGGTGAATAAAGAAAATCAGAAGCTACAGTTAGGCATGGAGTTTAGACCATGATGAGGCTGCATCTCTAGCTTTTTATACTACGATTTATGCAGAAAAGAATTCTTAATCTTAGCCTAAGAAAATCCTTTCCAAGATTATAAACTTTTCCAAGTGAGAATCTCCCAAGTACTTTACTTTTATTAAACATGCAGAAAAAGTAATCTGTGACTATCCCTTTTTCGTAGAGAAAGCTTTCTGTTCTGTTCGTGTCTTTTCAGCCTTCATTTGTACTCTCTTGCCCCCTTTTTGGATGAGAACAGTGTCAGATCACTGTAGAATATCTGGCACTCTTTTTTTAAATAAATTTATTTGTTTATTTTTGGCTGTGTTGGGTCTTTGTTGCTGCGTGCGGGCTTTCTCTGGTTGCGGAGAGCAGGGGCTACTCTTCGTTGCGGTGCACGGGCTGCTCATTGTGATAGCTTCTCTTGTTGCGGAGCACGGGCTCTAGGCGCGTGGGCTTCAGCAGTTGTGGCTTGCGGGCTAGTTGCTCCGCAGCATGTGGGATCTTCCCGGACCAGGGCTCGAACCCGTGTACCCTGCATTGGCAGGCGGATTCTTAACCACTGCGCCACCAGGGAAGCCACTCTGGCACTCTTAAGATGACTTTTTGGAAATCATCTGAATTAAAGTTTAAAACTAGTTCAGAATGACCACACCGAAATGAAAATACAAATTTAGTGGCAACATGCAAAGGTTAGTCACTGTCTGTCCATTTCAAAAGCCTAATGAATGAAAATTATGGCTTAACACAGCAAATCTCTCATAAGAAAATGAGCTGTGCCCCCTCAAACTGTCCTGTACAGATAAACTGCTATGTAGAATTCCTAGAAACCAACATTAAGTATATATTAAGTATGGATTTCTCGTTTCATATTTTTACAAAAATTGCCATCTTTGATTACAAACGTCTTCAAATCATCAGTCACTTGAAAAGTTAATTACAAATAAGGCCTCTAATGAATGTCATTTTCTTTTCTATAGGACTATAAGACCTACCTGGATTTTGTTCTTGCATTAGAAAACCGAAAAGAACCTGCAGCTCTGCAATATATTTTCAAATTGCTTGACATTGAGAACAAAGGATATCTGAATGTCTTTTCCCTTAATTATTTCTTTAGGGTAAGTCTCATTTGTGTAAATGTGTCTTTGTTATACAATTTGGTTTAAATTACCTACCCAATGACAATTTTATCTAACTTGGGATGTTTAAATTTAACAAAAGCGTTTTACCTAACAGATTTCAGAAGGAAATCAAGTCAGGTTTTAGTTTTGTTTTTTTCTATTTTTAAAAACATAAATGGGCTAAATCAATACTGATTTGATTAGTCGTAGAATACTAAAAAGTGTGTAAATATACGTCAGGGGCTATTAGCCAGTGGAGATACAAACATACCTGAGAAATTGTATGCTCTTGGTGATTAAAAACTAGTATGTAAAATCCTACAGAAACTTTAATTATACAGTACAGAAAAGGTAGCTCCTTTCCACAGGAGTTTTGCACATCTGGTACCTGTAGATTCTTTTAATTGCTATGCTGTAAAAAATATAAATTTAAAAATTGGCTAGAATTGTGGGCTGCATTTCAGTGTGAAACAGATTTGCTGAAATACTTATTCTGTGCCGTAGGTGGTCTCAGAGAATAACATGATGAGCTCTGAAGTGGAATTTGATTGTATTTTACCTGATAAGCATTCAGCTGCAGCAGGTGTAAATGTAGGAATGTCTTCCCTTTTAAGATAAATCCTAACACACCATTGTAAAGCAATTATACTCCAATAAAGATGTTAAAAAAAGAAAAAAAAAGATAAATCATTCCTCAGTTTGAACGGTGACTTTTCTACTTGATGGAAAGGTTTTGTACAGTAGTGTTCCATTCCATTGCCACATTTCTATAGCTAGTTTCCAGAAGACCATCCCATCTGATTTTTATATGGTTAAGATTGATAGTAAGAAGAAATTTTTTTTAAACAATAAAAATGACATTTTCACATCTTTGTCGTAAGAAGTTTTCCCCCAGAGGCTTTTTCTTTTCCACTTAAAAAATTTTTGATACTTTTAAAATAACTTTGATTTCTGAGTTTCAGAGTATATATTTCATAATTTCATGTTAAATTCCCTGAAAAGCTTTCTATTATGATTTTGTAGGTAGTAATGACTGCAGATTATTATAAGGATAAATTACAATCCCAGTATTAGAATGCATTTTTTAAAAATTGAATGCTACGTGGGCTTATATCAGTGGCTCATCTGAGAATATCACCCATCATAGGGATGTCCCCCACTTTAGGCAGACCTATTAAATGAAAATTCAGTTTTAGGAAAACAAAGTAAATATATCTTTTGGAAGCTAAATACTCAATCCCTTTTCATAAAGATTTTTTATAGTATCCTCTACTCTTTGAATATTAAATTTTATTTATTAAATACATTGAAAATATTTCATACCTTTATTTTATCAAAGTTTATTTAGGCTTGGTTGTATGGGCTAAGGTAAAAAGTTACTGGTGCTGAACCCTACAGTCCTGGACTGTTCTTAGAGCCTTTGTACATCAGTATCCCAGTGATAAAAGCTGGGCCCAGATGGTGCACTCTAGATCATTCCATCCAGGTCTCCTGCTCTAGTAGCTTCAAGTGTACTCAGATTCTCATCTGCTGCAAAGAGATGCCCTGTGCACATTCTGATATCAGTGGCACTACAGAGTAGGCACTTGGAACATATTATTTTCCAAGAATTTTAAGCTTCACATTTTCCAGTGAATGACTCCCACCTAAAACATTTGTTAGTTCAACTGCATCACAGGAGATTCTCAGGCAGTATTTTTTTGTTAAAGTTCATAAAAGAGAAGAGTTTGAGGGAGGTTTACCTCCATTTTTTCTGTCAAGTAGAAGAGAAAGTGTAGGGTGGGAGGGGAGGTGGTGGATTTGGTGCCTTAAAGAATGGTGAAGGTATGAATAGCGTTCCTGGAAAATTGGAGAAGCAGGTCATAACAGAATTGCTAGGCCTGTTAAAGGCCCATCTGGGGTTGGAGACCATTCCTATGCAATTGTAATCTGTACTCTTGTATACTTTTTTTATGAAGTTCTCCATAGCTAAGGTGTAGGTCTAGAAAGGTTGATGGTTACACTAATCCAGTGTTTAGGTTTTCCTCAGCAGATGTGAAGCAAGGTCAAGGAATTTGAGAATATTGGCAAGAGCGGTTAAAATGATGAGGCCTATGGTCTGAAAGGATAGGAAATGGAACTGGAAAGGGACCATGGGACAGGACAGGGAATGTTGCATATTTTGTTTTTTATTTAAAGATTTATTTCTACTAAATACAGGCCATACAAGAACTAATGAAAATCCATGGACAGGATCCTGTTTCATTTCAAGACGTCAAGGTTACTTTTTTTCTTTAATTTACATAACACCACATAATCATTTGCATTAAATGAAGTTTTTACCTGAAAGCAACTTACGAAATACTGAACCAAATCAAGTATTTGCTGTTATTTGTTCTGAATTAATATTTAAATCATTAGAAACTGAGAACATACTTGGACTAATGATTTGTGCAGTATAAGATTTTAGCATTGTCAGTCTCGTGTTCTCATTGGAAGCATTCATTCATTTTGATTGAAAACTAAGAGAATCAGTACAGCCTGTATCCTTTGGTAGTCTATTCCACTGTAAACTGAATTTGGGGGAGCTATTTAGGTTCAGGCACGTTTTTAGTCTGCTACTTCAAAGAGCTTGCTTGCTTTGGTATTTAAGGAAACATCAATCTTACAGTATGAAAACTACCACTATTTGAAATACATGCTGCTACTTAGCATTTTAGTAATCAGACTTTTACCAGCTATGAACCACTTTGAGTATCCAGTATTGGTTCAGGTGAAGTAATGTAATAAAATAACCCATCCAGTTTTAACCAAGTATAATGAGATAAAGGGCTATTTTGGTTTAATATAAGTGAGAAAAATTTGAAACTATGCAACTGGCAACTTAAGAACTAGTAATTTTAAACTGCCACCAACCTGGAAAGGGAAGTTTCACATACACACAAGATTAAAAGTTCATGCATTTCGTTTACCTGAATTGTTCTAACCTTTAAAAATGCAATTTGCCTCTTTAAATGCTATTAAATACTTTGAGTGATTTTACTACAAACAGATTAGAAAACATGTACTAATTCCCCGTAAGTAATCTTATAGTACACGTCATAATATAGAAGAGGTTCTTCCATATATTCCAGTCATTTTTAGCACAGTTTAGTGTCACTGTGGATGACTAGTTCTTTAATACCGAGCTCCCCCCACCCATTCCAGGTCCAGAGTAAAAGGTTGACATCATTATTGGAAATGAAGCTTTGTCACTGTCTTGGCTCTAAAGCATTTAAGTTTTTACTTTGAGCCAAGTTTGCACTTAAATCAAGGCCTTGCTTTATCACCAGTTAGAAGACAACAGAAAAATATAAGTAGTTAGTTAACATATATTCAAAGAACACTGCATTAGTTTTGCTGCTAATTAGCTATGCAGCTTAAACTCTGAGTTTCAGTTCCTCTGTAAGACACATACAGGCATACCTTGTTTCATTGCATTTCTTATAAATTGAAGGTTTGTGGCAACCCTAGTCAAGCAAATCTATCGGTGCCATCTTCCCAACAGCATTTGCTCACTTGGTGTCTCTGTGTCACATTTTGGTAATTCTCACAATATTCTATTATTATTATTATTACATTTGTTATATGGTGATCTGTGACCTTTGGTGTTACTACTGCAAAAAGATTACAACTCGTTGAAGGCTCAGATGGTGGTTAGCATTTTTAGCAATAAAGTATTTTTTAATTAAGGTATGTATATTTTATTAGACATAATGCTATTGCACACTTAACAGACTACAGTATAGTATAAATATAACTTTTATATGCACTGGGAAACCAAAAATGTCACATGACTAGCTTTATTGCAATATTCACTTTATGGCGGTGGTCTGGAACTGAACTCACAGTACTCCAAGGGTATGCCTGTACCTAAGGAATCTTCCAATAAAATTTTGTGCGTATAGAGAAGAGGTGGATTGCCTGTTAAATGAAAAAGAAAAAATTGGAACAAAAAATTTTACATAAGCTCAAGTGCCAGCCCTGAATTTTAGATCACCCTATGATAGAAATTAAGTGAATCAGATATCAGATTTCATTGTATTTTTTTCCTCTCTTGCAGGATGAAATCTTTGACATGGTAAAACCAAAGGATCCTTTGAAAATCTCTCTTCAGGATTTAATCAACAGTAATCAAGGAGACACAGTCACCACCATTCTAATTGATCTGAATGGCTTCTGGACTTACGAGAATAGAGAAGCCCTTGTTGCAAATGATAATGAAAACTCTGCAGACCTTGATGATACATGATCTCTCAAAGACTAGACTGTATTCATTAAAATAAGCTTGAATGCTACATGTAAAACCTTTGAAGCAGAATCCTTAGAAATGGTCTAAATAAAACACTTCATATGTCTATAGAACACAGCAAATGTTCTGGTTATTGGAATTTTGGTTGTAGTGGTCTGGAAGAAATGGGACCAAATTAGGAGTCAGTAAATTCTGGTTTCACTTAGCTCAAATATGGCAAGTGTGATCTGGTGAAGGTAGGAGTCCACTTTGAATCTGTATAATCTTTAGAAATAAAGGAAGTTTTAATGGAATAGTTCTGACATTAGTCACTAAGAATTTGAATACTTGATAGTTTAAATTATATCATTTAACCTTGAATATTCTAAAGTATTATGTATATCAAAGATTACAGACTTCCCCATTCATCAGAGTAGGGCCATTTCATTTCTGGCAAGTATTTGGACATGATGTTTATTTTAATAGAATGTTTCAATAAAAAGTATTCAAGTTAGTATTTTACTTTAATTAAAATCATTGTTATAAAAAACATTTGTCTACCTTTATTAACCAGCACCAGGGTTACATTTTACAAAACTTAACTCCATTTTGTTAAGGATTTTTGTTAGAGAATTTGTTAACTAGGTGTAAAGATTCTCAGTTATACTGTTTAATTTTTAAGAGATGAAAGAAGAGAGTAGAATATCATGAACTATGATTCAGAAGGAATAGTATCTATTAAAAGGGTTGAAAAGGAAGAAAATGTGAAAGAGGCTTAAAAATAAGACAAAACCATTTAATGCATTTATGGGAAATTTTATAGTTTGCATAAATAAAAAGTATAAAAATTTAAGGCACAGTGAATAACTGTATAAACATTACAAACTGGCCACTGTTGGACAAGTAGAAAAAGTAAAATTCAAGAAATGTAAAACCTTCATTAATCATTATCTTCCTTCTACTACAATCAGAAAAGTTTCTGAGTCAACTCTTAGATCTAGTGCCTCTAGGGAGAGAAGATTCAGATCGCCTTTAGATATGCTTGCCTTTACAGGATAACCAAATAAATATTTGAGCTTGAATATCTTCTCAAATGAAGATAAAAATTATAGGGAACACATCAGATTAGCATTGTTTAGAGCTACTAGTAAACTATAATTTATGATATTATATAATCTGACAATCCTTTAAGCACTAAATTATATAGTTTATACCCATGACCAAAAAGATCACCGTCACATGCCATGAACCACCATACCATGAATCCATGTAACTGAGGATTCCTAATGAAGAATTATCTTTCCTAAATTCTTCAAATTTCAGTTGAAGAACTTAGTGGGCAGATGTTCATGTTCATTGCTAACAGACTTCCATAATAAGCCCACTGTAGCTATGTTGTTTCTTTGAAGCTACATAGATATAGTTAAGATTGAAAGCTTAATGCTATTTAGAAGGCAACCATAATCCTAAAAACTCTTTAAGTTTGTGAATAGGTTTTTAAGAGCAGCATATCTGAAATACTCTACATATTCCTCCTTATCCACATTTAGTTATAAATCTAAGTCATACAGATATAAGATCCTGAACACATATAGAAGTATTTTCAAAATTAGTTTCATATTATACTTTTGTAAGGTCTGCTAATGGCACAGTGGGTACAGAGATGGCCAACTGGGTCAAGCGAACCATCCACTGTTGTTGCTTCGAAGTGGTGAATGACAGGTAACTTCATTATGCTACCATTGCACATTGTACAATATTTAACAGTGTGCCCTGGAGGGTTAAGTCTTCATCTGTCCCCCAATCTTGACCCACAGGAGGCATTCAGGGCTGAAAGAGTGACATAAACAGGATGCCACGTGGGTAATCACTAGGTATTACCATTTGAATACAAATACATTAAGATTAACCTTCATTAAAAAATGGAAACCCATCTTAAGATTTGGTGGCGTTATAAACTCAATCACCTTCCCATGAAATAAAGTTAATTCTCAAGGAAAGAAAATTCAAAATGCTTTCATCTTGCTCCTTTTATTACACATTCAGTGAACCATCCTTAGTATGAAATGAATGGTTAGATATATAAATGTAAGAAAGACATAACATGAGAAGATCTAGGAGAAAAATCCTCATTTTAGTCTGAGACTATGAATATCAGCTCCAGTTAGCCTTATTCAGCAACCTACCTATTTTTTTTTCTTACACAAATAACAGACAAGCTTGATAATTTAAGTCTTCTTAATTGGTGGTTAGGGTTCTAGAATGTCCTTAACTTTTTTTAAAAGATCATTTTAAAACCAAAGCACTAATCTGACAGTAAAAGCATAGTACAAATATCCAAATTTCAGATCTGGCTTTTGCTAGATAGAGCCTAAGAATAAAGAAACATTCTTCCCTTTCCAGATAACTTAATAATTTAAAATATAAATAACTATTAAGTCCCACTGAACAGAGAGTGTGAAAGTTCCTGGTATAAAAACTACCTTAGAAGTTTGATGGTCATTTCATTCTATGGAGGGACAGAGACTGGATTTTGTTTGCTCTCCATAATTACTTCACAATCTCCCTCCATTTCAAAATTGAGATTCACAAATGAACTGGATACAAGTGTTTCTGGTTGATCTGACTGAACAATGGAATCAGCCTGCAGCTTATTTTGCTGGTATTGTCTTTCTGCTTCTTCAGACATCCTGTTTTCTTCTTCTTCTTCTTCCTCCTAAAAGGAGGAAATATCAAGAATAGTTGAAATATAAATGTCCAAAAGGAATAGTATTTTTCTCCCACTTTCAGCTGCTTATGCTTTTTTTTAACCAAAACATTAGTGTCATGTCCAATTCAGTTTCATCCAATTAAGACAAGACATACTTCCCCTTCCCCTGTTTCCAAATTGAAATGAAAACTATTGTATGAAGTATATGTAGTGAAGCTATTTTTAAAACACAGTATAGCACTGCTTAGATGAGACCTGAATTAACTTTGACATGGGCTGGATCTCTTCAGGTTAATTCTAATCTAAATAAAACATTAACTAATACTGTATCACTACAGTTACAGGGTGTCAGCCTATTCAGTGGAATAGGGTGGTCTATTCACTTAAGTGATATAGCATGGTTAGTGTTCCCATAAGCACCTAGTAGACAGATAAGGCAGTCCCTGCCCCTCAAGAAGTTTACAATCTAGGAATGAAGTTAAGACATTTAAGAAGAGTATTAAAACAGAAAGGAATAACCACTATAGAGATTTAGAGAGTAAATAACTTCTAGTTCCAGAACTGCTAAACTGATGGAGGAAATGGTGGCATTTGCATTGGCCCTGTAGTATGGTGAGTCAGTACAGAGTGAGTAACCTGTCAGGATGATTAATCTAGAGATTTTCTGAGAGTGAAGGAGAAAGACCATTTAGGAGACTATCACAATAGTCCAGGTGAGGTAATGAGGCTCTAAACAAGGCTAGTAGAGTTAAAAACACTCATTTGTTCGTAAAACATTTTTGAAACCACATAACAAATACAGTCAGCTGAGCTGAGCTTTCTAGATTCATGCCTCTACATTGTAGCTTTACCCGAATTGCCCTCCTTGTTTGCTTGAAGGAGTAATGAAAGATTCTAATATTTATTTCAAGCTCACCAATATACACTCTGTGCTGCCCTAAGCATTTTACATATTAACTCATTTAATCCTTAGAGCAACCCTGAGCATGGATGCTGCAATTTTCCTCATTACAAAGACAAGGAAACTGCAGCTTATATAGGTTAAGTGTCTTGCCCAAGGTTACAAAGTTAGAAGTGGCAGAGCACTTGGTTCTCGAGCCCACACTCTTAAATGCTAAAGCTTTCTCACTCTTTAAAGGTAAACTCATTTCACCCTCACCCTAAGACCTCACGACATCTGCGCACAAAATTGCCTCATATCTTTGTGCCTTAACAACTGGCACTTACACATTTCTAGTATTGGTCATTTCCCGTGCATCAAACCCATTCCACTTCTCCCACATCCAGTCTATGTGTCCTAAGTACAGAGACCAGGTCTTGTTTCCTCATCTAAAATTTGGAATAATAATTCAAAGAGAGTTGTGTGAAGATTAAATTAAATAACATATCTAAGGCACCTCTCACAGCAACTAGCACATGAAATCTAGCTTAATTGTGCACATAGATTGTAGGGGAATTTCAGTATTAAAAAATTCTAAAATGTATGCTAATTTGATAAAGAAATTAATGACTCGAGAATGAAATGCCTAGTATAAGGGAGCTATCTTTGGGGCAGCTAAAGGATACATGTCTTCATTATGCAACCCATGAAGTCCACAGCAAACCAAACTGAATCAAGAAAATGTAAAAAGGAGACACACCTCCTTCTTCATCCGGTAATACTCATCAATGGCATACTGGTATTTTGGGGTGCTGATGCCCAAAACAGATGCAATCTTCTCTCCGAGAAAGTCACACACTAAAAATACAAAAGTTAAATGACTTACATAATTCCATAAACATTTCTTGAGCCCTTTCTATGCTCAAAGCACTGTACGAATACAAAAGTTACACTCCCTGCCCTCGGGGAGATAATGAACATTCAGTACATCTCCTTTGTGTATCTTCCTTGATTTCCCCAAGAAGCACTAGTGGCTCCTTCTGGGCTCCCAATACCACTACTCATACCTCTGACTATAAAACTTATCACCAGGTGTTATAATTATCTGTTAGATGTCTATTTCTTCAAGAAAAATGTATACTCTCAGAGGGCTGGGACATCACTAGGCTGGGAGAAAGGAATGGATTATACTATAGTACTCACTGAGCGCCTGCCACATGCCAGGCACTATGAAAGGTTAGACTCAAAGAAGTTGAAGAACTGGCCCAAGCGGACAAAGCAGATCCAAAGTTCAATCCAGGTCTGAATGTAAAGCTCATGTTCTTTTCATTATACTAGACTGTCTAGCATATATTGAGAGCTCAGTAAATGTTTGTTGAATGAATTATTATTCACGTTTAGATCTAATGAAAGGCATAAAGTGGTAGAAGCTACGGGGGAGTTAAAATGGGAAGCAGAGGAAAGCTTTATGATTTAAAACGCATATTTAAAGTTAGCATGATTAAGTCATAAGTTGATAATTCATTTCCTTCAAATATGACTTAGTTATATCTCAACTTAAGAAATGAAATATTAATCAAATAAAACATAAATGAATTATAACTACAGGCTTTAGAATAAGCAGTTAGAATGAGAACAATATCAGGGAATCAAATGGCAAAATAGCAAAATAACTGCTAACAGGAAAGTTTCAAGAACATGAAAATTGTATCTAAATTAATATAGCTATTTTTTAGTCCTTTTTTTAAAGCATATCCAGAAGTTAAAAAATGTTTTAAGATGAAATACAAGTTAGATTAATATCTTCCAATGTGAGCTAGCTAGCTAGCTAGCTGCTGAGAAGGGAGTGACTAACCCCCAATTGTTTCTCCTTCAATTTTGAAACACCCTATTTAGCAAAGCTCCTGTTCTGGGAGCATATTATAGTGGTTATACAATATTCAAACAAAAAAATAATACCTGAGAGGGTTGATGTGGCAGCACGAAGCATGTAAAACCATAAGTAGGGGCCCCAGGTAAGTTTTGTCTGCAACAAGAGGTTAGGTTAGCAACATTCACACCTAAACTCATTCTATACATTTAGGCCAGAAAGTAGTGAAATACTTGGTGGGCACTTAGAATATTCTATAGATGATACTATAAACAGAGTACAATCCAATAAAAAAATTAAAAGCTTTGTAGAGAGAATGTCACAAAGACATTTTACATTCACCCATACAACTATCACCACCTTAAGTCCACAGAATAACCAAAAAAAGCAGCAGCCACTGAAATGGAGTTGGTTAAGTCATAACCTTAATTATTTACGAGTTATCCAGAGCCTTCCTTTCTCCTGTCTTGTTGCTTTTTTGTCTTCATTGTTCAAAAGCACACCAGAGAGTGCGTACAGTCAATGGAAAGGGATCTAAGAAATCATACAGTACAACACACGTATGATTTAGTGGGGAAGTTAAGGTTCAGAGAAATTAAGCAGATTAAGGGCACATTAAATGAACTTTTAATGGTGGGAAAATAAGTAACCAGTAAGTGGCAAGATGAGGTTTTTTTGTTGCTGTTCCTTCAAGGATTAAAAAGGGACTAGAGGGCTTCCCTGGTGGCGCAGTGGTTCAGAGTCCGCCTGCCGATGCAGGGGACATGGGTTCGTGCCTGGGTCCGGGAGGATTCCACATGCCACGGAGCGGCTAGGCTCGTGAGCCATGGCCGCTGAGCCTGCGCGTCCGGAGCCTGTGCTCCGCAGCGGGAGAGGCCACAACAGTGAGAGGTCCGCATACCGCAAAAAAAAAAAAAAAGGGGGGACTAGAGCATATAACCCAAGAAAAGTTTAGTATCTATTTGGTAGGCTAGGACCACTGGCAGAATGCAATCTACACTACACACCTGCATAGTTAACCTTGGTAATTCCATAGAATACTTTTGTGAAGCTTGCCACATAGATGACAGTTTGCCTCTGTGGATGAAATCAGTAATAGGAGCATGATTCATCATACCAATATTTTTGTTTATGAAAAGAAAACATAGTATAGAGCCTACAATCGATCAAACACATTAGTAATTATTTGAATATTGGTTCCAGGGAGAGAAGGAAAAGATAAACCTGTCCATAATCTTCTTAGATAAGATATGCTGATGATTATAAGGGCGTTAAAAAAGCATATACAAGAATATCTGTAATACTGAAAACTGTAGACACTGGAAATGACCCTTTTTTCTCTATTGGTGAAATGGAAGTATCTTCCTTTTCCGCTGTCTAAAGCTAACGAAGTTGCCAATTTCGGTGTTATTTCCTTTCTTGCTGGTTAAGGAAAATTTTTCACCTCAGGGTTTTCAAAGTCATTTTGAGTGGCCACTGTCCGTCTTAACAACTTCTTATGCAAATTAATTTAAAAATAAAGTTCTATATTTTAAATATTTTTTTAAAAAGGAATATCTGTAAGACTGGGCAGATGGGCTAAAGCAGACAGGAGTAAACATGTAACATAGTCTTTCAATGAAAAGTAGGTATATCAATTCCTGTGATAACATTTCTGAAAAGACACACAAGTAAGGTAGCTCCTTAGTTTCTCTTTACACAAGAATGGATGTCCGAATGCTGGGAAGATGGCGGAAGAGTAAGACATGGAGATCACCTTCCTCCCCACAGATACACCAGAAATACATCTACAAGTGGAACAACTCCTACAGGACACCTACTGAAGGCTGGCAGGAGACCTCAGACCTCCCCAAAACAAAAAACAGACGATGTCCAGCGACCTACACGCAGAGGCAGGGCCAAATCCAAAGCTGAGCCCCTGTGAGCTGTGAGAACAAAGAAGAGAAACAGAAATCTCTCCCAGCAGCCTCAGAAACAGCAGATTAAAGCTCCACAATCAACTTGATGTACTCGGGATCTGTGGAATACATGAATAGACAACGAATCATCCCAAATTGAGGAGGTGGGCTTCGAGAGCAAGATCTATGATTTTTTCCCCTTTTCCTTTTTTTGTGAATGTGTATGTGTACGCTTCTGTGTGAGATCTTGTCTGTATAGTTTTGCTTCCACCATTTGTCCTAGGGTTCTATCCGTCCATGTTTTTTTCTTTAATTTTTTTCTTAATAATTAATTTTAATAACTTTATTATACTTTACCTTCTTTCTTTCTTTCTTCCTTTCTTTCTTTCCTTCCTTCCTTCCTTCCTTCCCTCCTTTAGACAACGAATCATCCCAAATTGAGGAGGTGGTCTCTGAGAGCAAGATTTATGATTGTTTCCCCTTTACCTCTTTTTGTGAGGGTGTATGTGTATGCTTCTGTGTAAGATTTTGTCTGTATAGCTTTGCTTCCAACATTTGTCCTAAAGGTTCTATCCGTCCCCTTTTTTTTCCTAAATAATTATTTTTTAATTCAATAACTTTATTATACTTTATTTTATTTTACTGTATCTTCTTTCTTTCTTTTTTCCTTCCTTCCCTCCTTCCTTCCTTCCTCCCTCCCTCCTTTCTTTCCTTCTTGCCTTCTTTCCTTCTTTGCTTCTTTCTATCTTTCTTTCTTCCTTCCTTCCTTCCCTCCTTTCTTTCTTTCTTTCTTTCTTCATACTTCTACTTATTCTCTCTACTTTTTCTCCCTTTTATTCTGAGCCGTGTGGATGAAAGGCTCTTGGTGCTCCAGCCAGGAGTCAGAGCTCTGCCTCTGAGGTAGGAGAGCCAACTTCAGGACACTGGTCAACAAGAGACCTCCCAGCTCCACATAATATCAAACGGCGAAAATCTCCCAGAGACCTCCATCTTAACACCAGCACCCAGCTTCACTCAACGACCAGCAAGCTACAGTGCTGGACAACCTATGCCAAACAACTAGCAAAACAGGAACACAACCCCACCCATTAGCAGAGAGGCTGCCAAAAATCATAATAAGGCCACAGACACCCCAAAACACACCACCAGACGTGAACCTGCCCACTAGAGAGACAAGATCCAGCCTCATCCACCACAACACAGGCACTAGTCCCCTCCACCAGAAAGTCTACACAACCCACTGAACCAATCTTAGCCACTGGAGGCAGACATCAAAAACAGCGGGAACTATGAACCTGCAGCCTGCAAAAAGGAGACCCCAAACACAGTAAGATAAGCAAAATGAGAAGACAGAAAAACACACAGCAGATAAAGGAGCAAGATAAAAATGTACCAGACCTAACAAATGAAGAGGAAATAGGCAGCCTACCTGAAAAAGAATTCAGAATAATGATAGTAAGGATGATCCAAAATCTTGGAAATAGAATGGACAAAATGCAAGAAACAGTTAACAAGGACCTAGAAGAAATAAAGATGAAACAAACAATGATGAACAACACAATAAATGAAATTAAAAATACTCTAGATGGGATCAATAGCAGAATAACTGAGGCAGAAGAACAGATAAGTGACCTGGAAGATAAAATAGTGGAAATAACTACTGCAGAGCAGAATAAAGAAAAAAGAATGAAAAGAACTGAGGACAGTCTCAGAGACCTCTGGGACAACATTAAACGCACCAACGTTTGAATTATAGGGGTTCCAGAAGAAGAAGAGAAAAAGAAAGGGAGTGAGAAAATATTTGAAGAGATTATAGTTGAAAACTTCCCTAATATGGGAAAGGAAATAGTTAATCAAGTCCAGGAAGCACATAGAGTCCCATACAGGATAAATCCAAGGAGAAATACGCCAAGACACATATTAATCAAACTGTCAAAAATTAAATACAAAGAAAACATATTAAAAGCAGCAAGGGAAAAACAACAAATAACACACAAGGGAATCCCCATAAGGTTAACAGCTGATCTCTCAGCAGAAACCCTACAAGCCAGAAGGAAGTGGCAGGACATACTGAAAGTGATGAAGGAGAAAAACCTGCAACCAAGACTACTCTACCCAGCAAGGATCTCATTCAGATTTGGTGGAGAAATTAAAACCTTTACAGACAAGCAAAAGCTGAGAGAGTTCAGCACCACCAAACCAGCTTTACAACAAATGCTAAAGGAACTTCTCTAGACAAGAAACACAAGAGAAGGAAAAGACCTATAATAACGAACCCAAAACAATTAAGAAAATGGGGATAGGAACATACATATCGATAATTACCTTAAATATAAATGGACTAAATGCTCCCACCAAAAGACAAAGATTGGCTGAAATGATACAAAAACAAGACCCATATATATGCTGTCTACAAGAGACCCACTTCAGACCTACAGACACATACAGACTGAAAGTAAGGGGATGGAAAAAGATATTCCATGCAAATGGAGACCAAAAGAAAGCTGGAGTAGCAATTCTCATATCAGACAAAATAGACTTTAAAATAAGGACTATTAGAAGAGACAAAGAAGGACACTACATAATGATCAAGGGATCGATCTAAGAAGAAGACATAACAATTGTAAATATTTATGCACCCAACGTAGGAGCACCTCAATACATAAGGCAAATACTAACAGCCATAAAAGGGGAAATCGACAGTAACACATTCATAGTAGGGGACTTTAACACCCCACTTTCACCCATGGACAGATCATCCAAAATGAAAATAAATAAGGAAACACAAGCTTTAAATGATACATTAAACAAGATGGACTTAATTGATATTTATAGGACACTCCATCCAAAAACAACAGAATATACATTTCTCTCAAGTGCTCATGGAACATTCTCCAGGATAGATCATATCTTGGGTCACAAATCAAGCCTTGGTAAATTTAAGAAAATTGAAATTGTATCAAGTATCTTTTCCGACCACAACGCCATGAGACTAGATATCAATTACAGGAAAAGATCTGTAAAAAATACAAACACATGGAGGCTAAACAATACACTACTTAATAATGAAGTGATCACTGAAGAAATCAAAGAGGAAATCAAAAAATACCTAGAAACAAATGACAATGGAGACACAACGACCCAAAACCTATGGGATGCAGCAAAAGCAGTTCTAAGGGGGAAGTTTATAGCAATACAAGCCCACCTTAAGAAGCAGGAAACATCTTGAATAAACAACCTAACCTTGCACCTCAAGCAATTAGAGAAAGAAGAACAAACAAACCCCAAAGCTAGCAGAAGGAAACAAATCATAAAAATCAGATCAGAAATAAATGAAAAAGAAATGAAGGAAACAATAGCAAAGATCAATAAAACTAAAAGCTGGTTCTTTGAGAAGATAAACAAAATAGATAAACCACTAGCCAGACTCATCAAGAAAAAAAGGGAGAAGACTCAAATCAATAGAATTAGAAATGAAAAAGGAGAAGTAACAACTGACACTGCAGAAATACAAAAGATCATGAGAGATTACTACAAGCAACTCTATGCCAATAAAATGGACAACCTGGAAGAAATGGACAAATTCTTAGAAATGCACAACCTGCCAAGACTGAATCAGGAAGAAATAGAAAATACGAACAGACCAATCACAAGCACTGAAATTGAAACTGTGATTAAAAATCTTCCAACAAACAAAAGCCCAGGACCAGATGGCTTCACAGGCGAATTCTATCAAGCATTTAGAGAAGAACTAACACCTATCCTTCTCAAACTCTTCCAAAATATAGCAGAGGGAGGAACACTCCCAAATCCCTTCTATGAGGCCACCATTACCTTGATACCAAAACCAGACAAGGATGTCACAAAGAAAGAAAACTACAGGCAAATATCACTGATGAACATAGATGCAAAAATGCTCAACAAAATATTAGGAAACAGAATCCAACAGCACATTAAAAGGATCATACACCATGATCAAGTGGGGTTTATTCCAGGAATGCAAGGATTCTTCAATGTACGCAAATCAATGTGATAAACCATATTAACAAATTGAAGGAGAAAAACCATATGATCATCTCAATAGATGCAGAGAAAGCTTTTGACAAAATTCAACACCCATTTATGATAAAAACCCTGCAGAAAGTAGGCATAGAGGGAACTTTCCTCAACATAATAAAAGCCACATATGACAAGCCCACAGCCAACATCATCCTCAATGGTGAAAAACTGAAAGCATTTCCACTAAGATCAGGAACAAGACAAGGTTGCCCACTCTCACCACTCTTATTCTTATTTAGCCACAGCAATCAGAGAAGAAAAGGAAATAAAAGAATCCAAATCGGAAAAGAAGAAGTAAAGCTGTCACTGTTTGCAGATGACATGATACTATACATAGAGAATCCTAAAGATGCTACCAGAAAACTACTAGAGCTAATCAATGAATTTGGTAAAGTAGCAGGATACAAAATTAATGCACAGAAATCTCTGGCATTCCTATATACTAATGATGAAAAATCTGAAAGTGAAATCAAGAAAACACTCCCATTTACCACTGCAACAAAAAGAATAAAATATCTAGGAATAAACCTACCTAAGGAGACAAAAGACCCGTATGCAGAAAATTATAAGACACTGATGAAAGAAATTAAAGATGATACAAATAGATGGAGAGATATACCATGTTCTTGGATTGGAAGAATCAACATTGTGAAAATGACTCTACTACCCAAAGCAATCTATAGATTCAATGCAATCCCTATCAAACTACCACTGGCATTTTTCACAGAACTAGAACAAAAAATTTCGCAATTTGTATGGAAACACAAAAGACCCCGAATAGCCAAAGCAATCTTGAGAACGAAAAAAGGAGCTGGAGGAATCAGGCTCCCTGACTTCAGACTATACTAAAAAGCTACAGTAATCAAGACAGTATGGTACTGGCAGAAAAACAGGAAGATAGATCAATGGAACAGGATAGAAAGCCCAGAGATAAACCCACACACATATGGACACCTTATCTTTGATAAAGGTGGCAGGAATGTACAGTGCAGAAAGGACAGCCTCTTCAATAAGTGGTGCTGGGAAAACTGGACAGATACATCTAAAAGTATGAGATTAGATCACTCCCTAACACTATACACAAAAATAAGCTCAAAATGGATTAAAGACCTAAATGTAAGGCCAGAAACTATCAAACTCTTAGAGGAAAATATAGGCAGAACACTCTATGACATAAATCACAGCAAGATCCTTTCTGACCCACCTCCTAGAGTAATGGAAATAAAAACAAAAATAAACAAATGGGACCTAATGAAACTTCAAAGCTTTTGCACAACAAAAGAAACCATAAACCAGACCAAAAGACAACCCTCAGAATGGGAGAAAATATTTGCAAATGAAGCAACTGACCAAGGATTAATCTCCAAAATTTACAAGCAGCTCATGCAACTCAATAACAAAAAAACAAACAACCCAATCCAAAACTGGGCAGAAGACCTAAATAGACATTTCTCCAAAGAAGATACACAGACTGCCAACAAACACATGAAAGAATGCTCAACATCACTAATCATTAGAGAAATGCAAATCAAATCTACAATGAGATATCATCTCACACCAGTCAGGATGGCCATCATCAAAAAATCTAGAAACAATAAATGCTGGAGAGGGTGTGGAGAAAAGGGAACCCTCTTGCACTGCTGGTGGGAATGTGAATTGGTTCAGCCACTATGGAGAACAGTATGGAGGTTCCTTAAAAAACTACGAATAGAACTACCATTATACCCAGCAATCCCACTACTGGGCATATACCCTGAGAAAACCATAATTCAAAAAGAGTCATGTACCAAAATGTTCAGTGCAGCTCTATTTACAATAGCCTGGAGATGGAAACAACCTAAGTGCCCATCATCGGATGAATGGATAAAGAAGATGTGGCACATATATACAATGGAATATTACTCAGCCATAAAAAGAAACGAAATGGAGCTATTTGTAATGAGGTGGATAGACCTAGAGTCTGTCATACAGAGTGAAGTCAGTCAGAAAGAAAAAGACTAATACCGTATGCTAACACATATATATGGAATTTAAGAAGAAAAAAAAAATGTCATGAAGAACCTAGGGGTAAGACAGGAATAAAGACACAGACCTACTGGAGAACGGACTTGAGGATATGGGGAGGGGGAAGGGTGAGCTGTGACAGGGCGAGAGAGAGTCATGGACATATACACACTAACAACCGTAAGGTAGATAGCTAGTGGGAAGCAGCCGCATGGCACAGGGATATCGGCTCGGTGCTTTGTGACCGCCTGGAGGGGTGGGATAGGGAGGGTGGGAGGGAGAGAGACGCAAGAGGGAAGAGATATGGGAACATATGTATATGTATAACTGATTCACTTTGTTATAAAGCAGAAACTAACACACCATTGTAAAGCAATTATACCCCAGTAAAGATGTTAAAAAAAAAAAAAAAAGAATGGATGTCCAAGCAAACAAATACAGTCAAGAAAACACTGTACATTTCTCACTCCCTGATAAAAACCTGCTATATCTTCTACATTCAGTGCAGGAGGCATCTCTTAGGTGGGGATAAGGGGCTCTGTTTAGGGGCTCTGCTTAAGATGCTCTGACTTTAGTGTTTACTTTTTTTTTTTTTAACAGCAAATGGGACAGTACAGATACATAGGGAATGGAAGCAATTTCTATAACACATAATAAGTGATAAGGCCAAGAAACTAGTTAGAAAAGGACTCAGCATGCTTTTGGAGAAAAGCATGCATTTCTCAGTGGACCAATTCTCCTGGGGTTGTTTCTAGAGAGAACAATTGCTAATATCCAGGCTGCAACTACCAAAGAGTCAAACCTGCTCCAGAGCTGAGACACTGGATATGGATTCCTGAATACCATCTATCATTATCACACAGAGTTATACAGAATGAATGGATAGGGCCCTTTGTGCAGACACTGACCCAGAGTCTACACTGGAACACTGCCACCACTGCCAGCATCACTACCGCCACCACCATCCCAGTAACAGAAGAACTGGGACAAGATCTTGAGTCTTTAAGACTTCCAATTTATGAGCGCAAACTCAAGTAGATTCATCTCTTTCTGCAAAAATTTAATTACCTATTTCTTCCTACATAATTTTCCATCTCTTCCTTAATAAAGAACTATTAAGACTTGCTATCTTTTGTTTTGAAACAACTTATTTTTAAATTATAAAAGTAATGCTCATTTATTGCAATAACACAAAATGGAAAAAGTATAAAGAAAATTTAAGTCACCCATTTTTCCACCGTCCATAGATAATTATCATTAACATCTTAGTATATTTTTCCCAGTCTTTTCCTCAGCATATATGTGTTTTACAACATTGCTATACTTTTTCTATCCTGCTGTTTTTCCCAGTTACTATATTGAAAATATTAAGCATATTTCCCAAATGCTTAAATTAAGGGTGGAATAACTAGGTCAAAAATATAATCATTTGGAAAGCTCTCCCTTCACAATGCAAAACTTCACACCAGAAAATTTACCAATAAATATTCAGCAGTAATGTATGAGATTGTCCATTCCCTTGTACCCTCATTACAGTATATTGTTCTTTTCCTTTTTAAAAATTTGATAGGCAAAAATGAGCCCAGATAATTTTGAGTTCTGACTATATTAAGAAAGGCATCAGTCCATTTATATAGGTAACAGTTATGTGCATAATCAAAGTTTTTAATATGTATTGTTAGATACACACATATACACATATTTAAGGAACCCTAAGCAAAACTAAATCAATGGTTAAAGGAATTACTGGAAATATGTTTACTCTTAACGTTCATCTAAGGTAAAATCTAAGGAAAACAATTATAAGATTGTAAAAAGATCTAGGTCTCCATTTCTTACTTTCTATCAAGTATCATATGCCAGGAGTATTAGTCTTTTATTTATTTATTTATTTATTTATTTATTTTTGACTGCATTGGGTCTTTGTTGCTGCGCGCAGGCTTTCTCTAGTTGCGGCAAGAGGGGGCTACTCTTCATTGTGGTGCGCAGGCTTCTCATTGCGGTGGCTTCTCTTGTTGCGGAGCATGGGCTCTAGGCACACGGGCTTCAGTAGTTGTGGCTCGTGGGCTCAGTAGTTCTGGCTCGCAGGCTCTAGAGCACAGGCTCAGTAGTTCTGGGTGCACGGGCTTAGTTGCTCCACTGCATGTGGGATCTTCCTGGACCAGGGCTCAAACCCGTGTCCCCTGCATTGGCAGGCGGATTCTTAACCACTGTGCCACCAGGGAAGTCCCAGGAGTATTATTCTTAAATCTTTATTTTAGATATCAGGGTTTTTCTTTAATTGGGTCTGTTCTACATATCTACTATGTAAATATACAATACCTTTTCCAAATTCCTGTGTCCTATCAGATTTACGACGCATTAGAAGCCAATAGAAATTGGAAAGTCTGCTTTGCACATTAAGTGATGCTAGGTCTGTCTTTAATTATAAACAGCTGCTAGGATGATTATTATTTTAAAAAAAGACAAGTGTTGGTGAGTATGTAAAGAAATTAGAACCCTTGGACGCCGTTGGTGGGAATGTAAAATGGTGCAGCCATTATGGAAAACAGTAGGGCGGTTCCTCAAAAAATAAAATACAAACACCAAATAATCCAGCAATTCCACTTCTGGGTATTTATCCAAAAGAACTGAAATTAGAATCTCGAAGAGGTATTTCCACTCTCTTGTTAGTGGCAGCATTATTTACAGTAGCCAAGATATGGAAACAACCTAAGTGTCCCCATTAAAGAGGAAACCACTATCTGCAAGTTTGCTTTACGACCATAAGTCTACATTAAACTACAGCATTAAAAAAAATGATGACTAACATTAACATGTGCATGCATAAGTAATAAACCAAACGAAGATATCTATAGTTCAGGCAGCAATTAAAAATATCCAAAAAATGAATTGTATCTCTTTTAGCAAAAGATTTAAGTAATTGTTTCTTTTGGCCTTGGTTAACTTAGCCAACATAGATAGTCCTATTTGCTAATTACAAATTCTTCATGAACGGTACCAGATTTTTTTCTGAAAATTTTATGTAGAAGTGAAGTATAATGTCAGCTCTCAGCTTCCAACTAAGTTTATAACATAAGCTTCCTACTGGCAGTATTTATACACACACACACACACACACACATATATATGGTATTAGTATATAATAGCAGCTCCTCGTTGCCTAAAAAAATCACTATACTCTAGGAGACACAATTACCACCAAGGAAAATATAACTTTAAAACTTCAAAATGGATATTTCAGGAATGAAGCCAAACAAGTTAATTTCATAAACTTTTAAATGATTCTTGAATAAGGAATGTAGGGAAAATTGTTAAATTTAGTCATGGGTTTTCAAATTCCAATAGAGTTCTAAAATTACCTTTTGAGCGAGATTCCTTGTGCTACCTACTGTATTTGCTTTGTTATCTAATACTACCTTACATGTATATAGTTCTTAGTCATTTTTCAATGAGTCTTCATATGTACTATCTTTTCAATCTTCAAAAACAATTCTTAATGTAGATGAGCCAAAGGTTATCTTTTTTTTGTAGTCGTGAGACCTGAAGTGCAGTGGGATTAAGTCGTCAACACAGGGAGATGACTACTCCAGGACTAAGCCAGAACTGAAACCAGCTCTGACTATGCATGCCGCCTCCCAGCGAAGGAAACAGACAGGTTTCTTATCACCCAGGTTTCTTGTCTTAGTTTAGGCCTAAAAATTCAAATAAATTCGAAAGACAACATACTATATACAAGGTAATTAACTATTTTAGGAGTGGATATGGACTTACAGCACAACAGCAGGAGGAACTCTGTGGACCCACTACCCAGTGAAACTGGTGAAAATTATTTAAAATAAATTAAACCCTCTGGAAATGGTCCTAAGGATATACTACAAATGAAAAAAACATCTATTCAAGAAAATAAATAAAAATTTGACAAGAAAATGAGAGTATGAAGTAAGTGAACCAAGACCATTGGCCTTCCCGGCAAAGTGAAGTGGAAATTCACTGCCAGACTGGTACAGCTAAGAACACAGGGCTCCTTCTACCCCCAGCTTCCACTGGAGCCCGTGTGCCACAACTAGAGAGAAGCCCACACACTGCAACAAAGAGCCCGTGCGCCACAATGAAAGATTCTCAGCCATAAATAAATAAATATTTTTAAAAACAGGTGGGCTTCCCTGGTGGCGCAGTGGTTGAGAGTCGGCCTGACGATGCAGGGGACGCGGGTTCATGCCCCGGTCCAGGAGGATCCCGCAAGCCGCGGAGCGGCTGGGCCCGTGAGCCATGGCCGCTAAGCCTGCGCGTCTGGAGCCTCTGCTCTGCAACGGGAGAGGCCACAACAGTGAGAGGCCCGCGTACCGCAAGGAGAGAGAAAGGAAAGAAGAGAAAAAAAAAACAGACAAGGGATCTGAATAGGCATTTCTCTAAAGATGATATACAAATGGCCAATAAACAAATGAAAAGATGCTCAATATCACTGGCCACCAGGGAAATGCAAATTAAACCATAATGAGATGCCACTTCACACCCACAAGGACAACTAGAATAAAAAAGATAGTAACAAGTGTTGATAAGGATGTAGAGAAATCAGAACCCTCATTCAATGCTGGCAGTAATTTTAAATGGTGCAGCCACTTTGGAAAACAATTTGGTGGTTCTTCAAATGACTGAATACAGGATTTCCCTGCTATCCATAAGTAGAGCATTCCTATGAAACCTTTCATAACGCAAAACTGTGTAAAGTAAATAAGTGATTACCTTAGGACACATCTTACTAAACAGCTGAACAAAATAAATCGAAACAAAGCACAAATGCTCACAGATACAGTTCAAAGCTATGGCGGCTTGATGCTGTGATGCTGAGTATAGTTCCCCTGGGAAGGAGCTTCAAGGTGCCTCTCTCACTGTTCAGGGTGCCCACCACCTCTACAAGGGCTCACTGTAAAACAAATTCTGGACGCTATTTTTGCTTTTTACCTTTTTTCATAAAAGTGAAAATCCTCTTCGGCTTTCTTTCAGTTAGCGAAAAGAGGTACTAACGTAGGTTTTTCATAAAAGCGAAGTGGTGTAAAGCAAACTTTCAAAAAGCAGGGGATACCTGTATAGAGTTATCATATGACCCAGCAATTCCACTCATAGGTACATACCTAAGAGAAATGAAAACATACGTCCACACAAATACTGGTACACAAATGTTCATAGCTGAATTATTCATAATAGCCAAAAGGTAGAAACAACCAAATGTCTCTGACCTGACAAACATGGTATATCAAAAAAAGGAATGAAGTTCTGACACATGCTATAACATGGATAAACCTTGAAAACGTTACGCTAAGTGAAAGAAGCCAGTCACAAAAGATCACATATCATACGAGTTCGTTCATATGAAATGTCCATAATAGGGAAATCAATAGACAGAAAATAGATTAGTGGTCATCAGGGGTTGGGGAGATGAAGGGTAGGGAGTGATAACTAAAGGGTACTGGGTTTCTTTTTGATGTGATGCAAACGTACTAAAAATTGACCGTGGTAATGGCTGCGTCTATCAGTGAATATATTAAAAACCACTTCTGCAAATTTTAAATTGATGAATGTATGCTACGTGGACTGCATCTCAGTAAAGCTTTTTTAAAGAGTAAACCTTTAGGAAAGTAGTAAGGATGCATTTTTTCTATGCAATGTCTTTATTACTGATTCCTATGTAAATAGAGGACTATTTTTGAGACAAAGACTTTTTAACCCATACATATATACACAAATTTATACAGACAAATAAAAACCCCTTCAAAGTAATTTAAAAGAAAGACATTTATTTCAACAATTCTCCCACTGCATGAAACACTTCTACAATATTCTGCATGCATTTGGAATTGCCTTCAGAGTATACTGCACAGTCCTTTGAATATTATCTATAGCAGAGAATCTGGATCTGATATTGCTTTAATAACTAGAATTTATTTAGAACCAAATCTGATGAAAAATTAGTAATAACATTTTTTAAGCCAAATCTAAATTAATAATTCTCTATTCTGCTACTTTGCTTTATTTTCTTGATAGCACTTTCCATAGTCTGATAATTATAGTATATACTTGCTTATTGCCTTTCTGCCCACTAGCATATAAAAGCAGAAATTTATACTGCCCATTGCTGTATCACCAGCACCTAGAATGTCCATAAATATTTGATCAACTGAACTCTCAAAATGACTACTTAGAAAGGCAACACGTCTTTTAAAAAAATGTCCACCGTGTCCCCTGCAAAAAATGTACAGCTAGTCTTATAATTTTACAGTTACATCTTTTTGTTTTGTTTTTGTTTTTTAATTTCTTTTTGGCTGTGTTGGGTCTTTGCTGCTGTGCGTGGGCTTTCTCTAGTTGCGGCCAGCGGCAGCTACTCTTCGCTGTGGTGCACGGGCTTCTCATTGCGGTGGCTTCTCTTGCTGCAGAACATGGGCTCTAGGCACGTGGGCTTCAGTAGTTGTGGCATGCGGGCTTCAGCAGCTGTGGTGCACAGGCTTAGTTGCTCCGTGGCATGTGGGATCTTCCTGGACCAAGGATCGAACCCGTGTTCCCTGCATTGGCAGGCGGATTCTTAACCACTGCACCACCAGGAAAGTCCCCAGTCACATCATTGATAACTTAGAAATTCTTAAATTTAGCTGGTGAGGGGCTTCCCTGGGGGCGCAGTGGTTGGGAGTCCGCCTGCCGATGCGGGGGATGCGGGGGATGCGGGTTCGTGCCCCGGTCTGGGAGGATCCCACATGCCGCGGAGCGGCTGGGCCCATGAGCCATGGCCGCTGGGCCTGCGCGTCTGGAGCCTGTGCTCCACGGCAGGAGAGGCCACAGCAGTGAGGAGCCCGCGTACCGCAAAAAAAAAAAAAAAAATTTAGCTGATGAGGAACATAAAGTTAAGAACTGTATACCCCTATCTTCTAATGAAAACTTGAGGCAAGATAAAAAAGAACTGACAACTTCTAAGCTTTAAATGGAAACCATCATGGTGGTACAGTCTTTAATACAAAGGGACTGGAACTCAAGTACGCCGTTTAGTGAAATAAATCTTAAAGAAACCTATCCACACTGACAAAAGAACTCTGACACTCAAAAATAAACTATTCAGGCTACTGAAATACAGAAAATACTTCCATCCATATTGTGTAAAAATACTGTTTTCTACCAAAATCATAATGCATAATTTTATAATCAGAATACAGTTTATTTAAACCTCAAAGGTCCCTTCTATTCAATGTTTAAGGGAAAGAGGGACTTCCCTGGTGGTCCAGTGGTTAAGAATCCGCCTTCCAATGCAGGGTACACGGGTTCCATCCCTGGTTGGGGAACTAAGATGCCTCGTGCCACAGGGCAACTAAGCCCTCACATTGCAACTAGAGAGAAGCCAGCATTCCACAACGAAGATCCCGCACAATCAAGACCCGACACAGCCAAAAATATAAATAAATAAATAAATATATTTTTGAAAATGTTTAAGGGAAACAAATCAGTCAAAACAAAACCCACTGACAAAAGGAACATCAGTATCAAACCTACCGGATCAACAGTAGGCAAAACATCTTTCTTCTCCAGGCCATCAACTTCATCTTCATCTGTGCTGTATTCTTCCATTGTTTCACCACTAACAAAGTGGATGACTCTCCTTGGGACTTTCTTCTTTTTTCCTATGACTCCCAGTTCTACATTTTCAAAGCCTCTTTCATTACTCATCTAATGTCAATAATAAATTAAGAAAAGAAGAGTTTCGAGTGAGATTAATTTTCTTTCATGTAACAAAAAAAATTTTTCGGTTGCTTTATTTTAGGGAATAAAGAAATATAAGCCAATCCTTAAACAGTTTTTAAACAATAAAACAGATCATACACAGAAAAGCACATCAACAGCATAAACGAAGAGTTTAATGAATAGTAAAGCAAACCTCTGCATACTCATTGCCGAGGTTAAAAAACAGAACTTAACCAATTAAACTTTTTAAGTCAAAAGCTAAGAAATCAAGCAACACACTGCAAGTCATAGCAATTCCAATGTCGTATAATATGTGAAGACATGCTGGACATCAATAATTTTAAAGAACAATGCTAATTACGGAGGGATTAATGTGTTGATATATCAAAGGAAAATCATATAGATGCATGTACATATGTTAGATACGTAACATAAAATGTTTGTATAAGGTAACCCTGCTAAGTCTTTGAATTTGAGCCTAGCTACATGTGGGCAAACCAAAACCAGTTCAGCTTAATTCTGAACCTCTCCTTTTCCAAAATGGGAGTCCCGAAGTAAGATGCCTTTTAGGTCCAAGCAGGTACCAAAAATGAGTAAATACTGCTATAGATTAAAAGTAGACTTTTGAAGAAAAGCATGCCACAACCAAAGACATTAAAATTCAAAAAAATTTAAAGCACTGTGCAGGCCAAATAAAACTCATTTGTAAACCAAATCTGGAGAGCAGGCCATCAGTATTCTATATCTGAACTTCTACATTTCTCGGTCACTAATATATAGATGACAACACAGTTTTCCTGCTAGTAAAAAGATTTAACAAATTTTAAAACTATAATAGTCTATGGAATTCTAATTACATCCAAATTTCATTCCAAGGGAAATACTAATTTTACCTCACACATATAGCCAATTTTCCAAACTCATTGTAAATGCATTTTGAGGGAGAGGATGAAGAGCTTTTCCTTGTCTTTTTGCCTCAAGTTTAAATTCCTAAGAAAACCTTTGTTGTATCTTCTTACTAGAAGATTTCAAAAAGCACAGTGCAAATAATTGTAAAGAAAAATCTGGCAACAGTGGTTACCCTTGGGGTTAGGTACAAAGATGGGGGAGGAGGTACAGGTAAAGGAGTGGTCAAGGGGGCTTTTTATTCTTTTTTTTTTCTTTTTTTTTTGCGGTACGCGGGCCTCTCACTGTTGTGGCCTCTCCCGTTGCAGAGCACAGGCTTCGGACACGCAGGCTCAGCGGCCATGGCTCACAGGCCCAGCCGCTCCGCGGCACGTGGGATCCTCCCGGACCGGGGCACGAACCCGTGTCCCCTGCATCAGCAGGCGGACTCTCAACCACTGCGCCACCTATTCTTTTTGTATTTTGTTGTTGTTTTACTTTCATGATGAGAATATGCTCTGGTACAATTTTAAAACTAAACCAAAGCAAAATGATACAGGACTACAGGACTGCCATGATTAGAGTCCATATCAGTGGGATGGTCCAAGATAGTCCAGAGTTCAAAAATTTCATCCTCTATAAGGATTCTTACACTTGTAGATATGCCCACACATAATTTAAACCCACAATTGTTGTTCAACCCTAGAAAAGTTCTTTGAACTGCTTTTGCAGAGATGGAATTGTACTGATAAAAATAGTGTACTAGAATTGCCCAGTTATGCAAGTATATGTAACTTTATTTTTGTGCATTGTTTCCTCTTAATCCTCTAAGGTTCTTCTTAGAAAACAGATATGGCTGTTCTCTGTCCTTCACTTCCCAAAGGTAAGTTTAGTCATTAGCCAGGATTTGAATCCAGGTATATCCAACCCAAAGAACACACGCATTGTTCCATGACACACATGGACATCACTGGCAGCAACTATAACTGCTGTAGAGCAAACTGAGACCATGAAAACCTTGACAGCATGGGCTACCTACGGATCAACCAGAAAAAACAAAAACCACAATTCTCCCTAGCCTGTCCTGAGGTTTCAAACATATCCCAGCCCTTAATAAAGGAACACCAGCCCATTCATTGTGTCCATAAATAAGATGAACAACAAATGGTCCACCCAGGCCATCTTTCTTCTATCACCAGTCCCTAAGCATAGTGAGCCGTTCCTACCCAATCTCATTTTCCCCCTTCATATGAGATTTGGTTTATGGTTGTCCTGACACCAATGTCTCCTTTTGGACCATGACTTTATAGGCAAGGAAAAGTCAGAGGAGCTGGGTTAGATGTCCAGTTGTCATACTAACTGGATGGATCTGATGTGAAAGCAACAGTCCCAGTCAATGAACAGAGCTGAGCCCTTTCACAGTACATCACCCTGCCTTATTCCACTCCCACCCCACCCCCATCAGAGCAAGCAGCTTCTCATTCTCCCTCTACCAATCTCTCACTGGCTTAATTTGTCTTTTCTAAGACACAGGCAAAGGAGAAGGGGCGTCTCTCATTGGGTTCAGTACCTTGTCTTCCTTAGGCAACCTTAATAAATAAAAACATTCTGGCTGGGTCATAATAACAGGAATAAACTTATCTACTAACTCCATTAACTGACTCTTGGCTATATTTTATCCAAAAGGTAAAAAAAAATAATCTACAAAGGTGAAAGCTGGGGCTTCCCTGGTGGCGCAGTGGTTGAGAGTCCGCCTGCCGATGCAGGGGACGCAGGTTTGTGCCCCGGGCCGGGGAGATCCCATGTGCCGCGGAGCGGCTGGGCCCGTGAGCCATGGCCACTGAGCCTGCGCGTCCAGAGCCTGTGCTCCGCAACGGGAGAGGCCACAACAGTGAGAGGCCCACGTACCACAAAAAAAAAAAAAAAAAAAAAAGGTGAAGGCTGAAAGGTGATTCATATTTTTCATTCTAATACCAAAGTTATTAGTCAAGTATAAACAAACCTTTGAGTAATATTCTCTATACATAATACGTAAATGGTATTTTATTTGTTCTAATCATCACATTTCATATAAAGATTTTTATTAAAGAAACTTTTATTTAAGAGCTCTCTTTTAAAATTTTAATATTAATTTTTGATACAGTAAACCCCAAGTTTTACATTTATCATCTTACGCAGGACTGAGTAATTTTTCCCATAAAGGACAGATAGTAAATATTTTATGCTTTGAGGGCCATGTAATCTCTGTCACAACTACTGAACTCTGCAAAAGCAGCCATGGACAATACATAATGAATGGGCTATGTTCCAACAAAATTTTATACAAATCAGTGGCTGGTGGGATCTGGCCCATAGGCTCTAGTTTGTCAACCCCTCATCTTAAAGAACCAGATTGTCAAGTAAAAAAATCTGTGAAAGAATCTATGCCATATGATCACAACCTCTACTTGGCAAAGAGGGGAGTGTGGGGTTAGTTAAGGGAGGTATTGATGGGTAAAACCAACCAGAAAATAATTTGATTCAAAATTTCCAACAATTATAAATGAAAGTTATTCTCTGAATTTGAAAACATTTCATTTTTACAGATAAACAGTCAGCCTGCAGGTCAGAAAATTTTCACTGTCAATCATACAAACTCTACTTCAACAAACTCCAAAGATCTGAAAAGACAATTTCCTAACACCAGGAAATTAGGAGATGCAATGTCAATTAACATTTTATTACATTTTATGGTTAACAGTACTGTAAATCTGCTTATCTTGTTCCTTGGGGCCTGTTTTTAGTGGCAATTTTCTTTTCACATAGCACCCAGAACTTTATAAAAACATGTATGACACTTGGAATTTACTCTGCGTCACCTTCCCCAAATAGGTGATCGGCAGAATGGGAGTAGGCACAGCGCGTATCCTTCACTGCTCTATCCTTTAGCCTACAGCTCCTGGCACATCGTAAGTGCTTTGTAGCAGGGGTGCTAAATAAATAAATGAACAAGTAGTACTGAAATTTTAACTCCTTTAATAATATTGAAGCTGAGATTCTGGTCAAAAGTCTAGTCAGATAAGCTGCTGAATGTCTTGGTTTGAGGCCTAATTCTGAGCACAGACCCAAGCTCCTAACTCTTCCTTCCCTACATGACACTTGGGATTTCTCAGTTCTGACAAACCAATGAAGGAGTACAGGATGGCAGCCTCTCCTGCCACCCAAGTCTCCACTTCACTGGCCTCTCCCCTCTTACTGTGGTCAAGTAGGCATAGATTTGGGGTTCCTGGAAATGTCTCTGCTTCAGGAATGTGAATGAGAGAGCGCAAAGGGAAAGTTAGAAAACTGTTTGTATAGTATGAACCCATTTGTGTTTAACAGGAAAGATTATATATGCATAGGCAATCCCAGAAAGAATACACCAGAAACTTAACAGTTACTTTTGGGGAATGTGAATGTGAGAAACGGGTGATGGGAGTATTCCTATGACTTTTTACTTTTTGCTCTATGGCCTTCTTTACGTTTTATTTATTTTATTA
This sequence comes from Globicephala melas, assembly GCF_963455315.2. NCBI lineage: Eukaryota > Metazoa > Chordata > Mammalia > Artiodactyla > Delphinidae > Globicephala > Globicephala melas. The sequence continues at coordinate 114,219,371 of NC_083315.2, read as the reverse complement.
TTTTTTAACCAAGAGTGTGAAGATAACATATTAGCACTAAGCCACAATAAAGAGCCTCTCTTCAAACAACATTTATCTGGTAAATCAGTATAGGTTTACTTTGCTATTAAAAGACTGAAAGCTGAAGTAGTGATGAAAACAATTATAGTAACAGAAGGAAAAATCAAATGGAAAATACATCAAATGCTGTGGACTAAAAAGGTTCAGTTCAAGTACACCTGTCAACAACAGGTCTCGACTCAACTGAACATAATAAGTGGGCTTCCTAATCAATTAGCATTTTCCCTGAATTCCTTCTTGCAGGTTACCTTCCCCCTTCTTAAGTAGGAGAAAAAACAAGTCCATATAAAGACTAGCCTGAGAAAAAGCTTTTGTTAATGCAAACTACCTCTTATAATATTAGAACTATACTCACATTCGGGCACCATTCTCTAGGAATCTGTAGTTTGGGGGAAATGTCTTACTAACATTCAGGTAGTTAGTCTCAAAAATGAAGCCACTGAAAAGCTTTGTTCTCACTCAGGGTGGGAAGATTTCTACACAGAAGCAACTCAGGTTTTTAACATCAAAACGGTATACTCCTGAGCCGGTTTCAGGTAAAGCCATTTCTTCATTAGTTTTACTTGGCCAAAGATCCTACACTACTACTTCAGACTACCAAATCCCAACAAAACAAACCTCCAAACCTTACCTAATGCTCTAAACTTATGCTGTCCAATAGAGTAACCACATGGGGCTAATGCTCACTTGAAATGGGGCCAGTTCAAGCTGAGATGTGCTGAAATACACAAAGGATTTCAAAGACTAGTACCACAGAAAGACTGTGAAATATCTCAGTGATAACTTTCATATTAATTGCATGTTAAAATGGTTTTCGACAAAATTGGGTTAAATAAAATAGAATATTAAAATTTCAGTTCATATTAACTACATGTTGAAATATTTTGATAAATTGGGTTAAATAAAATAGAATATTAAAATTAATTTCACCGGTTTCTTTTTAGTTCTTTAATGTGGCTACGAGAAAATGTACAATTTAAAACGCGGCTGGCATTATATGTCTATTGGACAGCGCAGCTCTGAGCCTTAGTTACCTCCCTGGTGAAATGGGGATAACTCACACCTCATGCAGAAGTTATAAGGATTAAGTGGTGCGGGGGGGGAAGCCTGTAAACGCATAGCACCCAGTTGCTATTTGCTAACCAAAGGGCAGATGCCAAGTCAGGCACTCCCACAAGGAGAGACTGAGAAGTGATCGCAGCCGGCGTCACCTGGCTTCCAGCTACTCCAAGGACAGCCTTTCGGGGACACGCCTTCCTTCTCGCGCTCGCAGACCCGAAGCTGCAACCTCACCCCTCGAAATCCGAGGCCGCCCCGGAGTCTGCGGCGCTGTCAGAGGAGGCGATGCCCAGCGGCGCTCCAACTGCGGTTCGTCCGCCCCTTCCCTCAAGCCGACGCTCGGAGCCGGGGACACCTCGAAGAGGAGCCCCGGGACGCACCTCCGGCGGGCGGCCTGCTCGAAGGAAGGCCGGGCAGGCCAAAAGGGCAGGCGGCAGGCGAGGCAGACAGGAAGCTGGGCTCTCCCGGCCTCAGCCTCGGCGGCCGCTCCTACCTGCTGTGTCGATTCCCTGAACGGAGCGGCGGCCGCAGCTCCCGAGGCAACCCCTGCTTCTCCTCCCTCTGCACGGCTCACTGGCTTCCGGTCCATCGTTGTCGCCACCACAGGACTGCAGGCGCTGGCGAGATACAAAGTAATGGCCGATAAGCCCGCTTCCATTCTCCGCGTCCCCGCCCAGGCGCGGACCGAACCCGCTGTCAGGAAGTGGGACTCACCGGCAGCGCCAGCCTAGCGCCGAGCCCGGCCAAGCCACTGCTTGAGGGACGGGACGGGACGGGGCGAGGCGAGGCGAGGCGGGGCGGGGCGGGGCAGACCTGGGGGTGGGGCAGGCCCGAGGGGCGGGGCCTCTGGCGTCCCGCCCACCCGGCTCAGCTCCCGGGGCTCGGCTGAGCACCGTCTGGACTGCACAACTCCCGGCTCCTGCGGGGCGGGACGGGACGGGACGGGGCGGGGCCTTCTGCAGTACAATTTCCGGCCCGGCCCGCGTCCCGAGCTCGCAGACTGGCACCACCAGTGACGTCATGCCTCGTACCTGTACCGGGAAGCCGGCTTCTGGATCTTGGCTCAACCGCTCACCAGCTGCATCCTGGGCAGTCACCTCCCAGACTTTGGTTTCTGCACTGTGAAATGAGAACGGCTGCGTAGTGTGCTTCAAAGCCTTGTGACGAGATGTGGTTGCTGAAAATATATTTTTTAATGAACGGCTCATGCTACTTATTCCATTTCTCATGTGGATGACAGTCTAGTCAAAATACCCTTGAAATAAGAGCCTCAAAGGCGAATTTTGCTTTTACACCTGTCTGAAGTACTTAAGTATATGTAACTGTAGAAAAAGTTAAGTGAGACCTGAAGGAGAGCAGAGGGCTAGCAAGCTTCCATTTTAACAAATGTGAGGAATAATTTATTATCTGTTGTGTGTGTGTGTGTGTGTGTGTGTGTAAGAGGGAACATTTCAGACTTTTCCGATTTTTCCCAGTGTTCAACCAAATAAAAAAGTCATGATTGCAATGATTATTGCATTACTCTAGTTGGAACATTTCCATGTAAATGGTCTTTAATTGTAGTTTTAGTATGAGCGTTTTCAGGCAATTTGCACTAGTTGTAGAGGTCAAAAATAAAATACATTCTTTTGGCCGTGGAGGAGGGGCTTCATTCGATACCCTAGATTCCATTTTCATGCCAGGCAAATTCATAAATGCTCCCCAGAGTTATGGCCCAGCATATCTTCTATTCAGTGTGGCAACAGCAGGCCCAACACCCATACAACCTTAATTCTTCCTTTCTCTCCTGTGCAAAAGGTATTTTTCCTTACTCTCTGCTTAGTATTTTTGTACACTTTCTATCCTGCATATGACTATGATAACCTAAAAACCAAACTGAAAACCTTAAAAACAAAAGTTGATTATTTGAAAGCCATCTATATATTTTTAATTGGATGGAAATTCATAATGTATATTCTGGTAATAAAATCAAACTAGCTTGTTGCCAAGGTTCACAAGTGCTGTCTAGTGACATTAGCATGGGATTGAGACAATCCAAAACAGCAAAAACTGCATAAGTTGAAAAGAAAAATAAAGAACCAATTGTTAAAGCCTTCATGAATTGGCTTTCATAAACAAGACAGTTCTACATTACAAGTATTCAAAAATCCCTTTCCTTTCACTGGCAAGAAGGATAGTCAACAGCTTTTATCATTAAAAATTAGTGGAATGTTTATAAATGCATGACTTTATTTTGCAAAAATGGCAATTAAATATCGAATTACAATTTTCACTGCTGAGGCAGAACTTATTTTCATGGTTTACAAGTACATTTCTTAGTTTACTGAAAATTCAAAATGCAAGTCACATTCCAGCATGAGCCAGAAGTATTTCCTAAGAAGAGTTATTTTTTAACACAAATATCCAATTGAAGAGCAGTCTTTTGCAAACAAACAACTCATAGCAACAGAAAAGCATAGAAATTCTAATGGTTTTATTTTGGGCATTGACATTTTTGTCATTGTTTCCAGACTGTCACAGATCAACTAAAAGTGGACAACAAAGCAACATGCCAAATCATTCTCTCTTTCACTTTGTAGTATAAGTTGTATTGTATTACTATGACAAAAAATAAATTCAGGTATTACTATAATTTACTTGAAAACCTAACTGTTACCTAAATTTAGTTATCTAATGATCCATATAGAGCTAAAAAGGTAAATTTAGATCTACCTATTTCTGTGAATGGCTGGGACAACAAAGCTGAATAAAATTCAGTAACGAAGAGAGTCCATCAAATAAAAAACAAGACTTTCATATATATTTTAGTAGAGAATATTTTTAAGGTTAACCCACTCCACAAATAGGGAGATATGGTTTCATAATCAATCATGTGTAAGGAAAAATGTTAAAAAAAAAAGGTGTTAAAAATAAAAATGCACTTTAGGTTGATTTAAAGCAATGGCCACTCCTGATTTGGTCAATTTGGCTAATTAGCTGTCTAAAACAAACACACAGAGAAATGCAAGACCACTAAAATCGTGAATTTGCAGCTGCAGCATCTGACCACTGCCACGCAGCAGCTACCTCAACGGAAAGACCAAAATTCTCTTCAGGGTTCCTTCTAAGCCCAGGTCCCTGCCACTATCATAAGTGGCCTGGCCACTGGAAGAATTGCCCAAAGTTAAAAAGAAGGCCCTATTCGCAGCCCAAAGCCACTCACTCTGACCCTTTTCATGAACTTTCTGAGAAATTTGAGAAGCACCCCCCTTTTGTAGACACATGGTGCTCTGAGGAAAGTGTTGGGATCTTCCTGGTACTTCCACTAACACCATTGGGAGAATTGGACTTTTTTTTTTTTTAATATAGGATCTGAAGCTATTACCACTCTTGTGGACACAGGAACAACTTTGTCTGTCTTGAACCCCACCAGCCTCAAGGCGCTCTTCCTCATAGTACTGAAATTGTCCAAATAGTGTGAGTTCCCAACACGGTTATGAAGGTAACCAAGTTGGCCCCCTTGCCTTTTTTTTTTTTTTTTTTTTTTGGCTGCCTTGGGTCTGTGCAGTTTTTCTCTAGTTGTGGCACATGGGGGCTACATTGCAGTGGTTCCTCTTGTTGTGGAGCATGGGCTTCAGTAGCTGTGGCTTGCGGGCTCTAGAGCGCAGGTTCAGTAGTTGTGGTGCACGGGCTTAGCTGCTCCATGGCATGTGGGATCTTCCTGGACCAGGGCTCGAACCTGTGTCCTCTGCATTGGCAGGCAGATTCTTAACCACTGTGTCACCAGGGAAGTCCCCCCCACTCCTTGCCTTTTGAGATAGGTTCTTTGCAGGGAACTCATCAGTTCCTTCTTGTTCCTTCTGTCCCAGTACACCTTTTGGGCCAAGATCTCCTGGAAAAATTACAGGCTAATATTTCCTTTTCCCAAAAAGGAGAAATACACTTGCAATCGACTCCTCAAGGTCTACTTCCAGCTCTAGTCCTGATATTGAGATTCCCCTCCTTGCTTCTGTCTTGTCAATTCCCAATCACAAGGACTTGTTAGATTCTGTTCCTTCTACCTTACGGTCTACCTCTTCAAATGACATAGAACACATTCATTAGGTGCTATCAATTAGGATCCAGGTAGATCCTAATAAACCTTTGCCTCACCTCAACAGGTCTCAGGCCTGAGGCCCTAGAATGAATTCGTCCCACTGTCAAGGCACACTTCCACAAGGGCCCCGTAATCCCATGCACCAGTCCATGTAGCGCACCAATCCTTCCCATGGGCAAATCTCATGGCCAAGGTTGGTATTTTGTTCAAAATCTCTAATCTGTAAACAATAGTGTCATATCACATTACCCCACAGTCCCCAACCCTCACACCACCCCCAGTTTAATTCCTCTGAGCACACAGTTCTTTACCGTCATAGATTTACGTAGTGCTTTCTTCAACATTCCTGTCCATCCAGATAGCCAATACCTGTTTGTCTTTACTTGGGAAGGACATCAATATACTTGGACCACTATGCCTCACGGCTACACAGAAAACCCTACTTACTCTTCACAGATATTGAGACAAGACTTGGCCAATGTGAATTTTGCCCACAGCTCTACTTTACTTCAATATGTTGATAACCTTTTGTTACGTTCCCCTACTGAGGAAGCACGCCTCAAGGACAGCCTATACCTCCTCACTCAGCTAGCACACAAAGGCATAAGGTCTCAAGGAAAAAGCTCCAATCTGTTCAAACCCAGGTAAGATACTTGGGTCATTTGCTAACCCCTCAAGGGCTAACACTGGATCCTACATGTGTCCAGGGCATATCTCAGTTTCCCGCTTTATGCCACCAAGTGCCAGTGAGATGCTTTTTCTTGGGCTAACAGGCTATTGCAGATTTGGGTTCCTAATTTCTTCTTGTATGAACAACTCATTTTTCCCTTCTAAAGGATAGAGGCCTGATCCTCTTGTTTGGAATAATGAGGCTGAATCAGCTTTTCAAACTTTAGACACTCGGTTGGCCACAGCCCTTGCTTTAGGACACCCTAATTATTCTCTTCACTTTCTATTCATTCATGAAGTTAGCAGGAAACATCCTTGGAGTGCTCATTAAGCCCATGGGGGCAAACAGAGACCTACTGGGTTTTAGAGACAGTTGAACCCTATAGATCAAGATCTTCCACCTTGCCTCCAAGCAATAGCAGCCACTGCTGCCCTTCTGCAGGCTACAGAAGAGACAGCTATGGGGTCTCCCTTACAGGTGTTTGTCCCTCACTCTATTGAGGCACTCTTGAAGTCATATCACACACACTTATCTGCTAGCTGACTGATGTCCTGTGAAATCTTGCTTTCCTCTCCAAATGTCACTTTGTCTCATTGTAACTCCCTAAATCCTGCTACCCTCTTACCATCAGCAACAGATAAAATCTCACATGATTACATAACCACAACTGATCTTTTGACTAGTCCGTATCCAGATTGCAAGAAACACCTTTAGACAACCTTGACATTTCTTGGTTTATCTATGAAATACTGCTGGACAACTGAAATCTGGATATGCTATCACTACTCCCTTCACTATAACAGAATCCAATGCTCTGCCCCTCAGTTTCTTCAACCCAACAAGCTGAACCATACACATATTTGCACCTGCACTTTGCCCTCTGGCAAATGTGCTAACATTTACACTGATAGCAGGTATGTCTTTGGAGTAGCTCAGGATTTTGGAATGCTTTGGAAACAGAGAGGTTTCTTGAGCTCAGGGGGAAATGAAATTGAAAACGGGCCCCTTTGTTAAGGTTTTGCTAGATGCAATCTTGCTGCACAACAATTGGCAATAAGTTGCAGGGCATTCCAAAGACAACACTGAGGAAGGAAAGGGAAACTGACTGGCCGACAGAGTTGCTAAGGCCGCAGCATTACAAGATTCAGGCTTCATAAAGGAACCTCCTCCCATTGGTCACTCTATTCACACCAAGTTAACTATATACTACTTGGAAGGACACCCAACATTTAAAAGATATTATCAACTCCAAATGGATTAAAGGCCTAAATGTAAGACCAGACACTATAAAACTCTTAGAGGAAAAAGAAGGAAAAACACTCTTTGACATAAATCACAGCAAGATCTTTTTTGACCCATTCCTTAGAGTAATGAAAATAAAAATAAACAAATGGGACCTAATTAAACTTAAAAACTTTTGCACAGCAAAGGAAACCATAAACAAGATGAAAAGACAACCCTCAGAATGGGACAAAATATTTGCACACAAAGCAACTGACAAAGGGTTAATCTCCAAAATATACAAACAGCTCATTCAGCTCAAAATTAAAAAAACAAACAACCCAATCAAAAAATGGGCAGAAGACCTAAATAGACATTTCTCTAAAAATGGGCTGAAGACCTAAATAGACATACAGATGGCCAAGAGGCACACGAAAAGATTCTCTACATCATTAACTAGTAGAGAAATGCAAATCAAAACTACAATGAGTTATCATCTCACACCAGTCAGAATGGCCATCATTAAAAAATCTACAAACAATAAATGCCAGAGAGGGTGTGGAGAAAAGGGAACCCTCTTGCACTGTTGGTGGGAATATAAATTGATACAGCCACTGTGGAGAACAGTATGGACCTTCCTTAAAAAACTAAAAATAGAACTACCATATGACCCAGCAATCTCACTACTGGGCATATACCCTGAGAAAACCATAATTCAAAAAGACACATGTACCCCAGTGTTCATTGCAGCACTATTTACAATAGCCAGAACATGGTCCATCAATGTCCATCAATAGAAGAATGGATAAAGAAGGTATGGTACACATATACAGTGGAATATTACTTAGCCATAAAAAGGAATGAAATTGGGTCATTTATAGAGATGTGGATGGACCTAGAGTCTGTCATACAGAGTGAAGTAAGTCAGAAAGAAAAAAAACAAATATCGTGCATTAACACATATATGTGCAATCTAGAAAAATGGTACAGATGAACCTATTTGCAGGGCAGGAATAGAGACGCAGACACAGAAAACGAATGTGTGGGCCTGGGGTGGGCGTCAGGGGGGTGGGATGAATTGGGAGATTAGGATTGACATATACACACTACCATGTGTAAAATCATTAGCTAGTGGGAACATGCTGTACAGCACAGGGAGCTCAGCTTGGTGCTCTGTGATGACCTAGATTGGTGGGATGGGGTGGAGTGGGAGGGAGGTCTACGAGGGAGGGGATATATGTATACATGTAGCTGATTCACTCTGTTGTACAGCAGAAACACAACATTGTAAGGCAACTATACTCCAATTAAAAGAAAAAAAAGATATTATCAGAGATGGGCAAGTGAATGCTATAGCTAAGGAACAGCAGAGGTGGGTTTCTGATGGATGCATATTTGACCAGCATCCTGGGCTTTGATATGGGCCAAACAGCTACCCTGCTCTTTCTGGTGTCACTCAACAAACCATCTTAAAATTAATACATGAAATGACTGATTAAAGAACTGATAAAATGATAGCCTGGGGAAAACAATACTTTTGGAAACCTCCCACAGTAGCGACTGAAATATGTCAAAGGTATCAGATCATCCGAAATATGACCCAGGAAAACCTATTCATATTCTCAAGGCCACTTTCCTTTATCTCTTGGTTCCTTTGCTATCTGGCAATGGGATTTTATCGAGCTGTCTCTCTCTCAAAGATACAAATACGTTCTTGTGACGGTTTGTATGTATTCCCATTGAGTGGAAGCCTTTCCTTGCAGATGAGCAACCACCCTTGCAGTGGCCAAAATATTGTTGGAAAGGATTAGTTCTACTTGGGGAATTCCCTTGGAATTACATAGTGATAAAAGTAGCCATTTCACTGGACAAATTCTAAATGCTGTTTGTGAAATCTGGTCTATACTACAACATTTCTACTGCGCCCATCATCCTCAGTCCTCTGGTCTAGTGTAAAGAACCAATAGCATAATCAAAACACAATTGGCAAAACTCTCTGAGGCTATCAGTCTTCCTTGGTCTAAATTACTACCCATAGTTTTATTAAACTTAAGATCTACACCCTTTGGAAAATACAAGTTGTCACCATTTGAAATAATTACTGGAACACTTAGGATTCTTGACTCAGGGCTATACGAGCCCCTTCTAGTCAAGGGAGATCTTTTACATTATTGCCAAAGTCTCATTAAGACTAAAGAAAAATGAGCACCTGGTTGAAAAACCTTTACACAGTAAAGCGCTCCTGGGATATCAAGACCTAGAACATCACAATTTACAACCAGGGGACTATGTTTATTGGAAAAGACATCTTTTAAAGGATTCCTTGCAGCCCAGGTGGAAGGGACCCTATCAGGTATTCTTAACCAACCTCTGTGCCAATAAAGGCATTGATTCTTAGATTCAGGTTTCTCATTTCAAAAAGGCTTCCCCACCTGAATGGGCCTCTGAAACAGTTGGAGACCTCAAGCTGAAACTGACCCAAAAGTGAAGCAAATGACACCTAATATAGACAACTCTACCAAGACTCCATGATCACCATTAATGAAATCTCTCTTCTTACCTTTGTTCTAATTGCCATTATCACAGAGTTGCTATGTCTCCTTTGATATGTAGTAATTGATGATATAGCAACTTGCCACTCTCCTTCTTATACTCCTTATAGACACATGCTCAAGGAGTGAAAATTTTCATGCATGGGTGTTGCTTGGAATGAAAGTTTAAAAGAAATGACCCAGGTCCTTTGGTCCCTTAAGTTTGACTATGAAGGACTGGAGAATTGAACTTCTGAGACTCCTCCTTTTGGTTTCAGGTTTATTAATGTTCTTAGCCCTACTACATACAGTGGGCATCCTCCTTTGGCAGTAATTCTATGAAAACCATGTATCTTGCCAGAACTCTCCTGGGAAAAAGCCTCTGGCTCCAATTCTTGGCCATTCAACTAATCTATTCAGCTTAGGATTCTTTCTTTAACCAAGGCCATGAGGCACCCTTTCTCCTCTTTATATTAAAATGGCTGATTTTACTTGGATAGTTCTTTCATTAGACTTCTGTTATTATTCTTTCTTAAAATCCACCCAGAACCTTATGCCTGGAAGAGTAATGCCCTAGTTTGCAATTCCCAAAGTCTAGCCACTGGAGGAAATCTAAGATTGTTGGCTATGCCATTGGCACCCCAAATCACTTACCAAACACTGGGATCCCCTTGCCTTAGCTATCTCCAAGCTTACTAATATCCCTCCACCATGTCCTGTTCAGAATTCATCTATTCTCCCAGCATACCATGTTTGCCTACTTGAATTCACAGCTCCTTTTTCCTGTTTGGTCAATAGAATCAGACAAAACCCCCAATAGTTCTTAGGAACAATTTGTTCCAACAGTACCCTGCGGTTACCCAGAAACATTGGCTCTCAACTTTACCTTGCTGTGCAACAGAATATGTCCTCATGATGACCCTCCACATATTCCATCAAGGAAGGCTACTAGGCTGCTCAAATATAACTGACCAAGGGTTTAATTTCACCTTGACAACTCCTTTCTTTGTGCCCCATCTGCTATATCTTTGTAGTTGGAAGATGACCTGCCTCAACAGCCCTAGCCCCAGCTTCTCAATGTCCCCTAGGATTTTTAATGGCCCCTTTGACTGTATTAAATTCTCCAGAAATTACCGAATAGCACACATGCTCTACTTCCTTCCTCTGCTGAGAAATCTCTTCTTAGGGATTTCAGAAATATCTAAGAATTATATTCCCCAAGTGGAGGATTGGAACCCTTGACAAATTGGTTCGAAATCTCTCTGCCACCATAGCAGACATAGCTGATGCCACAGTCATAGCATTAAGTGACCAAGTTAACTCCCTAAACTCACTTACTCATGTTATATTAGATAACTGATTTGTCTTAGACTACCTTCTGGCAGAACATGGAGGTATCTGTGCCATCTTAAATGCCACCTGCTGTACTTGGATAAATACTTCTGATATAGTAGAAACTCTGAGGTCCTACAAAAGAAACCCGCTTGGCTTCACTCTGATACCCTTAACACTCCCCTAATGTTTGTTCAGCTGTTTGCCCTCAAACATTGGATCTTGGTTCAGAACTGTTCTGCAAACTGGGTTATTGCTCTTAATAGCTGTTAGCTTCTTTATGTTGATAAAGTCCTTGCTTAAATTGATTACTTCCATACTTAACCATTCTTCTGCTTGGTTAAGGCTCACACAGACCACTATGCTTGAGGCAGCACAATATCATGATGCCGCCAATGATTTTCCTGATCCATTTATTGACTCTTACACCCAACCCCCACTCTGAGGAACATGATGAATCCAGAACAGGCAACCAAGCCACTCCAGCTATGTGGGACTAAAAGTTGCCCTGGTGATATTTTCTCCAGGAAAAATCATGAGCAAAGGGGGGAAATGTGAAAGGAACAATGGCATAAATGACTGAGACGTGCCCCGAGGAGCTCCAGGTTCACTGCCCACGCTGAACTTTTGCTGAACTCTCTAAAATAAAATTGTTGATATTGGCTGAGTTGCCAAAAGGAAAAAACAATCCTGAGAACTGTACTTTTTCTGGACTGAGGAAACCATACCTTTCCCTAGTAACAGATGAGATGCGCTTGATAACCCAATTGTGTATATAGCGTAAATTTACCCTCCAATCCAAGTTCTTGGTAAACTATAAGAAGGAAACTGTAAAAAATCAAAGGACACACATCAACTGAAGGGCTTCACACTCCCTATATTTCCTATCAAATGGAATGTCAAGAAACAGGTGGGTATTTCTTGTACCACTTCTGTCAGACATAAAATTCTGAACCACTTAATTGATTCCCAAAGTCAGAAATTTGGGGAATTTCTGGTCCATGAATATATCCAGTAACAACCCTTACCTCTTTTGGGTTACCTCTTTAATTTCCCTCATTCTATTTTAAAATCAAAAAAGCAAACAAGCAAGATACATAAATTATGCAGATATGCAGACATTACACAGGACTTTTCCCTGGAAGGTCACAAAACTTTTGCGTGTGTTGTTTAAGAAAAATAGACCATAATTACAGGATATTACTCACTTCTGCTTCCCATGAGAAGAAAGTCTTTATGTCAGAGTAGTCTCAGGCCCCACGTAGGGGATTTTCTTAGTGTCAGACTCATCTAAATTATCTCTCCTACAAACAGGTACTGCTGTGCAATTTCTTGTTTTTTTTTTTTTTTTTGCAGTACGCGGGCCTCTCACCGCTGTGGCCTCTCCCGCTGCGGAGCACAGGCTCCGGACGCGCAGGCTCAGCGGCCATGGCTCACGGGCCCAGCCGCTCCGCGGCATGTGGGATCTTCCCGGACCGGGGCGCGAACCCATGTCCCCCGCATCGGCAGGCGGACTCTCAACCACTGCGCCACCAGGGAAGCCCTGTGCAATTTCTTGATTGTCTTTCCATTTATGATCCAACTGGTACAAGAAATGCATTGTTGGGTCTCCCTGGTGGCGCAGTGGTTGAGAGTCCGCCTGCCGATGCGGGGGACATGGGTTCGCGCCCCGGTCCGGGAAGATCCCACATGCCGCGGAGCGGCTGGGCCCGTGAGCCATGGCCGCTGAGCCTGCGCGTCCGGAGCCTGTGCTCCGCAGCGGGAGAGGCCACAGCGGTGAGAGGCCCGCGTACTGCAAAAAAAAAAAAAAAAAAAAAAGAAATGCATTGTTTTAGGCTAATGAGAGAAACTTTTAAGCCAAATGAAGCTAAAAGATCTATATGCACTTCAAATAATGATTTTGAATGAAGACAAAGAAAAGTAATGAGAGTTGCAAACAGTAGCATAGGCATGCCAACCTCAACAGTTTGTATGCACCACATTAATACTACCAAAGGAAATGTGCCATAATTTACCAGCTTCCTTTAAAAGCATCCAAAAATTACTTTGTACTCAATACGCCCATATTACAGACAAGAGGTCAGTAGAGAAGGATAGGGACTAGAGGCTTGGGTTAGCAATTACTCAACAATGAGCACAAATAAATTGTTATCTACCCCTAATTGCAAAGTGTTGGGAAAAGACTCATAGCAAAATTTCACATCACATCAACAAGTCACAGACTATACAGGTGATCTAGAAGTAAAATTTAAATTAATACCTCAAAATTTGAGATATAAATCCATCATTCCTAAACTCATGGCTCAGAAGCAAAAAAGGCATTAGGTTTAACTGTAATGCAATAGCTTAATGTTCAGAGCATGGTAACTGGAGTTTAGAGCAGAATTTTGAAGATGACTACGTTTCTAATCCAGTGAATGCCAGCAATGAACAGAAACAGATTTGAGCTGTGATGATGGCTTCCTAGTTTTGAATATGCACCTTACTTGGCTTTATTAATAATTATTGCCAGGTTTTAAGCAAGATCAAAACTTATTTACATTTAGTTGTTATTTAGCCATGGTTCTCCCTGGCTCATTCAAATCCTGTGGTTGCTATTATTTTTTATTATAGTAAAATATTTGCTTTTACTGCATACACAACCAACAAGCTGAAATTCCTTCACATTTATTTTAAACACTTTGTTCCATTTTTTACTCAAATTTTTGTTTATATGTACTAAAGCTACCTGTAAAAGAAAATCATTCAATTTTATTTTATATTATGGTTTACTTTTCAGAACCTCTACATTCACTGACATAAGGTATTAATAATATAGTAATTTTCCAACATTAATATGCATGATGAAACTTTAGTTCTAGTAAATTTCCTGGTCTTATTGTTTTTGATAACAATACATTTATTTTTAGCTATGTGCGTTATATGTCTATTCAAGGTTAGTACAATATTACTACATATCAGAACTTAGGACTTCTCACATTATGACACACTGTATTTATTTGAACAATATAATGGTTTATGTAACACACTTTGAAATTGCTTTTACTACATGATGAAAAGTAATTATTTTTTTCCAAAAAATTCCTCCATAAAGTTGCGATGCATTGTGTATACACCTTATATTTTACATGCTAGCAAATACGATACTTTCAGAACACTGACATCCATCAGATTAAATTATTAATTTGCCTTTTCTAGGTATTGTAGTTTTCTGATAATTAAGTTCTGTTTGGTTTTGTTTTAAAATTACATAAGCATTGTAAATGCAAGAAATTATACCTAATTTTATGTTTGTACATATTTAAGTAACATTATAATAAAATCCAAGAAGAATGCAATGTTGTATGATATTAGATCTAGTTAGTGCTCTAAGTTGGAAATATAACATATATCAAAAAGCTAAGGAACCAATTTTAACAACAGTGAAAAATAAAAGGACATTTGTTCAAATTATTAAAAAATTTAATTCTGGTATATAGTACTTACGCTTTCAAAAAATGAGTACTTTGATAGAAACTGTGAGAAATGAAAGATAGCTTTTGTAACTAAAAAGATGCCAGGTTGAGGAATTAATGGAATCAGAATTTCAGAGAACATCCCCAATTTCCTCATTTTATAGAAGAGACAAGAGAAACAGAAGCTGAACTACATGTTCTGGACCTTTAGTTGTCCTTTGCCACTGTTATTTTTGCTTCTGAAAAATATAATTTGCATCACACCCAAAAATACTAACAACAATGCCCAAAGCCATACAGTTTGGCCAAGTGTCTCATTTCCTTTTTTGGTCAAAATGAAAAAGTGGCACCCTGAGGATAGAAATCACAAAAATGCATGCCCAGAAAAGGTGGTATGCATCAGTTTAATAAGAAACTAATTTGGAGAACAATATTTTCTCTATTGTCAAATTTCTGTAGCTGGACCTTGTGATGACATTTCTGCAGAACACAAGATACGTAATTTTTACAGGGTATACAAATATTTTATAGGGATATTAAAGTTTTTGGCTGGTGAAAATTATTTGGTGGGATATAAAATCTTTGCCCAAATAAACAAGAAAATCGGTTGCATTCTCTATGTAATTATTTTCTGAAGATAGTTTGGATTTTAAGACCCTTTTAAAACACTTGAGTTATAAAAAATTAATACTATAAAAACTAGCTATTTCTTTCACTCTCTTCTACTTCTACAAATCAATTCTTTGCTGAAGATCAGTTCATCCTAGTTCAAAATCAGTTCACCCTAGTTCAAAATACACTGTTATACCACATCCATTATCTTCATGATGTCAATAATGAGTAGGTATAATAATTATTCTAGTATTTTAAATGAATTCCATAACTTACTGAAAAGCCATTGTCCTAATTGAACTATGCATCCAAAGTAACAACCACCAAGTCAATCTTGTCATGGTCTCATTATTTTTAATATATAATAGTGACAGCCTAATATTTGCAGTTATATTCCCATTAGGAGGTCTATACATTAGCTATTATCATCAAAGTATATCAATTTCTTCAAGCAGATTTTTGGTATGTAAGAAACATAACAAACTTGGCTTTTCAAGAAAATCAAACATTGCCGTTAAGGCTTCAAAAATATGAGGTAAAAAAATGCAAGTTATATACAAAACATTAAATTGTGAACTGTAACCAAATTCACAATTTCCATTTAAATGGCAGACCTAAGATTTTCTATGGCAAAATTATCTTGATTATTCCAAGTTAAACAAAAATTCCTAATACTAATGGTTAGGTTACTCTATCATATGTCCCAATAAAGGTACACTTATGAGAATAGTTTTAAATATTAGCTTCTCTGTCTGCCTTTTAACATGATACACTGATAATTTTAAGCCATAAAGAAAGTTAACAACCCCTTAACTTATAACGACTTTGAAGTTTATTTTACAGCACTTTTATTGAGACATCATGTAACTATTGACCAGGACTGTTTACAAATGCAATGCTTGGCCTTTGAGACAATTAAAAACTTTTAAGTATCAATACTAAAATTTTACATCATTTAACTTAAGAAGTGTTATGATGTGTTATGATGGCTGAAAACTAACAGAAGAAAATCTAAAGCAAAAATATAATGATTTCCACAAAAACCATATATTCCTCCCTTATATGAAAGGGAGGGAGGGAAAAAGGAAGGAAGGAAAAAGAAAAGGAGGGGGAAAAAAGATGAGGAGAGAAAGAAAAGGGGCAAGACAGACAAGAAAAATACTTTTATTTCCTGTTTGCAAAAAGGAGGGAAACTCTGAGGTCTCAGCAAACAATGTAATCAACTGAGTCAGTTTAAATTAAGGCATCTTCTTTACATGTTATTGAATCCCATCATGCCTTTCATATTGCCAGCAGCACCCTGTTGAAACTGCCTCATCATTGACTGAAGTCCTGCCATACCACCTAGAGTGAGAGTAGAATAAAATCAAATAATTATTAAACACAACTTGAAACATTTGTTACTTTTGCCTAATAAGTACTTGAACTTCTAAAAAAATATACTGGGTTCTGACTGCATCAGCCTTAAAGTACATAAAAATTTGTATTATAACCAGTATCCTCATCTATAAAAGAGAATGAATAACTTACCTCATCACATTATGAGAAATACATACTACATGAAGAGATCTCAGAACAGTACCTGTCACACAGTAGGGAGTCAGTAAATCTAAACAAAAATTTTTTTCCTGGGGAGTCTGAGTCTTATAAATAGTAATAATTTGGGGCAGGGATGGGGGGTAGTTATTTCATAGGACTTAAAGTAAGAAAACAATTCACCATTATTGAACATCTGTTCTATGCCCAGAACTGTACTAAATGCTTTCCTATCTATTAGCTCATTTAATCATTATAATTTCCTGACGAGCTATTGCCTGTGATTTTACAGAAGGGGAAAGTGAGGTTCAGAAAGTTTAAAGAACTTTTTATAGGTTACATGGTAAAAGTGGAACTGGGTTTTCAAAATCGTTATATAATTCCAAAGTCTAATCAATGAAACTATCCAGATTCTAAACTAAGGAAAAAGGTCACCAGAACAAGCATTAACAAAAGATGATTAAGTAGCTTGCTCAAAAATCACAAACAGCAGCAGAGGAGTAAATAAAACCTCAGCTTATACAGCACTGTTACAACCATTCAACTTAGAAGTTAGATGGCCCTTTTACTTAAATCATACATTGTTTGAACAGATTTTCATATCATAACAAAAGGCATATTAAAACTCAACCCTTATAAACTAAACCAATTTACCCATGTGATGAAGAACTCTAGGATCCATCATTTTGGCCATTTGTTGATTCAATTTTGCCATCTGTGACTGGCTCACATTCTTAGACATGTCACCACCTGAAGAAAAAAAGGTTTTGAGTCAATATAGACTGTAATATAATCAGGGTATCATAGAAATTGAGTAAATATAAAGAAAAAAACCTATAATCGTATCACTCTAACACAATTATTTCTATTTGTACATATTCCCCTTCTACTCTTTATCCCAATTTCATACATATTTTTGAGAAAGAACAAGTGAAACTCAATATTAAGGGACTTTCTTTTTTTAAAAAATTATTTTATTTATTTATTTTTGGCTGCGTTGGGTCTTCACTGCTGCGCTCGGGCTTTCTCTAGTTGAGGCGAGTGGGAGCTAGTCTTCGTTGCGGTGCATGGGCTTCTCATTGCAGTGGCTTCTCTTGTTGCGGAGCACGGGCTCTAGGCGCATGGGCACAGTAGTTGTGGCTCGCGGACTCTAGAGTGCAGGCTCAGTAGTTGTGGCGCACAGGCTTAGGTGCTCTGCGGCATGTGGGATCTTCCCGGACCAGGGCTCGAACCTGTGTCCCCTGCATTGGCAAGCGGATTCTTAACCACTGCACCACCAGGGAAGCCCTAAGGAACTTTCTTAAGGGCTACAATTTTTGTTAACATTTTTACTTATACCTGTGAATGAGCCACTATAAGCAAAACCATATCCAGTGGTTATTAATAGTAAGCTATAACAATTGTTTAATAGTGACATGGTAGAATGCTGAACAAAAAACTTTACAGATATGGGTTAATTGGGAAAGAGAGTGGATTACTGATAAATGGATATGAAAGAATGAGTCTGAGAGAACCTGAAGATGTGTATATCTAAGAAGCTATTATAAATAACAAAAAGCTTCAGCGAATAGAAAGAATAATGCAACTCCATTTATTAATGAATTTCTACACACTCAGTCAAAACTCCACAGTAAAAAGGCAGCCAATGAAAGAGATGCACACTGGGGCAGAAGCGATAAGAGCATCCTTTAGAGAATAACTGCTGTGCTCTTAAGAGACAGAAAGCCAAAGACATCACTGATGCAATAGCAATGAATAAGTAGAGCTGCTTCAGCAAAACTATTTATTTCAAAGGAACATTAACTCTGGTACTTCTCAGGAACATTTGTGAAAATGCAAATCAAAGATGACCCTGATTCTCTGATCAAAGCTGGCTAATATGATTAAATTAAATGAATTAAGAACTATAAGATGTGTTTTTATAAAAGATGATAAAACCTGTAAAAAATATTTCATAATTAATAAATTTGTGTAAGATGTGAATTTTACAACCACTGATGATTTGTTGTAAGAGTTTTTGTCTCTGAGGACTTAAAACTTCGAAAAATTATTAAGACTTTGGTGTGACAAGGACGTGTACCATATCCACTGCCCATTTCATCTTGGTTGTGCCTTTATTGTGCAGTTAATGCTTAGACAAGATCTCACCAACAGATCTACAGTAGTTCTATCAAGAACAGTCAGGGTCATTTGGGAAAGATGTTAAACTGACTTAATGTGTTTATAAATCACTATCTGAAATAATATGTGGTGTTAGGAATTATGACCAATTTTAAACTTGTTTGTCTAACTTTTCTCCCTTGTCACAAAAAAGAAAATAGGACACAGTAGGCAAGGAAAATAAGGAAACTGTCAAAGACAAAATGTGATAGGGCTTCCCTATCACAGGGTTGGCGCAGTGGTTGAGAGTCCGCCTGCCGATGCAGGGGACACGGGTTTGTGCCCCAGTCCGGGAGGATTCCACATGCCGCGGAGCGGCTGGGCCCGTGAGCCATGGCCGCTGAGCCTGTGCGTCCGGAGCTTGTGCTCCGCAACGGGAGAGGCCACAACAGTGAGAGGCCCACGTACCACAAAAAAAAATTTAAAAATAAAAAAAATTAAAAAACATGATAAAAACTTATGTAAATACCCATCTTTTTTAAAGCTATTCAGTGGTATTATTCATCTTTGGAGCTTACCTAATCAATACTTCTTAAATAATAAATTCACCTTAATAGTGTTTATGATATAGAAAAAAACCTTAAAGAGAGGGCTAGGACAGTTGATTTTAACCCTTTGGAAAAACAAACTTATCTGTTTACCTTAGACAATACACAGCAAAATAAATTCTAGGTGGGATAAAGAGTAAAAACCTAAAAAAAAAAAAACAACAAGTAGAAGAAAGTATAGGTGACTACTGTGGTATCAACATGGGGAAGGCTTTTATGAGTATAAAAGAAACCAAACCAAAAGGCCTGGCTGCATTAAAAATGAAAACTTCAGAGACTTCCCTGGTGGTCCAGTGGTTAAGAATCCGCCTTCCAAGGCAGGGGATGTGGGTTTGATCCCTGGTAGGGGAACTAAGATCCCACATGCTGCGGGGCAACTAAGCCTGCATGCTGCAACTACTGAGTCTGCGTGCTCTAGAGTCCGCGCGCCACAACAAAGAGCCTGTGTGCTGCAATGACAGACCCCGCATGTTTCAACGAAGATCCCGCATACTGCAACTAAGACCTGATGCAGCCAAATAAATAAATTAGTTAATTAATTAAAAAAATTAAAACTTCATTTTTAATTAAAAATAAAAATGAACGGCAAATGAAATTTTGGGAAAAATATTTGCAGGTATAGTCCAAGAATTTTAAAGAGTTATTACAAAGCAATAAGGAAAAAAATAAAACAAATGGACAAGTAACCTAAGTAAGAGGGGATTCACCAAGAAAATTCAAACCAATAAATGTACGAAGAAATGTTAAATGTGAGTAATCGAAAAAACATATTGAAAAACATTTGACCATTAAATTGGAAATACTGAATTATTACAAAACTTATTCTGCATCTACTATATTTATGATCAAAACAGACAAAATCCCTGGCCTCATGGAAGACTGCACAGAAACTGATACAGGAACTGATACTGATATGAAATCAGCCTAAACATCCAACAAAGACGCATTGTGCTAAACAAAGATACATGCGTAACTGGAATAGTACTCAGTGGTTAAAAGTTATATTCTGAAGAATATTTGACAATATGGAAAAAAAGTCATGATGTTTGAAAAGAAAAAGCACTAGTTATATCAAATGTTATTTGCAATAAGACCCATGGGATTCTCTGGGGAGTAAAGGTAATGGGTGTTTTAAATTTTTTTCTTATATTTCCTTATATTCTCTAAATTTTCTTTAATATATACTATAACGTCACAAAAATAAAGTCATTAAGTGTGATTTTTTAAAATATTAGCATTTATTACCTTGAATCTGAAAACAGATAAATCACAGATTGCATTATAAATCCTGGAAGTACTTGAATATAACATGAAATTCAGCAGTGTATTTTCTAATACTGGCAGTACTCCCTGGCTTTAATTTTTAGTTTCTCAACCTCTTTCTTTCCTTTCAGTGTGTCAACTAATGATGAGCTTGTTATTTTTCTTACCTTTGAAAAGTCCTTTGATACCTCCCATCTTTTTTACCATCTGTGCAAATTTGGTATATTGTGTCAAAAGTTCTTGTACATCTCTCGTTGACACACCTGATCCTCTTGCTACTCTTTGGATTCTTCCTGGTTGCTTACTGAAAACCTTGGCACCATCAGTACTGTCCAGTTCTGTAGGCAAGGGTCAATAACTTTCACGTACACACAATTAACATTCATTGTCAAAGCAGTTACATGCAAATATCTTACACACAGAAAATAAATACAGTGGTGAAACCACCAACCAGATTTAACAAATGTTGTTATCATCTGCTGTGTCTTCATCTGGTTTTTAAAAATTAAACATGGAATATATTCAAAAGAATATTTATAATATCCATAAGCTATAAAAACAATAAAACAAATACACATCTACTCACCCTACAGTTTAAGTAAAATAGAACATTGTGAAAATTTTTCTTTGAAAAAATTTTCTTTGTCCACCCTTTCTATAGCTCATATCCAACTGCTCCTCAGAGTATATGCCAGAGGTATAAGGTATATTTCAAAGAGGAACAAAAGGGCTTACCTTAGCTCTAAATAACTATTATCCTTTAAATCATAAATTTAGGCGTATAAGCAAGTAGAAGTAGGTAGGTTCTATCTATAATCAACAGAGTAATTGTATATTTCCTATATAATCAAGTAATTACTACTAGTTTTTTAACGCCTTCTGTAACGTAAAGAATGAGTTAATTCCTTCCAGTGTTTTGATAACTCTTAGAATACGAGGTACATTTCTTATGGCATTAGTTGCACACAATCTCAGGAACAAAATTTCTATTATGTTTGCATTCTCTCCACAATACCCCCCAATAAGTGATCACCTAACTTTGATTTAACAACCCCAGGAGAGATGATCCACTATCCAAAATAAGTCAATCTGTGCCATTCTAATACCCATAATTATGGAAAATCTTTTCACATATTAAAATGAAATATGTTTGCCTGACATTCCTTCCTATTTTGCATAGATGTCTCCTTGCCAGGCATAAAGAATAAGGCTTTCAAACTATTTGAGAGCCATGATGTCTCCTGTGAATTTTCTCCAGGTGACAAATATCCAACTCTTTTGACTGTTCCTCTTATAACACGGTTTAGCACCCCATTTACCACGCTGATTTCCTAACTACATTTTCTAATTTGTCTATGCCCTCTAAGCATATTGTCCAGAAGTGAACTGAAATCCAGGGGAAGACTAATTACTCATGTAATACAAATAAAGATCAAATTATCTCATAATAAACTTACAGTCTGTTAAAACCTCTAAATCCATTTCATAAATGCAGCTTTTAAGCCACATCTTCATGATAAAATATTTAGAAAATGTGTATCATATTCCTTCCAAGAGCTCAAATGGAGTGAGAGAAAGAAGACAGTGAATAACAGCACATCCTGGCAAGCAATAGGAGAGAGTTAAGCAAAAAGCAGAAGGGGACATAATTCAAAGAAGAAAGGAAGTCAGGAAAG
Organism: Globicephala melas; assembly: GCF_963455315.2. Lineage (NCBI taxonomy): Eukaryota > Metazoa > Chordata > Mammalia > Artiodactyla > Delphinidae > Globicephala > Globicephala melas. Next base: position 114,197,173 of record NC_083315.2, on the reverse strand, counting down.
GCTCCATGCTGGTGGTTTCTCTTTAACTGTGTAGTCCTGAAGGACAAGTATAAGTAAAGAAGAGAAAAGAGCAAGGGATATTCTAGGAAGCAGAACATGGATTCCTAGAATAAATGAAACTAGTTTTGTGTAGAAGGAACAATGCATGGATAAGAGCTGAGAGATGTAAGAGATTATAAAAGTAAGTAAGGACAAAATTATAACAGAACTTGTACACCAGGCTTAGGAGTTGGGAATTCATCACGAAGACAACATAGAGCCACTGAAAGATTTCGATACCAGAATCGTTATGTTTAGAAAGATTATTCTTGTGGCAGTGAGGAAGGCAGATTAAAAGAGTGAAAGGGCTTCCCTGGTGGCGCAGCGGTTGAGAGTCTGCCTGCCGATGCAGGGAACACGGGTTCGAGCCCTAGTCCGGGAAGATCCCACATGCCGCGGAGTGGCTGGGCCCGTGAGCCATGGCCGCTGAGCCTGCGCTTCACAACGGGAGAGGCCACGACAGTGAGAGGCCCGCGTACCGCAAAAAAAAAAGAGTGAAAAAAGAGAAAGGGAAGTGTCAGGAGGCTACTGTAGCAATCCAGGTAAGGAATGATGAGTGTATGAACTAATTCAGGGGATATAGAGACAAAGAGGAGAAAGAAGATACGAGAAATACTTAGGAAGTATAACTCATCAAGTCTAAGGTGATGTTAAGGTTTCTGTATTGTACTTGAAGTGATGAAATACTGATACGAATGGACTGTGATAAGTTAAGTATGTATATATATTGTAATACCTAGAGCAACCACTAAGAAAACTACTCAAAGAAACATACTAAAAGACATACAGATACATTAAAATAGAATAATAAATAATGTTCAAACAATCCATAGGAAGATAGAAAAGAGAAAACAAAGAACAAAAATCAGAGTGAACAAACAGAACAAAAGATAAAATGGCAGAACTTAAATCCTAATATATAAATAATATATCAGTTAAAAGATTATCAGAAATATTAAAAAAGAAAAAACATAACATGTTGTTAATATGAAACTCACTTCAAATATAATGATACAGGTAGGTTAAAGGTAAAAGGATAGAAAAAGATATATAATACAAACAACTAATTAAAAGAAAGCTGGAGTGGTTGCATTAATATCAGATAAAGTGGAGCAAGGCAAAGGAGAGCATTACATACATAATGATAAAAGGGTCAGGTCGATTCACTAAGAAGACATAACAATCCTAAATGTGTATGCACCCAACAAAAGAGCCTCAAAATACACGAAGCAAAACTGACACAACTGAAAGGAGAAAAGTTAGGCATCTCAATACCTCTATATCCATAATCAATAGAATGACTAGACAGTAAATCTAAGTTGACCCCAGTTTCTAGCTTGGGTAACTGAATAGATAGGTGGAAGTGTCACTCACCAAAGCAGAAGCACTACATTTTGGAACTGATGTACCTCAGAAAACTCTCAAACGTGTAACAGAGATGTCTGTCCACCATTCAGTGAGCACCTAGACAGGAAGTGATCCAGAGTATAGACTCTCAAGCCAGAAGCCCAGCCTCTCCATTCCCTAGCTAGTGACCTTTGGCAGATTACTCAACTTCCCTGTATCCTAATCTGTAACAGTTAGATTGGATTTTGACCCCAGAATTGTCCCTTAAGAGTTGTTGTGGGTTAAAATATGTAAAGTGCTCAGGACAGTACCTAGGGCAGAATAAACACTCTAGATATGGCTGCAGTTATCAATTCTACATTCAAAACTTTTTTTTTTTTTTTTTTTTGCGGTACGCGGGCATCTCACTGTTGTGGCCTCTCCCGTTGTGGAGCACAGGCTCCGGATGCACAGGCTCAGTGGCCATGACTTACGGGCCCAGCCGCTCTGCGGCATGTGGGATCTTCCCGGACAGGGGCACGAACCAGTGTCCCCTGCATCGGCAGGCAGACTCTCAACCACTGCGCCACCAGGGAAGCCCTGCACAACTTTTAATAGTGTTGAAGATACACAGATGAGAGAGAAACATTATTTGGGTTACTATGAAGGCCTAGAGATCAGGAAAGACGTAGAGACTACAAAAAACAATCAGGTAGTAGACAAAGCATAGATGTGGATTAATTATTCAAAACTGAGCAGAATGATAAGAAACACTAGCTGAGGACAGAAAACTGTAGCAGATATTCATTTAAGAGGTTGGGTGAGGATGAGACCAGTGAAAGAGACTAAGTGAACAAGAAAGGTATGTGTAGTTCCCTGGTGGCCTAGTGGTTAGGATTCTGGGCTTTCACTGTCGTGGCCCCGGTTCAATCCCTGATCTGGGAACTGAGATCCTGCAAGCCAAACAGCACAGCCAAAAACACAAACAAACAAAACAAAACAAAACAAAAAAGCAAACAAAAAAAAGAAACCAATAAAGGTAAGGATAAAATGGAGAGATGGTATAATGGAAACCAAGAGAAAAAGGTGTTTAACATCCAATGTTGTAAAGGTCAAGAAAAAAACTGAAGAGTATCCATTAGAGTAGACCAGTGGAAGGTTATTGAAAATCTTTGTATGATCTATTTCACAGTAATGGTGGGGAGAGAAGTCAGATTTCAGTAGTTTGGGAACATAAAGCATTCTTTTAAGAAGCTTGACTGAAAAGAGAGAGTAAAAGCATGCGGGAGAAGTGAAGCCTAGAAAATGTGAAATTGTGAACTTAAGAAAGAATGTTTATATATTGATGGGGGAAAAAAGTCAGTAGGTAAGGAGAGACTGCAGATATAGCAGAGGATTTTACTGATGGAGAGAGGTCCTTGAAAAAGCTTTAAGAATGGTTTGTGGCTGTCACAATCTCATAGATAAATCAGCCAAAGGCTGAAAGAATTCAATGCCAAAAGCCTGTATTTCTTTGTAAATAAGAACAGAGATCAAGAGTAGAAGGCCTACAAAAGGGTGATAAATATTTGGCATGCCTGCTGGGTTCAATCGGAAAGGGTGCTACAAATACTGGGAAAAAGATAAAGAAGTCATGGGTCTAGAGATATTCATGGGCTGAGGACCTGAAAGTACAGGAGAAAGGGATAATGTAGGATTAGAGATAAAGCAGTGTACTTGAGAAGACCAAACCTTGAGAGTTACAGAGCAAAGTAAGCTGGTAAACACTGCATAAACTCTCTCTCTCTTACAGATTCCCAATTCATGTTAGCATATTAGAGCTCTGAGGAGACATACAATAAATAAACTTACTAGTGTTTTTTTTTTAACTCAGCGTTCCCCCAAATTTATTTGACTACAGAACTCCCCTTTTAAGTTATTTCTATCAACACCATAAAGAACTTGTGTTCTCTCCACAGAACTCATTTGGAGAAGCACTATACTAGACATTTCTCTCAATGAGGAGGTCAACCCAGTAATCCCAACCCTTTGAGCAAGAGCTTTCAAGGAGCTAGAAATCTCCCTAACAATCATCTTTCAGTCTAAATTTTCCCCATCTTGTTCACAAGAATATAGTTAAACTCTCAACTTACTGATATTCAGAACATTGTCCTCCAAGTCAAATAATCTACCACCTTACCTTGATCATTCATACTATCCATTATTGTCATTAATTTCTTTAGCCTGGCCATTGACTCTTGTTCATTTCCTTTGCTCATAAAATCTGTTCCGAAACCAGGGATCATCCCCTAAAAGATATATTAAACATAAAATCAATAATAGCTTGAGATTAATTGTTCAGAATGTTCACATTTAACTAATGGCTTTAATGTTAATACTAAGTTTTAAAAGTATCTATTTTTACCCAAATATTAAAATAATTAAAGCAAGTGTATCTGTTCTTAGAAATTTTAACAAAAACAAAAGAGGTTAGAAAAAAACTTTTTAGTATAACTAACCAAGATCTGACTGAAGGGGCCCATTTTCATGATATTTTGAAATTGTTCATACATGTCTCGCAACGTAAACTGACCTGAAATACAATATAAATGATGCAGATATATTAGAGAATGAACATTTCCAGTCAATAAAACCTAATGATTTTCCTTAATCATGGGCTCATCTTGAAGCACACTTATAAAATATCCAATCAATAAATATTCACTCAGCAGTTACTACACACAAGATCACAGGATGAATACAGTGGAGACAGATAGATCCTATCCTAGAGAAGCTCATATTCTATCAGAGAAAATGGACATAAATACAGGAAATGTGAAAACAAAGGAGACAAACTATACCTACTAGGATAACTGAAATTAAAAAGTCTGACAACACAAGTTAAAGAGAATGTAGAACAAACAGAACTCTCATATACTGCTGATGAGAATTGTAAAATGGGCAAAAGCACTTTAGAAGATTATTTGGAGTTTCTTACACAGCTTAGCTGTCCATGAACTGTAAAGTGGATAGACTCTGAATGAAATACTACTCTCAGCAATAAAAGAACAGGCTATGGGCTTCCCTGGTGGCACAGTGGTTAAGAATCCACCTGCCAATTCAGGGGACACAGGTTCAAGCCCTGGTCTGGGAAGATCCCACATGCCGTGGAGCAACTGAGCCCAAGCACCACAACTACTGAGCCTGCGCTCTAGAGCCTGCGAGCCACAGCTACCGAGCCCACGGGCCGCACCTACTGAAGCCCAGGCGCGTAGAGCCGGTGCTCTTGAACAAGAGAAGCCAGCGCAATGAGAAGCCCATGCACTCTAACGAAGAGTAGCCCCCTCTCAGCACAACTAGAGAAAGCCCGTGCGTAGTAACGAAGACCCAATGCAGCCAAAAGTAAATAAAATAAATAAATTAAAAAAAAAAAAAAAAAAGAACAGGCTACAGGTGAGTACAACCACCTGGATGAATATCAAAAATATTATGCTGAGTCACAGAAACCATGTGGGAAAAAAAGATACACTCTAGGATTCCTATAATATGAAGTATTTACTGGGAAGGGGAATAAGCAGACTTTCTAGAGTAATGGAAATATTCTATTTCCTGATGGAGTGTAGATTATTGTGCATTTGTCAAAGTTGATTGAATGATATTCTTAGAATCTGAGCATTTCATCATTATGTAAATTCAGTTAAGGAGAAAAACAGAAAGAACAAGACAAAGGAGAAAGATTATTTTCTATTTTTGTCCAAAGATATAAACAAAAATGGTGTTTGGTTCTAGGCATTCTGAATTTGAAGTTAGCAGTACAATATCTTAAAAGAAATGTTATAGCCGGCAGCTAGAAATGCAAAATAAAACAGTGGTAGAGAAGATTAAGGCTAAAATACATATTATACAGAAATGACAACTGAAGCTATGATAAATATAAGAAATCCACTGTCATGGAACCCAAGTGAAGAGTCTGAAAATATAAAAGGCAGATAAAACTGTTAAATACTGGGAGCCAAGAGGAAAGAGAAAGGTCACTACATTTGGAAATCAGGAGGCCCTTGGTGATAACAGAAAGGAGTAGAATGTTAGAAGCAGAAGCAAAATGCAGAGATATAAAGAGAGATCTAGGAGTCAGAAAGCAGACTGACTAGGAATATATTACCCAGTTTAGTGTGGTAGTAGCAGGGGGAAAGAATCAGGCAATAAAGGATAGATTCATTCATTCAACAAATATTTACTAAAGACTTACTAAGTGCCAGAAACTGTACTAGGTACTGTGAACATAAAAGAGGAAGAACACAGCTATGAAACCTACCTTCACTTTCCAGCAGGGAAGACAGACATCAATCAAATCATTGTGATGACTCATACAGCAATTACAGGATTCAATGGAAACATACAGTAGGGGGTTCTAACTTAGTCTAAGGATAAGGTAGAATGTCCCTGAAGCACATTTAAGGAAAGACTTGAAGTATTAGTAGGAGTTAGCCGGTTTGGCTGGGATAAAGAAGGACAGAAGTAGGAAGAAGAGAGAATAACTACCTAACAGGCAGAGGGACCAGCAAAGGCAAAGGCAGAGACAGCAGCGTACATGTGAGAAACTGATAGAAATTCAGCATGACCAGCACACGGAATGCTAAAAACAATAGTGTCAAAACATGACTCGGAAGATGTGGGTTGGATAGTGGAGTCATTCAAAACTACTCTAAGGGAAATGGGAAGCTACTGAAAGATTTTAAGAAAGGTAATAGGATCAAATTTGCATTTCTGAAAGATCATTTCGGCTGAAGTACAAAAAACTGATCCAAGGGGAAGAGTCCAAAAAACTGGAATATCTGTTAAAAGACTTAGAATAAACAATCTAGATAAGAGATGAACTTGCATAGTTGCTGGGAAGTAGGGGATGGAATGGAGATAATTAGGAGGTAGAATCACTAGGACTAATGACTGATCGGAAAAGGACTGGCCAGAGTGAGGAAGAGATGAGTTGATGACAACATCCAAGTTTCTGACTTTGGCAACAAGACAAATGATGTTAAATTCATAGATGATAACATTGGGGTGGGAGGTTAGGATGGGAAGACAAGGATAAACTGAACTAAATGTCTAAGGAAGATCTAAGCATCTAAACATACAGATATGAGTCTGAAGCTCCAGAGAAAGAAGATGGCCTAGAATGATCCCTGGAAAACATCAACATTTGAGAAGTAAAAGCATAGGCACCTGACAAGATGAATGAGAAGGAGCAAAGAGGCAGGATAGTATGTGGCCATGGAAATTAAGAGTAATACCATTTTGAGAAAAACAGAAATGGTCAATAATATGTTAAATGCTTCTGACATGCTGGACATTTTACATATATCAGCTAATTTAATCTTCACAACTCTATGAAGAAGATAGTATTATCTACTTTTTACACATAAGAAAATTGAGGTTAAGTAATTTGAACATGATTTTTTTCAATTTAATTAATTAATTAATTAATTTGGCTTCACCCCGCGGCATGTGGAACTCCCCAGACCAGGGATTGAACTCGCACCCCCTGCAGTGGCAGCGTGGAGTCTTAACCACTGGACCACCAGGGTAGTCCGAGGTTAAGTAATTTGAAAAAGTCACATGTTAGATTAAAAAACTTGAGCTCTTAATCACATTTCAATAGGAGTTGACTTCAATGTGGAGTAAAGAAAACATGTGTGGGTATTTAATCTCATTCTTTTAAATTTCTTTTTATATGTTTTATTACATATAAATATAAAATTTATAAGTAAACAAACAAATCAGAAGAGAGTATTCTAACGTACTTTTAACCTGTTTTACTCCAAGGAACCCAATGAAAGCTTCAATTTTAATCTTAATGCAATTTGATTACAAGAAAGAAAATAAAAACACTCCATTCTACAATTGCTTAGATGCCTGAGATTTAAAATGATTTATATATAAATCTAAAACAGTAAACATTTGAAGAATTGACTTTAATGGATGTATCATTTCAAACAAATTATAGCTTTATCAAAAGAAATCCAGGTAAGTCATCTGAGATCAAATGCTTTTTGCTACTCATATACCATGTTTCAACTTCTCTATAAGTGCTTCATTGTCATCCAACTTCAACTCGTTGACTTTATCTATCAGTCCTTCAATGTCACCCATACCTATAAGACCCAAAAAAGTAAAATTAATAACCAATAGTGTATCTGTTTTACATTATGCAAAATGCATGCACATACATAATAAGCCTGTGAGATAGGCACTTCATAGGTGAAAAACTGAAGCTGGAGAGGTTAAGTGACAAAGCAGGAACTGCAGCCCAGGGTTTAATTCCAAATTCCATGCTCTCAAACACCTGGAGACATTATGAAAGTTTTGCTGCCATTATCACTGCTATTACTACAACCACATGCTTCTGTATTGAGCTCTAAAATTTTTCCAAGGAACTTTCCATCTAATAGCTCATTTTACCACTCTAACTACAGGAAGCAGATAACCACCATCCTTAGTTTGCAGGTAAAGAAGATAAATCATAGAAGAAAATTATTTTCCTGAGCTAGTTAGCAAGAGGGCAGAATTAAAATCCTAATCTGTTCTAAAAATTCATACTATTTCTTGAAGGTTTTTCTATATCCCCACCACTGTACACACCAAGAAGTTTGCTGATGAAAGGCTGCGTTTTGAAAGGTTCAAAGTCATCTATATGTTCCCCTGTACCAATGAAAATAATTGGACTTTTTGTGGCAGCAACTCTGCAAAGAAAAAGAAAACACAAAATAACCTCAAAAAGGAAAACAAATTTCTAGAAGATTTTAAAGGTAATTAGACAAAGGTACATAGCTCAAGTTTCTTCTCACTAGCTAAAGGAGAACTGTATCAGAGGTACTCCAAAATTCTGTTTCTATTTAAACTTCTTTTACAGACCATACTAGGTCCACCATTGGAATATATTTTAAATGATTAATAAGAAAGCCATAAATACACACACACACACACACACACACACACACACACACTAAGCCCAAGACACGGGACAATAACATCAATGATACTTACGCACTGAGTGCACCACCTCCTTTTGCATGACCGTCAAGTTTTGTTACTATTACTGAGGCTACATCTACTTTATCTTTAAAAGCCTTAGCCTGGGCTTCACAAGCCTGCCCAATGGAGGCATCCATCACATAAACAATGTTATCGGGTTGCTAGAAAATTTAAATAGAAAAGATATATATTTTTACTGACCTTAAGCAAATTTCATCATTAGAAGCTATAAAAAATATTTATTATAATTATTCAATCAATCAGTATTTACTGAGGGAGTACTATGTATTGGGCACCATTTATGTCCTCAGTCAAAGAGATGAATAAGAAAATCCTTATGCTTGTGGGACCTACATTCTAATCACTGGAGACAGATAAAAAAATAGGCAAATAAACATTTCAGATGTACAACAATTAAAATGGAACAGAGAAAATCAGTTCTGAGGTGTGAGAGGTTTCTTTCTGTAGGGTGGTCAGGGAAGACCTGTCTGGAGGTAACATTTGAGCTGAGGCCTGAATAAAGAGGAAAAAGTTAAGCAATGATCTAGAGGAATCACACTCTAGACAAATGCAATAGCAACAGTAAATCCGAGAAAAAAAGTAGAAGAGTGTGCGCTGAAAGCAAAATAAATAAAGGACAGATGAGAATATTTCCCTTAGGTCTGCTCACCTAGGTCAAAATAATGGCACAGCTAAACAAAACAAAACAATGTATTAGTATTAATCATTAACCAAAGAATTACTGCCAACACCTCAATGGCAAAACATGGGTTCATAATATGTGCTATAGATTACCTATAAACCACTTCTTCTTCCCGTTATTTCCATCACAATTTTAAAGAGACACTAAATGATTATTAATATTTTTAAATGCTTCATTTTAAAAATCTTTCAAAATTCACCTAAAGCAAATGTTTTTAATTTAATTTAAATAATTTACAGAAAGGAAATTCAACAGCTATTAAAGGTTCTCATTTTTTTTTGCTTGTTATTTTTTCTTATACATACTAATAAGATGATTAAGTGAGAAAGGAAATATTTCAATACTCATGAAAATTTCATATTAATGTACAGAAGATTAAGTCCTTATCATACAGACAAAGGAGCCCAAAATAAAAATATATTACTTGGAATCTTTCTTACAGGCAAAAAATAATTTATATGGTTCATAAACTCAATCAGGATTTATAATTAATTTAACCAAAGTCTTAATAATGTTGTTAAATTAAGCTACTTACTATAGCATTAGCAACTTGAAGCATTTCTTCAAACAAAGAGTCTTCTTGTTTATGGCGGCCACTTGTATCAACAATAATAATTTCAAAGTTCTCATTTTTGAATTTCTCCACTCCTTCAGAGGCAATGATGACAGGATCCATTTCTGTATAGCTATTTAACATGGAAAAATGACTTAGCAGCAAAACTTCCAAATAAGAAAAATTTGGAAACTGTTAGTGCACCCTTAATCTACTCTGAAAAAGTCATAATGATCACAATTTCAATTTAGAAGTATAAAATCTAATAAGTATTAAATATAACAACCCACTTCTAGAGCAGCATGAAGCAGTAATCAGTTTTCCAATTACAAAATCCTGTATGATTCTTTTTTTTTAAATAAATTTATTTAAAAACAATAAATAGCCCCCATATTTATTTATTTATCATTGGCTGCGTTGGGTCTCGGTTGCTGTGCGCAGGCTTTCTCTAGTTGCAGTGAGCGGGGGCTACTCTTCGTTTCGGTGCGCGGGCTTCTCATTTTGGTGGCTTCTCTTGTTGTGGAGCATGGGCTCTAGGCATGCAGGCTTCAGTAGTTGTGGCACACGGGCTTCAGCAGTTGTGGCGCACGGGCTTAGTTGTTCCATGGCATGTGGGATCTTCCAGGACCAGGGCTCGAAACCATGTCCCCTACTTTGGCATGCAGATTCTTAAACACTGCGCCACCAGGGAAGCCCAAAATCCTGTATGATTCTGCTGCGTATCTTTTCTGAATGAGCTGTGAATTCCTCAATTTTTTTTACATTTTCTTTAATAACTGAACTTGTATTACATAGTGTTTTAAACATGCTTTTCCACTTAACACCCTTTTATAAGCAATGTTTTAAACATCTTTATTGGAATATAATTGCTTTACAATGTTGTGTTATTTACTGCTGTATAGCAAAGTGAATCAGCTATACGTATACATATATCCCCATATCCCCTCCTTCTTGCCTCTCCCTCCCACCCTCCCTATCCCACCAATCTAGGTGGTCACAAAACACGGAGCTGATCTCCCTGTGCTATGCAGCTGCTTCCCACTAGCTATCTATTTTACATTTGGTAGTGTATATATGTCAACGCCACCCTCTCACTTCGTCCCAGCTTACCCTTCCCCCGCCCCGTGTCCTCAAGTCCATTCTCTACGTCTGCATCTTTACTCCTGTCCTGCCCCTAGGTTCATCAGAACCTTTTTTTTCTTTTTAGATTCCATGTATCTGTGTTAGCATACAGTATGTTTTTATCTTTCTGAGTTACCTCACTCTGTATGACAGACTCTAGGTCCATTCACCTCACTACAAATAACTCAATTTCATTTCTTTTTAAGGCTGAGTAACATTCCATTGTATATATGTGCCACATCTTCTTTATCCATTCATCTGTCAATGGACACTTAGGTTGCTTCCATGTCCTGGCTACTGTAAACAGTGCTACAATGAACACGGGTACATGTGTCTTTTTGAATTATGGTTTTCTCAGGGTATATGCCCAGTAGTGGGATTGATGGGTCATATGGTGGTTCTACTTTTATACCTTTAAGGAACCTCCATACTGTTCTCCATAGTGGATGTATCAATTTACATTCCCACCAAGAGTGCAGGAGGGTTCCCTTTTCTCCACTCCGTCTCCAGCACTGATTGTTTGTAGATTTTTTGATGATGGCCATTCTGACCAGGGTGAGGTGATACCTCACTGTAGTTTTTTTTTTTTTACATCTTTATTGGAGTATAATTGCTTTACAATGGTGTGTCAGTTTCTGCTTTATAACAAAGTGAATCAGTTATACATATACATACGTTCCCATATCTCTTCCCTCTTGCGTCTCCCTCCCTCCCACCCTCCCTATCCCACCCCTCTAGGCGGTCACAAAGCACCAAGCTGATCTCCCTGTGCTATGTGGCTGCTTCCCATTAGCTATCTATTTTACATTTGGTAGTGTATATATGTCCATGCCACTCTCTCAGTTTGTCACAGCTTACCCTTCCCCCTCCCCATATCCTCAAGTCCATTCTGTAGTAGGTCTATGTCTTTATTCCTGTCTTACCCCTAGGTTCTTCATGACATTTTTTTTTCTTAAATTCCATATATGTGTGTTAGCATACAGTATTTGTCTTTCTCTTTCTGACTTACTTGCAAAGGATTAATCTCCAAAATTTATAAGCAGCTCATGCAGCTCAATAACAAAAAAACAACCCAATCCAAAAATGGGCAGAAGACCTCATTGTAGTTTTGATTTGCATTTCTCTAATGATTAGAAATGTTGAGCATCCTTTCATATGTTTGTTGGCAATCTGTATATCTTCTTTGGAGAAATGTATTTTTAGGCCTTCTGCCCATTTTTTGATTGGATTGTTTGTTCTTTTGATATTGAGCTCCATGAGCTGTTTGTATGTTTTGGAGATTAATCCTTTATCCATTGCTTCGCTTGCAAGTATTTTCTCCCATTCTGAGGGTTGTCTTTTCACCTCCTTTATGATGTCCTTTGCTGTGAAAAGCTTTTACATTTCATTAGGTCCCATTTGTTTATTTTTGCTTTTATTTCCATTTCTCTAGGAGGTGGGTCAAATAGCATCTTGCTGTGATTTATGTCATAGAGTGTTATACCTATGTTTTCCTCTAAGAGTTTACATTTAGGTCTTTAATCCATTTTGAGTTTATTTTTGTGTATAGTGTTAGGAAGTGTTCTAATTTCATTCTTTTACATGTACCTGGTCCAGTTTTCCCAGCACCACTTATTGAAGAGGCTGTCTTTTCTCCATTGTATATTCTTGCCTCCTTTATCATAGATAAAGCGACCATATGTGCGTGGGTTTAACTCTGGGCTTTCTATCCTGTTCCACTGATCTATATTTCTGCTTTTTCTGCCAGTACCATACTGTCTTGATTACTGTAGCTCTGCAGTACAGTGTGAACTCAGGGAGCCTGATTCCTTCAGCTCTGTTTTTCTTTCTCAAGATTGCTTTGGCTATTCAGGGTCTTTTGTGTTTCCATACAAATTGTGAAATTTTTTCTTCAAGTTCTGTGAAAAATGCTGTTGGTAGTTTGATAGGAATTGCACTGAATCTGTAGATTGCTTTGGGTACTATAGTCATTTTCACAATGTTGATTCTTCCAATCCAAGAACATGGTATATCTCTGCATCTGTTTGTATCGTCTTTAATTTCTTTCAAAAGTGCCTTATAGTTTTCTGTATACAGGTCTTTTGTCTCCTTAGGTAGGTTTATTCCTAGATATTTTATTCTTTTTGTTGCAATGGTAAATTGGAGTGTTTCCTTAATTTCTCTTTCAGATTTTTCATCATTAGTGTATAGGAATGCAAGAGATTTCTGTGCATTAATTTTGTGTCCTGCTACTTTACCAAATTCATTGATTAGCTCTAGCAGTTTTCTGGTAGCATTTTTAGGATTCTCTATGTATAGTATCATGCCATTTGCAAGCAGTGAGAGTTTTACTTCTTTTCCAATTTGGATTCCTTTTATTTCTTTTTCTCCTGATTGCCGTGGCTAAAACTTCCAAAAGTATGTTAAATAATAGTGGTGAGAGTGGGCAACCTTGTCTTGTTCCTGATCTTAGAAGAAATCATTTCAGTTTTTCATCATTGAGAATAATGTTGGCTGTGGGTTTGTCATATATGGCCTTTATTATGTTGAGGTAGGTTCCCTCTATGCCTATTTCCTGGGGAGTTTTTATCATAAATGGGTGTTGAATTTTGTCGAAAGCTCTTTCTGCATCTATTGAGATGATCATATGGTTTTTATCCTTCAATTTGTTAATATGGTGTATCACAGATTGATTTGTATATATTGAAGAATCCTTGCATTCCTGGGTTAAACCCCACTTGATCATGGTGTATGATTCTTTTAATGTGTTGTTGGATTCTGTTTGCTAGTATTTTGTTGAGGATTTTTGCATCTATGTTCATCAGTGATACCGGCCTGTAGTGTTCTTTTTTTGTGACACCTTTGTCTGCTTTTGGTATCAGGGTGATGGTGGCCTTGAAGAATGAATTTAGGATTGTTCCTCCCTCTGCTATATTTTGGAAGAGTTTGAGAAGGAGAGGTGTTAGCTCTTCTCTAAATGTTTGATAGAATTCGCCTGTGAAGCCATCTGGTCCTGGACTTTTGTTTGTTGGAAGATTCTTTTAAATATAAATTTATTTATTTATTTTTGGCTGCATGCGGGCTTTCTCAAGTTGCAGTGAGCAGGGGCTACTCTTTGTTGCGGTGCGTGGGCTTCTCATTGCAGTGGCTTCTCTTGTTGTGCAGCACAGGCTCTAGGCACGTAGGCTTCAGTAGTTGTGGCACGTGGGCTCAGTAGTTGTGGCTCGTGAGCTCTAGAGTGCAGGCTCAGTAGTTGTGGAGCACGGGCTTAGTTGCTCTGCAGCATGTGGGGTCTTCCTGGACCAGGGCTTGAACCCGTGTCCCCTGCATTGGCAGGAGGATTTTTAACGACTGCGCCACCAGGGAAGTTCCTTTGTTGGAAGATTTTTAATCACAGTTTCAATTTCAGTGCTTGTGATTGGTCTGTTTACATTTTCTATTTCTTCCTGGTTCAGTCTTGGAAGGTTGTACTTTTCTAAGAATTTTTCTATTTCTTCCAGGTTGTCCATTTTATTGGCATGTAGTTCCTTGTAGTAATCTCTCATGATCCTTTGTATTTCTGCAGTATCAGTTGTTACTTCTCCTTTTTCACTTCTAATTCTGGTTATTTGAGTCTTCTCCCTTCTCTTCTTCATGAGTCTGGCTAATGGTTTATCAATTTTGTTTATGTTCTCAAAGAACCAAGTTTTAGTTTTATTGATCTTTGCTATCATTTCCTTCATTTCTTTTTCATTTATTTCTAATCTGATCTTTATGATTTCTTTCCTTCTGCTAACTTTGGTTTTTTCTTGTTGTTCTTCTTCTTTCTCTAATTGCTTTACGTGTAAGGTTAGGTTGTTTATTTGAGACGTTTCTTGTTTCTTGAGGTAGGATTGTATTGCTATAAACTTCCCTCTTAGATCTGCTTTTGCTGCATCCCATAGGCTTTGGGTTGTCCTGTTTTCATTGTCATTTATTTCTAGGTAGTTTTTTATTTCCTCTTTGATTTCTTCAGTGATCTCTTGGTTATTTAGTAACGTATTGTTTAGCCTCCATGTGTTTGTATTTTTTACAGATCTTTTCCTGTAATTGATATCTAGTCTCATAGCATTGTGGTGGGAAAAGATACTTAAATGATTTCAATTTTCTTAAATTTACCAAGGTATGATTTGTGACCCAAGATATGATCTATCCTGGAGAATGTTCCATGAGCACTTGAGAAGAAAGTGTATTTGTTGTTTTTGGATGGAATGTCCTAAAAATATCAATTAAGTCCATCTTGTCTAATGTGTCATTTAAAGCTTGTGTCTCCTTATTTATTTTCCTTTTGGATGATCTGTCCTTTGGTGAATGTGGGGTGTTAAAGTCCCCTACTATTATCATGTTACTGTCGATTTCTCCTTTTGTGGCTGTTAGCATTTGCCTTACGTATTGAGAGGATCCTATGTTGGGTGCATAAATATTTACATTTGTCATACCTTCTTCCTGGATTGATCCCTTGATCATCATGTAGTGTCTTCTTTTTCTCTTGTAATAGTCATTTTTAAGTCTATTTTTCCTGATTTGAGAATTGCTACTCTAGCTTTCTTTTGATTTCCATTTGCATGGAGTATCTCTTTCCATCCCCTCACTTTCAGTCTGTATGTGTCCCTAGGTCTGAAGTGGGTCTCTCGTAGACAGTATATATATGGGTCTTGTTTTTGCATCCATTTAGCCAGTCTATGTCTTTTGGTTGGAGCATTTAATCCATTTACATTTAAGGTAATTATTAATATGTATGTTACTATTACCATTTTTTTAAGTGTTTTGGGTTTGTTTTTGTTGGTCATTTCCTTCTCTTGTGTTTCCTGCCTAGAGAAGTTTTTAGCATTTGTTGTAAAGCTGGTTTAGTGGTGCTGAATTCTCTTAACTTTTGCTTGTCTGTAAAGGTTTTAATTTCTCCGTCAAATCTGAATGAGACTCTTGCTGGGTAGAGTAATCTTGGTTGTAGGTTTTTCCCTTTCATCACTTTAAATATGTCCTGCCAGTCCTTTCTGGCTTGCAGAGTTTCTGCTGAAAGATCAGCTGTTAACCTTACAGGGATTCCCTTGTATATTATTTGTTGATTTTCCCTTGCTTTTTTTTTTTTTTGCAGTACACGGGCCTGTCACTGTTGTGGCCTCTCCCGTTGTGGAGCACAGGCTCCGGACGCGCAGGTGCAGCGGCCATGGCTCACGGGCCCAGCCGCTCCGCGGCATGTGGGATCCTCCCGGACTGGGGCACGAACCCGTGTCCCCTGCATCGGCAGGCGGACTCTCAACCACTGCGCCATCAGGGAAGCCCCTCCCTTGCTGCTTTTAATATTTTTTCTTTGTATTTAATTTTTGATAGTTTGATTAATATGTGTCTTTGTGTGTTTCTCCTTGGGTTCATTCTGTATGGGACTCTCTGCACTTCCTGGACTTGATTGACTAATTTCCCATGTTAGGGAAGTTTTCAACTATAATCTCTTCAAATATTTTCTCAGTCCCTTTCTTTTTCTCTTCTTCTTTTGGGACCCCAATAATTCGAATGTTGTTGTGTTTAATGTTGTCCCAGAGGTCTCTGAGACTGTCCTGAATTCTTTTCATTTTTTTTCTTTATTCTGCTCTATGGAAGTTATTTCCACTATTTTATCTTCCAAGTCACTTATCCGTTCTTCTGCCTCAGTTATTCTGCTATTGATTCCTTCTGGAGAATTTTTAACTTCATTTATTGTGTTGTTCATCATTGTTTGCTCTTTAGTTCTTCTAGGTCCTTGTTAAACGTTTCTTGTATTTTCTCCATTCTGTTTCCAAGATTTTGGATCATCTTTACTATCATTACTCTGAATTCTTTTTCAGATAGCCTGTCTATTTCCTCTTCATTTGTTAGGTCTGGTGGGTTTTTACCTTGCTCCTTCATCTGCTGCATATTTCTCTGTCTTCTCATTTTGTTTAACTTACTGTATTTGGGGATATATCTTGGCAATTATAAATAATGCTGCTATGAACACTGGGGTACATGTATCTTTTCGAATTAGTGGGGTTTTTTTTCTAATGTATACCCAGGAGTGGAACTTCTGGGTCATATGGTAGTTCTACTTTTAGTTTTTTTTGTTTTGTTTTGTTTTCAGTACGTGGGCCTCTCATGTGGGCCTCTCACGTGGCTCAGCGGCCACGGCTCATGGGCCCAGCTGCTCCGCGGCATGTGGGATCTTCCCGGATGGGGGCACGAACCCATGTCCCCTGCATCAGCAGGCAGACTCTCAACCACTGTGCCACCAGGGAAGCCCAGGGGGAAACTTTTTGTTAACATTATATGTTTTTTTCATTTGACAGTATTGAACTGTATCAAAAGTTGCCAATAATCAAAAGAAGCCAAATTAAAATGAGATCCGTTTCTTGATTTTCAAGTTGAATAGAGTTTTGGTTTTTTTGTTTTTAATATTTATTTATTTATTTTTTTATTTTGGCTGTGCTGGGTCTTAGTTGTGGCACACAGGATCTTCGTTGTGGTGTGCAGGATCTTTTAGTTGTGGCATGTGGACTCTTAGTTTTGGCATGCTGACTTCTTAGTTGTGGCATGTGAACTCTTCATTATGGCATGCATGTGAGATCCAGTTCCTTGACCAGGGATCGAACCCAGGCGCCTTGTGTTGGGAGCTCAGAGTCTTAGCCAGTGGAAGTCCCAAATTAAATACAGTTTTAAGGATTGTGAAAGTGTAGTAAAATAGGAATGAAATTAAACTTTTGAGACATTTTCCTTTTAAAAACCAAAAGCCAAAATGATCAGACCATTTGATCCAATTTCAACTTGTAGGAGTATGTCATAACAATTTCACAGAAACAACATTACGTACTATTCATTTTGGCTATATTTTTAAGACCAAGAAGTTGGAAAACCTTAAATGGCCAACAGTAGGGCATTTATTTAATAAATGATAGCATAGCCATCTGATAGAATGCTACGTAACTTAAAAGTCATGTTTTACAAGAACATTTAATTATTTTATAAAATGCTTACAAAAGGATGGCTGTCATCAAAAAGAATACAAAAGACAAATGTTGGCGAGGAGAGAAGCGAATCCTTGTACACTGTTGGTAAGAATGTGAATTGGTGCAGCCGCTGTGGAAAACAGTATGGAGGTTTCTCAAAAAACTAAAAGTAGGGCTTCCCTAGTGGCGCAGTGGTTGAGAGTCAGCCTGCCGATGCAGGGGACACAGGTTTGTGCCCCAGTCCGGGAAGATCCCACATGCCGCGGAGGGGCTGGGCCCGTGAGCCATGGCCGCTGAGCCTGTGCGTCCGGAGCCTGTACTCCGTAACGGGAGAGGCCACAACAGTGAGAGGCCCGCGTACCGCAAAAAAAAAAAAAGTTTCCCCCTAAATTAACAACAAAAATCAAGTAGAAATACACTTAATAAGAATATATGTGATGATTCACTTTGTTATACAGCATAAACCAACACAACATTGTAAAGCAATTATAGTCCAATAAAGATGTTAAAAAAAAAAAAAGAATATATGTGAGCCTTAAATGAAGAAAACTATTATACTTAAGGGCAATTTTTTTTTAACAAAAAAGACATAGCAGGTTCCTGAATGGAACTATACATGTATAGTAAAGATGTCAGTTCTCCCCTCAATTAATTGGATTCACGGTAGTTCTAATCACAATTTTAGGAAGATTTTTCTTTCTAGAACTTGATTAAAAAAAATCCAAAATTTTCCCAGGAAAATAAGCAGGTGAAAGAAGCAATAAATGTTGAAAAAGAAGACAAAAATTAGCATTACCAGCTATTTTAAAATATGATTAAGAAGGACTTCCCTGGTGGCACAGTGGCTGAGAATCCACCTGCCAATGCAGGGGGCATGGGTTCTATCCCTGGTCCAGGAAGATCCCACATGCCACAGAGCAACTAAGCCTGTGTGCCACAACTACTTAGCCTGCGCTCTAGAGCCCACGAACCACATCTACTGAAGCCCATGTGCCTAGAGCCCATGCTCCACAACAAGAGAAGCCACCACAATGAAAAGCCCGCACACTGCAATGAAAAGCCCTCACACCACAACGAAGAGTAGCCCCCAATAGCCTCAACTAGAGAAAGTCCGTGTGCAGCAACGAAGACCCAATGCATGCAAATTAAAAAAAAAAAAGATAAAGATACTATTAAAATAAAACTTACAAATGTAGAAAGAAATATTATCAAAGATGTTCATAAGGGCATTGATTAATGGAATACAATGATGTCATAAAAAAGAATTATCTTAAACAGTATATTGCCCAGAATTATTAAGATCCCATTTTTTAAGTAAACATTTTAATGAAGTATAACATATATGTGGAAAAGCTGTACAATTATAAACTTGTTGAATTTTCACAAAGCAAACACACCCAGATCAAGAAAACAACATAATTAGCACCTCACTCCTTCCCAAGAGTAATAACTACCTTGTCATAAGATCCCATTTTTAATCAACTGTATAGTGGTACGTTTACATACAATAAAATGCACTATTTTTATTGTTCATTTTCACGAGCTTTGACAAATTTACACAACCCATATAACCACTACCAAAGCAATCAAGGTACAAAGCACATAAGAGTCCATTTCAGTTAAAAATTATCTATGTATGTCTGTGTATTTGTTTATATAGACACTGAAAAAAGCACAGATGGACATGCTACAAGCTGATAATTGGGAAGTGAAACTGCTAGTGCTTTCACTTCTTTAAAATTTTTAATTAAAATAGTGTTTTTTAAAAAAATAACAAATGATACTATAACAAACATATCTACCACCCCCCCAATAAATGCTAATATGTAAATTTAATATTGGAGATACAGTTCAAGTCCTCCCCCCAGCCCCATTTACTTCATCTCTCCTGGAGGAAACAATGACTGCTAATACTTTACTCCATATACGTAGTATCTTATTTAAGTTTACATAAGCAAAGGAGAGATTATTTAATAAACGGTACTGAGAATACTGGTTAAAAATCAATGCTCTGGCTTTGGCTGATAGTTCAAGTAATTATCAGCTAAATTATATCATTTGCAAATTGTGAACCCTAAAGGTACAGCTGTTTATTATCCCTTGATTTTTAAATCTATGTAAGAAAAAGTTCTTATCCTAAAAATAAAATTCCTAACATTATTCTTTAATCTACTTGCTAGAAATTATCATAAGAAAATAACTAAAAGGGCTTCCCTGGTGGCGCAGTGGCTGAGAGTCCACCTGCCGATGAAGGGGACATGGGTTCGTGCCCCGGTCCAGGAAGATCCCACATGCCGCGGAGTGGCTGGGCCCGTGAGCCATGGCCACTGTGCCTGCGCGTCCAGAGCCTGTGCTCCACAACGGGAGAGGCCACAACAGTGAGAGGCCCACGTACCGCAAAAAATAAAAAATAAAAAAATAACTAAAAGAGGGAATTCCTTGGTGGTCCAGTGGTTAGGACTCCACGCTTTCACTGTCAAGGGCCCAGGTTCAATCCCTGGTCAGAGAAGTAGTAAGATCCCGCATGCCATGTGGCATGGCCAAAACCAAACCAAAACAAAACAAAAAAACCACACTAAAAGAAAAAGAATTTAAATAAAGAACATACCATAGCTAAAGTTCACCAGTTTTCTTGGCCAGCCAAAAAGTAGAAAATAAAGACCAACAAAATGATATCATTCATTTAATTACCTCAAATTTTAGCTTCTTTAAGCTTTCTATATTAATAATCTTTTTATATTGATATTAATAACATTAAGAGAAATGCTATTCCCTCAAATAGGTCCTTCTAAATTCAATCTCGACTCGATTCTTTTAATTAGTCATTTTAACATATATAAACCACCTAATTGAACAGTAATGTAGCAAATGAAGGATAGCAACGATCAGAATCTCTGAGATAACTAAAGATCACAAAGCATTTTAGGATGATCAAACACAAACTTTCAAAGATGATGTACTAAAGAACAAGACAATATGGAATTCACCAGTGTGTTGAATGGAGGAATGCTTCAGATAGGTCTTAAACAACTGGAATAGAAGCAGAAGGATGCTGGAAAGCATGCAAGGCAGGATGATAAGTACAGGCAGAATTATAAACTAAACAACATCTGCTCTGATCTATCAGGCTGGGTCAGAAGAGTCATGTTACAATAATAAAAGATAACAATGTATTAATTATACCTCTACTTTGTTCCAGAAAGGATTTAAGCTTATAAGTATATATTAAAATGTGACCAGATAGCATTAAATAAAGTCAGACAGATAAGGTGAGACACATGAGTATAAAAATAAAAACTGGAACCCACCTTCCATAGAATGGAATTCTTGCTTTGGTTGCATTCTGTTTTAGTTGGTCAAAAGCCCCTATGAAATAGAGTTAATGAGTCCTCAAACTTGAAAATACAAATTTCAGAAACAATTTTCAAATTTGAACACAATACCTGCTCTGAATGTGTCTGCACATATCAAACAGGTCTTCCAACCTTTCCTCTGGTAGTAATATGCTAACTGGGAAAGGAAGATTTTAAAACTCAATAAATACAAATTTATTATACATGTAATTGTTTCTATTTACACTTGTTATTTACTTAAGGAGTAAAATAAAACTGCTCATATTCTCCTAAAAATAATATTATTAAATTCTGAGTATAGAAAATTTCCTAAAGAGTTTAAATTCTAAGTGCCATACAGTCACATTCGAAGGATATAAAATGATGAAGCAACAAATGATCACGGTAAAAAATGTTATTAACGTTAATTAAAAACAAACAATAACATAACCCTCTAAGAAATAATCCTTTCCTCTTTTTTTCTTTCTAAACTATACAAAGTTGAGGCTTGTGGAGTAAAATCTGGTAACAAAGTTGAGTTACCCAATTATGGAGGAAGGGGTGGTATAATGAATTTAAAATTAGCAAAAAGATATGCAAAATGAAGATTCATATGTATTACACTGGGTGAGACATTGTGAAAAGGGAGTCTTGAGCCATAGGAGATAAGGTAAACTTTCCACGTTCACTTCTCCAAAAATCATATCCTCATCTCCTTAAAGGACAGGAACAGTCTTTTTGGTAAAAGAAACAGCATAGTTATATAGAAGTCTACCATTCTTGCAAAAAGCTATCACAAGAAAGACTATGGGATTCTTTGCTCTTATCCTACAAAGAGCTATTACAAAAACATAATAGATACATCAAACAACACAAAATTTTAAAGGAACAATACTACAAATCCTGACTTTAACGTAAAACTTGATTTATACAAACATATCTTCTCCATGACTTTGTTTTTTTTAATTAAGTATAATTTACCTTTGAACATGTTGTTGTTTTACCACTCCCTTGCAATCCAACAAACATGATCACATTCTGTTTTCCTTTAGTGGGTGTCCATGCTTTAACTCCAGGGTCTACAAGCTACAAACCAAAAACAAAAATAAAAATAAAATCAGGTTAACCTATGCTTACATTCAAAACCCCTCTCCCCACAACTTTTAACTTGAAAAAGTAATTTATAGACATTTAAATATAAGCGGCAACCATAATCCTACCATTCTAATACAACTCTATTTCCCTTTGTACACACGTAGTGAAATTTAAAAATTTAAAATAGTACACTGTGAAGTCATAAGCAAGCCTATACTCCCAAACCAATTCAGAGGTAAGGATCTCAAAATATTTTTTAGAACAAGCTGGAGTGTGAATGTGAGACCAAGTTTGAGCCAAAGGAGCAATCTACAACAGCACTGCAGAAATATAAAATATATGTGCAGGCCACATATGAATTTTTAAATTTCTAGTAGTGACATTAAAAAAAGTAAAAACAAGTGATATTAATATTTTATTTAACTCAATATATCTAAAATATTATAATTCAACATGTAATCTATATTTAAAAATTAATAAAATATTTTATATTCCCTTTTGCCATGCTAGGTCTTAAAACTTGACATGTATCTCCTACTTACAGCACATCTCAATTTGAACTAGCCACATTACAAGTGCTCAATAACCACATGTGGCCAATGGCTACCATATTGGGACAGTACCTATCTTCATGTTCAATTTGACAAATGTTTATATATGAACAAAATTACAAATTACATGTGAAAGACTTTCCAGGTCAGTCAAATATTAAATTCTCCAATGCCAAAGATGTACTGTTCTATAAAGTTATTATATTTAAAGTGCTAGTAAAAAATAATCACTAATTTTATAATGACAATCAGTGGAAAATTAAGGCATTCATACATATATGGACAGTCCCCAAATAAACAAGCATGAGGCATTTTTAAAGTTCATTTAAAAAAATAATTCAGTTCCAAGTCAGTTGTTCGGAGCTTGAAACCTGTATCTCCATATGATAATAAAACCATAATAGTAGTTAATGTCCTAGGACCAGATGACATAGACCATATTTACAACTATGTGTAAATAAAGTTTTAATAGAACACAGACATGCCCATTCATTTACTGCTTTTGTGCTATAACACCAGACCTGAGTAGTTGCAACAGAGACCATATGACCCACAAAGCCAAAACTATTTGTTCTTAAGAGAAATTTGCTGAGCCCATGCTAGATGATACCATAAAGGTTACATAATCCATATTATACGTGAATTTCAAGGAAAGCCATGTGGTAGAAAAGGGAGGAAAAGAAAACACATTTTGTGATCTCCCTCCCAGGCACAGGGTTGAAATGAACAAAATCTATCTTAAACATAAATCCACTGCCCTTCCTCCTAGATCCTTTCAGAACACTAATGCGGCCCCATATTCACCTCCATTCTCTATATCCCATGGCAGAATCACTCAGCTCTCTATGAACCTACTATTTGCAACCTATAAGTTTTATTGAATAATGATTTTTCAAAATAAATATATCTTATCTTCCTCCTACATCCTAGAACAGCAGTACTGAACTTTCATACTCTATATTACATTAAAATCTGTTATTCTATCTTGGACTTTGAATCGATCTTATCCTGGTGCATGCTTTTGTAACATCATACATTAATCACTTAGAGAATATTGGTTCACTCAGGCAGCTCTTCCATTGTTGACACATTTCACTATACAACATCAAAACATTTTATTTATTAATATCAATAATGATCTCACTAGAAAAGTTAAATATTGGGACACTGTGACACTCATGGTGGAGATTCAAGCTTCTAGTTTTCACCAGAAAGCTGGAATTTCATTACTGGCTACAATACCGTTAGTTATTTGCCTTCAAGTGACAAGCTCACTTTATTTACTTTGGAGAAAATATCTGCCAAAGGCCCAAGTGTAAATAACCACAGATTATGTCTGTTGTTCATTCATGTAAAAATGGCATTCTATGAAAGAAGTGGCTAGCTCAGCTTGCAATCAAACAATTACACATTTGCTTTCCTCAAGACAACCATCAAATTTCAGTACACAGTAACAGGGCTTTCTGCATACTTCCCATTTCATCACACAAAATCTTATAAACACATGTGTATTCAAGGGTCAAGATTTAATACTACTAATAACCTCTACTGCTCCATCAAAGACATTCTTAAATGAAACTGGCTTTTTTTTTTCCTTCACTGCAAGTGTGTGGGAGGAAGGAGTTCAATGACTACTAGTATAGTTTGGTACCACTGCCTTGATTCATGCTAGGGAGTTTTACCCAGTGGTTTCACCCACCATTGCTTTTGCAGTAAAGAAGGCTGAAAAAACGCAAATAATGTCTTAGTGTTATTATGAAAACAGTTTTGGCCTTGCTTTTTACACCACTATCCTAGACCATGAGCTTCTGAGTATAAGGCCCAGTCTTTTTCATCTTTGTTATCAGCAGTATTTGGCATACTGCCTAGAATAAAGTAGGTACTCCGTAAAGCCATCTTAACAAAGCACCTGATGCTCCAGAATTGCCGAAAGATTCCAACCCCTAAAAATAAAAATGTTCACTCACCCTGTGCTGACCTCTGGTGTTAGAAGAAAAACAATCTGGAAATATTGTGAGGAGTTTGGAGATCAGACCTGGGTCTACCACTAACTGTCTTACTTTTCTCAACTGCAAACTGAGAAGGAAAACTGGATAAATTTCCTGACCTCTTTTAGGTTCTGAATTTCTTTTTTTTTTTTTTTTAATAAATATATTTATTTATTTTTGGATGCACTGGGTCTTCGTTGCTGCATGCGGGCTTTCTCTAGTTGAGGCGATCAGGGGCTACTCTTCCCTGGGGTGCGCGGGCTTCTCATTGCAGTGGCTTCCCTCATTGCGGAGCAGGCCTCTAGGCACGCGGGCTTCAGTAGTTGTGGCATGTGGGCTCAGTAGTTATGTCTCGTGGGCTCTAAAGCACAGGCTCAGTAGTTGTGGCTCACAGGCTTAGCTGCCCCATGGCAGGTGGGATCTTCCCAGACCAGGGCTCAAACCCGTGTCCCCGCATTGGCAGGCAGATTCTTAACCACTGCGCCACGAGGGAAAGTTAATTAGTCTACAGGACTAATTAGTCTACAGGACTTAATTAGTTAATTAAGTCCTTTAGACTAATTAATTAGACTTAATTAATTAGTCTACAGGACTAAACTGAAATGACACAACCATCCAAGGTACTAGACTTTTTCAAAGTACCAATCAGCTCTACTAGAACCAAAGGAGTTAAGTGAAACTATTCACACAACATAGGGAAAAATACTCGAGACCACTAGCAGATACCTGTTGCTCTTAAAAAATTTTTTTTAGTTCCTTTCTTTTTTTCCCCTATGACTGGACTCAAACATATTTTCTAAAGCTCTAAAACTCTCATCATAATTTTCACAACAGCAGCAGCAATATCAATTCTAAGGTGAGCAGGGCAATAGGCTATATTTACAACTTGCAAAATAAAACTTCACTAATTCAAAATTGCTTAAAATCTAGGCAAGAATAGGGATATTTGATCTTTTCAAAGGGACTTTTTGACACAATGAAAGTGTAGAAAAGAACTCTTGCCAAGAGTGACTTTCTGTACAAAAGCAAGACACTCAATAGGCAAAACTTGATATTAAAAGAGGATAAACTCAGAGAGGCTCTTCCATCAATTAATATATAGTGAAGTTTTACTTTTTGTAACTTGGCTTTGGCATTTTTTTGCAGGAGTAATACTGGCCTTCATACCTGTACTCAGAATTTTGTATTCAGGAAAGCCTATGATAAAAATAAGCCACTTCAGAAAAGTTAATAATCCTTCAATTAATATTTTTAATACAGATAAATATTCTATAAAAACACAAAAAAGTATTCTGAAATAGTATTACTGTTTGCAGTGCTAATGTAGTGAGTCTACAGAAAATCACAGCACAAGCTAGATATACTTTTACCTTCACAAGTTCTTTAAATACTGCGTGCTGAATCATTTTTCTTTTGTTAAGACCAGATGCCATCTCTTCAAGATCAATTGCAGACCTTCATGATGATGGTTTTTGAGGGTAGAAGGGGGAAAAGTCAGTTAAGGCACTCTAAAAAGAAAATTAGCTTTTGCCCCAAAGAATGTAAGAATATTCAATCATTCATATTAATAGTATTCTAATTAACATGCATACAATTACTACAGAGTCATAAGTCCATACCATAAAGAATTTACCATGAAATGTTAGATGTAAGACTTTTGTTAGTTTTTCAAGGCTTTCTTTTGAAAGTCCAAATATTAATTTGTCCTCATATTAATGTAAAGTATTGATTTTATTTTTCTGGCAGCATACAGAATTTATACATGTTTACACCTAGCAGAAAATAAGACTACTTCCTGTAGTGTAAATGCTTAAATGCTAGTAGTTCTTTATTTAGTACCCAGTCTGACAATATGAAAAGGAGGGATGGCCTGAGCATGACAAGGGCTAGGATTCAGGCAGCTAATCGAGATGCCCTCAATTATTCTATGTGCCCTGTCCCAGTCAGTGCCCCTCCCAATTAACACAATAACTGAGACCACACACGTTACTCCTTTATTCAAATATGGACAGAGAAACCAAAAGGGGACAAAAAAGAATATAATTCTCCAATAATAAAGGAGGCTGATTAATGTCATCTTTAGTCTGAAGAGGATTAAAATGGCACCACTTCTCTATGATGCATCTAAATTGTTAACAGGCTTTTCTATTAAAATACTATACAGTATACGATTGAATCCATTCAGATAAAGGAGTAGTAGAATGGAAAGAAATCCATAATTAAATGAAAGCCACATGTAGTTTATTCTTTGAACCATCATAATGGAAATGTACTATAAACAAAGTCTTCCAACATATGAGTTCTGTTATTTCCCAGTGCTGTATAGCAAAAACATTTCAAAATATGGCAGACTTTTCTAGTTAGCTCCTCATCCCAGTAAACTATGTTTAGTTTTGCCTGTTTTTTACTTGATTAATTTAACTTACTTTACATTTTCTCTTAGTTGCTTCACTAGTTTAATATTAACATCTGCTTCCAATAATGCTGTACATACTTCTTTTAGCATAGCATTTAACACCTGCAAGTAAATAAATAAAAACTTAAAATGCCCACTGTATCATTTAAACCATACAAAAACAATGATTGACCAGTCATCATATACTACCATAACTTAATATTAATAAAAACAATACTATACCATTGGGGGGCGGAAAGGTTTTCAGTTAGTCTTCGAGAGAGAATCTTACTAAATGTCTAGTCATTTTGTCAAAATAAGACATTTCAGGGAATTCCCTGATGGTCCAGTGGTTAGGACTCCGAGCTTCCACTGCAGGGGGCAGGGGTTCGATCCTTGGTAGGGGAACTAAGATCCCACAAGCCATGCAGCACGGCCAAAACAAAAGACATTCCACTTTGTTTTATTCAACCAGGTATTAACCGTCACAATTTTATCCCTACGTTAAAGTAATAATAGGAAAGACGATATACAAGCCAAAAAGTTACTACACAATACATGTTGCCATTGAAGTTTTCTATGTCGTTGAATTCCTGTTGCTGATATGCAGCACTGTATATTCACAACATCTGCTTAACTGGACTATCATGGAGGAAAATGTGACAAAAGAAAATGACTCAGTCTGACCTAGCAGCCTTACTACTTCCACTCAGAGCAGAGGAACAAAGTTGAAAAGGAAACTATCCTCCATTAATAACTCACTATCATCACATATTTGTTGAGGTGCAAGGCACTGTGGTTAAATGGTCACAAGCTATAAAATCTCTAAAAAAGATGAGCCCTTAGCTGCTCATGGAAATAACTGTTTACAGATTAGAATGTAAGCTCCGTGAGAATGGGAATTTTAGTCTACTTTGTTTACTGCTATAGCCCTGGTGCCAGCAAAAATGTTTGCAAAAATGTAGGCCCTCAATTACTTCTTTTTTGTTTTTTGTGGTACGCGGGCCTCTCACTGCTATGGCCTCTCCCATTGCAGAGCACAGGCTCCGGACGCACAGGCTCAGCGGCCATGGCTCACGGGCCCAGCCTCTCCGCGGCATGTGGGATCTTCCCGGACCGGGGCACGAACCCGTGTCCCCTGCATCGGCAGGCGGACTCTCAACCACTGCGCCACCAGGGAAGCCCCTCAATTACTTCTTGAATGAATTCTCATCATCAACTTCAGTCATATGTCATACAGCGGCTTATCAGATTTCTCTATCCCTCATTAAAGGGATTGATAAAAATGGAACTGATCTCTCATTAGAGGGATTTCTCCTTGTTAATTCCCTAGTAGCAAGTACCAAGAACAGAGAAACAACTGCCAATTCAAGCAACATCTGTTATTTTACTTCCTACCAATCTCTTCTCCCTGGTCTCTTTCTTATTTTCCTACCATAAACACAAACACCATAAGGGTTATGCAACAGGGAAAACTGTTTGGAAAGCTGTTGTTTTATTTGTTCAGAATTTCAAAGGCTAAACAATGGTTTAAATTATGGTTTATTACTTAATAATAATTATTAGAAAAAGCCTTGGAATTAGGAAAATTATAAAAATAGGAATTAGAAAAAAGGTTCTAATCCTGTTTCTTCCAATAAATAAACATGTGAAACTTGACTTTCCGTTGCTGTTAAATGAGAGGCTGGACTAGCCGAGCTCAAAGATGGTCCCCAAATTATTTAATTCCATTAGCTTATTAAAGTGTTGATATCGAATTCTATCTTAGAATTTTTTTAAACCTCCAAGTTAGAAAGTACTTTTTATCTATTATTTCATTTGATCCTTAAAATCATCTTGAAAGGTAAATGCTATTTTCTCATTTTATACATTAAGAAATCTGAAGCTGACTTGCTCAAATCTCTACCATTTGTTTAGTGGGATGCTAAACAAGGTCTTCTAAAACCAAATTCAGTACTTTCCCATTGGTACCACAAAATATAAAGTATACTATAATCTTCTTTTTTCAGTTGACAAACCATTAAGATACAATGTGTGGAGAAAACAATGGGAGAAAGAAATACCTTAAACTTAAAATAATAAAACCTGGAGGAAAAGTATTTTTCAGATACCATATAAGGAGTCAGCTTACAAAATTTCCAAAACAAATGAATGAGGATTACAGAGGAAGTGAATCACTGTAGCCAAGATGGAAATACTAGCCTTTTATAAGAATGCTAAATAAAAGTCAAAGAGAAAAGGTCAGATACATGCATGCCTAGTCAAGAAGCAGGATACTAAAGTTTTAGGCCTATGTCAAGAGAGAAAGCAAAAGTATATTTCCAGGCCTAAGCCATTTTCAAAATATAAAAGGTACATCATTATTACATGTAAGTTAAGGTGGTTTTTGTTTTGTTTTTTGGGGGGTAATTCATTACTGAAAGTTGAAATTAAGACAGTTGATTTCTCAATAAAAAACGCTATCTAGTGTATCCATTTCTGGGTTTTATCTACTGGTATTTACATAGAGATTACTAATCATCCACCTCCAATGCTAGTGATGATGTACAATCACATATATTTTACATATTTTACATACCTCTTCATTGATGATGGTGGCATTGCTCAATGAGCGTAATGCTGATGTTATTTTTCTTCCAAGGTCTGCTAGTACCATCCTGAAGACTTTAAGACGTGATTACAAGAAACTCTAGGAAGGAAAAAAATTAAAACATCTATAAACAATCAACACCAGTTCCCATAACTGAAGACTTCTAAAGAAGAGTTAGTTCAAATTAAAGTACTCTAGTGTTTAGATACTGTAACTTCAACTTCTATAGCTTCAACCTACATCTTCAATACTGTCAGGTCCAGAAGCTGAAGCTACCACTTGGTTATGATGGCTTATATTTGAATACCTAACTGGAATATTCTGTATGAATCAGCAAATTTAACATGTCAGATAATATGCTTTGAAGAAATGATGACATCTCAAATTAAATGTATTCATTTTGGACATACTTGTAAATATGAATAACTGACTGATGTGTTATGTACATTTTTAAATGAAAAAAAGGGTGAGAAAGACAAAGAAAGAAAAAGGTGAAATCTCCACCCAGGAATATTGCCTAATTAAAGGACAACTATTTTGATTTATGTTCTAAGTGAAAAAAAAAAAGTTTTAAAATTAGTAAATCACTTAACTTTTCATGCACATTGCATTATCTCATTTCATTCTTCTAAAAACTAAGGAAAGAGGTGTATTATTAAAAAGCTGTTCTTGATTCCCCAACTCTAAAACAAGATAACCTCTAAGGCCCCTTCCAGCTCTAAAATGTTACAGTTTTTATAAAATAGGTAGATGTACCTATTACACGTAAGTCAGGATGCAAGGACTCATGGATGGTAAGCAAGCAAATATGACTGGTATTTCCTGCCCTCAAGTTGCTTACCTACTAGCTAGCAAGACAAGGCACATGAATAGCAGCAAAATAAAGTGAATCTAGGAATTCCTCTGCCTGACTGCCTTCTAACTGGGACATAGGCTTTCTTCTGCCTTCAGACTCAAAATCAGCTCTTCCTGGGTCTCAAGCCTGCCAGACTGCTGACTAGAAATACCTGATGCAACTGAAAAAATGTACTTACCATAATTTTCTGTTTTTTACAATTACATGGTTACGTAAGCTGGAAGAGCAACCACTTCGTAGAAAAAATCCAGAACTTTTAACTTCTTATCCCATACTCATTATACCAAATTATCATCACATAAGTAAATATTCTTCAGGTAAGAGATAAGATTCAGTTATCTGATAGGTGTTTCAGTTTATCTCCTTTACCACTGCATTACCAGGAGTAATATAATCCTAATTATGACACCACAATTAGCTTTTTTAGAGATCATGTCATAAACAGATCATCCTCCATTTTATTTATTTATTTTTTCATCCTCCATTTTAAAAAGCTACACCAGTTAACTCTTATCTTCCCATGGTGACTGGCTCTTTTAAATTAAAAATTTAAAAAATTCTGTGAAGTTTTCCAATACAGTTTTCCTACGTAAGTACTTATTGGTAGCATATTTTAAAATATATTTGCCTGATTACAAAAACCTACACTTCAGTAGGGGAATAATATCTAATAATACCTTTTATTAATACAGTGTTTCCCCTGCAATTTCCAAGGATGTGTTTCTGAAAACTCTGGTATCAAAATTCCGTTCA
Organism: Globicephala melas; assembly: GCF_963455315.2. Lineage (NCBI taxonomy): Eukaryota > Metazoa > Chordata > Mammalia > Artiodactyla > Delphinidae > Globicephala > Globicephala melas. The sequence continues at coordinate 114,165,906 of NC_083315.2, read as the reverse complement.
AAACCTCAACGACTTCCCACTTCACGCAGAGGTAAAGTCCTCAGAATGGACTATAAGGCACTCTCCTCACCCTCCCCAGAGGATTCTGTTACTTGCTGCTGTTGCTACACATTTCCACCTCAGGGCCTTAGTACCAGATGGCATGCTCATACTCTGGTTAACTATATGGCTCCCTCCCTCATCTCTGTTGGACTGCTGTTGTCCAGATGCAACTTCTCAATGAGGCCTTCCCTCATCACCTGTTTAAAACTGCAGCCTCCCTTCTCTTCATTTTCTCTCATTGTTTTCTTACCAATTAACATGATTTACTTACAGCTAACCCCTGAACAAAGGGAGGTTAGTGGCACGGACCCCTTCCACAGAAAATCCACGCACTGCTATCTGTGCCTCAAAAACAAAGAAACTGACTCCACCCAAAGGCAGGAAGCGGAAACAGTTTGGATAGAATTGACTCAAATCCTAGTTCTTATGATTCCACATATTGTGATCTCTAATTGAACACAAACTTATCCCCACACTTAATTTAAAAGTCTGTAAAATGAAAATACAGGTACTATATTGAAAAAAATCTGCACATAGGTCTACCCACGCAGTTCAAACCCTTGTCGTCAAGGGTCAACTGTATATTATTTGCAGTCTAGCTCCCTCAACTGAAACATAAGTTGCATGAGGTCAGGGATTTTTGCCTCTTTTGCTCTCTTCTGTGGCTCAATGCTTTATTTATCTTCAGCCTATGTAGTAAGCCTTTAGTAAAAATGAACCTTATGGGTGAATGATGTATTTAAGACCTTAGGGAAAAAGCAAGACTAGGGAACCAAAGTCATGAAAGGCCTTACAAATATCTCTCAAAAGACCACTAAAATAAACCAATGAAGATAACATGACAAATCAAAAAAAAACAATGACCTAGATAATTGATATTGTACAATTAGTATTCATTTGCCTTATTTATTATAACTTTTCAGAATTTCCAACAAGATTCTTAAAAATTAACTTCGCCTTGTTCTAATACGCACACTAAAATACAAAATATCTTTTTTAATGTTAATAGCTAACCCTATATCTCAAATTGGAATAATTTACTGTTTAAGCACCCTCACTCAAAATTCTCTCTGCTAACTGAAAAGATTTATAGAAGTAATTATGTGTATACCTGTACTAGTTTCACAAAAGAAGAATCTCTACTTAGATGGCACTGTTGGAAAGGTAAGGGATTACTATATAGTACTTCATATAGTTTAACATCTATTATCTCATTCCACCCTCACAACAATTTTACCATATAAGCAGGTGAAGGAATGGAACAGCCATTCCCTACAAAAAAAGCATAATGACTTCCTACAGTCCCTTGGATACAGAGCCTTAGGTCCTAGAGTATGAATGATGGATGCTTTAGACGATACAGTTGAATACGCCTGCTGGCGAACTCCTGGGATGAATTTTGCTGCTGTACTACAAGAAAGGAAATCATATTTTGAAAGCAAAGATGCACATTCCTCTTCATAGAAGAGTAATAATTGCAATGTCCAGAAAGAACTGATAAGTACCACAGCAATCAGGACGTGCAAGGACTAATCTTGGCCCATCACATGTTCTTCTAACAGGAGTCTGGCTAAGAGTTGGATTGTGAGGTGATGGAAACAGTCTCAAGTTTGGGGTGCCCTAAATAAGTTAAGCACAGGGCCAAGTATCATACTTACCTGCTGCAGTGTGAAGTACTGGAAAGAGCATGGGCTTTGGAGTCTGACAAACTTGGATTCAAATCCCAGCTTTGTTACATACTGGCTGGGTTACTCTGGGCAAGTTACTTAATCTCTCTGAGCCTCACTTTCCTCACCTGCAAAATGGAGATAATACCATTATCAAGGTAGTTACCCTGAAAGGTTGTTGTGAGGATTAAATGAGACAATATGTATAAAACTGCCTGCAAGTGCACAGTATATTAACTATTATTTTCCTTCCTTTCTTGAATGATATCAATTGGCTCTCCCTATATCGTTAACTGAAGTGTGAGTAAACTGGAAATTTTCTGAACTCTACTAAAGTGACTGTCCCACTACCCAGGAATCACTCCCCCAGAATATTTAACATTTAGTGTGAATTACGTGTACCTGGTTATTATTCAATAGAAGCTGGAGTGTCCAAACAGCCACTTTTCTCTACATAAGCAATTAAAAATAATACTGCCAGAACCTTGCCCGATCTGAGATTATACAAACAGATCCTAACGATTAGAGATTCCAAATCTTATTATAATGAAAATGCCTATTAAAAAGTTCTTCTAAGCCCTAGTCAATGACTAACTTATTGGATCAATATTAGACTAAAGAACTAAATGTACAAATATACTATTATTAGTAAATGTCTTTAGAAAAATGACTTCTATATTATATACTTTTCTATAAACTAGTCAATAGCCCAAACCAATACTTGCTTTCCTGACGAAATATATATGTGTATATATATATATGTGTGTGTGTGTGTGTATATGTATATATTTTTTTAATTCTGCATAGCATATGTATTCATAGTCTAGAACCACAGAAAAGTAAACTATTTAACAAAGTGGACTATTGGTATTTTATTTGGTAAAATGATTATACCTGAATAACTAATATAATGTTAATGACTTTAAATTTAGGAATATTTTTTCATTGTGAATATACTTAGTCCTCTAAAGAAATAATTCACTTTTATGTTTTGTGATTACAAGAGGATACACATTTGTTATAAAAATTCAAACATTACAGAAACATTAAAGGTAGAAATATAATTCCCCTAACCCTACCCCCTCTTTTGCCCCCTGATAACCACCAATAATACTTTGGAATACATTCCTATAGATTTTATTTTTTATGCATATAATTTAGGCAAATTGTCATAAGAATTATGGTTTGGGGGGAATGAAGAGGAAAGAAGAAATGAGGGAAAATCTTTTGTAAATACGCTTGCTAACGCTAAAAGTATGCTTATACGCAAAAGCCAGATTACAAAACTGCATATATTGTATTTTGTATAAACTAATATCCAAAAAACGGCATTAGCCACGAAGGAAATGTAAATCAAAGGCACAATCAGACACCACTTGACCCACACTGAGATAGCTATAATAACAACTGTTGGTGAGAACATGGAGAAATCAGACCCTCGTACACTGCTGGTGAGAATGTAAAATGGTACAGCCCTTTGGAAGTCTGGCAATTCCTCCAAATTTTAAACACAGAGTTACTATATGACCCAGCAATTCCACTCCTAGGTACATGTGAGAAAAAGGAAGACACACATTCACACAAAGAATTGTACTTGAATGGTCATTAGCAATATTATTCATACTAGCCAAAAAGTGAAAAAGAGCCAAATATCCCTCAACTGATGAGTGGATAAATAAAATGTGGTATACCCACCAAATGGAATATTATTTGATAATAAAAAGAGATGAAGTACTGACACATGCTGCAACATGGATGAATCTTGAAAGTGTTATGCTAAATGAAAGAAACCAGTGACAAAAGAATATACATGATTCTACTTATATGAAATGTCCAGAAGAGAAAAATCTGTAAAGAAATAAAGTGGATTAATAGTTGCTTAGGGCCTGGGAAACGGGGGAAAATGAGGAGTGAGTGTTAGTGGGTATGGAGTTTCTTCATGGAGTGATGAAAATGTTCTAAAATTGATGGTGGTGATGGTTGTATAGCTCTGCAAATACACTATAGACCACTGAATTGTACCCTTTAGGTGAGCTGTATGGTATGTTAATTTTATTTCAGTAAAACTTTTAGAAAATAATAATATTTGTCACCTCTGGATCGTGAATAACTAGTAATTTTTATTTTCTAATTTATATCTTTTTGCAATTTTCAAGTTTTTGGTAATGACTATTATTTTTTGTTAAGGGGAAAATTAATTATTTTTCAAAATGCTCTGTGAGAATTAGAATGATATTATACTAGAGGTTGAGATGGAGTTGTGACTTTTATTCATTTTAGTCACTCATTAAACACCTACTATGTGCTCCAGGAATTGTACCAGCATGAGAAAAGTTCTAACTCCAAATCAATAAATTACATCAAGTTAACAAAGACAAGACTCCTCTGTTAATTTCAGAAGATAAATTATGCATCATACCACCACTGACTTCCCTGCCTTATTTTGCACCAAAGTAGTATCAGGAAATATTCTCTTTATTAAAATAATTGTTTTCGAATTTAAAACTCATTTTAATATTAAAAGGTATACCAAAAAATTCAATAAGCAACAATGCGTAATAACTCAAAAACACTGGGAATCAATTCTTTAAGATACTTTTTGGCTCTCAAGTCATTCATAAAAAGAATCTTTATGTAAACTGTTACCAAGAGGAAAATTAAAACAAAGTCAAAAGAATTCCTTGGAAATAGTTTGCCTTGAAGTTGAAATAAACACAGACTGAAAATATGGATGAGGAGGGATGAGGCATATGCCCAAGCGATGGGTAATTTCAGTGACATTCAGCTAACACCTGTCAGCTAAAAATTAAATACTCAATTAGAATCTCTAGGGATGGTAACATCACAAGATTATGGGGGAAGTGGCCTCATCTAAATTCATGATTAGGAGAGCAAAACAAAGCATCTACGTTTTGAAACACTTCACTGGCTATACTGATGTGCAGCCAGGGTTAATAATCACTGCATGAAGCAACACTCCTCAAGGGAAACAAGAGAATGAAACACCTGTTCTATAATTTAAAAATTAGAGACAATGTAGCAGATGCATTGAAGGGAGAGCAAGGAGACTATATACATTAAGCATACTCCAAAAGTCTATTCAAGAGATGTGGGCTTGAAGAACATGAGGGGAAGGGGCTCAAGCCAAGGGCTAACCATAAAGCAGAATTTATAGGACCTAATGACCAAATGGTTATGGAGAATGAAAGAGAAACAGAGGCAAAAATGACTCTAAGGCCTCTAGTTTGACTAACCAGGTGGCTAGTGATGCCATTAACCAATGAATGGAAGGCAAAAAGAGAAGCTGGTTTGAAAGTTAAAGAGTTAATACAGAGGGCTTCCCTGGTGGCGCAGTGGTTGAGAGTCCGCCTACCAATGCAGGGGACACGGGTTCGTGCCCCGGTCCTGGAAAATCCCACGTGCTGCGGAGCGGGTGGGCCCGTGAGCCATGGCCGCTGAGCCTGCGCGTCCGGAGCCTGTGCTCCGCAACCGGAGAGGCCACAACAGTGAGAGGCCCGCGTACTTCAAAAAAAAAAAAAAAAAAAAGGGTTAATAGAGAAATGATTCAAGGGGCTTTAAAGGTTATTTGTAATGTTCTTCTACTAGGTTGGATATTGAGTGTGCATTTTATTATCCTTTTAAAAACTGAACAAACAAATATCACAAAATTCAACTAAAACATGGGGCCAAAACTCAAAGATACACTAGGAATCCCTGCTTTTATGCACTTTTGTGCGTAGGACGTATGTCATTTAGAAAGGGAAAAAAAGGAAGGTGGAGAGAGTGAGTTTGGTTTTAGACCTATTGAATTTGCGGAAACTAAAGAACTATTTCATGAAACAGAGGCTAGAGAAAAAGATGTGGAAATGGTTGGCATACCAGGATAATACCATGGAAGTAGATGAGAGCATTTGGGTTAGAGCCATGGTGAAGGGCCAACCAAAAGGAGAAAGTCACCTAAGACTGAGAATAATCAAAAGGATAGAAGCTTTTACTAATTCCCTTTCCCTCTCCGAAGGCATTCAGAAGCAAATCAATTGAAAACAAAGAAAAGCGACCACTTAATGGGTATCTTACTGTATTCCAGTGGCAGGTCCAGAATTTCTAGACAGGTGGAGTTACAGGAGTAATCACTTTGAAGGAGGGCTTGAAGATGTTTTTGCACAGTACTTCATATTCGGTTGGAAAATACTAATTGATCAGATCAAAAAATCAAAGGAAAGAGGTTTGAGGGAAATATTTCCCCTCCCCTTTGGCACCACCACTGCTGTATTCTGGGCACTGTACCAAACACCTTACCTAATCTTTCATCCTCATACTAAGCTTATTAGGTAGATGAGGAAACTGAGGCTAGATCAGAATAACAACTTGCTCAGGGTCACAAATCTCCTTAAGTAGCACACTGTCATCTGTGTTCCCATAGCTCTCATGGCTCTTTATGCCTTACTAGAATTTCTCATTACTCATCTTGGTGTGATGTATATTTATCTGCCTCTCTCTCACCGTACTGTTAGCTCTTCAGTGCCAGGGTTCATGTCATTAATTTCTGTATCACTATAGCTAAGAATGAGTAAATATTTTGTTGAATGAAGCATATGAAAGAACTAGGTGATAATAGCATCCAGAACGCCAATAGGCGAAAGAGCTTCAGGAAATGGTTAGCAGCACCAAATGCTACGGAAAGAGCCATCAGTATACCTTAAGTCGTCAACGGCACTGAACTGGTATCCCTTATTCATTTTTGAAAGCCTACTATCGGCGGAACAATGTGTTAATTAGTCACAAGTTAACATGGAAAAATAAAATCTGGTACAAGTCAAAAGATTTTCGGAGAAGTAGCCACATCTAAATCCTTGATCACGACAGCAAAACAAAGTCAAGCCTGCAACTGCTTACGTTTAATTTGGTTCGGGTAAATCTGAAGACAATTTTAAAAGGGTCACAAGCGCATCTTTTAATAAAACTTCTGATGGGAGACACGAGATGAAAAAGAGCCAGCGCACCTCCGTCTCGGTGACGACAGCCGGTGGCCAAGGACGCCGACTCCCTCCAGTGTCTAGCCCCCTAGCAGGGTTAGGGCTGCCCCTAGCTGCTAGTCGGTAGTGTTGAGCGGGAAAAAGCCGACACTTACCGCAAAAGGTACCGCTACAGCCGTGACCCAAACGGGCCGGGGAGTCCTTCGCGAAGCCCCACGCCGTGGGAGAAAAACAACGAAAGCGGGGGTCAGACAGACAGGTGCTACCCCACATAAACTAGGGCCCCAGCGCCCAGCACCGCGACGCCAACTCCCACCAGCTGGAAGACCGATGACTGCCACCGAACCTTCCGCCCAATGTGGTAACGTCACCACACGGCGTAGTCCAGCCTTTCATGAAGAGGATACACTTCCGCTTCCGGGGCACCCGCCGCGTTCCTTCAGTGCGTTTACCGAAAGCGTTTATTGAGATGTTTCTTTGCTTTGACTGGCTTTTGACATTCGTTTTCTATCGCTCAATAACTGCGGCATTAAAGTTAGTATTAAGATAGGAAGCTCTCTAGGGATGCGATCTCAGGAAAGAAGTCCAGCCTCCAGGCGCCACCTTAAGAAAAAAATGACTTGGCTGAGCACCACCAGCGGAGAGAGATGGGGGTGTAGGGATGTCTGCGTGTAGGAATTCCCGGGAGCCAGTGAGAACTCCAAAGAGGGGGCGGGGCTTAGGACTTTAGCAGCCAAGGGAGGCGGGTTCCACCCCGGGTCGAATCAGGTGTCTGGACCCGCCTCTGCCTACGCCTACGCGTGCGCAGTGCGAACCTTCCCCTGCTCTGCTTTTTCCTCCAACATGGAATTCCGCTCAGCTCGGCAAGCAGTACTGCATCTACTCCGTACGGTGGCTCCAGCAGACCTCCCAGCTCTGCTCCAGTGGATGAGAACTACCCGTAAGCGATCAGAGCCAGAGTCAGACGGTTGGGGCAAGAATATGCTGTGGGCGTTGACCTTGGGGACTTAGGGTGAGGCCAGAAGCGTTCCATAGGGTAGCTGTGCTGGTCTCTGCTCTGCTACGGATCGGGTTGAAGGGGGGCACATCGCAAACTTTTGTCAGTTTAAGAATCCAGTTTAGGATTGGTGCAGGAGGACCTGGCTCTGGGTTTGTGATTCCGCTACAGACTTCAGACAAGCGGCTACAGCCGCCTTGTGTCTAACCTCTTTTCTGAAGGAAAAAAAAAGGGGGGGGGGTGGCGGGGTGATGGGTTAGCCCTCCTCCCCATTACTCCCACAAATTTGGGACGACCAGTAGGATACTACCTGAAAAAGCCCTTTGCAAGAGAAGTTTCAGGCTGTAGAGCTGGAAGTTTTTACCCTGTAGGCAAAATCACATGTAGCTAGTGCATTTATTTTCTCAATTGTAAAATGGGCCATCAATTTAATAGCAGGTGTTCCGGGGTGGGGAGAGGGAGAAAAGGGGGAGGGGAGGACAGGAGTTTGATTTTCAATGATAGTAATACTAAAAAAGTACAAGTAAGAATCGAGGAAATGTGGTAATTAGGTCGAGTTATTGAAGAATGGGATAGATCTGTTTTGGCAAAGTGAAGCCTGGTGAAAGCACAAGAGGATAGGATATTCCTTGTTGGAGAACTATTCCAAACCATGCTCTGCTTCTGTACCCCTAAACGTTGATTTCCATGTTTATTTTCATCTAGACTCATGACTTGAAATATTCCTGTTTGCTGATGACTCCCAATTTTAGACTTCCATCCGTGAGGTTCTTCCTAGAACTTTCTCTCTTTGTGATGTTAGAGTCAATTTGGGTATTATCATTATTGTTATTACTACTACTACTACTACTACTACTACTACTACTACTACTACTACTACTCATTTTGGAGGATCATTTTAGATAAGATGCCAAACTAAAATTAACTTGGACATCTGGTAGTGAGATTTAGCCTGGAAAGTAGAGAAAACCAAAGAGCTAGCTTCATATTTATACACACAGACGAGATTCAAGGTGGGAATCTACGAGATATTTTATTCCAAAAGCCCTGGGTGCCTACAAAAATGCCATCTATTGCCTGGTTCTGGCAATTGCACCATTACTAAAACATCCTTGCCCTCAAGATTTCAGTTTTGTGGAGCCATTTGTAATCTAAATCTCCAGTTTTAGAGGCATCAGTTGAGACTCCATTTTTCAAACTCGTTGAAAGCGTGTTTTGTATGATGATTTTGTAAACAAGAAGACCCAATACCATTGGCTAAAGAAGATGTTTTTACTTTTACTAACACCACGTTCTGTGCCTTTCTCCAGCCGATCCTGTAGTAGAGAAGCTCAAGCAATTTGTTAAGCAATTTAGAACACAAACTGAGTTTCTGAAGAATGTTTATTACATGAATATTTTAAGAAATGAGAGTGTCACTTAGCTTAAAATGAAGGAGTATGTTTTAATATGAATCTTTAAAAGTAGTGTAATTTACTGGTATACGTTTTGTATGTGGTAATATATACATAATACAAGATATACCATTTTAACCATTTTTAAGTGTACATTAAGTACAATACATTTACTTTGTGCAACCGTCATCACCATCTGCCTCCAGAACATTCTCATCTTCCCAAACTGACACTTATAGTGTACTTTTTTATGAAATACAGCACAAAAGATTCTTCCAATCAACAATTTTTCATTTTCCTAATTAACTTCCTTCTTCCAGGAAAAAAATTATCGCATAATGTCTTACTTGTATGACATTTGCTTAGACCTTTGATAATTATAACTCTCCTTGAATTTTTATACCATTTAATGGAATAGCAAGAGATAATAATAGGCATGATTTTGGTTTTGAGTTTCACAGAGTTTACTGAAACTGAAAAAAATCTACATATTGCTAACAGGTAAAAATCACAAAAGGAAGAATAATATTCTTGGTCTCTGAAGGAATAGTGGGATTATCATACCAAGACCTGAGGTCATTTGGGATCAGGCTGATAGAACCAGAAGCTTGGACCAGGACAGAGGCAAGCACATGTCAAAGTATGATATAAACTGAAGATATAGAAAAAATAAAGATAGAGCCTGTATTTACCTTGGTACCGCTTAGGCCAAAGTCTAGAAAACAAATGAGCACCAGTAAAGAAGGATGAAAAAAGTCTGAGGGACAAAGCACACAAAGCCAACTCCCCCCTCAAATAAATAAAAGGAGTAAAAAATACAGCAGGACTTCAGCTCATTGATTCTAATCTTGTGGCAGAGCATCTGTTCTTTTGTACTTCTTGTATATGTATATAGTGGACTCTTGATCGAGAGCCAAACTGTATGTGAGGTCCCCAATAGGCATATTAAAAATTACATTTTGTTAACAGCTGTCTGTTAACAAACACCATTCTGAAGCCTCTGAATTTTTCCTGAGTATGCAAATACAAATGAGGATGTCAAACCAACAACTCATAAAAATTTCTATTAAGAATCAAGTTATAGGGCTTCCCTGGTGGCACAGTGGTTGAGAGTCCGCCTGCCGATACAGGGGACACGGGTTCGTGCCCCAGTCCGGGAAGATCCCACATGCCGCGGAGCGGCTAGGCCCATGAGCCATGGCCACTGAGCCTGCGCGTCCGGAGCCTGTGCTCCGCAACGGGAGAGGCCACACAGTGAGAGGCCCGCGTGCTGCAAAAAAAAAAAAAAGTCTATGTAAATCTGCTTTAAAAAAAAAAAGAATCACATTATAAAGGATAGAAAATTAAGGTGTGTATAAGAAAATAATAAAATAATCAAGAAAATATTTAAATGCTTAAAGAAGTTAATAGTAGGTGACTAGAAGCTTTTCTGTTTCCTGTATTTTATTTTATTTTTTTATTTTTTTATTTTTTTTTTTTTGCGGTACACGGGCCTCTCACTGTTGTGGCCTCTCCCATTGTGGAGCACAGGCTCCGGACGCACAGGCTCAGCGGCCATGGCTCACGGGCCCAGCCGCTCCACGGCATGTGGGATCTTCCCAGACCGGGGCACGAACCCATGTCCCCTGCATCGGCAGGCGGACTCTCAACCACTGCGTCACCAGGGAAGCCCTGTTTCCTGTATTTTAAATACATCTTCATTGAGCAGAATTGAACCTGTTGCTGAACAGCAGCTACAGAGTTGTTAGAGTTTCTTTGAAATTCCGACAAATCTAAAAAGCAAAGCCTGGGATCTAGTTACATTTGTCGAACAGCATACTACTGCAGTTCTATATTATATTGCTATTACCACTGAGGAAGTAGCCACATAACTTACAGACTTTCCAATCTCTTGTTTCCTGTTTGATCCTTCTGTTTCTCAATTTCTTATCTCCTCTTGCCTTCCTGTGGGTAAATGGAACAGTTTTAGAATTCTGTTCTTGTTTATAGTGTTTCTGAGTTTCTCTCTTTGTATAGTTTTCTTTGTGGTTACTCTATTACAGTATACATATGTAACATCACCATCTACTGGTATCAATGTTTTAACACTAGAATGAAGTATTGAAATCTTACTTTCATGTAGGTCCCTTTACCCTCCCCCACTGTAAAAATATGATTATTTTATGTATTTCCTCTATATACATTGAGCACTATTACAGATGGTTTTATAAAATTTGATTTAACCATCAAATATGGTTTAAGAAACTAATGAAGAGAAAGATAGTGTAATGAATTTACTCTGTTTTTACCCATTCTGTTGTGTTCTTTCCTTTCTGAAGTTCCAAGCCTTCTTCTGCTATTTCCTTTCTGTTGGAGAGTTTCCTCTACCAGTTCTTTAAGGGTAGGTCTGCTGGCAACAAATTCTTAGTTTTTCTGCATCTGAGGTTTTCTTTACTTCTCCATTCCTGAAGGATAATTTCATCAGATATAAAATTTACAGTTTGTGGTCCTTTTTTTCTAGCATTTGAAAAATTTTGTAATCTTCTGGCTCCCATGGCTTTTTTGTTTGTTTGTTTTGGTTTAGTTTTTGGTTTTTTATTTCTTTTGTTTTGTTTTTTGGGTTTTTTTTTTGTTTGGGGGGGGTTTGGGGGTTTTTCTTTGGCTGCATTGGGTCTTCGTTGCTGCGCATGAGCTTTCTCTAGTTGCAGTGAGCGGGGGCTACTCTTTGTTGTGGTGTGCGGGCTTCTCATTGCGGTGGCTTCTCTTGTTGTGGAGTACGGGCTCTAGGGTGCGTGGGCTTCAGTAGTTGTGGCATGTGGGCTCTAGAGCCCAGGCTCAGTAGTTGTGGCACATGGGTTTAGTTGCTCCATGGCATGTGAGATCTTCCTGGGCCAGGGGTTGAACCTGTGTCCCCTGCATTGGCAGGCAGATTCTTAACCACTGTGCCACCAGGGAAGTCTGCTCCCATGGTTTCAGATGAAAAATTCACTGTTTGAATTGGTGTTTCCCTACAGGGAGTGAATCATTTCTCTTTGCTTCTTTTAAGATTTGTTCTTTGTCTCTTTTTTGTTTTTAGAAGTTTATGGTATGTTCTTATGTGGATTTCTTTGGGTCTATCATATTTGGAGTTTGCTTGGCTTCTTATATCTGTAGGTTTATGTCTTTAACCAAATTTGGGGAGTTTTTAGCTATATTTCTTCAAATACTTTTCAGCCCCACACTTTTTTCCCTATGTCTGGAGCTCTGACACTAATGTTTGATCTTTGTTATTCCACAAATCCTTAAGGCTCTGTTCAGTTATTTTTTTTTCTGTCTATTTTATCTCTGTTGTTCAGATGGAATAAATTTTATAGATCTGTCAACTCAAGTTTACTGATTCTATCCTCTGTCATCTCTACTACTGAACCCATTCAGCAAGTGTTTTTGTGTTGTTGTTGTTGTTTGTTCAGTTTTATAGTTTCTATTTTTTTTCTATGACTTCTACTTCTTTGCTGAGATTTTCTATTTTTTTCACTTGTTACAGGATAATTCTTAACTGCTTATTGAAGCATTTTTATTATGGAGTTTGCTTTAAAAGCCTTGTCTGATCATCCAAATTTCTGATTAATTTACATGTTAGCATCTAGATTGCCAGATTCAAATTATGACTTCCTGTTCTTGGTATAAATGATTTTCCATTGTATCCTGGATATTCTGATTGTATGCTAGGGTAATTTTGATTTTATCCTGGATATTTTAGATATTATGCTGACTTGATCCTATTCAAATCTTCTATCTTAGTAGGCAGTTACCCTGCTTAAGTTTAACCTGTTGGTTCTGGCCTGCTTTTGTGGGCTGTAGCTCTGATAACAACTTAGTTTTCAGTGCCCTTGCAGTGCTATTCAGGTCTGCTTCATTCCTTGAAACTGCTGGGGCTCCTGCTCAGTCTATGGTGGTGTTGCCTGCATGGAGAAGGACAGTTTCTTGGATCACCCTATGTCACTGAGCTTACCTTCCACCAGTGGGAGTAGGGGACAAGCAGTACAGGGCCTGGTTTGCTCTTGGCCACTGGGCAGAAGGCTGGGAGACCTCAGGCCTGGGTCTCTATCCTGCTGGGTAGAGGGCCTGAGGACAACAGCCTCCCCTGTCATTACCAGATAGCCTGCCACTGCCCCAGGTGTGGACTAGGGATTAGGGCTCCCCAGTACGTCTCTGTTGTTCTTCCCCTTTACAGTCTTTGGTGAGAGAGAGCAGGCTTTTCTTAGTTTTTGTTTTGTTCTTTTTTTTCAATCTGGCTGTTGGTAGTTCTGGGATGCAGGCCTCTCCAGGGCCCAGTCCAGGCTACATGGAAGATAAAAGGAAAACTCAGGAGGGAATTCACCGTGGTGACCCTCCTTCCTTAAATCCTCAGGTCCCTAGACAGTTTACCTTTTTTCTAGCTTTCAGAGTCCTTTATGGTTGCCTGTTGATTTATTTCCAGGGTACTTCATTGTATTTAGAGGGGAAGAGCAGGGGGAAAAGAGGGAAGTAGCCATCTTGTCTAGGACCAGAAGTCCCCTCAGTAAATTTTTAAAATTTGAATAAGAACTTCAGAGTAATATTAGATATGAATGAATAATAGGAAATATATAACCCAATGTTTAATTATGTATTGTAAGTCATTAGAAGTAAGGATATGGGTGAGTTAAGGCCAGAGTTTGAACGTAAGACTTCATGGAGATGAAGTAACTTGAGCAGGGCTTTATTGCAAAAGGCAGGGTCATAGAGTATGAACAGGAAGGAGTATGGAAAACAGCTGAGGAGATTTGCACATCTTAAGCAGAAGTTATGTTAGAGAGTAATGAGAATAGAAAATAGGATGGTTAGACTCTGATGATATAGAGGGCCTTGAAAGTCTAGAGTGACACTTCATATGTTGAAAAGTGAAAAGCTATCCCAAAATTGTAAGGGGAAGGAGTGACACAAAGTGAAGTTGAAGCAAGATTAGTTTAAAATCGGTGTGCAGGATATCTTATATTGGGGGAAACTGATAATTCAGGAGCTAATTGTGAGTTTGTTCTGGTATTCTAAATGTGAGGTGGTGCCTGTGCCTATGAGGTATTTGAAGCGGTAATAAAGAGGAAGTGGATTCAAAAGAGAAAGTGATAGGACTTGATACCTGACTAGATGTAAAAAGTGGGGTTTGATTCATATACTGTCAGCTTTGTTGACTTCTCTGTCCCCCTGTATTTAATTAAATATAAGTAGGAAATTTTTAAAGAATGAATTTTGCTCTTTAGTGAAGCTCTTCTTTCTCCACTCCCTTCCCACCTACATATGTAATTTGAGAAAAATAATACTGTCCTTAGGCAACTGATTAACACCTTTCTTTAACTTTTTCCAAGCAACGTACTGTTACCACACATTCTGAAATAGCTATTACACATGTTAAAAGATGTTCAGTCTCACTTGTAATTAAAGAAATGCAAATTAAAACAACAAAGTTTGTTTTTATGGTACTATTCAATGCTATAAGGCTTTAATGAAACACATATTCTTATTCTTTTCTGATAGATTAAATTGGTATAATCTTTCAGGAAAGAAATTTGACAATATGTAGCAAAAGCCTTTAAAATGTTTAAGTTCTTCTACTTCTAAGAATTCATAGTAAGGAAATAAATACAAAGAGATGATGTATGCCAAAATGTTACTTGCAGTGTTCCCAATTTTTCACAGTTATAATTGTATCTAAATGTATAGTAGTAGGACTGAACGGTTAAGTAATATACATATGGTGGAATATTACACAGCCTTTTAAAATAATGTTTTAAGGAATTTAATTTTAATAACAAATACTTATGATGATAGAATGTTAATGAATTCCAGTTTTACACACTGCAGTAATATCCTATCATATCATGCCTTTCCCACCTGTTTTATAGCCATTATTAGGGCAAAAATGTCTTGCCCTTCTTTTCAGAAGTTATTTGCCAACCACTACAGATAATGAAACTAATTTTAGCCTTTTTGAGCTAAAAATTTCCACAGTGCCTTACATACAGTGCTCAACAAATATTAACTATTATTATGAAAGATCTTTTGAGAATTTTCTTCCTAGAAAACTATACATATTTATGTATACAACCAAGCATGCAACTTTAGGCCTTTTATGGACCACATAAAGCCCATATGTGGATCCTGTTAACTAGGACCATGGTGAAGAATCACTGCTGTAACTGAAGGAATCTCTTTTTACCCTTGAATGTAGTTGAATCAGAGTTTGTTGTCCAGGATAAGAGGTGTCAGTTCTCATTTTCTCCTGGTATCCTTGGGAATGAGTCTTCACTTAATACTGCCTTTTTAAAATGACTGAGTAATTTAACACACAATTTCATAATATCTCTCATCTTGCCTGGTGATGCTTACATTAATTGGGGGATTAACTCCCAAATAAACATATTTAACTAGGGAGACAGCGGGAAATCTATTGTGATGGTTCAGAATTTGCAGCCCTTCCCATCTTTCATTTCTCCAGCTCCCTTGATCTTCACATATGACTGTTTAGATGGTTCACCACCACCACCCCTTCCAAGTCTATTAATAATCCAGTAGCAGCAGCAATCAGAGCCCTAGACACTACAAAGTGATAGAAGCGGAAAATAAGCTAAGGTAGTCATGGATTAGAGAACTAAATTGCCAAATTGAGTTCAGTTCCAGGGCCACATTTAAAGGGGCTGTTGAACAAGTCCAGAAGATGGCAACCAGATGGCAGTGGATATGGTTCCCACAATATATGAGGAACCGTGGTCAGAGCTAGGGAGAAGAGAAGGCTAAGTCAGTGATAGGGGAGCTCTTACTAGCCAGCTGCCTTCTGAGCTCCCTTAGAGAGACTGTATGGTATAGTAACTAAGAGTTCAGAGTTAGACCTACATTCAAATTCCAACTCTGCCACTTTCTGGCCAGTAACTTAAATTCTGACCTCACATTCTTCTTTTGTTATAAAATAGAAGTGATAATAGCACCACATATAGGATTCTGAGGATTAAATGACTGTTTGAAAAGCACTGCACAAAATTTAGCATGCCTTAAAAGTGCTCATTCAATAAATGCCGTATAGCAATAGCATTAAAGATGATTATTCCTCTCGAGCTGAAATTAGAAAAATGAGCTGTTATGGAAAGGTAGATTCTGGCTCAGCACATGGAAGAAATGCACTTCCCGAATGTGTTCAGGTGAGGACTGAAAAACAGTCATATGTCAGAGATGCATGGATGGATTCTGCCATTTGGTAATAGTTCGTAATTAAGTTCCCTTTCCACTATAAGACCCTTATAAGGCTGACCCACATGAAAACTATGTTTTCCTAACATGGTTGTTTATGTTACAGAATTAAATCCAAAGAAGTTGGGCTATGAGATATCTTAGTTTGGTATAATGAGATTTTTATTGGCTTCTTCAGTTATATACCATTTACAAATTGAGAGAACTTGCCAAGAATCAATGGTGTGAGTGATATTATTAGAATTAAATGCAAGTCATAGAGGCTTCTAGACAGTTTCCCATCTACAGAGAGAAGCTAAGCAGATGTTAGGTATTAATTAACACCTTGAGAAAATTTAATTAGATTTTAAGAAAACAGTTTTTAAAAGGCCAGTTTTTTAAAAAATGCATCATAGGTGCTATTTAAGTTCCACCTAAAACAATTTGGAACGAATCTTCATAGTATTTTCATTTCTCTATAATTTATATTTTGCATCCTTCGAGAAATAATTTGAAGCAACAGCTTAGATCATTATACTAGATAGGTGAGGAAAGAAAAAAGAGCTAAAAGGCCTTTCTACATTAGTTCAGGGAGCCAAATAATGTATCAGTATCTTCATGTTAACTACTATTGCTCAAAAGGAAGTTATACAGAGAAAGAACCTCTGTACGTAGGGAAACAGTGGAAAAAGTGAAAAAGAAGAGTAGCTTTATTTAGAAGCAAAAAACCTAGGTTTGCTTCTTGTGCTGCTGTTGGCCTGCCTTGTAACTTTTCACAGTTCATTTAACCTTCAAAGACTCAGTTACCTCCTCTGTAAATCAGAGAATGTAATCTTGCTTTGTCTTCCTTACATGGATGTTATAATACTTAAATGACCTAGTTTCTATGTGAAAGAACTTTGCAAACTAGAAAATATTATCTAAATTTTAATTGTTGTTTGTGACATGAAAATTGCATTCTGACCCAACACAAGAATTATTATGTTTAAGAAGGAAATCATGAACTTATTTAAAAACAACCAAAGATTTGGGGGGCGAGATGTGGAGATGGATGATATTTTCTTCAGAATCTCCTTGTTTTCCTTCTATAGCTGTTTTAAAACAGTAAGAAAAACACAACCCCTTCGAGGTCCTTTTACTCTAGCAAGAATTCAATATAAGTCTTTTAAGAAAAAGGTAAAATGTTTTCATTAGTAGTCCTTTCCAGTCTATATTTGGCATTCAGGCTGTAGCTAACTTTTAGAATATTTTACTTCCAGATAAGTCACATTCTAGTTAAAATTATATGAGCTGCTTAGAAATCATACTTTTGTAGAGCCAATTTAAAAAAATTTATAAACACACAGATAAGGTGAAAAAACAGAACAATGAACACCACTTTTATACCCTCACCTGGATTCACCGTCAGTCTCTTACCTTCTCCATCTTAATTGCTATATACATCGGCATGCACGCACACTTCCCTTTTTGCCAGATTATCCAAAGGTAGGCCACAGCCATCAGAAATGTGCTGTTTTAATGATCATTTTATCTGCTGTTCAAATGCAGTGGAGAAACATGATTCTTATAAAGTTTATTCTATAGTTGGTGCCATCTGTTAGTTCTTGTTATCCAAAGTCTTGAGTACATTTTATTGGAGGCAGAGATACTCGGATTAAAGTTATATTCTTAGTAATCCCTGTGTGATGCCTCCTAAACTTGTAAGATCTATATGGTCACACAAGGAATATTTGACTACTTACTGGTAAGTTTAAGACCCTAAAAACTAATAGCAGTACTTTCCTTAAGTAAAAATAAAGAAGTAAAAGTACTACATATTTTTTACATGCCTTTGTTGTTCTATAACAGGCTGAAATAGTCAAGTTTTATATTTTCAAGCAGTTTGGAAAAAGGAAAAACTCAGTGTTTTCAATGGAACATTTGTTAAAATTGAAATATTTCATTGGTTAGAAAGTTTATTTATTGTTATAAATTGATGCTATCTGATGGAAAATATCCACCCATTGTAATCACTTAGTCTAGGTATGAGTACATCCATAAAAGCTATATCTGGTTTTTTTTGTTTTTTTTTTGCAGGAGATTTTGATGAATTCATTCAAGACAATAATGACATTATGTTGAAAAACATAGCAGAAGACCTTCGGAATTGCTTACCTCTAGAAACCATGCTTTCCTCAGAACATCTAGCCCTCCAAAAAGTAAATACGTTAAATTAATTTCCTCTTAGTGCTACTTGAGGATTCTCCTATTCTCCCCTAACCCCATTAGCCTTTCCAGTCTAATCAGTCCTGAATTCTGCTTTTTCGTTTGGTGCTTCAATCATGTCCCCAATTCTTTTGAGTCTGTAACCTTCAGGCTCCCTAGTACCATTCATTCAACAGATGTTTTTTGAGGGTGTCCTGTTTGCCAAGCACTCAACCCCCCACCCCCACCCCCACCCCCAAAATCAAGGCACGACATTAATCTGTCCCTGCCTACACCATTGTCCTGGTTTTCTTTGCCCTGTTCCATTTCCGTGGCTTTTATCAAGGGTGAAGTTCACCCCTTTGTTTCCTTCTCCTACTTTTGCGTTACACAATTTTTGCTTCTTTTATTCCTTTATTCCTAGAATTCTCACTTTTCTTCTCCTGACAAGCCCCTCATTCAAGTACCTTCAAAGCCCAACTCTTATGGGATACATATGCTATGAATACTGTTTCCTAAAGCAAAACTAAGAATAATAATTTCTTCTTCCCCCACTAAGCTGAAAGTAGCAGCGCTTCATGTGGTTTTTCAGCATGTAAATTCCTGAGCAGAGGTACTAAATCCTGTACATTTTTGGTAGTTCTGTGCACATTGTGAGCACTCAGTAAATCTTAGTAAACATCCAGTCATTTACAGGAGGAAAATAGTGGGTCGTATAAAAACTGAGAGCAATATTTGTAATACAGTTTGGATGTTATTAATAAAACAATCTTAGCAGTCTCATGATATAACACAATATATAAAGAGACAAAAAAGTATTCATTGCATGTTAATGGTGGACCCACAATCCCCCATCCCAACAAACTGTTTTTCTCTTCCTTTGTTTCTTTCTGTTCTTGTATATGTTCTTGTATATGTTCATACATTTTATATACTTATACATATATAAAGTATATATGTATACTTTATGATACATATATCATATGTATATCATATCATACATATATCATACATTTTATATACTTATATATGTGTGTGTGTGTGTGTATAGATGTAGATATAATTTTGTAGATTTCCAAGTAGATAGGTTGATTCTTTATTTAGTGTTAAAGTAGAAGGAATCAGACATATTTTTCTCTGTAGCTGCTTGCTATTATATCATGTACCACCAGTATTAATAAAGTGCTATTATTTGTAAGCATGGAGTTTTACTAACATTGTTATTATTTGAAAACTTTGCTTCTGGGCAAAGATTACTTGCTAAGTATTTTGATGGGTAAGTCGCTGACATGTAGGACTCAGAAGACCTGATATTAGTTTCAGTTCTTTCCGCTCTTAACTAACTAGTGTCATTTCTTGGGAGAAATCTCTCTGGGTATCACTTTCTTTATTTGTAAAATATACTACTTAGGATGGACAAGATGGTCTCAAAATACTCCTTTCATCTAAAATTTTCATCTATTTCTCATAGCCATGTTTTGCATCATGACATGTCAAATAACAAGTTGCTAGTGTCTGAAAAATGAAACAAAAGCAGAGCAGAGTTGCTGACTTCCATAATCAAAACTTGTCTTCCTGGACCTTGTCGTTGCTCTCAGAATTTTAGCATATGAACCACTGATGTTTTGCCTTATTTAGCAATAAAAAGAGACTTCTTTGTACTTTGTTTCTTTTGATGTTTTTCTTCTCTCCACCAGATACAGCAGCAGCCAGAACCCACAGTTCACGTTGATGCATTCCTTTATGATGAAGACTTTATTGATTCATTATGTGAGGAAGGAAAAATGAGCAGATACTACTGTATGGTGTGCGGCTCACACCAGACGGCGCCTTTAGGTGGGCACTCAAGCCTGCAAACCTGATGACTTCGTGTATACTTTTCCTTACATGTCATGAGTATGCAGATTTTTTTTTAATATCTTTAATTTTTATTTTTTAATTTTTTAATTTATTTTTGGCTGCATTGGGTCTTCATTGCTGCACGTGGGCTTTCTCTAGTTGCGTCGAGCGGGAGCTACTCTACATTGTGGTGTGCGGGCTTCTCATCGTGGTGGCTTCTCTTGTTGCGGAGCACAGGCTCTAGGTGCGTGGGCTTCAGTGGTTGTGGCACGCGGGCTCAGTAGTTGTGGCTCCTGGGCTTATTTGCTCTGCAGCATGTGGGATCTTCCTGGACCAGGACTCGAACCCATGTCCCCTGCATTGGCAGGCGGATTCTTAACCACTGTGCCACCAGGGAAGTCCCGAGTATGCAGATTCTTGCCCAAGCATTCGCTGTTTTTGGAAAGCAAAAGGACAACCTGCAGCCTAGCCATTACCAATTATTGCAGTCAGGGCAACTAAATAGAAACATCGTCCAGGGAAGCTAGGCCACTTCATGTCTCTCCCAGGGGGATATTTCTGCTTTTCACTGAGCATGTTTAATTGGAGGTGACTTTTCAGGTCCAGCAACTAATCAGAAGTGAATGAATACAGGGAAACTGACTCATACTTTATATACTCAAAAGAGATTCACATTTAACCATAGTGCTGATTTATTTACAATGAGAAATATAACTGCCAAGGGGACTGAAAACGTTCTCCACATAGAAACATCTACTTGAGAAGTCAGATAGTAATCAGATATTGTTGGATGGGCATGGATTCAGAGGACGGAGATAGATAATCTTGACAGTCTATTCAGGCCATGATTTGACATCATGGAGCATCTTTGGTCTATAACCCAGAACAACTCTGGTGACAGTCTCCTGCATCTCTGTCCCTCAGATGCAGCACCTGTGTTTCAAATGGGAAACTAGACTGACTCCATGCTGCTAAGATGTTAACTCTTCTGTTAATATATTTTTTGTTCAAACTGGATATTATTGGCTAGGCTATTAATTTAAACATGCTATTTCAATCTCCCTGCTCACTTAGATTTAGAGGTGTTGCTTAGAGGGGATAAGTAATATTGTGCTCATATTACTGATCTTAGATAATGTTATTCTCGAAAATTAACTACTACCAAATTTGTAGTATTTTGCTAATACAAATATATAGTACCTGTATTGTAGTTGGGGATTAAACTACCCTGGTTTACTGATTTAAGATTCTATTTTTAGATAGTACTTTTTTCCATTTGAAATAGTTGAAAGTCACAGAATAGAAAAGGACTTAGACAAGAACAGTAGAAGAAGGGACTTCCCTGGTGGCGCAGTGGTCAAGAATCCGCCTGCCAATGCAGGGAACACGGGTTTGATCCCTGGTCCAGAAAGATCCCACATGCCATGGAGCAGCTAAGCCCGTGTGCCACAACTACTGAGCCCGTGTGCCACAACTACTGAGCCCGTGTGCCACAACTACTGAAGCCCGTGCGCCTAGAGCCCGTGCTCCGCAACAAGAGAAGCCACCACAGTGAGAAGCCTGTGCACCACAACGAAGAGTAGCCCCTGCTCGACGCAACTAGAGAAAGCCTGCATGCAGCAACAAAGACCCAACGCAGCCAAAAGAAAAAGAACAATAGAGGGAAAACTAAAAAGTGAATTATAAATAACACCATATCAGATCTGATGTACAGAAATTTACAGAAGAGCTATGTTTGACACAGAAAAATTTGGAGGTTAGGATGTATTTTCACGTAAAAATCAGATTGTAAATCGTGTCTGGACACCCAGATCAGCCTGGATAACTATAATGACTCTGAAAAAGCTATCACCGTGTGGGCCTCTTATTCCCTATATGAAAGGGGCTTGTCCAGCTACAAGACACGAACGATGACTCTGGAGCCCAGGGCAGGAGCACTAACGTGGCAAAGAGGATCGTGAGGATGAGAGGAGATAAGGGCTATGGTGGTCAACCCCCCTCCACCCCATCACCTCCAGTGTTACTTCTGAGGCCTAGTCATCCTTTATTTTCTTCCAAGGGATTAGCCTGCCTGCTTCCATTTTCTTTGCCACCAGTCATTAGTTATGATCAAAGTTTCTCCCCTTCCTGACCATTATGTCATGTAGCATACAGTAGAGAAAGTCTTTGGGTTACCTCCATATCAGAAAAAACAGACTCAGGCTCTCCCAGGTGATTCATTACAGAAATAATGGAGTGAGAAGGCGGGCTAGGAGACTAGAAATTGTAGCAATTAAACTAGGAAATAACAGTTTAGGAGTGTCTTAACCTCCTTCCATACCACCCCTCTCCTGCACTCCAGAACACACTCTAGGTTGCTCAGGGCTGCCACATTGTTCCACTCCAGAGATGGTCATTCATTGGGTAGTTTACAGTCTATGCCGCAAGAGGTGGAAGCCCTGTGGTTGGCTCTGGGATAGGGTGAGAAAGCCAGATGCTATGGGAGTTAGGAAGCAGTTGCTGGGAACAGCAGGTCAGAGGGAGAAGAGGAAGGAGAAAACCCAGGACACCCTAAGCAGCAGCAAGAAGGAAATGAGGAGCATGGGGGTAGGGACAGGCAGCTGAGTAGCAGTTTTCTTGAGGCCTTTGATGATGATGATGATGATGATGATGATTTTGGCCGTGCTGCGCAGCTTGTAGGATCTTAGTTCCCTGACCAGGGATGGAACCCATGCCCCCTGCAGTGGAACCACTGGACCACCAGGGAGTTCCCTCTAGAGGCCTTTTAAATGTCAGAGACTTCATATTTGTTCTTGTCTAATACAGCTCAGAGTGAATGAATACAAAATTATCACATTAATTTTTTCTAAATAACCTCTGAATGGCTTTCATTGATTAAGAAAAGCATGAAATACACTTTACAGGTGAAAGAATTAGAAATACAGAATGGAATTGTTAATCCCCAAGCAGAATTTAATGTTTACTCTGTTCTAATTCTCCAGGGTTTATTTCTCATTCCTTCTCTCTCATGGAATTGAAGTTCATTTATCATCATGTACTCCCTGATCTATCGGGAAAGGTCTTGGTTGACGTTGGCTCCAGGCTTGGCACCGTCCTTTACGGGGTAAAGTCCAGCTTGTAGACATACTCAACATTTGGAAATACTTTCTTCTCCTACTAGCATCAGTTTTGCCTGCCACCATCCAAGGTGACAGCTTGGCTTTATTCATTAGAGTAACAGAATAACATGGTTAAAATAGTGTATCAAATTTGGACTTTCAAAGGCCAGCTCTCTGATTTCCATTACTAGTTTGACTTTGTGACACAAGTGAAGGAATATCAGCAAAACAGCAACAGGTGACCCTCATAACACTTTGCTATTCTGTCACTCACTTACTGCCCTTCTAACTCCATTTTCTGTACTGTACTAAAATAGTATAGTATACTGAGTTTTGATAAGAGCTCTTATAAAACTGACAAATTTACCTGACCTGGGAAATTGCTTATGGCTATGAGCAAGTCCCTGAACACCTCTGTGCCTCAAGTTCCTGACCTGTAAGTGAGCAAACTAAATGATATCCAGGACACATCGTGCTCTAGTTTTCTGTGATCCAAAGTTCGAATCCTGTGATCCAAAGACTTCTGTGTCTTCAATGTGGCTTTTTTTTAAAAATTCAAATCATGAGCATTTTAAATATTCTTAAATGGTTTTATCAAAAAACTGAAATGTGGTTTCTGGTTGTCATTAGCAGATGTGTTAAAACATGTGGCCAACAGCAGTAGATGTTCATGCCAGAAACAGGCCCTATCAGTTCCCAGCATCACTGCCTGCTCTAAACAGAAACAGTTAACTCTTTCATGGTTCATTTATTTTTCAGTGTTGACTTTTATTCTACAATTAGGAAAAATAGCCATAATAGAAAGTACAGTTTATCAGATGGCTTTGTTTGGAGAACATTAGAGATTATGCTTGTTTACCATATTTTGTCCATTCTTGTTAATTTTTTTATTTGTTAGAAAAGTATATAGCTGAAATAATTGTGGCTCTGCAGGTATTTGGCAGCATTAATGAATTTAGACATATTGTCATTTTCCTCTATAGTACATCACTGATTCAGTCAACAAAAATTTTTTGAATACTTACATATGCTCCATTGAACATATTCTAAAAATCCATGATGAGCTATGAATATAAATTTAGTTTACACGTAAGTGTTAGTTGATGTATAATGGTCTTCAGAATATGATTTGACCTCTCCTTCCAGATTATTTTTTGTTATTATAACCAAAATAGATACATAATAATATATAGACAGTTCTTGATTATCCTTGTTAACTAATGGCCAGTTGTCTTTGGTGGATTGCCAGACACCAGGCTGACTTCTCAAAGCCAAACAGGACACACCTCCAGCCACCCTCCTCTTGTGTCAGACTGTGCATGAGTTTCCATTATATTTCCCACAGGTTAATGCCTTTCTTGCTTTCCCCTGAAATTCCCAAGAAATTATGGAAGTAGGGTATTAAACAAAGAATCTATATGTGATCACTTTCCTCATTTCCAACTTTGTTGAATGCACAGTTTTATCAGGAAAAGTAAGAAATCAATCTTTAAAAATATGATTACTTTTAAATAACGGAAATTAATAAACTACAATCAAGGTCTCGATGAGTAAGAGTCTAAGTTCTTAAAAGTTGGTTTACATAAATTATAAAATGTTACTTATCTTTTCTTTTTATCTTTATTTTTACTTTATTGAATTCTGTTTTTAAAAGTTTGATTTTTAGGGACTTCCCTGGTGGTCCAGTGGTTAAGACTTTGCCTTCCAGTGCATGGGGTGCGGGTTCGATCCCTGGTTGGGGAGCTAAGATCCCACATGCCTCGTGGCCAAAAACCAAAACATAAAACAGAAGCAATATTGTAACAAATTCAATAAAGACTTAAAAAAAAAAAAAGTTTGACTTTTAAAATTTCAAGTAGAAATAAACCCACAACTAAAAGTTAATTCTTTTGTATCATAATGTATCTTCATATTTCAGGGTTATCTTTACAGTTCAGCATCACAATTATATGGAGTAGAATTGAATAGAGACTTTTGCCAGTTGCAGGAAATGGTCATAAAAAAGTACCAGTTCACTGACAGAATAAAGGTACCCTTTTAAATGTTTATTCTGTTATCCACTGTATAGCATAGTTTAGCCAAATTTCTTCTGCATTGGAGTTGGAAACACTTTTTGAATCTATTCTTGATTGCTGTTGTGTAGAAACAGATTGAGTTAACTTAATATTTTAAAACACTGATAATAAAGTTGAATTATTATCAATATGTTCCACTCACATTTTTCTCTTCCTCCCAAATTTTATTAGAAAGTAGAATTTTTTCTTAATTTTCTTCGTATCAACTATAGTTTTGGTAGCGCTAATTTTGAATCTCTTGATGTTGGTCAGAAGTGTATTTAATTAAACTCTGAATGTTGAAAGTAAGCAAAAAGGTTAAGTAATGCTCACAGTTTTTATCTTTTTATAAGCTTTCAATAGGAATTGTGGGTGCCACAGAATAGCAGTTCATGGGAGAATGATGTCCTGGGTTGGGCTATGACAGAAATTTTCTGTTTCTTATATGTAAGGGGAAAAATAAAAAAGGGGAAAGGAAGTTTTTTGGTTGATGCAGTAATCCTTGTCATTTCACTAGTGATCCTACACTTCTAATGGCAATGCACAGAAGTATTGTGTATCTAAGGATCTCTGGTGTTCAATGCAATCAAATATTGAAAGACATATCTTAGTAAGATTAAGGATCTAGCTTTCCCCTTTCTTATAGAAGGAAAACTTTTCATTCTCTTCCTCCTTCCATCCTTGCCTTTTTTTTTCTCTTTCTCTCTCATCTTGGAAATTGAGAGGCAATTGACCAAAGAGAATTCATTGTCCAATAATAAGTTCATGGATTTTTCTCACTATCCCATATTTAATGAACAAAAACACACTGCTCTTACATAATAAGAATCACATAACTAACAGGAAAATTGATTTAATTAGAAATCGAGATTTAAACATTCTGGATATTATTTATTTGTAAGGCTAAGTTCTTTTTTGGAAGGAAATCATATGATATAAAAAACTTTTTCTCTCCTTTTTAAAATAAAAGTTATTTGCTTTGCTCTTGAGCAAATACATGTTTCCTCTTATTATCTTGCCTGTGGTCTACAAGACTTGTTGATTGTAGTCGAAGTTAATTTTTTGAGGTATATAGTTTTTTCAATAAATTATTTTGTTTGCTTTCTTGGATAGATAATATATTCAAGTGAATTTTAGATGAAGAGTCAGACAAGGCCAGTTAAAATATTTGTATTAACATTTTACAATTTATAAATTACTTTTTAAATTTTATATGGTCCCATTTGATTCTGTGAATCAGGACATGTATTACTCCATTTATTTAGGAAGACACTGACTACCCAAATGTACAAATCCAGTTGATGATGGAGCCAGAATAACTAGTGATATAATGGAAAAAGCTCTGAACTGGGAGTGAAAAGAGTGTAATTATAACTATATAAATGATTCCATCTAAAACAAAATTTTCACAAGCTTATGGTTTTTATTAGGTATTGAGTATCTTCCATAGGTAGTAGTATTAAATATACTTTTCTCCCATTTTAAGAAGTGTGAATCTCCCATATTGCCTCACAACATCATTGAATCAATAGCTATTTCTTACGTGATTATATGATACGGTGTCTTTGTTCTCTTACGTGAACTTATTCTTTTTTAGGTGCTTCATGCAGACATCTGTACACAAGGTTCACTTCTGCAAAATGCTGATGTTATTATAATGAATAATGTCTTTGAATATTTTCTTAATGAGGCAGAACAGGCCAGGTACGTTATTTATTCAAGCAAGAAATCTGTTGTTAAAATACATCTAACAAAGTATGAAAAGGGATTGGTAGAAGTGTTTTCATATTAAATTTTTTATTTATTTGTTTATTTTTTGCCACACTGTGAGGCTTGCGGGACCTCAGTTCCCCAACCAGGGATCAAACCCGGGGCCCCAGCAGTGATATGAAACTTCACAGAAATGACTTCAACTGTCAGGAGTTTATATTAATAAGGAAATGTGTTATGTCTAAATGAAAATAAAAATAAACTTTAGTTGTCTAACCTTGTAAATATTACATCTAATTTTGAGTAGTTATAAAATGGTTTCATGACCCAAGCATTTGCTTTGCAGTCTGGGATGCAAGAAGTTATCAATTCCCAGTGGGTTTTTATACTTATTCTTTTCTGCCTCAGTTTTCTTTTCTTTGAAAAAACATGTCCTATGCTCTCCTATCACAAAATTATGGAAATTAACTGGTGCCTATAAATGACTATAAAATAAGATATAGGGCTTCCCTGGTGGCACAGTGGTTAAGAATCCACCTGCCAATGCAAGGGACACGGGTTCGAACCCTGGTCCAGGAAGATCCCACATGCCGCAGAGCAGCTAAGCCCGTGCGCCACACTACTGAGCCTGTGCTCTAGAGCCCGTGAGCCACAACTACTGAGCCCATCTGCCACAACTACTGAAGCCCACGCACCTAGAGCCCGTGCTTCTCAACAAGAGAAGCCACCACAAAGAGAAGCCCATGTACTGCAACGAAGAGGAGTAGCCCCCGCTCGCCACAACTAGAGAAAGCCCGCACGCAGCAAGGAAAACCCAACTCAGCCATAAATAAATAAAAATTTTAAAAAAACAAGATACAAGAATATTCAGCTAGAAAACAGTGAATAATGATCAAATTTTTAAAATGTTCTTAATTGGTAATAGTAGATTCCTGGAGTTTATTCCACTATTCAAGCAATAGAAAAATTAGCAAATCTCTGATCACTTTTTTTTTTTTTTAATTTTTGGCTGCTCTGCGGGGCTTGTGGGATCTTAGTTCCTCGACCCGGGATTGTGCCCACGCCCTGGGCAGTAAGTGTGGAGTCCTAACCACTGGACCACCAGGGAATTCCCTGTGATGGCTTTTCTGACTTCTCATCAGGACTTATAGGTTCCTCTAATTAGAAAATTTCTGTAGTCTGAGACACTGATTTTCTGGTCAGTTAGGCTTGCTGACTTATTTATCATAATGACATACGTATACTCTGGATGCAGGAAACCTCCTTTCCATATCTATGAAAGGGCATTACACACGTTTGGGTTAGTGCATCAGTGAGGTTTCTACTGCAAGAAATAAAAAGACATAATTATAGACCATAAACAGTTAATATGGAGTAGAATCCTGAATGAGTAACGCTCTTTATCCTGCCACCCCTTTACTGTCTATATTTTCTCTCTCGCACACATACACACACGTATCTATTACTTGTAGGTTAAGGTTAGTACAAAATTAACAGTGTAAATAGTTTAAAAAGAAACTAGTTCAACAGAAAGCAAATCATATCCTCAGAGCTCAGCCAGAATGGGTGATGATTTTTTGGTCACAGGCTAAAGGCCAGAAACACAACATGAACAAGTTGTTTTAATCATAGTGCACTCTTTAAGCTTAATTTCCAGTGGACAAAGTATGTATAGCTTTTTACCTTTTGAAGTTCAGGACCTGTAGTCAAAACATTACATAATTGTTGGAGAATGAAATATACTAGGTTTATGCTGTGTAAGAAGTTAAAAGAGAAAAACACCTTAAACTCTTCACAGATTCATATAGGAAGATTTTAAATGCTGAAGAATGATGAATGCTACCTGTTAACTTGATACTGGAAAGTATTTTCATGTTTGGGTTGTTTTAAAAACTATCTTGGGGGACTTCCCTGGTGGTCCGGTGAAAAACGCGCACGCCACAACTAGAGAGAAGCCCGCATGCCGCAACTAAGACCAGACACAGGCAAAAATAATAAATTAAAAAAAAAATAATCTCAAAAAAAAACTATCTTGGAAAATTAATTCACAAACTCTGCATGACTCACCAAATAGGTACTGACCATGTGTTAGTTCAGTCATTTCTCCAAGTTAATCAAATGCAGTGAATTCTAAATATAGATAGATGATAGCCTCTCATGGTTAATTACCTTCATCATGAATGACAGTACACGGGAGAAAGTTTAGAAGATACAGTAAAGCATTATGATACTGGAATCGTTCTGACAAAATTGATCATTTACCTATATAATTCTGTATTGTAGCAAGTAGAGTAATTCTTTGTTTAAAAGGTGCCTCTGTATTTTTTCAGTAGGTGAAACATATACAACTACTACAATGACAGCTTCTCAGAAACAGCAAGTGCTATTTTGAGAGCCATGCCCAACCGTGCCAGTATACTCAGCTTCTTCAGTCTTACTAAATAGACTTGTAAAATATATAATTTCTAAGGAAGTACATCAAGACAACAAACAGCTCTAGCCCAAGCACAGTGATATTTATTATCAAACACTGCTTCTTGATTTTATATCTAGCCTGAGAAAAAGAACATTTGTATCGTTTTGCCTAGTAAGCTCCAGAATATACTAAACCCAATAACCATTGCTGTAACTAAAATAAGTGCAAATGATACTGCTGCCCACCTGCCCCACTACAAGGGGTGCACACCCCTGCATTGCTTGACCCTTGCTCCCCAATAGCAGGGTGTACTGTCAAAACTCATGCACAGTGTAGAAATCCCATTCATGTCTGCTCTACAGGTTAATCAGAACTGGTCAGACACTGCCCTCTGACACATATACGTGCACATGGTGTGCCATTGTGCTTTAAATCTAGTTGATCTCATTAAACTTCTCAGGTGCCATAATGTCCAGAATTCTTTCCATTGAATATTTCTGACAGCCAAATAAAGTATGATTTCACTCTTGATATTATTTTAAAAGATCTAATCTCTATGTTATACTCTTATTTTAGTCTTTGCTTGTTTTCTGGCTTCTGTGGCCTTTCTCCATGACTCTTTCCCACTCACACCCCTCAGCCCTGTTCCATTCTGCAGAAAGTTTGACAGTTCATAAAGAATTGAAGAGGCTTTAACGCTGATCCAGCTTTGATTTCTTTATCAGTTCTGAAAACTTCCTTTTGGCCTTACCCATAATCCCTTGTATTAACCCTAATCCCCATCTTGTTAAATCTCTCTCAGTATTGTCACTTCACAATTTTGCCAACATCCCTTCAGGAACTGAATTTACCAATTTCTAGTATCTTGCTGCGGTCCTGTTTTCTGCTGGCAAACATTTTTACCCATCTGGATTTCTACATATCGCCTGGGCTATATTTTTTTTTGTCATCCTCATTTTAAAAAAATATCCAGTGTCTGGTAAAGCATAACATATAAGTTTTGAATGTGTTACAGAGCCTGGGAATATATCAGCCATAATGTAAGGAAACGAGGATCCTTATTAGTGACCGTGCCAAGCCTTGAAGATTCTCTCTCAAGTCTTCAGGTATGTAAGCCTCTTTCCCAGCATTTTTATTGTCAAAACTTTTCTTCTGCTTTTTTCTGATAGCTGTTAAAATATTCTAGAAATATTCTGTCTGAATATAGTGACAATGATAGAAAGAATAACAAAACCTTATGGCTTAAGAACTGATTTGTGGTTTGTTCACTGGCATCAAGAGCTCTGAAAGTGTACAGATTCCTTTGCTTCTCCACCCCCAATTTTTCCAGCTGTGGGGTTACAGTTTTATTTAGGTTAACAAATGCTATTAAATATTTGTAAGAGACTTAGAACACCCACATCATAACTTTTTCCCTGAGAACAAAAGGAACAGAGCTGTTCAGGTTTCTAGAATCAGTAAGTGGACTGGAGGCCCATATCCTGTACACAGTTGAGCTTCTAGGTCAAGTTTGGAATCTTGCACAAACTGCTTCTATGTTCCTCAGATTCTCCGTACAAAATAAGGCTGATACTTAATAATAAGATTCAGCCCAATAAGTTGACCCTTTTATAAAGGTTAATTAATGTTTGTAAAGCTCTTTGAGATCCCTAGATGAAAGATACTGTGGCATTTCTTAGTACAGAGTCATATTATCATTTTCTTTAATATCTCTTTCCTCACATACAAGCACTGCCAAATTTAAATATATATTTCTTCCTTTAAAAAACTAAACAATCATCAATAATATCTTCTTTAAAAATTTTTGTCAATCATCTAAATTACAAAAGTATTTCATGTTTGTCATAACAAGGGAAATAATCCAGAGATACATAAAGAAACAATGTTGATCTCCCCAGTTTCCCCCCACCTAATTCCCTCCCCATGAGATCCCTACCCCGTGAGTGGTATGATTCTACCATACTTTTCCATACTCATAAAAACATACCTTTTAAAATATGTGCTCTCCAGTTTATAATATCTATATGTATTGAAATAATTCAGTGATTTTCACTTACCAAAGTAAAATATTTTTGAAAGAGCCCTTATATATGAATTCTTGAATAACGTTATTGCTTTCCTATTTAATGAAACTTCTTTAAACAGATATATCCATTGGTGGCTCCAGAATTTCTGTATCCCGGAGACCCAGATTTGCAGTGTGAAGGGAAGGGCCTGATAAAGGTTATGGAGGGAGATTACCCCCTCTCGTGCAACCTCTTAGCACCATCACTGTGTGTATATGAACCATTTCTCTGTGTACTCCCATTGTTGTTTTAATCTTTTATTGTTTAAGCTGGTTTAATTATTAAACTATTTACATTAAAATAATTATACTATATGTTCTTTATTCTTTCAAATTCCAAAATCAAGGTAAATTAAGTCCCTGAATCCACAAACTTACCATTTAGTACGACGAAGAATTATGTGGCACCATGTAGAACTTAGTCCCTCTCATTGTAATAAAAATCCTTTGTGTTCAATTACTTAGTCATGATTTCTCAAAATTCAAGAGAATAGGTTCATTCTGCAATTTTCATATTTGTTTATGACCTTTTTTTTTCCAGGTTAATATACAGTTATCTCCCTGGGTTGAAGAGGTACCACTGAACTATGATGTATACCCAGAAAAGGATATTGACAAGGAAGCTCTTGAACAAATACATTTATACAAGATTCTCTAACACTACAATAGTCCTACCTCAGTGTAAAATAATTACAAAATAATTTAAAAGAAACAGAACCCCAGTATCCTAACACATATTTTTTCTGTATATTCCTTTCTAGTCTTTGTACATATGCTTACATATTTGTAAATAGTTGTATGTGTATATATACAACTTTGCGTGATAATTTTATTAAAATATTTGTGTGAAAAAATTTTGGTTTTCCCCTGGTTTCTTTTATTTTGTTAAAAATATAAACGTGTACTTTTCTTTTTTTTGAATTTTTATTTATTTATTTGGTTGCACCGGGTCTTAGTTGCGGCTCGCCAGCTCCTTAGTTGTGGCATGCGAACTCTTAGTTGCAGCACGCACGTGGGATCTAGTTCCCTGACCAGGGATCGAGCCCGGGCCCCCTGCATTGGGAGCGTGGAGTCTTATCCACTGCGCCCCCAGGGAATTCCCTTTTTTTAAAAAAAAAAAATATTTATTTATTTATTTGGCTGCACCGGGTCTTAGTTGCAGCATGCAGTTCCGTTAGTTGCAGCATGCCTGAGGGATCTAGTTCCCCGACCAGGGATCGAACCCCAGCCCCCTGCATTGGGAGTGCGGAGTCTTAACCACTGGACCACCAAGGAAATCCCAACATGTGTCCTTCTTTAGTCACTAACTCTATATACCAAGTCCAGATATGGTCCCCCAAAAGACCAGAAGTAGTTTCTATTATGAAGGAAGGGTGGAGGGGAAGGTAGGTTACACTGTACCCCATTTATTAGATCTCTATTCTGTAAGATCCTTGTACACAGCTTTATCTGAGGAGGCTAGCACAAGGACTAAAATAAAAAATAATTGCAGTTGCTAGGAAAAAGCAAAACTAGAAAGATAGCCTCTAAAATATAAATAGAGGTTATATCTAGGTGGAACAATTACTGGTAATTTATTATTCTTTTCTTTTCTGTACTTTTCTGAATTTTCCGTTTTTTCTGTAATGACTTTCTTTTGAAATCGGGAGAAGCAAAACTTTTTTTTTCCCAAGAATACAGTGAAACGTCAAAACTTGAACACTGGGCTTCCCTGGTGTCGCAGTGGTTGAGAGTCCACCTGCCGATGCAGCAGACACGGGTTCGTGCCCCGGTACGAGACCCCGGTACGGGAAGATCCCACGTGCCGCGGAGTGGCTGGGCCCGTGAGCCATGGCCGCTGAGCCTGCGCGTCCGGAGCCTGTACTCCACAACGGGAGAGGCCACAGCAGTGAGAGGCCCGCGTACTGCAAAAAAAAAAAAAAAACTATAGAAACATGATTCTGGAGACATTATCTATGATGATTAAAAACAACAGGCAAGAGGATATCCTTGTCAGAAAGCCACTGTGGTGGTCCAGTGAATCCAATAAGAATGAACTAAGATAGCATCTCTGGGGATGGAGGGAAAAGAAGAGTCAGAGGTATTTAGGAGGCCTTGGGACTTTGTTGGGGGAGTACAAAGACCCAGAGTGAATAGAATTTTTTAAATTACATTCTAAAGATACATAAAATCAATGAGGCATTACAGCAAATTTACTAAGTCAAAAGATAATAGCAAGAAATCTAATAAATGGAATCTCATACTATCAGCATAAGAAAATGGTTAAATACTAAGTATATGGCCAAAAAAAAAAGAACGCTGGGAAGCAAAAATTAAGAAAACAGCTAGAGAAGGAACCTACCAAGAGTGAGAAACACACACACACAAGATAAACAATATTATTAGCATTGAAGAGAAGGATTTGGTTGAGACAAAGTTCCAAACATTTTTCATGTAAATAAATAAGAATAGAGCCAGGAGAACAAACAGAAAAACAAAACAAAACAAAAAACACCCTTAAGGGTTTCACTGGGGATGTGTTAGCACAGTAACAGTTTTCTGCTTTTAAGAGGAACTCATTTCTTGGTTACAATATTAATTATACAGGCCTTGGAAATTGGGCTGCTGTTAACTTCCCTAGACTTGTCCAGATGCCTTAAGCAGCTCAACCATTTTAGGCTGCAGTTCACCCAGTTGTAAAATAAGTTAATTCATGTTTTCAAACTGTGAGTTTCACAGAAGTATTATGTACATTAACTGAATGATAAATATCTTGAGATACACACATGAAAAAGCACGTAAATAGAATTAGAAATTGATTTTAGTCTTTTTATCTAAAGAGATGTCCCAAGAAAACTGACAGATATAATAATCATAACTGTATCAAGCAATTGTATCAATGCTCATTTCTAAGAGAGTCGAATTTCACGTTGCTTTTTTTTTTTGCGGTATGCGGGCCTCTCACCGCTGTGGCCTCTCTCGTTGCACAGGCTCTGGACGCACAGGCTCAGCGGCCATGGCTCACGGGCCTAGCCGCTCGGCGGCATGTGGGATCCTTGCGGACCGGGACACGAACCCGTGTCCCCTGCATCGGCAGGCGGACTCTCAACCACTGCGCCACCAGGGAAGCCCCATTACGTTGCTTTTTGTCAACAACTATGATCATCATCTGGTTGTTAAATTGTCTAAAACTTATTGATTTTCTCAAATTTCTGCTTTCTTTGGGAAGATGAGGAAAAGAAAAATATGCCCAAGATAAGCTCCTAGGAATACATTCAACATGGATTAATGAAAATGTAATTCTGTAGACTAAGAAGAAAATAAATGTATGAAAAACCTCACCTAAATCTAATGGAATGAAAATATCACAAGCTAAGGAATCAATTCTTAACTAGGCTCTGTTAAGACGCTTCCATACTGACCTAAATCAAGACAGACTCCCAGACCAGGAAGGTAATATATATTTAAATCCTGAGCCCTCAACGAACATTTTCAGGAAAAAAAAAAACCCTAAAATTTATTAACACATATTTTAGGCACGGTGTGTTACCTGTGCACAGTGTGTTATTGATCCTGTCAACAACCCAGTGAAGTAAGAGCTATTAACAGGTGAGTAATAGATGAGTAAACTGAGTTTTAGTGAAGGTAAGAAACTTTCCAAAGTTGTTCATCTAGTAGATGGCAGAGACAAGATTCAACCCAATTTTCTGTCTGAACTCCAAAGCCTATGCTCTTTTGTTATGCTGCCTCTATATTTTACATTTCATGGCCTAATATTAATGACAAAATTTACAGAGTCTAATGGAGAGAAGCGTCTTCATTTTGCCTTTGGATTCCTCATCAACATGCTTGAGTAACTGTCAAACGTATGAGCTACAGCCTTGATGTATAAATCTGTTGGGCCTTCAACCCAAGTGGAAAAATGACAACTAGGTCATAGTTCAAAATTTGTGGCTTTTGAATAAAAGAGAAGCATAATGTGGCTTTAATATTTTTATTGGTGTTGCTTGATACTATGAATATAACATCCTAGATGGTAATTATTAATGTGATTCTATTTTCACATTGAAAGTTACCTACATAGAAAGTAGGTTCAGTCTCTTCCTTTTGTCCCCCCATTTACTAAATTGTACATACGTAATAAAATCATACTTGAGCTTTTCAAAATCAACTGGAAACATGGAAAATATGCCAGGATTTTGGCTTACAGGCAGAAAGGGCAACTAGTAGAGAGAGACTATACATGATTTCCTTAAAACAATGACTCAGTTTTTGGACTCCAACTTTGTTTATTTTTCCTTGCCAAACAGACATCATTATTTAGGTCAAACTGTAAGGTGCAAATAACAAGAGCCATTCTTTCTGTTGGAAGATGAAGGATAGACTTTTAGAGTTAGAGGACACCTTAGGATAAACTAGTCTAACTCCATTTTCTTAGAGAAAGAAAAATTATATTTGGAGCTTCTATGCAAAGTGGGAAAGCAACTTCCTTAAAACATATCTGTGTTCTGGCAACATGAGACCCACAGTTTATGGGATAAAATGAAACTTGAAAAGTACTTTAGGTTGTTGTTGAGACATTGGAAACTTTCTATATTGCTGGTAGGAATAAAAAATGGTGTAGCTGCTTTGCAAAAGTTTTGCTAGTTCCTTAAAATGTTAAACATAGAGTTACCATATGACCTGTAATTCCCCTCCTAGATACGTATCCAAGAGAAAGGGAAATATACAGCCAACATAAAAACTTGTACTATGAACAAATATTCACAGAACATTATCTATGATAGCCAAAAAGTAGGGTAGGGGCAACAGATACCCACCAACTGATGAATAGAACTAACTTATTCAGAATAAAAAGAAATGAAATATTCATCCATGCTACAACATGGATGAATCTTTAAAACATATGCTATGTGAAAGAAGCCAGTCACAAAAGATCACATGTTATATGAGTCTATTTTTTTTAAACCACAGCATTTCCTTTTTTTAAATATTTATTTTATTTATTTTATTCATTTGGTTGCACCGGGTCTTTGTTGCAGCAGGTGTGCTCCTGAGTTGCAGCATGCGAACTCTTGGTTGCAGCATGCGTGTGGGATCTAATTTCCTGACCAGGGATCGAACCCGGGCCCCCGGCATTGGGAGCGTGGAGTCTTAACCACTGCACCACCAGGGAAGTCCCTGTATGATTCCCTTTATGTGAAGTGTCCAGAATAGGCAAATCTATAGGGACAGAAAGTACATTAGTGGTTGTTTATGACTGAGAGTGGGGCAGAGGGAGGATGGGAAATGACTAACACGTACGAGGTTTCTTTTAGGGGTAATAAAAATAGTCTAGAATTACATCGTGGTGACAGTTGCACAACTCTGTGAATATACTAAGAACTGTTTAATTATACACTTTAACTGGTTGAAACCATATATTGTATGGTATGTGAATTACGTCTCAATAAAACTGTTTTTTAAAAAAACAAGGAAATGAGGTAGAAAAAAAAGTACCTTAGGTTGTAAATAATCTGTGGCTTTATCCTGTAACAGTTGGGTAATTATTTAGCACAGCAGTGTTGATATTATTAAATTATAAAGTGAGAGAACTACCTGTACTTAGTTTAACAAGTACATGCTTGATTTTCAGAAGGCAAATAATTGTATTAAAAATTGTCTTAATCTCAGTAGGCTCATTAGGAGGAATGAGATAATTTTAGTACTATCACCTACTGTTTCATATACATGTGGACAGAAAGTTATAAGTCTGAAAACACTGTAAACCAGTGGTCTTCTATTCCTCCTCTCATGTAAGTCCACTGAGGTCCCCGGATGGATATCCAGAATTTTCATAGCTTTCATACATTTTGTTTGTTTGTTTGTTTTTTGCGGTACGCGGGCCTCTCACTGCTGTGGCCTCCCCCATTGAGGAGCACAGGCTCCGGACGCGCAGGCCCAGCGGCCATGGCTCACGGTCCCAGCCGCTCCGCGGCACGTGGGATCCTCCCAGACCGCGGCACGAACCCGCGTTCCCTGCATCGACAGGTGGGCTCCCAACCACTGCGCCACCAGGGAAACCCCATACATTTTTTAGCACTAAAGATAACTCTTACATTTATAATTGTAGACCTGAAACAAGGTTTTATGAACATGTCTGACTGACCAGGTTCTAAAAGAGAGCAAATCTTCCAAAAACCAATGAACAGCAGGCCTAAAAGCAGTGGAATATGCTGCCCTTTTTTCTCTGTATTTTATAAGAGTTTGCTGGGAAACTGATCATAGCTACTGGGACTGGTAGATGCATACATACTCAAAACCGAAGGATCAGAGTGACTTGTGTGAGAAGGAGGTGGCACTGATAAAATATGTCTTTGATTACGGCAAAAGGACTACAGTTTTTGCAGGTAAAACAATTTGTAGAAACCAATTTGTAGGGCTCTATTAAGAT
Source organism: Globicephala melas (assembly GCF_963455315.2). Lineage (NCBI taxonomy): Eukaryota > Metazoa > Chordata > Mammalia > Artiodactyla > Delphinidae > Globicephala > Globicephala melas. The sequence goes on along the minus strand of NC_083315.2, from coordinate 114,127,855 downwards.
ACACATTTGGAATTTCTAACTAGTTCTTCTATGTACTACATCTGATGTTAATATTGGTATCAAACCATACAGTTTTATTGAGGTACAATCAACATACAATAAGTTGCAATAAGTTTAGTAACTATACCATGACATAAGCATACACCTTTGAAACCGTTACCACAATCAAGATGATAGACATTTCCATCTCCTCTAGAGATTTCTTTCTCTGTCGTCCATCCCTCTCTTGACCCCTGCCCCAGGCAAACACTGATCTGATTTCTGTCATGATAGATCAGTTTGCTTTATATCAATGGAATCAAACTGCATACACTTTCCTGGTCAAACTTTTCTCATTCAGCATAAGGATTTTAATATCCATCCATGTGTGTGTCAATAGTTTGTTCCTTTTTATTGATGAATAGTGTTCCATGGTATGGATATACTACCATTTTCTACCCATTCACCATTTCATGGACTTCAGGTTGTTTCCAGTTTGTGCAATTACAAATAAAGCTGCTATAAACATTTGTGTATAAGTTTTTGTGCGATTATATGCTTCCATTTCTCTTGGGTAAAAACCTAGGACTGGAATGTCTGGGTCATACGAGAGATATAAGTTTAAATTTTTAAGTAACTGACAAAATGCTTTCCAAAGTAGATGTATCATTTTGTATTGCAAACAGCAGTGTATGAAAGCTCCAGTTCTTCTACCAACACTTACTATAGCCAGTTTTCATTTTAAGCATTCCAATGGGTATATAGAAGTATCTCATTTTGCTTTTAATTTTCATTTCCCTAATGATTAATGATGTTGAGCATCTTTACACATGCTTATTTGCCATCTGTATATTTTGGGGGAAGAAATGTCTGTTCAAAAATTTTGCCCATTTTAAAACTGGGTTGTCTTATTATTGAGTTGTAAGAGTTTTTAAATATATTCTGAATACAAATTCTTTATAGGATATGTTTTGCAAATAATTCTCCCAGTCTATGGCTTGAATTTTCAATTTCTCAGTGTCTTTTAAAGAGCAAAAGTTTTTAATGTTGTCTACTTTATCAATTTTTTCTTTATAGCTTGTGTTTTCTATGATCCTTCCTATATAAGAAATCTTTGTCTAACCCAGTCACTAAGAGTTTCTCCTAAGTTTTTTTGTAGAAGGTTTACACTTTTAGCTCATACATATATATGTGGTATAAGGTAGAGAACTAGTTTGGGTTTTTTTGCTGCATATGGATATTCAATTATTCAACACCATTTTTGAGAAGATTATTCCTTCTTCCACTGGATTGCTTTGAAAACTCTGTCAAAAGTCATTTAGCCATATAATGTGTGTCTATTTCTGGACTCTATTCTGTTCTATTAGTCTATTCTTCCATTTTTATGCCAATACCACACTATCTTGATTACTATAGCTTTATAATAAGTCTTGATATAAGGCATTGTAAAACTTCCAACTTTGTTTTTCTTTCAAAATTGTTTTGGCTATTTTAGGTTCTTTACATTTCCATACAAATTTCAGAATCCACTTGTAAATTTCCACAGAAAAGCATGCTGGGATTTTCATTGTGATTGCATTGACTCTAGAGATCAATTCGGAGAGGATAAACACCTTAACAATACTGAATCTTCTCACCCATGAAGAAGGTATATCTTTCCATTTACTTAGGTCTCCTTTAATTTCCCTCAGCAATATTTTATAGTTTTCAGAGTACAGATATTGTAATTCTTTTGTTAAATTTATTCCTGAGCATTTCATATTTTTAATATTTTCAATTAATGGTATTTAAAATTTTTTCAATTTCTAATTGTTGCTAGTATATAGAAATACAGTTGATTTTTGTATATTGACCTGTATTCTGCAATCTTGCTAAATTCATTTATTAGTTCTAGTAGGTTTCTTGTTGATTTCTTTAGAAAAACAATTTTATTTCTTTTCTTCCAATCTATACACGTTTATTTCTTTTATTTGCCTTATTGCAGTAGCTATGATTTTCAGTAAAATGTTGAACCTAAGTAGTAAGAACAAATCTCTTTGTCTTGTTTCCAGTCTTGAGGGAAAAGCATTGTCTTTCACCTTGAAGTGTGATATTAGCTATAGGTTTTCTGTGCATGTCTTTTATTAGTTAAATAAAGTTCCTCTCTATTCCTAGTTTGATGAGAATTTTAGCATGTGTGGATATTGAATTTTGTCAAATTATTTTTCTGCATTTATTGAGACAATTACATGATTCTTCTTTTTAAGTCTGTAAAAATTATGAACTTCAATTGTTTGATTTTCAAATGTTAAACTAATTTCATATCCCTGGGATAAACCTTATTCGGTCATGATGTTTTACCATTTTTATAAATTGTTGGGTTTGATTTGCTAGCTTTTTTTTTTTTTTTTTTTTTTGCAGTATGCGGGCCTCTCACTGTTGTGGCCTCTCCCGTTGTGGAGCACAGGCTCCGGACGCGCAGGCTCAGCGGCCGTGGCTCACGGGCCTAGCTGCTCCGCGGCATGTGGGATCTTCCCGGACCGGGGCACGAACCCATGTCCCCTGCATTGGCAGGTGGACTCTCAACCACTGCGCCACCAGGGAAGCCCCTGCTAGCATTTTTGAATCCATGTTCACAAGGGATATTGGTGTGTAGATTGTAGTTGTTGTTTCCTTGAAATGTCTTTGTCTGATCTGGTTGTTAGGCTAATGCTTGCCTCTGACAATTTCTACCTTCAAATTGTGTGTTTAGACCATTTACATTTACTATAACTATTGACAGGATTGAATTTAAATTTACCACTTTTCTTGTTGTTTTCTATTTGTCTCATCTGTTCTTTGCTTTTTCCCTTCTCCTACCTTCTTTTGGATTAATTAGAATACTTTCAATGATTTTATTTTATCTTTATCTGTTTATTAGCAATAGATCTTTGGGTTTTTTAGTGATTGCTCTAGGGTTCACAGTGTACACCTTTAACTCATCACAGGCTACCTTACATAATATCATAGTGATTCCTGGGACTTCCCTGGCGGTCCAGGGTTAAGATTCTGCGTCCTCAATGCAGGGGGCATGGGTTCGATCCCTGGTTGGGGAACTAAGATCCGGCATTCCACACGGCGTGGCCAAAAACAAAAATGTATACCAATTCCTGTATAGTATAAAGATTGTATAACCATATACTTCCTTTTGTCCCCGTCCAGACTTTGTGCTATATATTAACCATATATATTCCCTTTGTCATATATAACCATATACTTCCCTCTGTCCCCACCCAGCCTTTGTGCTATTGCTGTCGTACATATTTAGTTCCAATATGTTGTTGTTGTTGTTGCTTTAATCAGACCATTATTTCAAAAATATTTTAAAAGAAAAAGACTTTTATATTTACCCACACATTTACCATTTCTAGAGCTCTTCAATTCTTTGTGTAGATCCACATTTCCAACTGGTTATAATTTTCCTTGTGCCTAAAGAACTACCTTTTCCATTTCTTCAACTGGTTTGCTGACAATGAATTCTCTAAGCTTTTACATATCTGAAAATGTCTTTGACTTCATTTTTGAAAGATTTTTGTTGGATTCAGAATTCTGCATTGACAGTTCTGTCTTTCAGTACTTTAAAGATGTTGCTTTATGTACTCTGGCTTGCACTGCTTCTGTCATTCTTACCTTTGTTTCTCTGTAATTGTATCTTGTTTCTCTGGCTGCTTTTAATATCCTCTTTGCGTTACTGGTCCTCAGCAATTTCATTTTGATGAGCATTGATGTGTTATATTTTATGTTTCCTTGACTTGGGATTTGTTGAGCTTCTTGGATCTGTGAGCTTATACTTTTCACCAAATTTGGGGAAATTTTGGTCATTATTTTGTCAAATATTTATTTCCTCCCTCCATCTTTCTCCTCCCCTTTAAAGACTCTAACTACATATATGCTGGGCTGCATGACATCCCTCAGTTCAATGATGCTTTACTCTTTTTTCCCCCCAGTCTTTTATCTTTCTGCACTTGATTTTGAATAATTTCTATTGCTATGTCTTCATAGCAATAGTTCACCAAACCTTGGACTTGCCTGGTGGTCCAGTGGGTAAGAATCTGTGCTCCCAATGCAGGGGGCCCGGGTTTGATCTCTGGTCAGGGAACTAGATTCCACATGCATGCCGCAACTGAGAGCCTGCATGCTGCAACTAAAGAGCCTGCATGCCGCGACTAAAAAGCCTGCATACCACAACTAAAGATCCCGCATGCCGCAACTAAACATGACGCAACAAAGATCCCACATGTCACAATTAAGACCCAGCACAGCCTAAACAAATAAATAGATATTTAAAAATATATATAGTTTACCAGTCTGCTCTTAGTCCCATCCAGAGTGTTGTTCATTTTAGACATTGTTGTTGTTTATCTCTAGAAGTTTGATTTAGGTCTCTTTTATATTTTACATACCTCTTCTTATCATGCTTGTACTTCCCTCTACCTTTTTGAAGATATGGAGCTATACTCAAAATAGATGTTTTAATAGCCCTAACTAATTTAACTAATTCTATCATCTGTGTCATTTCTGGGACTGTTTCTATTGACTGATTTTTTTCCTCATTACAGATTGTATTTTCCAGCTCTTTTTGAATACTTCCTAATTTTTGACTAGATGCCATTGTGCTGGAGTTTTTGTGGAATACGAAGGAATGCAAAGGAATGTAAAGGAATTTTACATATTTGGGGGTTTTGTTCTGGGATGCAGCTACATTACTTGAAAACAATTTGATCCTTTCGAAGCTTACTTTTAAGCTTTGCTGGGCAGGTCCAGAACAGCCTTTAATATAGGGTTTATTTGGCCCAACTACTGAGGCAATAACCTTCTGAAGACTCTATTCGATGCACTACATGTTAGGAGGTCTTTCCACTCTCTCTGATTGGAACACAAATTACTCCTGGCCTGTGTGACTCCAAGTTGTGTCCCATTTATTCTTTTCCAGTGATTCTTTCTCCAGCCATGGTAGTTTTCTCACATGTATGTACTGACCAATACTCAGCTGAAGATCCAAGCTCTTCTTCTGTGCAGCTCTTACCTCTGGTTTTCACCATCAAAATCTGATGCCTTCACCTCCCAGATCTTCAAATTCTGTTTCCTCAACTCAAAGGGGTAGGTGATCTCTGTTTGGGTTCCTTCTCCTTATGCTGCAGGCTGCAAGATCTCCTGCAGCTAGGGGCAATCATAGGACTCAGCTTGTTTATTTCCTTCCTGAGAAATCACTGTCCTGCACTGCCTGCTATCTGCTACCTGAAAACTATTGCTTCACACATTTTGTTCAGTTTTAAAATTTTTTTAGGTGGGAGACTAGTTCTGGTCCCTGTTATGCCATCCATACTGATAACAGAAGTGATACCATAAATTTTTTACTTCCTAATATTTTCTTAATTGAATAAACAATCCACATTAAAAAAATTTCTGAATCATTTCACAAGATGGAGGAAGCTAAAAAAGTGGGAAGCAGAAAAAAAAGCCTAAAACGAACAACTGAGAAATGAGGGAAACAATCATGATACTTTGCCAAAGTATCTAATAGCTAAGCAACTTAGGTAGCTCCTCAAAGGCTTTTAGAAAACACATCAAAAACTCTTTTAGTCATTTATTATATCTTGATTTTACAGCTTCAAGTATTAAACACATTCTAGGTCTAGCAGCGTTTTAAAAACCCACCGTACAACTGCAATTTTGCTCATAAGTAAAATTTGACAAATTAGCTTAATTATGGAAGGCATTGAGCATAAAACTTAATTTTCAAGTAGTCACTTGTTACTATAATGAAGCCAAAACCAAGTAGAATCATTTTCCAGCACAAGTCACAGAATGACAGAGCAGAGACAGCAACTCAGAAGAAATTGTTTTAAAAGAAAAGTTTCAAAATTAAATAATAAATACATTTTTCCCTGTGAAATTTTAAAAAATCACTTCAGATGAGTTAGCTCACATTTTCCAAACAGAAAGATAATCACCTCTAGGTTGACAAAAAGCATGGAAAGCTTCAAACACAGTTTTCATATGGGGTGGTGCAACCGAAGAGGGACTATCATACAGTGACCTCTCCAGTAGGCATTCCTGGATCGTAATCACCTAAAAGCTGTATGGTCAGCATTCCTGACAAATGGATGAAACGAGCCCACAAGGCTACTGATAAAAGTAGAAATGCTACTATATAAGGGTGTCAATGGGCCAGGGATGTGGTTATTATCCTCCACTAACTGCCCAGGAATAAAACATCTTCTGCTCCTTTTTGGGGCTCCTAATGATCCCCACCTCTTGGATTTCACACCTTTGTGTAATTTCTTCCCGTTGTGGGTGGACTGGACCTAGTGTCTTGTTTCTAATGAATAGAATATGACAAAAGTGATGTCCTATCCGAGATTACATTACAATACCCTATGACTTCCATCTTCCTCTCTTTCTTGATCTCTTACTTACTCATTCTGATGAAGGAGACTGCCATGCTGTGAACTGCCCAATGGATAGGTCTAGGTGGCAAAGAACAGAGGGCAGCCTCCAGTCAACATCCAGTGAGGAACTGAGGCCATCAGTGCAACACCCTGAGAGGAACTAACTCCTCCCAACATCCTCCTGAGTGAAATAGAAGTGGATCCAGGTCTAGTCAAGCATTAAGAAGACTGTAACAACAGCCAACACCTTGACTGCAGCCTTGCCAGAGATCCAGAGTCAGAAGACCCAACTAAGCCATACCCAGCTTCCTAACCCATGAACTCTGTGAGGTATACTTAAAACAGCTATTATAAATATACTCCATACCTTCAAATAGGTAGAGGAAAGTACAAGCATGATAAGAAGAGGTATGTAAAATATAAAAAAGACCCAAATCAAACTTCTAGAGGTAAACAACAGCGACAACGTCTAAAATGAACAACACTCTGGATGCGTTTAACAGCAGACCAGACACTGCTGAAGAAAAGCTCAGTAAACTTGAAGATACAGCAATTGAAATTATTCAAAATGAAATGAATCTGTGAGACAAATATTTATTGCTTCAAGCCACTAAGTGGTAATTTGTTGTGCAGCAATAGATAAAACTAATACAGAGTCCATTTGATAAATGTTAACTTACCCTTAGCTCAAATCTCACTCAAAGAAGAAATTAATATTCATCTGAGATTTATTCCTTACCCAGTTAAGGTAGTTATTGCCCAGAAAAATCTTAGAAACTTGCCTAGAGATTGTGTCATGACCTCACTTCTGAGTTTAGAAATTAATCTTAAAGAACTGTAGTTTCCAGTCACACTTTTCCATTAAAAAATCATGAGGCTTTTGGACTTCCCTGGTGGTCCAGCAGGTAAGACTCCACGCTCCCAATTCGGGGGGCCCAGGTTCGATCCCTGGTCAGGGAACTAGATCCCTCATGCATGCCGCAACTAAGAGTCCTCATGCCGCAACTAAGAAGTCCGCATGCTGCAACAAAGAGCCCACAAGGTGCAACGAAGACCCAGCATAACAAAATAAATTTAAAATAAATAAATATTTTTAAAAATCATGAGGTTTTATTTTTACAAGCCGTAAGTATCTAATTAGCTCTCCACTATTCTGAAAAATAGTATACTCCTGACTCTGTAGTAACTATCTTCAATTCTGGAAATAAGTACACTGCAGTAGATATGATCAGAGCTGTGGATTTTAATAGACTTATGTATTTAATTAAACCATTCTGTGAAAGCTCAACTGGAAAACAGACAATTCATCTGACAATGTTCATAAATAGTTAATTTAAGAAATTATTCTCAGGCTTCCCTGGTGGCATAGTGGTTAAGAATCCACCTGCTTATGCAGGGGACACGGGTTCGAGCCCTGGTCTGGGAATATCCCACATGCTGTGGAGCAGCTAAGCCTGCGTGCCACAACTACTGAAGCCTGCGTGCCTAGAGCCTGTGCTCTGCAACAATAGAAGCCACCACAATGAGAAGCCTGCGCACCGCAACAAAGAGTAGCCCCCGCTCGCCACAACTAGAGAAAGCCTGCGCACAACAACGAAGACCCAACACAGCCAAAAAAATTTTAAAAAAAAAAATATATATATATATAAAAGAAATTATTCTCAAGCTGGTGGGTACATAGATGTTACATTGGTCATTATTTTAAAAATCTTTATGTTTTATATGCTCTTTGGTGTATATATTTTATAATAAAAATGAGTTTTAAAAAATCTGCCTTTTTCTGATATTAAAGACTTTGGCTAAAAGTTCAAGTTTAAAGGGTACACATGGTAGTCATCTGGAAAAAGATAGGGCTTTCTAAGCTTCCATTACGTTTAACATATTTTAATTAATTCTCCTAAAATTATGTAAGTTATCAAGTTACCAAAGATCAGTTACTCAGGTGCCCCGGAGTTAATTGATCCTTTAATTTGGGATGATAAGGGGTGAAAAACAAAAGTTAAATAGAAGCCCACAAAATCAGAAAAAGAGAAATTACTACTGCAGTTACCTCCTTTTTCATCCTCTATAGGCTTAAACACCTGCCCACATGGACTGATGCTCTGCCCTTTCTCAAATGTTCAGTCAGAACCCCAAAGGCTAACTTTGACACTGGTATTATGAACCCCTCTATGCCTTTATTAGTCACCTGCATTTTAACTCTTACTACTAATATCCAACTACATCATCCATTGAGAACCAGTAATGCGTGCTACCACTTTATTTTTTTTTTCATGTTACCACTTTAAGGTTTGGAATTAGATTAAACATGCAACTCTGTTGAAAAATCTGGTTTGTTTTATAACTGGATGCCTTTAGAACTTTTGTTTATAGTACTTTTATAAATTAAGGCCATTTTTTATTCTTTTAAAATTATGCCTATTTTTCATTAATTCAGCAAATATTTGTAAGCCTTTTACTGCAGATCTGGAACTGTTCAAGATAGGAATGCAGCAGTGAACAAGACAGACAAGATCACAGTCTTTATATTCTGCTTGGGGGAGGGGTGGGAGTGGTGAGTGCTAGACAAGCAAAATAAATCACTAGTTGAAATTTTGCTTCACATAATATTTTTCATTAATATATGACCTATTGTTAATCCAGGATTACTATATATACATATATATATTACTATGTAGTTCTTAATACAGGTTTGTAATAAAGCCACAATATACTTTGTCCCCTTTCCTAAGTGTGTCTTAGGTTAAACGACACACATATGACACCTATATATCATACAATCAACATCTTAAATAACAGTTTTGAAATTTCTCAATGATAGGTTGCACTGCACTAAAATTTAAGATATATATACACTTAATGCCATACTCATTAAAACAGGAAGGGATTAACCCTCATCATGCATATACTCAAATCAAGTTAATGCCACTTGGTTTTCTTTTTCTCTTTTTTTAATAAAAATTACATAGTTTACAATTAAATACAAAAAAAATCCCCTAACTTTGCGTAGACCTGATCTTTCAGTTCATGAATATTTAATGAAAATGATGAAATAATGAATAATGAATTTGTTATCTTTGAAGGGGAGAAGATTCAGGTAAGAAAGACCCATACTGTCCACTTGTAGTAGACTGCTTAGTATTGCACAGAAGGCATTAAGCACAAGCAAACTGGAGATGAAAAGAACCACCCCGAACTTTTCTCCTCTTTGATCTATGTATTGTAGCTCACGTGACAAGGGTGTGATACCACCTTAAACACAAACTTACCCTTCCCCGCCCAAACACCAAGCTGGCAGGGTAGAATGGATAGAGCATTGTGTCTCTTTCCTGGTATGACATACCAAGAAGGAAAATCTCTGTTATATAATTTCTGCATCTTCAAAACAAATCAAGTTTTCAAAGAAGAGATATTGTCACCCCTAGAAAAGTTTTACCCATCAGCATAGGAAATCCTCACATGTTGTGAGTAGGAGAGTCATAAAAGCCTTAAAATGTTTAAATACGTAACTAAGCAGTTCAATTTCTAGGAACTTAAGAAAATAACCTGATACTTACAAAATGATTTACCTATGGTAGTTAACAACAGTGTTATGTTTAAAAACTGGAAACAAACTAAATGTCTAATAGCAGGGATTAAGTATAGACCATCCATATTCTGGAATTGACAATCAGATATAGAAGAATATTTCAGGATGTAAGTAAATATTCACAATATATTATTAGGTTAAAAAATGTTACAGTTGCATAGATAAGATCCCCGTTGTATGTGTGTGTGTTGATGGCTGTATGTAAATGAAATATCAAAATGTGTATGCCAAAATGTTAAAAGTGATTATCTCAGGGGTGGGTATTTTTTTCTTTCTTTCTGCTTTTCTGTGTTTTTCAAACTTTTAAAAATGAAAAGCTGGTATTCTTTATGTCATCAAAGAAAAGAATAGTAATTTTTTTCAAACGAGGTTCTACTTTGCTAAAATCCCACCATTCTCATTTGGGCAGAAACTAACACACCATTGTAAAGCAATTATACCCCAATAAAGATGTTAAAAAAAAAAAAAATCCCACCATTCTCATTTGGAATTGTTCTCTCCTGTCATCACTTTCTGAGTGTCTATTTATTGTCTGTACCTTTTTAATATCATCTGTCAATGTCGGATATTTATCATAGTTTCAAAGTTATAGGATTAGGAGTTCTAATTTATCTCACCATATCTCTCTATTTAACAAGTGTTTGCTAAATTAAATTGAATACACTTATAAGGATAACTCTGTGACAGAGCTGCAAGCTGGAACTGTGCCTGATGGGGACCTGGGAGTGGGTTATGAATTAATATTATGCCAAATGCTAGTAGCAAAGCCACAGGCATGATATATTTGTTTGCAAAACAATATTGTGAAGATGCAATGCTGCAGGCCAGGAAGAGATAGAAAATGTTCCAGAAAGGAGTGTGGACACTGGGAAGCCAACGGAATATGAAAGCGTTGGGGCTCTACTCAAGTACAAGAAGAAATGTACTTGCGATGAGGGTCAAAGAAGCCTTTCCTGCCCTGTTTACACCCCTCCCTCAGAAGACATCTTAAGAAACCGGGAAGCCTTTATTTATTTCTTTTTTGCTCCTTCCTCCCTCCCTCCCCTCCCCTCCCCTCCCCTCCTTTCCTCCTTCCCTCCCTCCCTCCCTTCCTTCCTTCCTTTTTTATATTTTTTTAGTTATTCACTTTCTTAGGCAACTGTATAGTGAGAAAATTTTTTCTTTCCCCCTAACCCAAAGGTATTAAGGTCTCAAGCATGTGAGTGAGTGAGCGCTTGCTCTCTGGGAGAGTACAGCTCCAGGGAATCAAGACCAAGCACAACCCGTATGCACCTGAGGGGTGATGGAGCTGGGTTCCCTACTCTTGGGAAATTAATATTAAAACACCCCTCTACAAGTGGAATTACTAAAATGATAGGACGATCTGTGGTTTTGGGGAGAACAAGAGTAGTGAGAGTTACAGGTACGCATAACAGAGGGCTATGTGATGGTCCACAGCCCCAGCAGAGACATTTGGGGCGCCATCAACAGACAACTTTCATCAAAAAGCAGACAGCTACAACTTTAGGGGGTCAATGCATTGGCAGTGATAAGAGCAGCTACTTCCATTAAGGGAACATAGAAACTGAAAGCTGCAAGTTACACTTTTTCTATTCAGTGCTTTGATTTCCAGCAAGTCACGTGTTTATCAGATTTCTCTTTATTTAAAAACTGGATAAATACTTCTTTCCTACCTTACAGGTGCCCCCTGAAATACAGTCAACACGAAGCTGTGTTTCAGCTACTTTTGTTTTTTAAGAATAATCCCAAATCAGCATTTTTCATCAACCACATTGGACCAGATTGAGAGAGAAAGACTAACGTGTTCCAGTTGCTTTGTTCCCCTTTATGACCAAGCAGGAAGTTTCAGAGCAAACCTCCACCTCTCAGGAAGTGTACGTCAAACGGAGTATTGACATCCTGTTTAACATAGTCTTAAATTTTTCCCTCAATTCTAGATACTCACTATTTGAATTAAAACGTTCAAGTAATCTGTCCTGAAGTTATGTTTCCTTTGACTTTCAAAAGACTATGTATATCTGTCCTAATCATAAATGGAATATCTCTGACTAATAATGATAAAAGTTAACGTTTTTCTTAGTATTAACCGCTTATAGTTGTAACTCTATTTATAGCCCTATTCCCTACCCCTTATTCATTTGATCTCTCAAGTAGGTCCTTATTAACCACGTTCTGAGTCATTAGTTACGCAGTTTCTACACTAAAAACAAGCAAATAAAACCTTCAATGGAGCATCCTGGGGCTTCCGTCCAGGACACACAATGTAATATTGGAGTGAGAGAGGTAACAGGACAGTGATTCTGGATCTTCTAGAAACTGGCTGTATGACTTTGGCTAAGTCCCTTAACTTTTCTGGCTTCAGTTTTCTCACCTGAAAATGTGAGGGATGGGTTAAATCTTTTGTACATCCTGTGAGATTGCACTATGGGGAAGTGGAAATCTTTATCTCAGATACTGTAAAGTCATACTTCTTAAATTAAAAAAAAATTGATAAACCATAATGGAAAATAATATTTAAAAACAATGTACATATATGTGTAACTGACTCACTTTGCTGCACAGCAGTAATTAACACAACATTGTAAATCAACTATACTTCAATTTAAAAATTAAAAAAAAACATATTCTAAGTGTAAGCCTCAGGATAAATATGGTTTTATCTTCCTAGATGTATTTATTAGGATTCATTATGATTGCAAGTAATAAAAATCCAAATGGATCTTTTTTAGATAGGAAGATGAATTTATTATAAAGGCATAGAAGGCTCTTGCAAACCAAAGGACGGGAATTCAGCTGCACATAAGGAGCCAGGAATGTCCAAAGGACTCTCCCTCTCCTGTGTCTCCTGTTTTTTGTACATCTACTTCATACCACCTTTTCTCCTGTAGACCAGGTTCTTCTGCTACCCCTGACTACACAATGGAAAACAGGACACTCTGGAAAGCTCTTGAATTCACAAGGTATAGGCACATGAAGAGAGACAGCTCCCAGTCCAAATGCCATTTTTTCAGGAAAAGGCTCTAATTCCCTCATTAGGATAGATGCCCACCCCTGAACTAGTCAACTGCCATCTGGGTTTGGGACCACTTAGACTGAACGTAACAGCTTTCACCACAATCCTGAGCGGAGGGAGGAGGGAAATTTCTAGAAAGGGGTGTAAGTAGAAAATTCAAAAGATGCTCACATACTAAAATACTACTTTACACAATAGAATTTTTATTTTGAAATAATTATAGATTCACGGGAAGTTGAAAAATCAGTACAGAGAGTTTCCACCCAGTTTTCCCCAATGGTAGCATCTTACATAACTGTAGTATAATATCAAAACCAGGAAACTGATTGCACATTGGTGCAATCCACAGACCTCACCACTCAGACTCAGATGTCACCACTTTTACATGCATTCATTTGTATGTGTGTATAAAAAATCTACGAGATTTTTATCACATCTTTGTAGATTTGTGTAACTACCACCATAATCAAGATTCAGAACTATTCCCTCACCACAGAGATCCTGTGCATAAAAGCACAGTTCAATGAATTTTCATGAAGTAAATGGACCCATGTAATCCAATTCAAGAAACAAAATCACCATCACCTCAGAAGACCTCTTTATACTCCTTTTGAGTTACTACCATCCCTTAAGAGTGAATCACATATCATGTACTCTTGTATCTGGCTTTTTTTGCTGAACATTATGTTTGTGGCATTCATCTATGTTTTGTGCTACTATAGTTCACTCATTCTTCCATGAAGCTACATTTTTTTTTTACAATTTTCTTAGGATATATGATGTACAATAAATTGTACATTTTAAGTGTATACTTTGATGAGTTTTGACGTATGTACATACCTGTGGCAATACCACAATCAAGATAATGAACATATGTATTCTGGCAAAATAGTCCATGAATTTTTTTTTTTATTTTTTTTTAATTTTTTTTGCGGTACGTGGGCCTCCCACTGTCGCGGGCCCTCCCACTGCGGAGCACAGGCTCCGGACGCGCAGGCTCAGCGGCCATGGCTCACGGGCCCAGCCACTCCGCGGCATGCAGGATCTTCCCGGACCGGGGCACGAACCCATGTCCCCTGCATCGGCAGGCGGACTCTCAACCACTGTGCCACCAGGGAAGCCCAGTCCATGAATTTTTAAAGCTAAAAATGGGACTTGAAAAAGATGAACATCTTAGGGCTACACTGGTTTCCAGATCTTTTGTGGAGAGTTGAGATAGTAATATTTACTTTTCTCTATTGTTAGGAGGACTTTAATGAGAAAGATTTATATTACATACATTCTATCAAAAAACAAATCTAGCTTCACAAGACCATAAAGCTCAATAATTATTTTAAACCGCCTCCTAGAGTGGTTCTGTGAAGTAATGTTATCTGTGACTGCCAGAGACAAGTGAGAAATCCCAATGTGAGAGCAAAACCAAAATTTACGCACAAACACACACACACCCATGCACACATGAGTGAAAGAACTAACTGGACCAAATTTCTGGATTAACCAAAAGGTCAAAATCCCAAACTGTAGGTATAAAAATGCTGTTTAGAATGATATAGACCAAAGAGGATTTGTTAATTTTGTATACATATAAAATTTAAATAGCACTATTCTTTTCTTAAATGTGTACAACGTTTATGTAGCTGTTATAATGAATGGTTTTTCACATTCATTCACATATCCTCAAAACTTCTTGTTAACCTTACTTAACTGACTTGGCGCATTTTGTGGAGGGGATATAAAGAACTCAGACTAAAGTTTAAGAGCAAATGGGTAAAGATGGAACAGTTCTTCATTTCTCTTCATTGCTTAAGTCATGAAGAACTATCTCTTCAGCTTCAGACCACTTTTGCTCTCCAGAGACGATAAACACCAAACATCTGTAAAGAAGATGTACTAAATTAAGTAAGTGAAAATCTTTATACATCCTCTTTTGTTCTGTTCTCTTCATACAGATGATCTGACAGGTGATGTTTTCATTTATACAAACGTTTACTGAACTCCTCCCGCCCCAGGTACTGGGGCTATAAAGACAAATAGCACAAAGTTCTATGTTCAGAGAGTTTATGCTCTAATAAACACATCTACCTAGCATTATAAGAGAATAAATAGTCTTTGCATTTTAATTAAAAACATGGTGCTATACATGCCAGAGGTTTTTAAAATTTTTCCTTGCTGAAATATGAAATATTTTATAAAAACTAAGAAAAACAAGTTGAAAAATCTAAAACAATGCAAAGACATCTCAATAGCTAAAGAACTGAGGATTTTTTCTCTATTTTTCTCTATTTTTTTTCATAAAAATATAATTATTAGAAATGTCTATGGCATCTCATTACACAAGTGTCTCTCTCTCTCTCTCTCTGTATGCAAGTTATTAATGCTGCCCTTTGCAGCTAGAGAGAAAGTTTGCTAACATAGACAAATTTAACCAATTAAACCAATAATAATCCAAATTAAACCAATAATTTGGATGGTACTATCAAGTTTTTAATCATTTAACAAATATCAATTGGAAGTCTACCATGAGCAAGTTTTCCCAAGAGGAGAATAACCATTTCCAAAAACCTTTCTCATTTGACATTTAAAAGTCAGTTTTTAAACTAGTTAGTTTTTAAATTAGTCTGTTCAGTATCTATATATTCTTATATTATGGAAACAGACTAAATTTATAGCCTCTACAAATGTTTCAGAGCACCAAACCAGGCATGTACATAATTGCATCTATCACACTAAAAGCCTTTTACCAGATTATTTATTAAAAATCATCAAAATTGTAGATTATGCTTCTGTTGCCATATTTTCTTAATTAATGGTATGAGTCTAAACTATTCACATGTAAAAATAAGGATTTTTTAGCCTGGAAAGTGATTAATTGTGATAAAAACCTATTCACTGTTGGTTGTGTTGGTTATATATTGGTAAGCCTATTGCCAGTATGTACTTGATCAAAGATCTCTATGCTTCAGAACAAAAAGGTTCCTATTGCTCCTCTAGTCACCTTCTAACTTCTTTGTAGACTTGTAAGGAAGCTAAGTAAATAAACAATTAAATTGAAAATAATGAAATTTATTTATTTTGTACTTAATCATTGATACAGCCTCCACATATACCATCTACCCCATTCCTCTCACATGATGAAACTACTCTTTGCGTTCCTTACTATTAGTCTCTGAGGAGCTGAACGTGCCTCACAACCCAGCCTGGACCAAGAGGGTTTCCAGGGTTTCCATTGTGATGATGCTGTACATCATCACAATGATTCACAGTTGAGGAACTGTAAGGAAGAAGAGAGGGATCCAAAGACTGTAAAGTCAGAACAAGACAATTTTCAACAAGGGAAGGAAAATATAGTCTGCATACTGTATTCTGGCAAACTTAATATTAGTACCAGGAAAAAGTCTAGAATGTATTTTCATTGGTGATTTGAGAGCACTTAAGGAGAAGACGTTGATCACTGGCAGCCAGCCTGAGTTTACCAAAAATAACTTAAGCTCCACTAACTTTATTTCTTTTTCAGCTAATATTGGTATATTGGTAGTCAAGGAAAATGCTATATGAAGAGCATAAAACATTGAACTCCTTGTGGACAAGGTGAAAAACTGTGGCTCAGATTATAACGCAGTTAGATCCTGTTTGAAGGACTTAGGCCCAAGAAAGCAGATAAATGTTCTCTTGGACGAATCCTTCAGTTATGCTGCAAGGCCCTGTTACGGGCTCCATCACACTTAACTTTTTTATTAATGATTTGGATAGGAACTCACATGTAATTAAGTGTGTAGATCACATGTAGTTAAGGATTATTAATTTGTTCATTGACATTAAAGAATTATTTGATAAACCTAATTGTAAAAGCCAGTATTTTAGTTAAAAATCAACTTTACAGTTATAGCTCAGGTAAACATGTCCTTCAGTAGTATTTGGAAAGACAACAATTTAATAGACTACAATCACGGGCTTCGTTAATTAAAATTCAGTGCTTAGAACCAGAGGAATATTGGCCCTACCTATTCTTGCTTGATCAGGGCACACCACATTTTCAAATAAACATTGATAAAACAAAGTTTTCCACAGGAGTCCAACCAAAATAATAGGATTTAAACTATATCCTATTAAGCTACTGAAGAAATGGTTTTGTTTGGGGGAGAGGGGGTCAATATATCTTCAAGTATCTGAAGGAGAGTTATGTGGCAGATATTAAACTTAATATTTGTGACTTCAGAAGACAAAGCCTGGGTCAATGCACAAAATGTAGGCAAAGTTTAGCTCAATATAAGAACTTTCTAGCCATGAGGATGTGGGATACTTTGGGGGGTGTGGTAGACTAATGGCCCTCAAAGATGTCAATATGTTAATCCCTGGAGCCCCTGCATATGTTGCCATACATGACAGAAGAGACTTTGCAGATATGATTAATTTAAGGAGATTATTCTGGATTATCCAGATAAGCCTGGTGTAATCACAATGGTCCTTAAACGATGAAAGAGGGAGGCGGAAAAATCAAAGAAGATGTGATGACGGAAGCAGAGGGCCAGAGACAAAGGAAGATGTGTAGATGCTATGTTTCCGGCTTTGAAGATGGAGGAAAGGGCCATGAGCCAAAGAATGCAGGCAGCCTCCAGACACGGGAAAAGGCAAGGAAGTAGGTTCTACCCTAGAGCCTCTGGAGGGAACTCAGCCCTGCCAACACTTTGATTTTGGCTCAGT
Organism: Globicephala melas; assembly: GCF_963455315.2. Lineage (NCBI taxonomy): Eukaryota > Metazoa > Chordata > Mammalia > Artiodactyla > Delphinidae > Globicephala > Globicephala melas. Next base: position 114,110,163 of record NC_083315.2, on the reverse strand, counting down.
GAAACTCATTTTGGACTTCTGACCTCCAGAACCATAGGACTGTATTTCTGTGTTGTTTAAACCACTAAATTCATGGTAATTTGTTACAGTGACAAGAGGAAACTAATGCAGGAGATAATGAGTTTCCATCATCACAGGTACAGCAGTAGAGCTGGATTTTTTTTGTTCTGGGGAGTTGAGATTTGTGGAAAGGACTGAACTAGAATGATCTATAAAGTCTTTTCTATCTGGATTGAGCTCTCTGTTTTCATTTTTTGAATATTTTCCCACGACTTAAACTATAACCTCTCCATGAGTAACACCCAAATTCATAGCTCTAGTCCTAATTTCTCTTGATTTCTAACCCCACATATCTCATTTGCTGACATTTTCATTTGGATATCCTGAAATCCCTTTAAATCCAATATGCCCCCAGAAAGAAAAGATGCAGGGATTGAGAGTTTAGAATGCAGAGAGGTAAATGTGGTCTTTCCTTGAAGGAGGAACAATAAAGCTAACTTGTCTTCCATAAATGAACAAAATTGAGCAGAATCCACGATGAAGAATTCTGATGGCAAAATTTCAAGTGCTTTTATGCAGCAAACTATATAGAGGCTTTTTAACCTCAAAGGGAATAAAGTTAAAGATTTTTTCTCCTTAAGTTATACTTCTTTAAAAATTATTAAAATATTATGTCCTTAACAAAAAAAATAGACTAAATAATATCTGGACCTGATATGCATGTCTCTAGCCATCTCTCTCAAGGCTGAGCCTGGTGAAATGGTGATAGTTGATAAGCATGAGTTAAAACTGCAGCGAGCCATGTACTATAGTGGTTTAGAGCATAGGCTCTGAGGTCTGCCTGAAATAGAGTCACAGCTCTAATATTTATTGGGTGAGTAACCTTGGACAAGCTGATTAACCTCCTTTGCCTCAGTTTCTTCTATAAAATGCAGATAAATAGATTACTTCATAAGATTGTTATAAAAATTGCAAGAGATAATACAAATAAAGTGCTTAGAACACTGATGGCACATACCAAGTGCCCAATAAATACCAGATTTTTTAAAAAGGAAGACAACTGTGGAAAGCTCTTGACATCAACCCAAAGGGAGATTCTAGTTTCCAGGTGGCATTCATTTGCATACAAGATTTAATACAAGGATACATTGGCTTTTTCCCATGGCAGCCTGACTCATCTTGGTCCCTAAATGCTGCCCTGGTAAGGCATCATTTTTGGTCTCCTAATTTCCTGGCTCATTTTGGTTCTGACTTGATGTCAACATTCTCCCTGACATCCCAGTGATTAATGCTGAGCATACCACAACTCCTTTCTGGTTCCTACCCAACCTGCTCTATTTTGGTAACTTGACCCACCTGTTCTTCAGGGCTTTCAGGAATGCACCACTCCAGTAGTTCTCTACTGCCTTCACATTTCATCCATTCTAATAGCTGCAACATTCCAGCTCTGGCTTCAACTCCAAAAGAACCTTTGATGGTTTTGGCAAGTTGTTATTAAAAAGAATTGAGGACTTCCCTCGTGGTGCAGTGGTTAAGAATTCGCCTGCCAATGCAGTGTACTGTGGTTCGATCCCTGGTCTGGGAAGATCCCACATGCCACGGAGCAACTAGCCCGTGCACCACAACTACTGAACCTGCGCTCTAGAGCCCATGAGCCACAAATACTGAGCCCGCGTGCCACAGCTACTGAAGCCCGCGCACCTAGAGCCCATGCTCCGCAAAGAGAGAAGCCACCACAATGAGAAGCCCGTGCACCGCAAGGAGTAAAGAGTAGCTCCCACTCGCTGCAACTAGAGAAAGCCAGTGCACAGCAACAAAGACCCAACGCAGCCAAAAATAAATAAATAAATTTATTTTTTTTAAAGAATCCCTTTATTAAAAAAAAAAGTTGAAATTGAGTGAGGAAAGGGCTTTGAATATGTGTTTGTGTGTCTCCAACGTATGTCATTGGTCATTAAGTAGTTCATACTTTAGGACTATTATTTTTTTAATAGATATGATAGAAAAAATTGGCTAGGTTATAGACTAATCTATATTCTCTTATCCAAATCAGAGCATATGCTAGTCAGTAAGCCCACACAACCATAAAACAGGCACCACCGTCCACTTGGTGGCACCTGAATTGTAAATGTCATGGCTCACAGAAGATAATAAATTTTCATAAGGTTGGCCTTATCAAAATTAAAGTTATAGAACATGATGACAAAAAACCATTTTAAAGTGGTGTGCAGTGACCAATACAATGATGTAGAGAAAAGGAAAAGTGTCAATGTTGATTATAAAGATAAAAAATAGAAATAAGTGGTTCTGGGGAAAAATGCCTACAGTGTAAGTTGGGTACAAAACACAAATTTGTTGAAAAATTAATATTTATATAGCATTTTACAGTATACTTTTTATATACTCTACCTCATTTATTTCTTGTAACGGTATTATAACGTTGATGCTATTCTTATTCTTATTTTAAAGATGACGAAATTAAGTGGGGGAGAGGTTAGGTGATTTGCCCAAGTCCGCAATTTAAAAAGAGGCAGAAACGGGACTCAATTACGTTTGCCCTGATTGCAAGTTCTTGACTTTTCCCGTTATTATCACGCTGCCTTACTCATACGTGAATTACATTTACATGTGCTGAAGAACTTAACTACCTAAATAATCTTTTTAAATCTCCACACTTAGGAATCTTCAAGAAGAGAATACGTTTTCTATGATTTTGTCTGTAAGCAGGCTTTTTAGGCATAATCATCTTGAGGTTCTTTTCTGCTTTTTAATTTTTGATGAGTATCAGCCTACTTTTCACTAAAGTTTATGACTTACGATATCCACCCCACATGTACATATTAAAGGAGGTAGCCCGAGCATCTGCTCTGAAAAGGTATCGTTCAATCAAAGGCAGTGCTGTGCTGTGTAGGTGCCCAGTGCTGGGTAATTGTCTCACTAGGTCATAACCGTCGGACCAGGCCACAATTCATAACCTCACGAGAGGCTGGATTTGTAAACGTGCTCAGGTCCCTTCTGCTTGCCGCCACCCGTATCCCCATCCCTGTAGCGACCCAGCGACCCAGCGACCCAGCCTCCCTTGCTCAACAGCGACCTGCCCCACCTTCTGAAGCTCTGCTGAGGGGAAGAGCAGAGTTAAGCTTCTGTCGTCCCGAGTGTTTTGCTTTTGGCGGGAGACACTCCAAATGCTGTCCGCAGAAATCCTGTCCTGAATACACGGTGGTCTGAAGAGGTCTACAGGTCTCTTGGGGCTCACAGCCACACTCCAGGGCCGGGCCCCACGCCGGAGGGCTCGCCCTGCGGGAGCTGGAACAACACAGCCCCGCAAACTGCCACGGGGTTATTCGGGGTGGAGCGCTGGCCTCTGCAGCCGAGCGGCGGCTGCGGAGGAGACGCGAGATGCGCGAGTCCCGCGGCTCAAGAGGAGCGGCCGGCTCCAAGGAGGGCAGGGAGGATGGGAAGGCCCGCGGAGGGGCGGCGGACCCCGGGGAGGATGCGAGGACCGCGACCAGGGCGACCCGGACGCGAGGGGTGAGCGCGGGCCTGGCGGGAAGGTGACCGCGCCGCTCAGCCGGGGTGAGTGGTAAAATTCCCGGGTTAACGCTGGGCAGAAAACAAAACTGATCTGCTGCAAACTACCAAGACATGCCTTTATTCCACAAGAGCATCAGAGGACTCTTCTAGACTGTGTTTCTAATTATAAAAGTCCTTAATGGTAGCTGGGGTCTTAACACTACGTGTCTCCAAACCTATTGGTGAAGGCAGCGCTCATCTCTAGAGTTGACTCCTCTTCCTAACAACCCCTGGTGGTATTTTTGTTTGTTTGTTTGTTTGTTTAAATTCAGCGCCTGGTCCACTTCTTTTTTCCACACAGCTGATGTCTTTCTTTATAGGCCCCTAAGACGCTGTGGTGTAGAGTGTAGTCAACCTACGAAATACAATCAACAAAAAATGTCTTATTGAATTAAAATCTACTTCTTAAATTGCCCACAGTGTAGTCATCTTATTAACAATATGATGTTATATATAACAGGTTTAAAAGAGAATGTAGGATGTAGCTATTACAATCCTGTTTATAAATGAGAAAAATAAATGTTAGTAGAAGGCCTGGTGATATCCAGCTGCAAAAGAATAAAGTTGGGCTTTTAACTTACACCATATACAAAAATTAATTCAAAATGGATCAAAGCCCTAAATGTAAGAGCTAAAACTATAAAACTCTAAGAAGAAAATATAGGGGGAAATCTTTACGACATTGGATTTGGTAGGGTTGTCTTGGATGTGACAACAAGAGCAGAAGCAGCAGAAGGAAAAAAAATAGATAAATTGGACTTTATCAAAATTAAAACCTTTCCCACATCAAAGGACACTATCAAGAGAGTGAAAAGACAACCCACAGAATTAAAGCAAACATTTGCAAATCATATATCTGATAAGGGATTAATATCCCAAATATATAAGAGCTCAACAACAACAACAAAAAATACAACCCAATTTAAAAATGGGCAAAGGACTTGTGTCGACATTTCTTTAAAGAAGATATATAACAGCCAATAATCACATGAAAGATGTTAGTCATTAGGGAAACACGAACCACAATTACACTAAGACACTACTTATACTACTTCACACCCATTGGGATGTCTATTATTGGTTTATTTTTGCGGTACATGGGCCTCTCACTGTTGTGGCCTCTCCCATTGCGGAGCACAGGCTCCGGACGCACAGGCTCAGCAGCCATGGCTCACGGGGCCAGCCGTTCCGCGGCATGTGGGATCTTCCCGGACCAGGGCACGAACCCACGTCCCCTGCATCGGCAGGCAGACTCTCAACCACTGCGCCACCAGGGAAGCCCCTATCTATTATTTTTAAAAGAAGGAAATAAATGTTGGTGAGGATGTGGAGAAATTGGAACTCTCATGCATTGCTGGTGGGAATGTAAAATGGTGCATACTGGAAAACAATATGGCAGTTCCTCAAAAAATTAAACAGAATTATCATAAGATCCAGCAATTCCAATTCTGGGTATATACCTAAAAGAATTGAAAACAGGAACTCAGACAGATACTTGTACATCAATTTTCACAGCAGTATTATTCACAATAGCCAAAAGGTAGAAACAATCCAAATGCCCATCAACAGATGAATAAACAAATGTCACATACACATACAATGGAATATTATTCAGCCTTAAAAAGGAATGAAATTCTAATACATGGTACAACATGGATGAACCTTGAAAACATCATGCTAAGTGAAATAAGCCAGACATTTTTTCTTTTGTTTCAATTTGATTAACTGAACAATCCTCCCCATATTAAATAGCCACTTTTGTCATATTCCAAATTCTTTTGTTTTCAAATGTATTTCTCTAATTACTATTCAATTTAATTAATCTGTCTATTCATAAGCCATTGCCACAATGTGAAATTATTATTGCTTTATAATATATTTTAATATCTTTTTTTCTTTCAGAATTGTCTTAGCTTATAGGATAGATTTGAGATGGTCCCTGTTAAGGAATAAATTTCATCTTGTTTACTTCAGCTTGTGAAAGTATTTTTGAATCTTAATTCTGAGATACTGTTTTGCTATCTCTCTTTTTTGTATGATCATAATATTTGATAACCATGCCTATAGATCTTAATCCAATATAAAATTTTCAACAGAAAAGGGCTAGAACTAGAGGCCTATAGCATTGTCCTAGGCCTTATTACTCTAAGTATGGCCTATGGACCAAGCCCACTTAATATCGTTTGGGAACTTGTTATAAATTCTGAATCTCAGACCCTAACCCAGACTTACTAATTCAAAATCTGCATTTTAACAAGATTCCCCAAGTGATTTGTATACACATTAAAGTTTGAGAGCAGTGTACAATAGAGATTTCCCTGTAGGATAGTAATTCACAACCTTCACTGCACATTAAATTCACCTGGGGGAGCTTTTAAAAAATACTGAAGGTTGGACTGTACCCCTAGAGATTGATTTAATTGGTCTAGGGTTGGGACCCTTGGCCCTGGTATTTTTAAAAACCCCTAATTGCAGCCAGAGATGAGAAACAGTGCTCTAGAATTACAGCTTGCCATTGTTATGGTCCTGGTTACTTAAAAACCAGGAAGGATGCCTTTATCATCTGATGCAGTGTCATTAGGAAAAAAAACTGTGATCCAAAAGCATTATCCATGTAACTTGTATCCCCAGAACTTAGTTGTCATGCCTACCTGGCTTGCCTTTTCCCCTCACCATTTCTTTGGTTTCCTTGATAAATGACTCTTGCTTCCTGATAACCACCTCTTCATCTTTCTGTTCTGACACCCAGTAAAGGTTTCTGACTTGTCTGCCGTTTCTAATAGGCAGCCATAGATTGATTCCTGCCTGTGTTTCTGTACTACGGCCTTAAAAATTCCTGTTCATGAACCTGATATAATTTGATCCCTGCCTACTAGTTCCAGGTTTGATTTGAGAGATTTTATTTCCTTGTACAGTTAAAATTCCATACTCATGAATGGCTCTCATAGCGGTCAGCTCCTCTTACTGTTCACCCATGGTGATTAGCGAAGGCAGTCTATAGAATTCCCCGGATACACCAACCCAGTAACTTCAGCAAAAGAGGAAAGGGGATTCATTTTGAATGACATTCTGAGAGAATACATTTTGGCTTCTAATAATCACTATGTACTTCCATGTTGCAGGCTATCAGAATCAAGCTTTACGTTGCATAATTATTGAAATATATACTATTGAAAATTTGAAAAGTAACCAGTCTACAGTTTTCCAGAAACCTGCTCACCGCTATCCCTTATTAAAACACTATTTCTCAGAGATTACTAACACTGACACTGAAATCAATGGCCAAATTTTTCCAGCATCTAAATGTGTAATTCTCAGGAGTCCTGGAGTCTTGAACTCTATTGGAATGGCTAATTCTTGTTATTTCTTCACATGTTGTGAGCTTCTAGTCTGCCTTTAGGTTTGTTCACTTAACATACATGAATGAAGCACCACAGTGTGCTGAACTTGGACAAACTTGAATAATCAAGGAGTTTACTTTCCATCTGAAGGTGGCGATATGTATGTCCCCAACCAATACACACTCTTGTGTGAATGAAGTAGATTGGATGGGGTACATGAAGTTCTGTGTGTAGCTGGCCTTAAAGTTCTGAATTTCTGATACTGGTATTATGGATTTGCAGATTTTTAAAGCTTGTCCTAGGGGTGTGGATAATGCTCAGAGTTTTATCTTGAAGGGGCTGGAGACCTGTTTCCAAGTAGTAGTTTGATTTTTTTCCAGCTTGAAAATATTTCTTTTTGCTTAGAAGATGGAAGCAATATAGTAATCAAGTAGCTCAACTCTCTTTTTTTCAGCTACTAAAATCATATCATTTCCCTCAAGCAGTAGACCTATTTCTTCTTTGAAGCGTTTCTTCCCACAAACTCCTGAAGAGAATCTGTAGGTGAAAGATAAAGAAAGAATATTTATTATCAAGACAGAAATTTAACATCTTCAGTGTCTTGGGAATACAGTTAGAATGCTAAAGGCAGACTTGGCTCAACAAATATTTATCAACAAGTCAGTCGTAACATATTTTATGATCTGCCTCAAAATCTGCCTTTTCCAACTTCAGAATAGTGGTAGGGGAGAGAGCTAATTATGATGCCTGAATAGCTAATATTTACTCCATGCCAGGTGCCTATTTTATTTGATCCTCAGAACAACCCTCTGAGGAAGGCACTAACTTCCATTATTGATCAGGAAATAGGCACAGGATCAGGAAATAAACACTGACACACATTGCTTAGTCACAGCTGTTAAAGTGCCAGAGTTAGAAATTCAAACCCCAGCCTGCCAGACTTCAGGGCATAAGTGAGGAAGCACCATACCAACTGCTCTCTTATATGCTGTTGTTCTTTGCTACACTAGTGGGTAAATCCTACCTTCCTGCCTGCCTTCAAGTTGTCAGGGGGATATCGAAGACTCAGATTTGAAATGATGCTTGGAAGCTGCTGACTAAGCAATTTCATCTCTTGTTAATTCCATCCTTATTGTGTGTCTGTGGTGGTGGTTTTTGGTTTTTTGTTTTGTTTTGTTTTAATAAAACACTTTGATTTCCTTCAGGGAAATATGAAAAAAAGAAGGGTGGGGGGGATGGTCCTTTTCTAGGTCCTCTGCTCTATTCTTTGAGGAGAGCTTCTTGGGCTCAATAGTGCCCAGAGGGCCTATTGAATATAGGCTTTCTTTTCTGTCTTTGGCATCCCTGCACATATCTGAAACAGACAAAAATATGGACATATACCCTCCCCCAAATACTTTATCTATATTACGTTTTCAGATTTTGAACTCAATACCTGATTATAGCCCATATATCAGAACTGGGTACAAAGAATAACTGAGAAAGAGTAAGAATATGTTTTTCTGCAATAACTTAAGGGTTGAGTAATCTCATCTTTTCTAATAAAAGAGATTAAAAACACATGTATATCTTTACGTCACTGTAACTGACAGTAAATCACCTTACCACTTCAGTATTGGCTCAGCGACTGATTATGAGCGACTTTAATAGAATGTTGAGATTATAGTACTGTTTTCCTGTAAGTTACTGGTTTTTAACTGCTAGAAGGAAAAAACCAGTTGAATAAATAGAATACATTCACAGCAATATGAAATTCAGCCTATAACTTTCCAACACCAAAAAACGGTAATTATTTAAGTATTTCTTAGCTGTTTAGAACTTTCGTTATCTGTAACTGCATTTAGTATTTACAGTTTGACTATTTTGAATACGGCTTGGAATCAACTGTCTAAATACTCCAGCTTATCTGAAAAATTGTGAACTAGGTGAAGTTTTTCTCCATGAATCCTTTATCTCCTTTTCTGTGGCATCTTTCCACATTCTCCATTCTTCCAGGGACTGCTCCCCAAACTGCCTACTGTCTCCACTGCAGATTCACTAGCTCGGCAGCTGTCCCTTTCTTTCCCTTTCTGCACTGAGCTCCTGTTTCCTGCAAGTCTTACTCGGGTTGGTAACTGATAAAGTGATTCAAGCTAACACGTCAGTGGCTGACAGCTGCCTTGGGAATCTAGGGAAGAGGTTTGAGAAAGGCCTCTCCCTATGGCTTTCAAATCCCACCTGGGAGACAGATTAATTAGCTTATCTCCAAAAGTGGTCTTGTTCCTAACCAAATTAATTTACAAGTACTTACATTTGGAGAGGACGTATTGTTTAAATATAAAATAGTTCTTTATTACGGGGCTATTGATTAGCTTTAGTTGTGTCTTCCATGTGGGAATAATTTTTTTAACATCCAGATTTGAAGTAAGAATTAGGAAACTGATACCAAAATCACATAGTAGAAACTCATCTTTTTCCTGGCCTTGTTACTAGTAGATATCCTATATGCATCCTTATATTAATCTTTTATAAAATAGGAATAAAATGTGGTCCTATTCATAGGAATGTAATGGCAATGAATAATTATTCATTACATTATAAATATAAAATAAATAACAATTATGAGATTAAAATCGTCATCTTGTGGTTTTCTACAATACTACCATTTATAAAAGTACACAGGTTTAAATATAGCATTATAAATTTCTAATTTAAAACGTGTATAATATGTTAATTCATATCAGTATTAAATCAGGGTGGATAAAACTTTGGAAGTGTTAGACACTCAAAATGAATTTGCTATAGAATTTAACTTTTGTGTGTGTGAAATTTTTCCCTACTTAGCAAGTCAATAAAATAAGAAAACAAGTGGCACTTTACATTAGCACTAATTATAGGTTTTAAATCAATACTGCTGATTGATATAAACTGAGTTATAATTTTAAATTTCATACATAGTGTATATATCAGTTGTAGACCTCATGAATCTGGTTTTAAACTGTAGTACCTAATTTGGGTTTCTCCCTGAGGGAGAAATTGGGGGAAAAATCACATAGCTTTGAAAGCAGAGTTGTTTTCAGTAATTACTTTGGAGAGTTCCTGTATATGTTTACCATCATCCAGATAGTTCAATTAACTTTCAGCACTTTTGTAGACAATTTGAATCATATGTATTTCTTTCAGTTAAATAAAAATTTTTTTGTATTTTCCCATGAGCATGATTAAATATTGTGCATCATTTTAACATTATATTTGCTCATTTATTTTGCTCGTATGAATGGTGACTCATAACTTTATGACTAATCAGTAATATAGACTTAAATGTGAAGACAGTGATGTTGCTTTTTCATTATTGCATCAAATTGTAAAAATGAAAGTGGATCTATATTTTCAGAACTGAATAAATCAGAGATAAAACTCAGAGGTAATTTGTGAACTCTGCTTATTCTTTCTGATCCACTTTAAGTAGATTTTTCTGTTTACCTGTGAATTCTTCAAACATTTGCTGTACAATAATCATTCAGTTATTTAACATGGATTTATTAGGTATCTTTTATAGGCATAGCACTAGACTAAATGATATTTGAGTATAACGATCCTATTTTCTAAACCAAAAAACTAGGACACATGCTCTGGCAAATATATCTTTGGTGACTGTGCTTCTGAATCATAGGAATGAGGACTATCCTGGACAATCTAAAACACAATGTTGCCAAATACAAGTTACTTGAAAAAAAATAAAGACACCATATAAGGCAATAATAAAAAGTGATTTATTGACTATCATATGTCAGGCACTTTATATACAGTATAGTAGTATACCTAACTGTTACAGCAACCCTGCATGATAGGTGCTATTATTTCCATTTTATACTCATAGAAGCTGAGGGTTGGGGGTGGGAGTGAGGTGGTTATATAATTCGTCTAAGATCAAATGGCTTGTCAGTGCCGCAACTGAGTCTCAAAGTCAGAGCTGGTCTCACATAGCCTATGATGTCCTAGTACCTCTTAGTATACTGATGATCGTGTTTAAGAAATGATGGGGAAAGGAATCAGGAGTCAGACAGATCTGGGCTGACTATTGCCTATACGGCCTCTACCACTTAGTAGCTGTCTGACTGAGCAAGTCAACTTAACTTCTCTGAGCCTCATGAGTAAAATGGGTTTAATAATACCTATGTCGAGGGTATTATGAAGATTAAATGAGATAATACATATATAGCACTTAACACAGTGCCTGTACATAGTAAGCATTCAATAAATGTCATGTTATTTTTATGATTATTTCATAGTAACAGTTCAAAGGAGAGGGTGACATTGATATGTGCCAGTAAAAATGTTATTGCTGGTGAAAAGTTTTATAACATAAATCTTCTGATCTCATGTAATTCTGTATTATCAGATTTAATAATTAAACTAATAAAATTATTTCTGGAAAGTGGTTTCATTTTTTAGGATTCTGCTTTTCAAAATCTTTATTTATTACTTTAGTGCAGTGGTAAATCTAGAGGAAACATTAATAGAATAGAATTAACAAGTATTTATTGAGCATCTATGTGCCAGACACTGTTTAGGAGCTGGGACTCTAATGGTGAACAAATGGTGCCTCATGGAGTATATAGTCTCGTGGGAGAAGCAGAAGGATCAAATAATCACTCAAATAAATGTAAAACTGTCCTCGTGGTAATGAAGAGACGCACATGGTGCTTTGAGAAATTATAGAAAACAGATTTAATTTAGTTAAGGAAGTCATGCTAGGCTTCCATGAGGAAGAGACAGATGAGCTCTGAAGGATGAGTACAAGTAACTGGCAAAAAACAGTGGGAAAAATATTCCCGGCAGAGAAAGCAGCACCAGGAAAGATCAGGAGTACCAGGGAATGAAAGAAGGTGAGTTTGGCAAAGAAGGGAGCCTGAGCAGGGATTGGAATAGGAACCTGGAGTAGGTGAGGGACCAGAATGACCAGGATTTCGAAGGCTGTGCTAAGGAGTGTGGGCTTTAAGGACAATGGGAAGACACTGAAGGTTGTAGAGTTGAAAGTGACATGATTAGGTCTTATTTAAAAAGAAAAAAATCTGTAGCATGGAGAGCTGCTAGAGAGAAGGAAGAATAACTACAGGTAGAGTAAGAAGGCATGGAACTATTTTAGGCCAGAGATGATTGGTTTGCGTTTGGACGGTGATCACGGTGATAAGTAGGAAAATTAAATTTGATTTGAGTGATATTTAAAAGAAAAGAAGTATTTTTATGGATTGGATCATGGGAATTAAGGGACAATGAAGTGGTTTTGCCATGAAATATTGGCATGCTTTAGAGATAAAGTAATTTGGGGGCTAATTGTGTTAACAACCACCGCAGCAATAAATCAAAACAAAAACTCTCCAAAAATGTAGCTGAACATTAAGTTCTATTAACAAAGATAAAATATTTTACCCAGAAGTCATTGACTATAAAAAGCATTAGTACAAATCTAAATTATTTCTTTTTTGTGTGGTAGCTGTGATGTGGCACATTTACATGTCTTCTTACAAAATTTGAAATGGTATTTTAGATGTACTTTCAAACTGGTGCACGTAGATTGTGGTAGCCCTGTTGTTAATGATGCATTAGTCTTGATTGTCTTTTATCCCAGCATGGTAAAAGCCTTTGCAGATATTAAAATTCACAACCCCTCTGACAAACAGTTAATAAGTAATTAAATTCTGTGCTCTACCCACTTGATATATGAATCAGTTCTTGGTTAATAAGCTCTCTTACGTATTTAAAGTGAAATTTAAAAATTTAAATAACAATAACAGCACAAGCCACAGAGAAATACAAAGGAGTTTAAAATAACCATGAATGCTCCTAAATTCAAAAATAGAGCTCCTTTAGAAATATGTGAAACCTTATGCTTGCACTAGTTCAAGGTGGACCTAAGATATTGAAAATTAATTCATTCTTCAAGAAATATTTGTAGAGGCCCACTGTGCATCAGACATGTGCTGGAGGGGGTAATACAAGGATGCATAAGATATAGCAGCACTGGCGCCTCTCCTTGAAGAACTAGCTGTCTAATGAGGGTAACCATCAAGGAGGCAAATAATTATATTGGGTTGACCAAAAAGTTCGTTCGGGCTTTCCCATAAGCTCTTACAGTGACAAGTGCTATAACAGGGGTATTTACAAAAGTGCTATTCTACTAATGCACAAGGACAATGTCATGTGAAAAGACAAAATACCTTCCTATAATTAATAACAATCACTCCAAGGACTGTTAATAACACCAATTTCTCTAAAGCACAAAGCTACATTTTTGTACTATGGAATAATGAGGGGCCTCACAAAATCAATGAATCAGCTAGTTCTGTGACAAGCATCTGATTTAAACCTCTTATTTGATAGATTTGTTAACCCACCACCAGAAGTTTGGTGAATAGAGTTAATGGAAGAGACTAAATCTCTTGGCTTCCATTGGTGTTCTTTCCATCCCACCTTTAACGTGAATCTATTTCAACCTTGTTCATAATTCAAGAAAGGAAAAACTATTTCAAATTCTCTATAAATTCGTACAATAGACATGCAAAAATACAGTCCAGATTTTTCATAGCATTCATTCATTTGTATTCCTTCCTTCAGGATACATTAAATAAGGGACTACAGTATGGCAGGTCTTGTTTTAGAGGAGGAAGGCAGGGTCCCTGCCCACCCCTATCCCAGGATGACTGGCATATAAACAAATGGATACAATGTGTCATAGGAGACCTGCAGGGGAGTAAGTGCCACAGGAGAATTATGGATGTTTGGGGGTGGAGGCACAGCAAGTGCTTCCTTGAGAAGATAGTGCTTAGTCTAATACATTTTCTTAATCTGTACTTGCAAAACAAGGGCTTGGGCTATGCAAGTATATCTGACGTACAAAATTTGAACGCAATAGTAGTTTTTATTCGGGCCAATTAAAGTTATGTAAGAACTTTCCTAGGTCCTGATTATTTTGGAAATTTTAGGCCTACTTATTGCAATTTATGTTTTCTCTGACTGTTGAGACATACTAATGAGCTTTTGTTCTTGAACAGACTGGTCGCAACAGCTTTGGAATGTGTTTATAAAATTAAAAGACAAACAAAAACACTACAGTTCAAAATTTGCTTTTTATTAGGCCTGCTACTTTGCTTCAGGCTTTAAACTGTACACAGATAATGCAAAAAACAGATAAGTGCAAGTTGCAGAGAACCTTCTGTGCTGATTGCCTCTTGGGAATCTTAACATTTGAATATACTTCCCAAGGTCCAAGCATACGGTAGGAGTAGACGCCGGAAGATACAGGAGCCTACGTAGTTGAGAAACCCCATTATTAGAAGAACAGAGTTACAGCTAAATTACAGCAAAATTTTAGGCTGTCCTTGAGGACATGCATAGAAAGTTATGCTACTAATAGATGATTTGTAAGCCTGAAAAGACAGAGAAGCAATATTCAGGCTAAAACAAAACCTCCTACTTTGTTAGAATAGAGAGAATATGCTTTTTGTTGGGAAGCTAAATCCTGGGAGAGTCAGAGACTAAATAAATACTCCACAGAGAGCAAGTCCCAAAGAATCTTACTTTTAAAGTCAGTAGCATTGAGCTACCATGGGACCCAAGGACCTTCCTAGAAAAGTAAAGTTTTGCTGTTGCTGTAGCATAGAGGCATCAGAGCAGGTGTTCTTAGTGAGTTAGATCAGGGGGCCTATAGGAACTCTGAGGAAGAACAGAAACAGCATAAGAATAGAGGTGAAACGTGTGAGTGCAGCTGTAACTTTTTTTTTTTCTTTTCTTGCGGTCTGCGGGCCTCTCACTGTTGTGGCCTCTCCCGTTGCGGAGCACAGGCTCCGGACACGCAGGCTCCGCAGCCATGGCTCACGGGCCCAGCCACTCCGCTGCATGTGGGATCTTCCCGGACCGGGGCACGAACCCGTGTCCCCTGCATCAGCAGGCGGACTCTCAACCACTGCGCCACCAGGGAAGCCCACAGCTATAACTTTGAGGGGAGGACACTAGGACAATTTATAGAGGGGGCTGAGCCCAGATCATGTTAAACTGGGTGCCTGCCCAACATTTTTTTTTTCCCCACCATTTTTTAAAAGGTAAAATCAGGTTAAAATGAACATGAAACCCTAAAAGTAGAAAAGACATATCTCAGGTTGCAGAGATAAAGCATGAGTAGTTCCTCTCTTGGTAGGAGGACAAATAAAAACATTGACCACTTTGATTTTGCTGCTATGTAGAAAGGGTGGTCTATCTATCTCAGTGTGTTTGTTTTTAAGTCCCATTTTTCACTTGAAAAACATCCTAGGTGAGTCCAGTAAGCGTCTGGTATACCACAGACTCTAGAAGTTCATTTTCTTAGCTTCCACTTGTGGGCTGTGTAACATCTTAAACTTTTTATTTTGAAATTATGGTAGAGTCACAGGAAGTTGTTTAAAAAAATGCCAGAGAGATTCCATGTACCTTCACCCTCAGTTCCCTTATATTTTCCAAATGTTATTGCTACTATATAGGAAAATTTTCTCGTAACCAAATATCTCTCTGAACCTCTCTTGTTAGTAGTAATAGTCTTTTAGTTGACACTTCGTCTTCTGGACAATTAGATCATCTACACATAGTGATAAATTTCTCTCTCTTTTTTTAAGACTTATACCTCTTATTTATTTTTCTTGTCTTATTTATTAGCTAGCTTCCTGAACAGGTATGAAGAATAACAACAATAGTGGGGATTTTTTATTGTTCTTGATTTTGGTGGAAATGTAACTAAAGTTTTAATGTTAAGTTTGAAATTTGTTGTATAAAGCATAAGCCTTATTGTGTCTTCATTTACACTTTTGTTTGTTTACAAACCAGGAACAGACATTGAATTTGATCAAGTTCTCTTTTGTTCTCTCTCAAAACACTCTTGGATTTTACTCTTTTGATCCATCAATGTATTGAAATTAATTTATTGATCTCCTAATGTTGAACAATCTATTCTTTCTCACAATAAGCCCTCATGGTTAGTGTGTGTTATTCTGTTAATATACTACTGAATTTGTTTGCAAATATTTTATTTGGGATTTTTTTGCATCAGTTTTCATAAATGGTATTAATCTGTGGTTTTCTTTGCGTGTGTGTGCTATGTGCCTCAGATTTTGTTCTCAGGTTATGCTAACTTTATAAAATGAATAATAATAAAGCTTTCCATAGCATTCTATTTTCCATAATAGATTAGATACTATTGATTATAATGTATGTATGCCTCAAAGTTTTGATTGAATTTGCATAGAAACATTTATGAGCCTGGAATCTACCTCTACACTTTATAGATGAGGAAACTTCATTTCCCAAGGCTTTAGGTGCCAAATAGAAACTTAAAACCCCAGTCTTACCAAGGCATTTGCTTTCTGCAACAGCCTATTGCTTCTCTAGCATAATTAATTAGCCTTAACTATTATAGGGATACCTGGAAAATAAGGGATTATTCTCATCTGATAGAGCAGAATTTACCAAAAGCTTCAATAATCTGACGTGGAGGGGAAATGAAACTTCTGTATTTGTGAATTTCCCATATATGATCACCCCGTGGTTAGCTGTCCCTCCCATCCCAGCCTCCACTGCAGCTTCACTTTTAGCCTATGGGGGAGGACCAGTCAGGCTTATACTCTCTCTTGAAAATATTCTTCCAGGTTATAAGACTCTCTGCTGCTACTGAAAGCCACTAGAAACTGGTTGAAGTCCATTCTTTAAGCTAATGCCTTCTCTCTCCTCAGGCCTACAAGGGGATATGATAGAGTAGTATCCCTATGGCTCCAGCCTCCTTGTTCTTTTAGACTCCACAAAACTTACAAATGAAGCTTTGAAACATAGTTAAATTTCTCTAAAGCCTGTTGAGAAAATAATATTTTCTCTGTATTTGCTGGCCTCAAGCTCAGTCAATGGAAACAATGACTCTCCTTTGTTGTACAGAGCAGCTTTTGGTCCTTTCTTGCCTTGCTCGGAGAGACCAGTAGCAAAATTAAAGCACTTTAATGGCTGTTTTTTGTCCCTGTTCCACCTAACAAAATTTACTCTGTTTATTACCGCCTAATATAAAAATCTTTTAAAATGTAAAAAGGGTATTACCAAAGAAAAATCTAAATGGCCAGTAAGCATATAAAAAGATAACCTCATTAGCAGTCAGGAAAATGCAAATTTAAGCTACAGTGAGGTATTACCACATACTCACCGGAATGGCTAAAAAGAGAGACAATACTAAATATGAGTGAGGATATGCAGTTACTAGAACTTAAATAATGCTGCTGGTGAGGCCAATTTGTATGACCACTTTGGGAGAGTTTGACTATCTATTAAAGCTAAAAATATGCATATCCTATGACCCAACAATTTCACCCTTATCTATACATTCACATGTCCAAGAGACATGCACAAGAATATTCATAGGCAAAAACTGCAAACTAATATTCATCAACAGAAGAATGGATAAATTGTGGTGAATGCATATGCTAGAATGCCACATAGTAATGAAAATGAATAAACTACTGCTATGTGTAACAACATAGATGAATCTCATAAACATTGGAGTACAGGCTATATTCTCTTTCTTTACCTGGGTAGTGTGTGTGTGTGTGTGTGTGTGTGTGTGTGTGTGAGAGAGAGGTAATTCATTGAGCTGTGTATTTATTTTGTGCGTTGTTCCATGTAATTCACAATAGAAAGGATTTTTTAAAAAGTGTGTGTGTATATATAGTATATATACATATATATGGTATATATAGTATATACACGCTCAGACTCTTGAATAGTATGTTGAATATAATTTTATCTTTTCTTAATGATTTAGAGGCACTAAATTGTTGGTATTTCTGGGCTGGAATACACTTGATTTATGTGGAACTTTTTGTCCTACCATTAAATGACTCCAAATCCATGCTTCTTAAATTCTTGTATCTGGTTCTGAGTGTGTATCTTGAGTCAGAAGCGGTCTGAGTCACCTTCTGAGTGGTAGAAATGAAATCTGACTTTTATACTAGCTTGTAGTTATCTCTACTTTCCAATGAAATACATGATACAATAAATATGAATTTGTATCTTCTTGTTTGTATTAGAAAGCTCTTAAAAATGTGAAAGGACAGGGAGATCAGCTCGGTGCTTTGTGACCACCTAGAGGGGTGGGATAAGGAGGGTGGGAGGGAGACGCAAGAGGGAAGAGATATGGGGATATATGTATGCATATAGCTGATTCACTTTGTTATAAAGCAGAAACTAACATACCATTGTAAAGCAATTATACTCCAATAAAGATGTTAAAAAAATGTGAAAGGAAAAATTCCTCTAGTTGATTTCAAGAAAAAAGTTAGCCAATTTTCTGACTTATCCAACATCTTACTGTGATGACAGTATTTACAGGAGATGGTCCTGTTCCTTTCTTAAAGATACTCTTATGTGTGACAAAGTGAGAGAGTGGCATGGACATATACACACTACCAAACGTAAAATAGATAGCTAGTGGGAAGCAGCTGCATAGCACAGGGAGATCAGCTCGGTGCTTTGTGACCGCCTGGAGGGGTGGGATAGGGAGGGTGGGAGGGAGGGAGACGCAAGAAGGAAGAGATATGGGAACATATGTATGTGTATAACTGATTCACTTTGTTATAAAGCAGAAAGTAACACACCATTGTAAAGCAATTATACTCCAATAAAGATGTAAAAAAAAATAAAATAAAATAAAAAGATACTCTTATGGATGTAAAAATACAATTCTTTTAAAGCCGGGATAAGGTCACTTCTCATCAATCAAGAACGGACTTTTCAGGAGTGGTCAGAATGGTTAAATGTTGTAGACAAACTGAGAGACATGAGGACTGTAAACAACCTTTCAAAGGAAAATGAGGTAGCAGATGGTTAGAAGAGTGCTGTGGAATATGGGGTATGGTGTGGAGCGAGAAAAAGGAATGGAAATAGGGACAAGTAGAGTCATTTTTCAAGACGAGACCTGTGTATTTAATGTAGTTGGACGGATCCAGTGGAAGAGACAATAATTAAGCCAGGTTTCAAAGGAGACTTGCGATAAAGGTTATAAAATCAACAACTTCGGTGGAAGGGTTAATCTTGGGAAAGTAAATTCGTCTTTACTTGTGTAGATGGGTGGCAGGGGAGAAGACAGAGGTGTTGTCAGTTAACAAATGTAAACACCAAGAATGCAGGGATCTTCTTCTGTCTTCTTCCCTGATGTAGCCCGTCTCCAGAACAGTATCTAACATATAAAAAGGCACTCAGAAGTATGTGTTGAATATATAGACTTTGACGGCTAATCAATCTGAATTCGAATCCCAGCTCTTCCTTCCACTTGCACACTATGGGGTCTTGGATGATTTCTTTACCCTGCTTTACCTCAGCTTTATTATCTCTAAGACAAGAATAATAATATAGAATGTAGTTCTCCTATACATATTTGTAACATAGACCTTTAATCTGAGCCATTATGACTTTCTTTTTTTTGAATTTTATTTTATTTATTTTTTATACAGCAGGTTCTTATTAGTTATTTATTTTATACATATTAGTGTATATATGCATTATGACTTTCTTATATTATACTTAAATATTAAGCTCAGTGCTTGGCAAAGTGCTTTATACCTAGCAGTTGCTCTCTAAATGATTTTTAATTGAATTTTTATACTTAATTATAAGGACTAAACTTGCTTTATTATAGATCATAATATCTTTAGATATTTTTCAGAAGTTTTCTAGCTGTGGGGCCTTAATTTTGTTGAGATAACATAAAATACATATTTTATTGTTGTAAAATTATAAAAATAACTTTTTCTAAAAGTTGGTTATACAAATTAATTAGTTTTTACATAGCTCATTCTTCAGCTCTTAAATCCCAAATACTTAGCAATACATTCTGGCATTTTCTCTAACTTCATCAACAATTAGGAAGGCAGCTATAGTGGACCAGGGCGAAAAGGTAGCTTTTTATGATAGAAGGAGAAACGTAGGTGTATGTGTAGCATACAGAGGGGAAGGCACTGTCAACTTTCCTGCTAGAAAGTTCTAAAACATAAATAACTTCTGTGAAGTAAGATTAATTGTATCTAAATTAATAGTGGAAAAAAATTAGTGTTCTCAAGGTGCCTACTAGGTTTAAAACTTGACTGCCCACTTCTTGTGCTAACTTCTGCATTTGTTGCCGTAGGGATTGCCCAAGGCTCTTGCTTACAGCCTTAAATGAGTATAATTGCTATTGTTATAGACATCAGAAAAATCCCGACTTATGACCAAGAGATAACCATCATATGACAACTCTAAGTGCATTTACAATTTTAACTCCTTGGAAACAGATAAAGGCAAAGTAGTATTATATTATTTATTGTTTCTCAGAAGTCAGCATCACAACTATTTCTTGATTAGTCATAACTAAAAATATTTTATGATTAATTTATCACGATTTCTGCCCTACTGAAACTTACATTTTGGAGACTATGACACAAATATATAGGACATACTCACCTAAGTAAAACTGCTCCAGCAAGAATTCAAACCACTATCAAGATGACATATAGTGGTAAAGTTTATATTACTTAGTAACACCAAAAAGGAGGAATAAGATGGTAGCTCTGAGGAAATCAAAGTGAAGGAAAAAAGGTTTTTTAAGGATAAGGTGGGCTTGAATTTGTTAGTAGGCAAAAAAAAAAAAAAAGGAGCAACTGAAGTGGGGAGATACAAGAGAAAGAAGTCATGGAATAAGAACCTAGAGGTTGAAAGAAATATGATCAAAGGCACAGCTGTAGCCTTGGAAAGGAGAAGACAATAGGGAAGGAAAAGAAGGTGGGGTGAAAAGGAAATTTGGGCTGAGAACAGAAGTTGTTCTCAATCTGACCGGCCCAGATTTTGTAAATAAATTAGGAGTCAAGGTGTGGCTAAGAAAGGAAGATCAGGTGAGAGGCTTGAGAAAAATGAAAAGAGGTTTAGAAAAACTTTTGTAGGGTGTTCAATAGGTTGTCAACGTGAGATGACTTTAAAGGAGGTTAGCGTGTCTGTGCGGCCCTAAAATGTGTCTGTGAGGCTCTAAGATTAGAGAGCACATTTTGTAGTACCTTCCAGTGATCAATCAGGAAGAGGCAACAGAAAGCAAATGCTGGGGGTTACTCATGGTGGGAATAGGAGTGCTGGTGAGTGTCTAGAGCATCCTGCTACTTGAGCTGAGCACTTGAGTAGAGGAAAGAATATCAAGAGGTTTATTTATTTAGCAAGTATTAACTATTTACTGTATACCCATCAACTTTAGTAGCTTTTAAAATCATATTTCTGGAAACAGTTCCCTAATCTATAGCCTCAATCCTGATTTCTCTTTTGATTTCAGAGCCCAGTCTTCCTACTGCTTTGCTATTCCATATCTAAAATGCAATGCTTCATCTTCCTCCCAAACCTATTTCTATACCCGATTACCCCAATTTTGTTAATGTTATTACCTTTCCAGTCTCCTAGATCTGAAATTTTTGAGTCATCTCTGACTTCTCCTCTCCTTTCTTTAATGTGTCATCAAGTTCTGTCACTAAGTACATCCACTGAAATATTTCCCCTGGCTTTAATTCAGCCTGGCAATAATTCAGGCTGTTGTCATTCCATATTCGTACTTTTCCTGTGTCTTCTCAATTGTTTCCCTTCCTCCAGGTTCTACCCAATACAGTCAGTCTTACATACCACACCCAGTTTAATCTTTATAAAATGTCAGTTTGATGACTCATTCCTCATCTCAAAATATCTTCAAGAAGCTGTGGTAGAGTCCCCAAGGAAACAAGAAGACCCTAGAAGAGCTCATATTCCAGTGAGAATAGGAGCAGTTAATGTAGTCAGGAGGAGATATTGGTTTAGAACAGGTTTCCCTGAGGAGTGACGGGAGACGAGAAAGGATGGAAGAAAGCTGGGAAACACCAGGGTTTAGAGGAATAGGCTGAGGAGGAAGAGGTGATGCCAAAGAGACTCGGGGCAGTTCAGAGGGGTAGGAGGAAAACCAGGGGAGAGTGTGTCACAAAGGCCAAGGTAGGAGAGGATGTCAAGGAGCAGAATGAATAAGGTGTACTCTTCCTTCGTTAGAGTCTATTGGATTTGGCAATTAGGGATTCAAGAATCAAAAGCAGCTTTAGGGGAGGATGGGGAGGCTACAGAGGGTTAAGAAATAAAAAAGTAGAAACAAGGAGCATAGGTTTCCTTTTTTAAATGTTGGTTGAGAAGAGAAGAGACATAGTGCTGAAGATAAAGAAAGATGTACTTAATCCTCCCCCCCCCACCCCATGAAAGAAACTTGCACTAGATTACAGCCTAAGGGCAGAGATCTCAATGGTGAAGGAAAGCCTGATATTGGATAGAAGGAAGATTGATGGAGCAAGATCCCTTTGGAGGTCTGAGGAGATAGAAACTAAAGAGGGAAAAAAGTCTTTGTCTGTTTATAATCATCCTCTTACTGTATACATGCTAATTCTGACTCTATATATGTTATGGTTGTATATGGTTAAGGTGAAGATGCATTATGAAATGACTAGATGAATTTTTTGCAATTTGGAGAAGTAGCAGTTGGATGAATCATGACAGAAAACTCTAGAAATAGGAGTTGCTAATAACCTCAGTTGAAAAATCTAAATCTTTCATTAAAGTTCAAAGATATCACTCATTATGATTTTCATTGCTATGAAAATCAGTTGAGAATTAAGAATATTTTCATTCTGGATGTATTCATTTTCTATTGCTACTTTAACAAATCACCAGAAACTTAGTGGTAGGTCAGAAGTCCAACACAGGTCTCACTGGGCAAAAATAAAGGTGTAGGCAGGTTCATGTTCCTTTCTGGAGGCTTCTAGGAGAGAATCCGTTCCCTTGCCTCTTCCAGCTTCTAGAGACCACCACATTCTCTGGTTTGTGGCCCCCTTTCTCCATTCCAAACCAGCAACATCATATCCCTCTAACTTTTATTCAGTCCTCCCATCTATTTCTGACCACACCCAGAAAAGGTTCTCTACATTGAGTACTCAAGTGATTAAACTGGGCCCACCTGGATAATCCAGGCAGCTTGCCCCATCTCGGGGTCCTTAACCTTAATCACATCTGAAAGTTTCTTTTGCCGTGTATGATAACTATTCACAGGCTCTGGGGATTAGGGTGTGGACATCTTTGGGGGCTATTATTCCGCCTACCACACCGGACCGAGAGTGAGGTCTTTATTTTAAGAGGGAAGTTTGAAATGGTAAAAAGAGAGATGTTTAGTATTGGGGAATTTGGTTTTTGTACTTGAAATAGGCAAGATGCTTGTTCTGGTAGGTAAACCAGTTCCTAGACGCCAGGTATGTGGTTTCTAGATGCTAAAAAGTTACTGAGAAAGAGTTTACTCGTAGCTAAAAAAGCTTTTTCAGCTGAAAAAGATAAATTTCAGTTGTCAAGACACAGTGCCAAGATACACCCAAAGATGGGTGTTTTGACCTAAACATTTAGACTAGAGAAAATAGGATAGTAGCATGACTCCTGGGTTCTAGGTATGATGATGGCAACAGAGGTAAAAGGGAGAAAACCCTAAATACTTTATCTTATCGTGCCTGTAGCATTAGCACGTGTTTCACCAGGAACTCTTAGATTAGAAATTAGCGGTAATATGTTCAGAACTGGTTTCTGAATTTTAACTGTCTTAATTCTGTCTCTTCATCCATAATTGCCAGGTAGTCCATGTATGCATTACAATATGGGGCTAGTTATCAGTGTCACACTTGCAGTATACCATGAATAACCATGCTTCAACCACTTGAGCTAACTGGTAAAAAAAGACATGGTCCTAATTATAAATATTATAAATAATATTTATTTAAATACTATAAGAAAAAGGAAAGAACTTAGTACTTTTCTATAATACGTTTTGAGTGCCTACTGTGTTCCAGACATGGTAGTAAATCTTTTTAAAAGGATTTAAAAAATTATATAGTAATATTAAAATAATATCTGATAATAGGTTATAGCCTGAACATTAAAGAAAAAGAGGAACAAAGTAGTATATTCCAGTATTTTATACTCAGTATTAACAGAAATTAGTAAATGAGATGGTAAATATTAGTGCAACTTTTGTCTGGTAGCTATTTTACCAGATTAAAACTTAAAAATTAGCTTTGCAGTTGATAAAAATAAGAAAAAGAACCCTGTACTTCAAATTTTAAAACCTTCTACTTGTTCCTTATATGTCTTATTTTAAAAAATAATACTAAATCTATTTGGCTGAATATAGTATGACTTGTTCTGTAAATTGGTATATAGCTAATAATTAACATAAACAGTCTAGAGGGAGTTTCTTGGAAATGTGTAATCTAAATTCTATTTCTAGGTTAAGATGAAAGCAACCACCCATGTGACCCTGCTTCTTTTACTATAATCAAATTAAGTTTGTATTTTATATATCCATCTAACAGTTCATCCATCCAACAAATTTGTATTGAACTCCTGTCATGGGAAAAGCACTATGCTAGGCCCTGTAAAATATTTAACAGACATTTTTACTTTTTATTTGCAGTTCTAAACTTATTTCCAATTGTTGCATGGAGGACTTTATTACATCAGCTATCTGTCCTGACCTGCCGCTTTAGCATCTAATCTCTGTATCTTAAAAATTTTTATTCATCTTTCTACGAAGTGAGAAGTCTTCCTTTGATCCCTGTCCCCTAGCAACTCTTTCTCCAGAGGCAACCAATGTGTTATTTTCCAATATATCTTTCCAGGTCCATTTTATGTATCAAGCAAATATGTATATACATTAAGCCCCCCCATACATATTTTAATGAACTTTTTAAAACTTTCTCATTCTTACTTATGTCTGCATACCATTCCCTTGTATGAACACATCATAATTTTGTTTAATCATGGACATTTCCATTAATTTTAACATTATGCTATTCCTAACAAAGCCAAACTAAAGTTTTTGTGGGGTTTTTTAAAATTTATTTTTGGCTGCGTTGGGTCTTTGTTGCGGCGCGCAGGCTACTCTTCGTTTCTGTGTGCGGGCTTCTCATTGTGAGTGGCTTCTCTTGTTGCAGAGCACCGGCTCTAGGCGCTTGGGCTTCAGTACTTGTGGCTCGCAGGCTCTAGCAGGTTCAGTAGTTGTGGCGCTTAGTCTTAGTTGCTCCGCGGCATGTGGCATCTTCCCGGACCAGGGCTCGAACCCGTGTCCCCTGCACTGGCAGGAGTGTTCTTAACCACTGCACCACCAGGGAAGTCCCTAAAGAGGCTTATATTCAAATATACTTGTGGGATATCTTCCTAGCGATGGAACTTTTATGTACATTTGTAATTTTGGGTAAATATCACCAATTTGCCCTTTATAGAGGTTGTGCCTGTTTCTCCAGACTTACCAACATATGATGGTGATCTTTGCAAATCTGAAGGATGAAAAATGTCATCTCAGTGTAGTTTTAATTTGCTTTTCTCTTATTATGAGTGAGGCTGAGAATTTTTTATGTTTTAAAAGCCATTTATATATTTTTTTCTGTATCTCTTAGGTTATTGTGATTTATTAGTAGATGACAGGGAAATAGGAAATTATATATTAGGAAAATTATCCCTTTGTCAGTGAGTTGCAAATAATTATTTTCCAAGTTTGATATTCATCTTCCAACTTTGTGGTAGCTTTTTTCATGCAGAAAATTTTATTTTATAGAATTATCTTTATGGATTCTGGGATTTGTGTTATGGTACTTAGCTTTCCCCACTCAGAGATAATTTTTTAAATTCTCCATGGTTTCCTCTAACAAACATTCTTGATCATTACAAGTTCTAAACTGTTTAGTGCATTGGCTCAAGTTCTCTGTTTCAATTTATATCTGAGCTAGATTAGCAAATCAGTCCCATGGAAATATACAGTAGTACAATAGTAAGGAGCTTGGACTCCAGAGTTGATAATTTTGGCTTTTCTGCTTCTGGGCTGTATGACCTTAGGCAAACTACTTAATTAACCTCTCTGAGCCTCAATGGCTTCATCTGTAAAATGGAAGTGATAAATAGTACTTTGTTGTAAGAATTGCATGAGATGATTCATTTAAAGCCCTTAGCACAATGCTTGACAAGCTGGAAGCATTCATTAAATGTAAACTATTACTGTGATAATGATGATGGCCATAGACATTCTTTCAACCCCTCCTACCATCCCATAATTCATGACTTTAATCACAAATGGTTGAATAAAAAATGAATTCCAAATTTGCCAACATTACTACTTCAGCATTAACAAGCCAATCTCCTCTAAGCATAGTAGTTCTCAGCCTTGGCAGTACATTAGAATCATCTGAGTAGATTTTTAAACCCCAGACGCCTGGGTCCCTACCCCAGAAATTGTTTTAATTGGTCTAGGGTATGACCCAAGCATCAGTATCTTTCAAAAACCCCTCTGGCGATTTCAATGGGCAGCTAAGGTCTAGCACCACTATCCTAATACTAGGCTGAATACAGATATTCATTGCTTCTAAAGAACAATATATATAAATCTTTTATAGGCAAAATGCCATGAATTAGAAAGACATTAAAAAGAGATCACAGAAGAGTTGAGACAGGTGTCAGGTAAAGATACTAAGGAAAGGAGTTACAAAGTTGAAGATATTCCTTGTATATATTTATAAGACATCTTTCTCAGCTATACTCTAAATGCTTGTATCACTGCTACTTAGAGGTAAGGGACATGAAGTGTTTATATTTGTTAGATGTGTTAACTGAAGCATGGAGATAGGATTTGTCAGCTCTTCAGTTGGACAAATTTAAGATTCGTATTACTCCTATTGCCTTTCTGGATAATTCTCAAAAACGATTATTTCTGATCATGAGTAATATATCTTATCCCCATACACATTTTAGCAGTTCAGGAGGGATTTGTAATAGTATTTTAGCTCATTTACAGATACAGTGCAAGTAGGGTATACAAGAAAATTAGATATTATCAAATCTACAGAAAGAGCAGTGTGGTCTAAAGAGACTAGACAAGGAGTCAGGAGGCCTAGATTTCAGTTCCTGAGCTTCCATTTCCTCAGCTGCAAATGAGAGAATGAAGAGTTACCAAAGGTTTCCTTCAGTTCTAAGTAATTACTGTCTCACCAAACCACCTAAGTAAAGCCTTTCTTAATCAGTCAAAAGAAGACAGGAAAAGTACACTAGCTCAAGCTTTTACAAATATATATATTTCATAGTCTTGTTTTATCTTTACCTATCCAAAGCAGTATACCTTCTCAAATATTAAACTAGGTCTTGATGATATTAGATTGATATATGCCCTAACTAGTATATTTACATTTTACATTTAAGTGGGGACTACTGGTGTCTTCACCCAGAGAGGTGACAGAGGGTGGAGGGTTGCATCTTGAGACTGGGGAGGATATGCTAGAACATGAGCTTTATGTTACCCTTCAAATCATGCCCTGCGGATAACTTCATTTAGGACCGACCCTGGGTCCCCCTTTTATTGTACATTTTCTTTTAATCTTTTCTACTTCTTTTTTTGCATTATATTACTCATGATCATTAGGACTCATACAATCCTTGTATTGTTTATTTGTCTTTACATCATCTCTCATCTACAAGACTGTACATTTTTTGAGGCCAGGATACATTTATATTGTATCCCTCACATGAGCTAGTACAGTGTCTTGGCACATAAATGGAGGACAAATGTTTAACTGAGTTAAATTATTAAAATTTTAAATTCTTTTTCTTTTTTGTGATACCCTAACTTTCATAGTTTCCTTTACAATATTTCCAATTTTTTTTTACACAAAGTCCTATTTTATGACAGTATCTTTACTTTCTGAATACAGCAATGAGCTTTTCACTCTCAAAAGTCTAGAAGTAGTAGTAAAGCAAGGAGGTGATCATGATACCAAAATATGAAATAACTAATATATTAGGTAAGTTTTTAGCAGTAAACATGTAGGATAACTTTAAGAGAAGTGTTACTTTGAGGTAGCTTAGGTATGCTATCAATTTGATCAAACATTATAAACATATAAAAACTAAACCTTTTAATATATTATTTATAATTTACTAAACACATTCTGAAATAACTATGTATAATATTGATTAAATATCATAAATTAAAATAAATCCTATGTATGTAACTCAGAGAACCGAGTTATGATGGTATTGAAATTTGAGTCTGGTAGTAGGGAAATTGAGACGATAGTATTTTGAAGTAGAATAAAATTTCCATTTTAGGCTAGTATAAAAAAAAGAATCCAGTTGTTTAAAAATTTGTATTTAATAAAAGTAAAATCAACATTACTATTTTTGATGGTGATTTTAACAAGATTATTTTAGCAGCTTAGCAAATAGTGAGATCTAAGAAAGATAAATACTATATAATCAGATAAAATTTCATCAATTTTTAGCTTAACAGTTAAGGTGGGATTTTGAATTGTGAGAGTGATGCTTCAATATCAGCTGAAAATTATCCATTCTCCTTGTCCCCATTTTTTGTAGGCTCTAAGTTTTTCACCTGGGAAATTACTTTCTATGAAGGGAATTCTATATTGTCACTCAGTGTACTAGTTGGAGGCCAGTTTAAAACACCAAATCTTTGCATGCATAATTTTCTGAAGAGCTTATCCAGGCTAAGGAATATACTTGCTACTCAGAGCATTTCAAAGTCTCTTTGACTTTTGTATCTGTACAGTAAGGTGCATTAATTTTATTAATGATTTTTGAATCACAAAATTTTATTTTGCTAGCCACCATAGAAGTATCTTAAAAGAAGTTTAAAAATAATAACTCTTGAGATTTGGATAGATTCCTTACATTTTCTGCTCCAATGTACATATGTACTTAATTTGAAGATACAAAGATGATCCCACATTTTTACAACTGAGATCATTTCATAGTATTAGTAATTAGTTACATCCTTTGTTGAAGGACTTCTTCAAACTTATTGTCTTTTAGACCCATTCTTACAGGTTAATCTGCAAATAAGCAAATGTCAAGGGCAGTAGCAAAAATGACCATTTAATACAAAGCTGGCAAACATGGGAGTTATGTGTAGTTTCGAATATTTTTTACTTCAAAAGTCACACGTATTATATGCATTAAAATTAGTTCAACAAATGGAAATCATAGATATGGGAAAGTTGTTTTAGGGGAAATTTCACTAGTAAATTCATAATCTTTAAAATTCTGAGTGATTGAATTAAATACTGATCCCTTGCATAATATATTCAGCGGCGTATTCTAAATATTACTTTTTAAAGGTGTGGTTTTTAGTTTTAAATATGAATGGGTCCTATAGGCATGATGACATTTTCTGACGTATACTTTCTTGGTCTTTTCCTCTTTTAAGACTTTGACTGAATTGTCCTAAGTATTAAAGAGCACGGTGTCAAGAAAGGTATTTTCAAGATGAATGTTTATACAAGCAAAGTATTTTTTTAGACAGGTGAATTCTAATTCTGAAGAAGAAAATTTCAAAATACTGTTCACTTCTTATTCCTCATCTCTCTTCCCATCCTTAAAATACAAGTTAAATCTTAATTGGAATCCTTTTCCCATTGTGGAACCAAGCGCTGGTGTCAGACTTGAAGAGGAAGGCTTTACTTTGTTAGCTATTTGTTTAAACCCCAGCTCTCTCCCCAGATCTTTGGGCTGATAATCGCAAACATGGAGGATGCTTCTGATTCTTCACAAGGGGTTGCTCCATTAATTAATAATGTAGCTCTCCCAGGCTCTCCGCCGTCTCTTCCTGTATCAGTGACAGGCTGTAAAAGTCATCGAGTAGCCAATAAAAAGGTAGAAGCGAGAAGTGAAAAGCTCCTCCCAACAGCTCTTCCTCCTTCTGAGCCGAAAGTAGATCAGAAACTTCCCAGGAGCTCCGAGAGGCGGGGAAGTGGCGGTGGGACGCGATCCCCCGCGAGGAGCCAGGCCGTGGCAGCGGGAGAAGCGGCGGCCGGAGGCGCGGAGGGGCCGGCGAGAAGCGACCCCCCGGGGGGACAGAGCCTCCCCTCGCCGCCTTTGTAGTTGAGAAGGTGGAGAAGTGGCAGCCGGCGTGCTTGCAGGTGAGGGGCTTGGTGTGGTCGCTCGGGAGCCGGCCGGCGCCGGCAGAGAAGTGTAGGCGAGCGGGGGAACAAAGCGGAGCGGCGCCGGGGTCCGCCCGCATCGAGCTCCCTAGCGGCGTCGGGCCGGCCGGCTGCGCGCCGAGCACGTTCTGAGCCCCGCGGCCGCAGGGGCTGGGGGAGGGGGCCGCTGCCGCTCCCGCACCGCCTGCCCGCGGCTGGGCGTTTGGCCCCATTGTGAACCGGCAGCCCGGCGTGCGGCGGTGGGGCGGCTCCGCTGGCTCAATACCCCGACCGCGACAGGAGCGACCTCAGCTCGGGTGGCAGCCGCAGCGCGTCAGTCACACAAAAGGCAGTCGAGCTTCCCCCGGCGCGCGGACCGGCCCACGCCGCCGCCGCCGAGCGCTCCCCACCTTACCGGCTTTCCTTTCCCTCCAATTTTGATAGGGAAGCGGGGCCGGCGCGGGCGGCCGAGGGTCCGGGTGAGCCCACGGGCGGACACGAGATGCCGCTGCTACACCGAAAGCCGTTTGTGAGCCAGAAGCCGCCCGCGGACTTGCGGCCCGACGAGGAAGTTTTCTACTGTAAAGTCACCAACGAGATCTTCCGCCACTACGAGTAAGGGCCGGGCCGGGCGCGGGGGGTGCGAGGGAGTGTGGGGACTCCCTCCCCAGCGTCCTTTTGTCTCTCTCCTTTTCCAAGACCCGGGTTTCTGGCGGGGCGACTGGAAAGTGACGGGTGGCCGCGGGCCCGCGTTTCTCTGGCCCCCGAGTCCGACACGGTGACTGAGCGGGGTCCCCGGGAGGCCCGACCGGCCGAGGCGCGCATGGGGAGAGCCGGCCGGGGCAGAGGAGGCTGGGGTCCCTGGCCGGCCGCGGGGACAGCTTGTAGTCGCGGCAGCCGCCCGGCCGCCGAGCGGCGGAAACTCCCCGCCTCGCCCCTCCCCGCCGCGGCCACACGCGCGCTACGGGGCCAGTTCCGGGATCCCCGCCCGGCGGCCGAGGGGATCCCCGCTCGGGTCAGCGGCATGGAGCCGCGGTCCCCCAGTCCGGGGAGGGAATCCCTGCCCCCGGGGGCAGGAAACGGCCGGGCTGGGCATCGTTTCCTCGGTCGGGAGTGGAGCCTGACGTTGGAGCTGCCCAGGGTAGCGGCGGGGGTGGGGTGGGAGCGGAGTTGAGACTCCGGGGAGGGGGCTCCCCGGCAAGCCCGGGACGCTAGAGCCTCCGCCGGCCGCCTCTGGTCGGGTGCGGCTAGGCCTCGGAGTGTGCGAAGCGAGCCGTGCGCTCTGTCACCGCCTCTTCTTGGTGACTAACTCCCGGCCCTGGGGAACTCGGCGTCTCCGCCCCCGGGAGACCGGGTGAGGAAGAAGTCGGGACTGGGCGGGGGAAAAGGAGGGGGAGAGAGCAGGGCCCTGGGCGCCCCCTCGTTTTCGGTTTTGCGTAGCCGGGAGCGCGGCGGTGGGAGTTGGGGGAGGGGGCTAAGACAAGTTCAACTCCAACCCCAGCCAGCCTCCTCTTTATCCCCCTGCGCATGGGGCCGCCAGACATGTGCCACTCGCTTTTGTTTTTACAAGAATCCGGAGCTGCTGCCTGTGTAGTTTCAACCCCTCAATTTTTAGTCCCTTGCCTGGTTTATCCCAAGAGATCCCCTTGTCCCGTGACACCAAATAACGGGGCGTTTTAGAGCTCTGTGTTTAAACAGGATCACCAAGTGAGAACCTGAATTGATCAATCGCTGAAACAGCCTGATCCTCCCTTTTTCTTATGCTTTATCCTCTCCACTCAGAAGGAGTCCCTTTGTGACTTAGAAACCAAGTGTTCTGGCAACCAAATAAATTGTGTGTAGGAGGCACCTTTTCTGAGTGGGGGCTTGCTGGAGGGAGGGCGTTAAGCAAACTCAGCACCTGTCTGAGAAATGACTAGTGAAGTTAGAAAGGACAGTTCCTTTGAGCTTTTATTTTAAGCAAGCCTTCTTTTTTCTTCGGCTCCACAGGAGTTACACGTAAACATGTCATATCTAGAGAAGTTTTTCAGCAGACAGCACTTTTAAATACGAGTGCACATCTTACTCTGCTCCTGTACAGACTTGTTTTGTTACTCAAATAGAGTTCAGTCTTGTAACTACTTAAGTGAATTTGGATTAAGTAACTTGACAAGGATGATGTCTTACTTTTAAAGAAGATTTAGGTTAAAATCCTTGGTAATTCTGAATTTTTTTCAAGAAGTTGTATTTAAAAGCACCAACAAGATAGGAAATGGGCTTAAATTTAAACTTTTCTTCTTTTATGTAAGCAGTCTTTTTGAGACACTCTTCTCACTTTAGAAGGGAGCATAAATATGGCCCCTAGCCTCTTTGAATTTGAACACTTTTCAGATACTTAGGTTCTTGATGATAGAGGAGGAGATTTTTGGTATTCCAAACCTACCTTCCATTAATGTTAAGGAACTGTGTCCCCTGTAGTCTTATGACATTAAAATTAAAATGTTTTAATTTTGTCCTTTGTAGTCTTATGACATTAAAATTAAAATGTTTTGTTTTAATTAAAATGTCTTTGCTCTGTGCTGAAGCGTTTGGGTTTTTGGAAATAACAAGCAGTTTAAGAGAGGTGATTGGTTTGGGAGCAAAGATATTTAATCATTTACCCTGACCAAAGCAGAGCTACTGATGTTCTTAGCTATTAACATTTATGACTTTGAATTGGCACAAAACTGGAAGAAGACTGCCATTTAATTGTGTTAAAATTTGGATTACTTTCTCTTAGATGATTACAAAGAGATCTTTCTAAAAATGCATTCATGGTGGATGGTATATGGTGGTCTGCAGATTATGGTAATCTGACCCTTGCCACAAGTCTGGAGAAACTATGAAGGAAACATCTGTTTTCACTAATTCGTTAAATCACAAATTGGTTTATGTGAATTTGTTTGAAGATTATCCTTTAAGTACATTATTTTGAATATTTTTCTTTTGTATTTGTCTGAAGATCACTATGCTCACCTATTTGCTCGGGATTTTGATTTCTTGAATATAACTTTCTCTATCAGTCTCAAAGAGTTTTACTACACCTCCGCACCTTTTTCACTTCCCAGCATAATGCAAAGTAACTGCCTCTAACTCTGGTTAGTACAGGTTGCCAGTGACCTTTTAATTGCTAAATAGTGTTTTGTGTGTCTTACCTGATATCATAGCCTAACACTTCCTCCTTTGTCCTTCTAGCAGCAACGGTCACCCTTCATTTTATCTAGTGTAACATCTGCAGTTATTGCACGGTAATGCAATGTATTTGTTGCATCACATTTTCTCTTTTCCTAGACCCTGAGTTCTTTGAGACAGGGACTATGACAAAGATGGTTACTTGGTGATTATACAGTTCAAACTCCTTTATTTTGTTTGTTTGTTTTAACTATATGCTCTTTAATTGCTAGCTCTTGTTTGACCTGCTGTCCATAAATAAAGAAGACTCATTAAAAATAGCACATTAACTGTAGGTGAATGCATAAGCTAAAGTGCAAAAGAATGAAACTGGGCCACTGTCTTACACCATACACAAAAATTAACTCCAAATGGATTAAAGACTTGAACATAAGACCTGAAACCATAAAACTCCTAGAAGAAAACATAGGTGGTAAGCTCCTTGACATACATCTTGGCAATGATTTTTTTTTTGAATTCAACACCAAAAGCAATAAAAGCAAAAGTAAACTAGTGGGTGGGACTACGTCAAACTAAAAAGTGTCTTCACAGCAAAGGAAACCATTAACAAAATGAAAAGGCAGCCTACGAAATGGAAGAAAATATTTGTAAATCTTATATCTGACAAGGGACTAATACTCAAAATATACAAAGAGCTCATATAACTCAATAGCAAAAATACCAAAACAACTTGATTTAAAAATGGACAGAAGATCTGAACAGATATTTTTCCAGAGAAGATATTCAGAGAGCCAACAGGTGCTCTACATCATTAATCATCAAGGAAAGGCAAATCAAAGCCATAATGAGGTATCACTTCACACATGTTAGAATGGCTGTTATCAAAAAGACTAGAAATAACAAGTATTGGGGAGGATGTGGAGAAAAACAAACCCTCATGCGCTATTGATAAGAATATAAATTGGTGCCGCCATTATGGGAAATAGTATGGGGGTTCCTCAAAAAATTACAAACAGAACTGCCATATTGATACAGCAATTCCATTTCTGGGTATTTATCCAAAGAAAATGAAAACACTAATTCGAAAAGATATATGCATCCTCATGTTCATTGCAGCATTATTTATAATAGCCAAGATATGGAAACAACCTAAGTGTCCATTGATGGATAAATGGGTGAAGAAGATGTACATATACACAATGGAATATTATTCAGTCTTAAAAAAGAATGAAATCTTGCCATTTACAGCAATACCTATGGACCTCAAGGGCATTATGCTAAGTGAAATGTTGGACAGAGAAAAGCAAATACCGTATGATCTCACTTATATATGGAACCTAGGGGAAAAAATATAAGAAAAACGAAGCTCGTAGATAAAGAGAACAGAATAAAGTGCATAGTTTAATCTTTTAAAGGAGATAAAAATTTATTCTGTAATTTAGTTAGCAGACAATAATTTTGTTAAAAAAAATTTTTTTTTTTGTCTGGATTGTTCAAATAAGGAGCAGTCAAGTCTGAACACCAGAAATTCTAGATTTGTGGGCTAGGAAAATGATTTGTATTACATAGTGACTTTAATCTCCTTAATAAAATGACTTCTGTTTTTAGGCATTTAGACTCTTGGAATTGGAATGTATTTCCCATCTGTGAGTGAATCACACTTTTCATATACAATGTAGGAGTCTCTTCCACAACATCACTGACAGACCAGCTTATATTTCAATCTGGCTGTCCAGTGAAAAGTGTTTGACTAATTTATAAAGCATCCTGTTTTCATTGTTCATCAGCTCCTCAACTTGTTAATTCAGTCCTTTCAACTGTCCTCTTTTTACAGATGAGGAGGTTGGGATTGAGGCAGGAAGAGTAAGTCCAAGATCAGTTCAAAAACGACCTATCTAGCAACTGGTGACACTAGAGTTCTCACTCACATACCTAAGACTCTAGAGTTTTTCATATTTACCATCACATAATGCTTATTATAGAGAATTCTTCCTAATATTTGTTAAAGTTTGCATAAATATGCACCAAAAACATAGGGGCATTGCTTGGAATTCAAGCTGGCTGCCTAGATCTTTGTGAAGGTACCATGATCTACAGTCTGCTCAGACATTTGACTTTTTTACTACACTCCCAAGTGATTAAATTCTAGATACTGTATGTAAAAACCAGAATGCCATTAATTTATAGGGAAAAGGGCCCTTCACATAGACCAGTCCCCAAACTGATAATAAGCTATGTATGAAATCTAGTTATTATCAGAAGGCCCTTTCGTGAGCATAGGGTTTTCAAGGAGAGTAGGATAATCTTAATAGCTAGCGTCTTCAAGTTAGATGTTCAGCTCCTCTTTAGGAATAAGTCTGCCACATGGCCCAGGTATTTGGGTCTATGAGTCCTTTTTCTGTGGATGGTATAACAGAGATTCCTAAATACTTTTTTTTTCTTTTTTTTGCATTTTAACCTTTTATCTGCTTAGCAGGCTACCATGTTTCTTTTCTGCAGACGGGATATATCTATCAGTTATTTATAACACGCCACTCTAAAACTTAGTGGCTCAGAGAGCCATCCATTTTGTTTGCCCACTATTCTTTGGGTTGCCATTGTGGTTGCTGCTCATCTCTCTGTGCTCTCTCATTTAGGTGAAGTCAGATGAAGTCAGGCTTGGCTGAGGCTAGATGGAGTAAGAGGTGGCCTCAGTCATGTGTCAGGGACCTCAGCTGGGATGGCTTTTCTTTGTGTGTGTGTGTGTTTTCTAGCTTTATTCGGGTATAATTGACAAACAGAATTGTAACATATTTAAAGTGTACTATGTGATAATTTAATATACTGGGATGGCATTTCTCACCATGTGGTCTTTCATCCTCAGAAAGCAACTTGGGCTTCTTCTTCCAGAGACCTTGGTCTCAGAGTTCCAGGAGGGTGAGAGTAGACATCTCTCAATGTCATTTCTGTATTTTGTTGGTCAAAGCCAATCTCAGGTCCAGCCCAGATTCAAGGGGTGGTGAAATAGGCTCTACCTCTTGTGAGAAGAGTGTGAAAGTCATTTCTAAGGAGCCTGCACACCTTCAACCCTCTTTGCAAATAGTCTACCACTATGCAGCTGATAAGATTTTATACTTGGGGCATCCAGATTGGATTTTGGATGTTCACTGATAATCCTTCTACAGTTAATCCCTTTTCCTAACCTCCTTCCCAATGCCAAACTTTCTCTTCAAAGATTCTCAGGTCTTATATGTGTTCTTCTGACATTGTTGCTCTACCGTACAGGTTATTCTTCTGTGTATTCTTCTAGGATCTCTCTGCGAATAGGGTACCTAAGCAGTAAGAATTGATATGTTTATTGAGTGCACATATAGTATGTTGGGCATACTGTATTATTTAATTTTCATATTAACTGTTTATGGAACACATTGTTCCCATTTTACAGAAGGGGAACCAGGTTCAGTGAAGTTTGTATAAATTACCCAAGTCATATTGTACAAGTGACAAAGCTGAGATTCAGATACTTTGCTTTCTTCTTCCCATTCACATGTGTACTTTCTCTTTTTAGATAAACATAAAAGTATATGTGGACTGCCGATGAGAATATATTTGCTTATTCTTGACACTGTACTTTGGAAAGTCTTTGGAAATGCTGAGATAATTTGTCCCCCTCTAGTGAGAAGTGATTGTATGTCTATAACACAGTGGCATAAATCACATATGTTCTGAGGAGCCAGTGTAATGGAAACATAGAAAATGGAACTGATAGAAAATGGAACTGATAACTGCTGGGGAATTGAGGATGCCCTCAGATAGGAGATAACATATGAGTTGGGTCCTGAAAGATGGAGCTATAATGTTTCACCTTTGTTGATTTCTACTTAAGTCTTCATTGTCTAGATTTTAAAAATCTGTATTGCTATTCCTCACCATAATGTCATCTGCAGATTTTAGGAGCCTGCCTTGTATGTCAGTATCTTAAGTTCGTCTGAGGCAGCACTAAGTAAAGTGCAAAGTAATAGTAAAGTTTTTTTAAACTAAGCTTTATAATTGAACTTTCCCCCTCACCATTTATGAATAAATGTAATAAATGTAATTTTCATCTAGCAGTTATTTCTCCCTCTAAGGCATGTATAGTCTGCCATGCCCATGATCACCTAATGTCCTGCTCTTGTAACCCCTTCAGTGAAGGAAATTGTTAGAACAGCCCGTGCTGTCTTTTAGCAATTACTACTTTTCTAAGCTTATAAACCATACTTTCCTTCTCTTGCATACCATATGCTGTTTTAGTCAGGAATTGTGTTAGTTTTTAGCCTATGGCTGCATTTCTCAGTTACTGATTATTTTGTAGACAGAGGAGTTTGCTTATGTCCCTTAGATCTTTTCTGCAGTATTGGGCTGTATCTCTCTTACCTTGCTTTACGTCTAGTTAATACATTTTGGGCCATTAAGTAAATAGAGTATGCTTTGCATTTATCTTTTCTGAATTGTATTTGGTTTCTGGTTTTTATGTCACTTCATTCTTAATCTTATTCTTTTAGGTTTTTAGTTTTCCAAATACTCAGCAAGTTAACAGTATGTTGCCCTTTGTTCCTTAATTTGTTGACTTTGTTTTAGAAGTGTGTTCTTACCAGTACTTGACCTGGTAACTCAGAAGCAATTTTTCCTTAAGAAATAATGGCAAAGGGCAGAGGTCATCAAACTTTTTCTTAAAGGGCCAGATAGTCAATATTTTAGGCTTTTCAGGCCATTAGATGTCTGTTGCACCAACCCAACTCTACAGATGTAGTGAGGAGGCAGTCATAGGCAATACCTAAAGATGTGGGTGTGGCTGTGTTCCAATAAAACTCGACAAACAGGTGGAAGTCTGGATTTGACCTCCGGGCCAGTAGTACGCTCATCTCTAGTAAAGAGGATTGTTGAAGGAATGTAGCAATAAATTGGAGACATAATAACCTGTATTAGTCTAAACTGATATAAAATAGTACTTTGTGTTTTATAAAGTTTTACTCACAATAATAAAAATGTGCTGCTTGTAAGATTTTCGTTATTTATATTCTTATAATATTGAAATTGAAGAGGCACTGTAACCTATCCCCTAGAGTTTCAGCATTACTAACAAAATCCTACACATTTGAATGTGTATGTTGAATGGGTGAAGAGCAGAATATAGAAGTGGATGTAAGTGAAGGTGTGTAATGTTAGAGATGGTGCCATGATGAATAGG
Source organism: Globicephala melas (assembly GCF_963455315.2). NCBI lineage: Eukaryota > Metazoa > Chordata > Mammalia > Artiodactyla > Delphinidae > Globicephala > Globicephala melas. The sequence continues at coordinate 114,071,875 of NC_083315.2, read as the reverse complement.
GAGTGATGAATAGGGAGAAGTAGCCTTGGGCTTTATTTCCCTTGCTTTAAAATGGCCACTGTGAAAGAAAATTCCAATAAAAATTAATTTAAAAAGATGGCCGCTGTGGTAGTGTGTCCTGCCTCCCTCCTCCTGAGGGTGGATCTTTGTGCACAGCAGGACTATAATGTAAGACCTTTGTAGGGTAGATAGACACAAAGGAAACAAACAGAACAAACACTTTGCAGGAGGCTCTGGGAACCTGGGTGAAGAAGGGTAGCTGTACTGTCGCTGGTTACTGTCTATCCACGTTTAGTGGAGGTTTGTGGCACTTGTGCCATTCTTCTCCTTGGTATTTTGAACAATGGTAACAAATCTAAACAGAATAGTGTTTATTGCAGCTGAGTCTAAAGTCTGTCCCCCTGCAATGGCAGCAAATACCCCAGGCTATCAAATACCCACCTGCTATGGCTAGAGCTGTGCTGTCCAATGCAGGAGCCATTGGTTATTAAGAACTTGAAAGGTGACTAGTCAGAATTAAGATGCGCAGTAAATGTAAAATACATACTGGATTTTGAAGACTTGGTACCAAAAAGAAAAAATAAACTATTTCAATATTGATTACATATTGAACTATTTTGGAATATATTGGGTTAAATAAAATATATTAATTTCATTAGTATGTCTTTAAAAATTTTTAAATGTGGCCACTAGAAAATTTTAAATTATATGTGTAGCTAGCATTCTACTTTTGATAGCACTAGCTTAGAGACTAGTTAATATATAACATCTAGATTTGAAATATATTTTTCTTACAGTTGACCATGGATAAGGAGGGCTGATGGTAAAGTTATACACAGATTTTTGACTGTGTGGAGATAGCACCTCTATCCTTCCCTCCCCCCATAGTTCAAAGGTCACCTGTAGTACTAGATAAATAGTTTAAATTATTAGAATATCTCACACACATGATATACGTGGCTTGGGAATCTGTGTTTGTTTCTAAACGAAAAAGTTTAAAACTTTTATAAAGCTTTCTAAGTGAACTGCAGTTTTAGGCAGTAAAAATTAAATAAGACCTCTTTCAAGATCCATCCATTCATTCATTTTATTTTGCCCTGTTGATAACCCTCTATTGGGTATGTCTGTTGCCTCTCACTTAGCTATTTATCTGACATAGATTTTATTATAAGAATCAAATTATATTCATTTTTTTCCTCCGGCATTTTTTCCTTCAACTCCACTTTTCCTTTTCATCCTAACTCTTCATGCCAGTTCCTCCCAAAGATGTTCTAGCATTTCTTGATCTTTTGTGCCTGCCTCTCCTCCTTCCCTTCCTCTGAATTCCCGAAGGATATCTGCCTCTGTTTTGTAAAGATAATCACTTTTTACTTTGTATTTTAATGATATACACCCATTATCCCCATTACTAAATGGTACATACTTCAAAAGGATTTCCCTTGTACTGAATTAGTCATGTAAGTTGACATATGTATATTATTATCTCTTTAGATCTCATTTATGTTAAGGTATGATTAGTTTCTCTTTACTTCCATAGATTTCATTTTTTGTTGTTCTCATAGAATCTACAGACAAATATGCAAATGAAACTATCTTAATGGAATTACTCCAAATCTTCTTTGGAGATCAGACTACTACAGGGGTAACCTGTACAGATACATTAACAAGGAAATAAACATGTAACAGTTTTAATAGTTTTTAGAATGATGAGAAGGAAAGGGGTATTTCAGGAAGGAGAAAAAGTTAGAGAATAGTGAATTATGTTGGTTACATATGTTGAAAAGTAGACTGAAATGTAGAGGCGGGCAAAATATTTACCCATATCTTAACCACTTAGAGGCAACTACTGTTAATCTTTTTGCATATGTCTAACCTTTTCTGTTTAAAAAATATTTTTATTATAAAAACAATATGAATACATGCTCATTATAAAAATTCAAACAATATGGAACTATTTAGAATAACAAATTCTCCTCTTCCCAGTCCCTCCCTTTCTCCATAGGGAACATCTGTTTATGGTATTTGTATAAATACGATCATTTGCACGTTTTTGCTATTATTATAATTAATGCATTTGGAATTATGTCATTCAGTGATTTTGAGTTTTTTTCTCTTTAATATACCTTAGAAATCTTTCCATATAGTAGATCTCTCACATTTTAAAAATGACTGAATAGAGTTTTTGAAAAGAAATTAGTGCTTATAGTAAGAAATCCTAACTGCAGAAAAGCACTGGGTAGAATGGTCCCTAAGTCCCATCCCCATTCTAGAGCTGTTACCTTGATTTTTGTATAACATTCCAGGAATGTTTTATGCTTCCTTAAGGTATCTTTCGCTACTTTCCTTCCTTCCTTCCTTCTTTCCTTCCTTCTACCCTTTCTTTTTCTTCCTTTCTCTTTTTTAATTTTAACACAGGTGGGACTGTATTATATATATTGTTTGGATAAGCTTTTACTTTGAAAAAATATGGGAGGGAAGCAGACTGGAAAGTTGTTTTCCCTGTTTACATTATTTAAGAACTCTCCTGTTTCATGACTGTGATTTTTCATTATATGAAGTACTATAATTTATTCAACTTTTCTCTTATTGTTTGATGCTTAGATTTCCCAGTTTTTCACTATTATGTTAAAGCCTTTCAAAATTCATAGTTAAGTGCTTGAATTGACAATGTTTTGACTGCTTTGGAACAAAAAGCTTAAAAATTAGAAGGAAAAAAGAAAGGTTGCGTTTATTTTGTTTCACTTCAGTTTCAAAACTGATAGAAATCAAAATCCAATTTTGGCTGAATGTACCTGTAAATTGCAAAATATAAATGTCTAGTTTAAATATACTTTTTCTTATGTTTGTAATATTAATGTGTAAGTTGACCAGTTACTAAACTTTTGTTTGAGTTCTATGAGTCTATGTAAAATTTTGCAATAAAGGAACAATCCTTTATCAGCTTTTAATGTAAAATTTGTGAAATGATAGGTAATGCGTTTTTGTTTTTGTTTTTTAATCAGTGACTTTTTTGAACGAACTATTCTGTGCAACAGTCTGGTGTGGAGTTGTGCTGTGACGGGTAGACCTGGACTGACCTATCAGGAAGCACTTGAGTCAGAAAAAAAAGCAAGACAGAATCTTCAGAGTTTTCCAGAACCACTAATTATTCCAGTTTTATACTTGACCAACCTTACCCATCGTTCACGCTTACATGAAATTTGTGATGATATTTTTGCGTATGTCAAGGATCGATATTTTGTTAAAGAAACTGTGGAAGTCAGTAGGAACAATGGTGCAAGGTAAAGTACTTTTAATTTTTTCTTTTGTTATACATACATTCACATTGATCAAATTCAAAGTACACAGAGGGATGAACTGAGGAAAAGCTTACCTTTTACTCTTTTCCACCTACCATGTTACCCTCCCCCAAGATAGCCCTTGTATTAACAGTTTCTTATTTATTTTTCCAAAGCTAATTTTTATATAGACCACCAAAAACATGTACATACGCGTGCACGCACACACACACACACACACACACACACACAATCTCCTGCTCCTTTCAACGCGAAGGGTAACATACTGTAGTTTATACCTTTTTTCACTCAAAATATCTTGAAGATTAGTCCATTACTTTATAAACCACCTTCCTTCTCTTTCTTATTTACTGTATGTTCTATTATATCGAAGTTTCACCTCTATTTAAGAGTAAAAAATCTTAAAGATATCTACCTATTAGTTTGAATATGCCTGTATTTCTTGCTGGGTTTTAGTAGTTCTTTGATAAGATGAAGACTGAATTTTATATACTCTACTAAGTTCTTTTCTCTTTTACCCAGGTCTTCAAGAAAAAAGTGGGTTTTTCATATTGCAAAGTTAAATTGAGTTTATCTATGGTACTAAATTAAAAAGTATCATTGCTTTCCTGAAATCTTAAGCATTTATGATTGGCTAGTCACTGATATTTATTACAGTAATCCTTATTTGCATTAAAACTTTTTATAGCCTCCTGACTTTTGAGGCAGTGACTATTTTGGGATGCTTTTTCCCCTTTGTTAACCTGAATAAAAATTTTTTTCTTTTTGAATTTTATTTTTTTAATATTTATTTATTTGTTTGGCTGCACTGAGTCTTCGTTGCAGCATGTGGGATCTTTCGTTGTGGCGCATGAGCTCTTCTTTGCGGCGTGTGGGCTCAGTAGTTGTGGCACACAGGCTTAGTTGCCCTGCAGCGTGTGGTATCTTAGTTCCCAGACCAGGGATCGAACCCACGTCCCCTGCATTGGAAGGCTGATTCTTAACCACTGGACCACCAGGGAAGGCCCTCTTTTTGAATTTTAAACTTTAGCAGTCAAAACTTACTATATATGTTCTTAATTATATGTCAATAATTATGTTCTTTATTATCTTGTTTTGGAGAATCATCATGAGTTTTTATGTAATTTCAGAATAATGTCTTTAATGTAATCCATTTTAGTTATTAAATGCTACTCTGCATGAATCTTAAACATCCAGGAGGTGTTTATATTAAGATCTGAATTTGCTTGGATTTGATTTTGGTGAAGAATTGAAGAAGTTCTTTTTTTTTTTTGTGGTACGCGGGCCTCTCAGTGTTGCGGCCTCTCCCGTTGTGGAGCACAGGCTCCGGACGTGCAGGCTCAGCGGCCATGGCTCACGGGCCCAGCCGCTCCGCGGCGTGTGGGATCTTCCCGGACCAGGGCACGAACCCGCGTCCCCTGCATCAGCAGGCGGACTCTCAACCACTGCGCCACCAGGGAAGCCCAATAAGTTCTTTTTTTAATTGTAGAAGCAACAAATGGTAAAAATTGAAGGATTTTTCATTTGTCTCATGACTTTTGGGAAAAAAAATCTTTATTTTCAAGAGGAAAGATTGATATGTCACCAGTAATCCCACCAAGAACATACCAATCTATATCACCAAAAGGAATAATAGGGCCTGTTTGGGGACCAGGACAATTTTTTTTTCTCCTTATAGTCATTGTTTTATTTGACTTATGCCAAAAGTGTTTTCTAACTTAAAAATCATTGGGATACGTTAACCTTTAACATTAGGTTAAATATTGCTTACGTCTAGAAATATAGTTGTTCAGTGTTTTTTGTATAGCTTTTTTTGGTTGTACCTTAAAAATGGGCTTCAGATAGTTGTAGCTTTAATGACAGTGGTAAACTAGGGTACATTGTAGAAATGGGAAATCTAAGAGTCACAATTTTATTGATTATTCATTAGAAACATACTTCTTCAGACTTCCCTGGTGGCACAGAGGTTAAGAACCCTCCTACCAATGCAGGGGACACGGGTTGGATCCCTGGTCTGGGAAGATCCAACATGCCGTGGAGCAACTGAGCCCGTGTGCCACAACTACTGAGCCTGCACTCTAGAGCTGGAGAGCCACAACTACTGAGCCCTCGTGCCACAACTACTGAAGCCCATGCACTTAGAGCCTATGCTCTGCAACAAAGGAAGCCACTGCAGTGAGAAGCCCGCACACTGCAACGAAGAATAGCACTCGCTTGCTGCAACTAGAGAAAACCCGCGTGCAGCAATGAAGAGCCAACGCAGCCAAAAATAAAATTAATTAATTAATTTAAAAAAAAGAATCCTAGGGGCTTCCCTGGTGGCGCAGTGGTTGAGGGTCCGCCTGCTGATGCAGGGGACACGGGTTCGTGCTCTGGTCCGGGAGGATCCCACATGCCGCGGAGCGGCTGGGCCCGTGAGCCATGGCCGCTGAGCCTGCGCGTCTGGAGCCTGTGCTCCGCAGCAGGAGAGGCCGCAGTGGTGGGAGGCCCGTGTACCACACACACACAAAAAAGAATCCTATAGTGGATTCAATGTGAACCTCAAAAAGAAAAGAAGAAAACACACTTCTTCTGGCTTACTGGCCATTCTTAATCTTTGTGCAGGAAAGGAGAAATCTTGGATGACTCATTGAATTTTTTGCCTTCAGCAGCTGGGTAGATGGTAAGATGCAGAGGCCTCAGGAAGTAATACTATCAGAGTCTAGCCATCTTTGCTCTCATCTCAGACCCAGATATTCCTGATTGCTCTGATTTTGCCTTTCACGGACATGTTGCTTAGGTGATTCATGAGTGTCACATAGAAGCTAGATACTAGTTACTGGGGATATAACAAGGATTAAGATGTCCTTAAAGAGTTCAGTGAAGGGAGAGACAAACATGTCAACTTGCCGGGTATTAAAATAAACGTATGAACGAGGTAATTCAGAAGCATCCAGGTCCAGAATGCCATAGAGGCTAGCCCTGGGTTCCCTAGACTCACACTAACACTGGTTATTTTAGTCTTTTCATCTTTGCCAAATCTGATGATATCTCAGTGTTTATTTGCTTTTCAGGTCCTTTGCTCATTTTACTTTTGGCTTTTTTGTCATCAGTAGATTTATGAAAGGTCTTTGTTAAATACTAGGCATATTAAACTCTTTGTCACTTTGTTGCAAATATTTTTGTTTCATTTTTTGCTTTTTCTTAAATGTGTGGTAAATGTAAAAAGGACTTTGGGGCTTCCCTGGTGGTGCGGTGGTTGAGAGTCTGCCTGCCGATGCAGGGGACACGGGTTCGTGCCCCGGTCCGGGAGGATCCCACATGCCGCGGAGCTGCTGGGCCCCGTGAGCCATGGCCGCTGAGCCTGCGCGTCCGGAGCCTGGGCTCCGCAATGGGAGAGGCCAGAACAGTGAGAGGCCCGCGCACCGCAAAACAAACAAACAAAAAAAAACAAAACTTAAAAATATGTATAAAGAATAATGATAGAATAAGGGAATAATGAATAAAACTTCAATAAATACACATTCAACACTTGGTTTTAATAGAATACCTTTATCTTTGATGTTTGTTTATAGTTGGAGAAAAGTTTTTTAGTTTTATGGAAAGCAGAATTGTGTGATAGTGAAGGGTTTAGGCTTTGGAGTCTGACTGACCTTGTTGGACAATGACATCCTTTCAGGTTATTGTGAGACTAAAATGAGAGTGTGTTGGGGGGTGCACATTTTTGAATTGCTGTATAAGTAGAATATAGTGGCATTTTACTAGGGGAATAATGCTGCTGTTGGCCCAAGAGGGTTATATGGAAGTTAGTATTTTTCTTCTATTATTGGCTAGGTTTTCTGTTATTTTATATTATAATTAAGCTTCAAGCCTGACTTGAGATTTCTGCAACTTTCGATACTAGTTCCTGCATACACCTTTATCCTTTCACCTTTTTAACTTAAATTTCCGTTAAAATAACTTAAATATATAAACTTGACTAGATTTCCTTTGGTTGGAGTTGTACCTCTCCCATCTACGTACTACTTGTGTAACTTTTGGGGAAGTTATTTAACATCACTTATCTCTTCTTTGTGTATGTAGTAGAATTATTGTGAAGATTGACTGAGATGTTGTATGTGATGCTCCATGCACACAGGAAGTATTCAATAAATGACAAGTAAAAAGAGGCTTTTTCCGTTTTGATTTTTTTGGTTCTCTGTCATGCTTGTAAACTCTTACTCTATTACACTGATACGAGGAGAGGACTTGGCATGATGTTTTTCATTTGGAAAGTGCTCTAGACCCCAAGGAACATGTGTCCCTTCTGGCTTCACATCTGCTTGTGTAACTTTGGGATGAGTTCAGTTTTGAGGTGATGATGCTAGTGATAAGGTTCTGGCGTCCTCAGGGGGTCAACTAGGGCAAATCCAGCTTCAGTGCTGAGAGAAGGTCCAGGTTGAGTTTCCTCAGTATCCCTGTTGACTTTTATCTGCAGGCTCCTGTGGCTTTTGTATCTGACTGTGGCTTGAGGCTTATCCTTCCAGGGCTTATTTAGAGAATTCAGTGGATTTCTCCCAGTGGCTGAGAAATAGCAGGCACTTACTATCTTCATGGGATCCGTAGGATCTGCAGTATGAGATGTCTGTGCTCCTACTCCCACTTTCCACTCTTTGAAAGTTAGAATGTGACGTTAGAAGAATTTGCTTCTACAGGACATACATCTCCCTCTGCTTTTTAAGTTAAATGTGCTTTATTGAGATATTCACACACTGTAAAATTCGCCCATTTAAAGTGTACAATTCAGTGGGTTTTAGTTATGTGATGATTTCCACTAATTCCAGAATATTTTCATCACCCCAATAAGTCCTGTACCAATTAGCAGGCCCTCCCCACTGCACTCTCTCCTCAGCCCCTGGCAACCGCTAATCTGTTTTCTGTCTCTGTGGATTTGCCTATTCTGGACATTTCATATATGTGGAATCATAAAGTATGTACCTTTCGGTGTTTGGTTTCTTTCACTTAACTATAATGTTTTCAAGGTTCATCTGAGTTGTAGCATGTATCAATATTTTATTTCTTTTTATTGATAAAGAAATTCTGCTGTATGGATCTATCACATTTTGTTTATCCATTTGTCAGTTAATATATATTTGAGCTTCCACTTTTGGACAATTATAAATAATGCTGTTACAAACATTTCTGTACAAGTTTTTGTGTGAACATATGTTTACAGTTCTCTTGGGTATATACCTAGAAGTAGAATTGCTAAGTCATTTGGTAACTCTATGTTTAGCATTTGAGGAATCTCCAAACTTTTCCAAAGCAGTTGCATCATTTTACATTCCTACTAGCAATGTATGAGAGTTCCAGTTTGTCCACATCCTCATCAAGCCATATGTATGGACAATTTATTATTGTCCGTCTTTTTTATTTTGCCATCCTAGTGGGTGTGAAGTGGTATCTCATTGTAGTTTTGATTTGCATTTCCCTAGTGACTAATAATGTTGAGCATCATTTTATGTACTTATTGATCATTTGTGTATCTTCTTTGGAGAAATGTCTTCTCTGGTCCTTTGCCCATCTTTAAATTGGGTTATTTATCTTTTTATTACCGAGTTGTAAGAGTTCTTTGTGATTTGGGGTATAAGTCCCTTAGCAGATATATGATTTGCAGATATTTGCTCCCATTCTGTGAGTTGTCTTTTCACTTTTTTTTTTTTTTTTTTTTTTTTTTTTGCGGTACGTGGGCCTCTCACTGCTGTGGCCTCTCCCGTTGCAGAGCACAGGCTCCGGACGCGCAGGCTCAGCGGACATGGCTCAGGGGCCTAGCTGCTCCGCGGCATGTGGGATCTTCCCGGACCGGGGCACGAACCCGTGTCCCCTGCATCGGCAGGCGGACTCTCAACCACTGTGCCACCAGGGAAGCCCTCACATACTTTATGGTACCGTTTGCAGCACCATTTCCCTTTGCTTTTAACTTTTGTGCTGCTTGTCAATAACATCTGCCTTTTGTTTCTATCTATGTTGGCAGAACTCAGCAGTAGTCCTCAAGACTTCTTCATCCATTAGAGTTACTGGATTAGATTTACTGGAAAGAATATGCTGTGTTGCAGAGAAGTGGATGGGCCCATCCTTAGGCTGAATTATTTCAGTATGGGTACTCTGGATCTTCTCACTTCAGTATTCTTATTGTCTCATTTACCTTTAGATATCCCTCCCTCTTTTCTTTTTGCACCTTACAAGTATAGATTAGGTGCTTCCCTCCCCACCAAGACTTTCTGTTTTGAAATTGGCAATCCGCAGACAGATTCCTCTAGAAGATCCTTTGTCATTGCTATGGCAGATGAAGTAAAGAGAACAGCAGACTACTTGACTGAACCACACCAGTTTAGTTCTTTACATGCCCCATCCTGATTTACCACCAGCTTGCCTGACAATCATGCTGCCATTTGTTTTCTGCTGCTTCCCTGGAGCCTATGGGAAAAGTGAGAGGATGGCTGCTCTTGTGAAGAAAACACTAAACTGGTAGTCAGGGCTGTTAATTCTTAAATAACTACCAGATGCTTTGAATATACATTATATCAGCAGATATGAGACAAGGACTTACGGTTTCTATTTACAGATGAGGAAACAGAGATCCAAAGAAGTTGTGTTTTTTTTGATAGTTGTTTACCATGTATTTAGTGATACCTATTATTTATTGATACTTGCCCTGTTCCAGACACTGGAGATACAGCAGTGAACAAAGCAAAGTCATGGAGCGTCCATTCTAATCTTTTAAGTAGTAAATTGTAGGATTTAAATTCAGATAGGGCTGACTTAACAAAATTATTTCTTTCTCAGTATCACTGTGTCCTTGGTTTTGGATTCTGCCATTTGTGATTAGCTGTATGGTTCTGTGCAAGTAATTTAAACTCTTAAGTGTTAATCTTTTTTCATGTGTTAAATGGACCCCCAGCCTTACAGTGTTGCCTCACAGGGTAAAATGACATAATGAATGTGAATTTTTAAAAGCTGTATTATATAATATTGCCTTTTTAAAAAATATTTATTTATTTGGTCGCACCGGGTCTTAGTTGCTGCAGGCAGGCTCCTTAGTTGTGGCATGCGAACTCCTAGTTGCAGCATGGGTGTGGGATCTAGTTCCCTAACCAGGTATCGAACCCGGGCCCCCTGCATTGGGAGCACGGAGTCCCATCCACTGCGCCACCAGGGAAGTCCCAATATTGCCTTTTGATGTAGGTGTCTTGTTAGTATTTGAATCTGTTTATTGGTGGTCATGCAGTTTTGTTTTGTTTTTGTTTGTTTGTTGGGATATGCCAGTAGTGATGTGAGGCTACAGTAGCTGCCTGGGACACTGTAACTTGGAATCAAATTTCTCTGTTGCAACTCTGAGCGGAAACCCCATAGTTAATAATATCAGTGTCTTAGAAAGACATAGTTGTTTGTTTTTGAAGACAATCATCCCTCATTTGTATGTGATCTTCTAAAAATGCTACACAAGCAGATTTCAAGACATCCAAGTTTCAAGTAACTTTATCTTTTTTTTTTTTTGACAAGCCTGATACCCATTGTTTAATAAAGGATTAGGAGGATGGTGAGCTAGAACTCAAATAATTGCATGATAAACTCATCTTCTCTCCCCAGCCGTAGAACTGGTGAATTGAATCAGGAAAAAGGAGGTAGAAATCACGCAACAAAAAACATTTTGGACTGTTGAGTCATCATTCAGTGTAAAGAAAGGACTAGAGTTTGAAAGAATTTTTAAAAATGAGTCAGAATATAATTGTATATTTGGTAATTTTTTTTAGTTAAAAGTAGGCTTTGGGCAACTTGTTCTCAGACATTTTATAAGCACAGTCAAGATGTTCTGGTAGCTGAAAGATTCATAGGAAATGTGAAGCAGCAGGTGAGAAGGTACTTCTAAAAGTATTGGATTGGCCAAAAAGTTCATTCGGGTTTTCCTGTAAGATGTTACGAACTTTTTGGCCAACCCAACAGATATACTGACAGAAGCAAGAAGTGGCACCTTATAGCAAAGGAGGAGATAGAGTAAACATTAACTACAAAGTATACTGGCCTGGCTCAGTATATAATTTGGTAACGTTAGAAAACGTTGCAGAATAAAAATATGCTAGCATTTATTGAACTTTTCCTGTATGCTAGGCAGTGTGCTAGGTGCTTTCATTTTAATTCTCATGATATTGATGGGTGACCCGGAATTTTTGAAAAGGTTATTTGTTTGTTGGTATTTACCTGAAAGAGTTGAAAACTTATGTCCACACAAACCCTGCACACGAATGTTTATAGCAGCTTTATTAATAATTGCCAAAAGTTGGAAGCACCAAGATATCCTTTAGTAGATGAATGAATAAATAAACAGCAGTACATCCAGACAATGGAATGTTATTCAGTGCTAAAAAGAAATGAGGCTTCGAGCATGAAAAGACATGGACGAACCTTAAATGCATATTACTAAGTGAAAAAAGCCAATCTGAAAAGGATATGTATGGTATGATTCCTACTATATGGCTTTCTAGAAAAGGCAAAACTATGGAGACAATGAAAAGATCGGTGATTGCCAGGGGTTGAATGGGGTAGAGGGGAGGTGAATAGGTTGAGCACAGAGGATGTTTAAAGCAGTAAAAATACCCGGTGGTACTATGATGGATACATTTATCCAAACCCATAGAATGTACAGCACCAATAGTGAAACTTAATGTAAACTATGAACTTCAGGTGATAATGATGTGTTAATGTAGGTGCATTGATTGTTAACAAGTGTTACTTCTCTGGTGTGGGATATTGACAGAGGGGTTATGCATGTGGCAGGGGCAAGGAGTATATGGGAGATCTCTGTCTTCCTCTCAATTTTGCTATGAATCTAAAGCTGCTCTAAAAAACCAAAGTCTTTAAATTAAAAAAAATTATATTATCAAGACTGAAGTTTATAATTTTTTAAAAATCTGTTTTTTTTCCTATAAAAATTTATATACAGGAGAGAAAAGTAAAAGGTGAAGGCCTGGAGTGCATTTCCCAAATGCTCCTTTCAGAGATAACCACAGTCAAAAAATTAGTGCATAGTTCTCTTTTTTTCTGTACTACACTAAATTAAAAAAAAAAAAGTAGCTTTTTCACTTAGTAATGATTTGGATGTCTTCTTACATTAGAAAACCACATGCACCATTTCTAATTGGTTTTGCATAAACTCGCTAAACTGTGTGTTCCTAAAAAGCTTACTTGGAGTATTGCCTTTTTCTGAGGATGGAGAAAGTTATTCCTTTTGTTAGCCTTGTGTGAATTTGCTCTTTGAAAATAATAAACTGCATTTTTTTCCACATAATCTCTGACCTATGACTTAATGACAGACCTTTTCTCCAATGTAGGTTAAATCAATACAACAGCAGAATTGGATTTGCACCGGAGTTTCACTGATAGCTAGATTTTCCCACATATTATACCCATACTATTTAGATTTAACACTTAGAAATGCTATCTAGTCAAGAAGCATAAGATACTACAGTTCAGTATTGTTTTTAGAACTGCCTTGTAAAATGAAGATTATGAAATTCTTTTTAATCTTACAAACTGATATCAATTTTGGCATCAAATAGAGACCAGCCACCTAGAGCTCTTATCTATTCAGATATCAAGGTATAGTCCCTGTGGCTTTCTATGTTGCATTGGTGGAATGCTTCAAGCACTTTAGTCTAATGAATAAAAGAAAATTAGCATAAAAACCTAAAATGTAGAGAGTAGGTACTTATTATATATTAGAATTGGAAATGAGAAAATGGACTTTTTAATCTTTGAGCTCCTTTTTGTATTGCTAACCTAAATGATATTAGTGAATCATAATGAATTAAAATGCATTAATGTTGAGGACAAAGGGAAATACTAAATATATTGAGGAGATAAGATGAACATAAAAGGTGTAAGTGAGGAACAGTACAGTTATTTTGATTTAAACATACATGCTTGGATATCAGTGAGTGGATCCAGGTGGGATTAATCCAAGGAGAAGTTTTAGAAAAGGGTTATTTGACTAGAAATTTGAAGACAGAGAAAAATATAAATTAGTAGAAAGGATTGAAGAAGAAGGCTTCTTATTTAGGTGCAGATATAATATATAACTTTTAACAACGTATATTAATTAAGTTTATTATAGTTCTTTCAAATAGAAGACTTTCTATTGGTCAGCTTATACTACTGCCCTTTTAAGGTCAAAATTCCTGGTTCTTAGCCAAGGAGAGACCTAAGGAACATCCTCAAATTGTTGTTTTAGTCTTTAGTTCCTGATGACCCTAGTATACTGATGATATAATTATTAATAGAAAAAAAAAAGGCTATTTGGGACAGCTGTTCTTTCTTTGGAATTCCTAGTTAGAATCTTCTTTAGATATATATTGTTGTATGTATCAGAGACCCAGACTTACAGCCTGACTGAGTGCTGGATTGTTGTTGCAAGTTGAACAGTTAAAATTTAGAATCCTTATTTACTTGTATAATAATATATATTGGAGGCCATCCTGGGAAACCCTTTTTATATCCTAAAAATCCCTATTAAGTAGCCACAAAAATAAATGAAAATGAATTTGTTTTTCTAAAGTGTTTAATTCAAATAACATATAAAGCTTCTGTTGTAAATATTTATGGATTCAACTGCTCGATTCTTAACAAAATAGTTCAGTGAAGTTTAGACTGATCATACAAATGTATTCATTTTCTTCAGTGTTCTCAGGACCTTCAAATTTGCATTGGCCATTAGGAGGATTTGCCTAATGCCTCTCAAAAGTCTTTGGATGGTAAATGTTGGAGGAGGGTAGTTGGTTTCTATGGCAACCTCTTTATTGATCCTCTGCACTAATACCAAGTGCAAAGAGTCAGCTGAGTCTCTACCAGGACTTAAGGTCTTTATTGTGGGAGTCTTACTGTAGTAAGAAAAGTGATAAAAATGGGGGATGGCAAGTAAATTAAGGTTCACCTCTTTTCTATTATAAAAGGAAAACAATGTTTACTTCAATTTGTGTCTCGTTGAACTGGTTAGCAGCAGGATGGTGAAGTAGACTAGTAGTAGTCCTGAAGTTCTTAGTTCACTATGGCAGGAGAATATTAGAGACGAATCTCACAAAAGAGAGAAGACTATATATATAGTCTAGCTATATATATAGTATATATACTATATATACTGCACCTATATATATAGCTATATATACTATATGTGTATATATATATATATAGTCTATATATAGACTATATATATAGTATAGCTACTTCTGTCCTGAAATCCCTGTTAGGAATAAAAGGGAAGTCCATTTCTACATGGTTATTACACAGGTTCAGGTCTGGGAAGTTAGAGGTCTTCTGAATAAAATCTCTCTCCTACATCATCTTCTACCTCCTTTATGGTCTGTTCCATTCGGCCAATATAAGATCACAGTGGTTCTGACTAACCATTTTAAAAATGGGGTTATCTGGGGCAGAAATAGAGACACGGATGTAGAGAACAAACGTATGGACACCAAGGAGGGAAAGCGGCGGGGGCGTGGTGGTGGGATGAATTGGGAGATTGGGATTGACATGTATACACTAAAATGCATAAAATGGATAACTAATAAGAAACTGCTGTATAAAAAAATAAATAAAATTCAAAAAATAAATAAATAAAATGGGGTTATCTGCCTTTCTTAGACAAATTCAGAGATTGTCCAAAGATTAAAGTTAAAAGAGATCTAAGAGAAATGACATAAGCTAAAATAATTTTCAATGAAAGGAAAAGGAGAGATAAAAGTACAAAAAAAGTCTGCTCATCACTAAAGGCCAGGCAAAATCCTATGTTTAACTCAAAAACACATGCCAAGAGAATAATTCCGAGTAGAGGTTGGCACACTTTTTAAAAAATAAAGGGCCAGATAGGAAATATTATAGACTTCAATGTCCATATGGTCTCTGTCACAGCCAGCCAACTCTGCTGTTATAGTGCAGAAGCAGCCATAGACAATAAATGAATGAGCATGGTTGTATTCTAGTAATTATTTATAAACACTGAAATTTGAATTCCATGTTATTTTCACATGTCACAAAATATTCTTATTTTTATTTTAAGCCACTTAAAAATGTAAAAGCCATTCTTAGCTCGTAGACCACACAAAACAGGCAGTGAGTTGAATCTGGCCCATTGGCCATAGTGTGCTGACTCCTAGTAGAGAGGAAAGATTACTGCTGAAATAAGGGTTAATGAATAAAGTCCCCAGAGATACCCTTTTAATCTAGAACCTCAGAGTATAGCATGTAGATGTGGCTTGGTATGGTGGAAAAAGCCTTTGGAGCCAAACTGAGTTACTCGTTCTGGGAATCTTCTTTACTAATCTGTAAAGCAAGTAATATCTACATTCGTATAGCGGTTGTATTAGTTAGCTTTTGCTGCATAACAGACCACCCCCAAAACTTAGTGGCCTAAATCAATAGTCTCATGATTCCATAGTGGGCTGGAATGCTCTTATTGTCTGGGGCTGTATTGTCTAGGTCGCTTACTCTAGCCTTACTGACATGTCAAAGGCCTCAGACTGGGGTGGGTATTTTCATGTGGCCTCTCTTATCCTTCAGGAGGCTAATTCAAACTTGTTTCCAGGGTAGGAATAGAGTTCCCAGCAGCAAGAGAAGGCAAAGCTCCAATGTGCAAGCACATATCAAGCCTCAGCTTGCTTAATGTTTGCTAGTGTTCCATTGACCAAAGCAAGTCACATGAGCAAATCCAGACTTAATGTGTAGGCGGGGGGATCAAGGAGGCCTATGACTCAGTGGGGGCCATAACTGCAACAGTCTGTCACAGTGGTTAATATTTTTTAGGAGCCCAGCATAGTGCCTGGCACATAAAGCACTCAGTAAATGTTAGATCCTTCCTGTGCTTGTCAGGGACAAGTGAAGAGCCTGCCAGCTGTGATGACTCATCTTTTTTTGTAGCCAGTCCCTAATTTTCTTACATCACAGTCACTGTTCTTCAGAGTTCACTGTATGTCATTTTAGGGAGATGATGACAATACCAGTAAACTTTTGAGAGCTTATTGTATGCCAGGCACTGTTCTAAGCTTTTTACTTATACTATCTTATTTAATTTCCGCAACAGCCATATGTGATAGGTGCTCATTTGCTTATTTTACAGTTGAGGAGTTCATACACAGAGCTTAATTAACTAAAACTTGCCCAAGGTCACAAGTGATGAAGTTATCAAGCACAAGCAGTGCTTCTGTGTGGGCGGAATGAGTGTGAAAGAAATACTAAAAGATAGCCCTTAAGCAGGATGGAAAGATGATAAATTGAATGTACTTATTGATTACTCACTATTTGCTTTTCACTTTATTTGCGCATTTTATAATTTCTTTCAAAGTGTGAAGCAACATAGGATTGTATATAATGTGGTTAGATTACGCTTTTGATCATTCACTCTGAGTGATCCATATTGTTGAGTGTCTGAAAATCAGCATCATTTTATGATCATTGATTCAAAGGGAAAAAAGCTCCTTCATTTAAACAGGTTCTCCTGCTATTTATATTTTTAACCACTGTGGTCATCAGAGGGTGCCTTAATTATTTTACTTCTGCATTCTGAGCTGATTAAGCTTTCTTCTTTTCAAATATTTTGCTTGCAGGTGAAAGAATGCTATCTAGTGGCAACAAAAGGTGACTGCAAGCATGGGGAAAAATAGAATTTTTAAAATGATTTTTTTCATAGGATTTTTAAAGTATTTATTTTTATTTATTTATTTGGCTGCATCGGGTCACAGTTGCGGCATGCAAGATCTTTGTTGGGGCGCTCGGGTTTCTCTCTAGTTGTGGCGCGGGGGCTCCAGAGCACACGGGCTCAGCAGTTGTGGCACACGGGCTTAGTTGCCCCATGGCATGTTCCCCAACCAGGGATCGAACCGCGTCCCCTGCTTTGGAAGGTGGGTGCTTGACCACTGGACCACCAGGGAAGTCCCAGAATTTTTATTTATTTATTGTTTTTCTATCTTTTGGAACAATTTCCAGGGATGAAAAATGCAATTACTTATGACTTTTTCTTTTCTTTTTTTTTTTTTTTTGGTATGCGGGCCTCTCACTGCTGTGGCCTCTCCCCTTGCGGAGCGCAGGCTCAGCGGCCATGGCTCACGGGCCCAGCCGCTCCATGGCATGTGGGATCTTCCCGGACCGGGGCAAGAACCCGTGTCCCCTGCATCGGCAGGTGGACTCCCAACCACTGCGCCACCAGGGAAGCCCCTTATGACTTTTTCTTAGAGGTGGTAGGGAATATTCTGATTTAGTACTTAAGGTATACACAAAGCCAAATTTTTTGTGATTCATTCAATAAACATTGTGTGCTCAATGCTATTGTAGGTATTGGGAAGAGGGTAGTGAATAAGACAAGGACTAGGGACTTATATTCAAGTGCAAGAGAGAAAAACACAAATCAGGATAATTTCAGATACTGATTAGTGCTGTAAAGAAAATAAAGCTTGATGGGATAGTTTTGAGTCATTTTTTGTTTTAGCCAATTAAATTCAGTGTCTTCTCTGAAAAACCACTGTGTTAGATGCAAGCAGGTAATCAAATATGAGAAAAGCATTAGTACTTATTGTTCTCAAGCATTATATAGTCTGTTGGTAGTAGGAATAGAATTTGTAGGGCAAAGATAAGTAAAATACATATGAAGGACTAATGAAGGACTAAATAAGATAAATACATTAAGAGGACATAGAGAGGAGGGGAATTGGAGGAAGGGTAGTCAAAAGGTACAAACTTCTTGTTATAAGTAAGTACTAGGGATGTAATGTACAACATGATGACTATAGTTAACACTGATACATGATATATAGGAAAGTTGTTGAGATTAAATCCTAAGAATTTTCATCACAAGGAGAATTTTTTTTTCTTTTTTTTTTTAACTATATGAGTTGTTGGATGTTAACTGAACCTATTGTGGTAATCATTTCACAATATGTATAAATCAAACCATCATGCTGTATGCCTTAAGCTTCTACAGTGATATATGTCAATTATTTCTCAATAAAGCTGGAAAAACAGGGCATAGGGTAAGTCTTACTTGACTAGTGAATATATCACCAACATTGAAATAGAATGAATAAAAGGTACTGTAATGCTAAATTAATTTAGTGCTCCATTAATCATTTGCTGTGATTGGCCATTAGAATGGGCTGATGTTTACCATTTATCTTTATAAAGATGTTTTTGTATCTTTCTTTATCTACTTCTAGTCAGTCAGTCAGTCAGCATGTTGATTTCATTGTTGTCATATTAAGAATGCTTATTGACCATAAGGATAATAGAAAATATTCAGGTTATTTTGTTTGAGCTTCCAGCTCAAAAAATTCGAGAATGCTGGAAGTAATAAGTATAATTTTGTCATCTTAATTTGTTAGTTATATAATAATTTCTTTGCAAATTCTTGTAGTTATTTTTTGTACACTGTATTTTTTTTCATAAATTTATTTATTTAATTTATTTACTTTTGGCCGTGTTGGGTCTTCGTTGCTGTGCGCGGGCTTTCTGTAGCTGCGGTGGCTTCTCTTGTTGTGGAGCACGGGCTCTAGGTGCGTGGGCTTCAGTAGTTGTGGCTCGCGGGCTCTAGAGCACAGGCTCAGTAGTTATGGCGCACGGGCTTAGTTGCTCCGCAGCATGCGGGCTCTTCCCAGACCAGGGCTTAAACCGGTGTCCCCTGCATTGGCAGGCAGATTCTTAACCACTACACCACCAGGGAAGCCCTATGCACTGTATTTTGATGTACATAAATCATCTGACTTTATTTGATTTGGTTATCTCACATTGTAAGAGAGAACAACAATATATTGAACTTCTTTCCATGAAAAATAGGCATTTTAAGATGAATTGTTATTATGTTTATAGTTGAAATGGAAACAAATTATAGAAAAGGACTCCCTTTATGGAGTTTTTGCATTACGAAGAACTCTCTGGCTAGTCTTCTGATAAGTATAGCAGGACCCATCTATGCTTCAATAAGTTCTAACAAGTAGACCTACTTCAGTTAGCCATTTTCGTATATATTGTTTTAAGAAAAGGAATAAATGTTTTACTTTTAAGTTAAAGGATAATTTAAATTAAATAACTTATATTCAGATAGGCCTTTATCCTAAGTAGTCTAAATTAATAAGGCTTAAAGTATATTACTTCCTTATGATATAATTTATCCTTTTTATTGTGTAGCTCTGACTCTGACTTTTGATACATAGTCGTGTAACCCATCACACATTTTTACTACCTTCCTTTGTGCCCTTTTTTTTTTTTTTTTTTTTTTTTGACTGCACTGCATGGCTTGCAGGGTCTTAGTTCCCCAACCAGGGATCGAACCCATACTCCCTCCAGTGGCCTTTGTGCCTCTCTGTAGTCACCCCTTGCCCTCATCTTCTAGACTCTAGCAACCACTGATCTGTTTACTGTCCTTATAATTTTGCCCCTTCCAGAATATGAATATAAATGGAATTTTGGGTCTATTTCTGGACTCCCTTCTATTGAGCTGTATGGCTATCCTGCCAAAAATACGTCATCATTTACTGTAGCTTTTTAGTGATACATATACATTACTTTCGTCTTTTATTGATTTTTTTCCCCCGTGATGTGAATGCTTTTAATTGGAGTTGATATTTTCCTAATGTTTATCATTAGCATTTTTAAACTAAACTTTCTATTTTGAGATAACTGTAGAATCACATGGAGTTGTAAAATAATACAGAATTTCCCCCAGTGGTACAGTATCACAACCAGGATATTGACATTAATATAGTCACAGTACAGAATATTTCTGTCACTGCAGGGATCCCTCATGTTGCTCTTATGCCACACCCACAAATCATAGGTGGTTAAATTTATTTTTCTACTTCAGACTTTGTTTTCTGAAACAAATATGACTTGAAAAAAATCTGTATTGCCAGTGACACGATAACTTTCAAGTTTGAAAATCTTATTCAGCATTTTTGGCTGAGTTGAAGAATGCGGTACTCTGACTCAAAATAAATTTAACATAGATCAGGTTATAAACTGATTACTGTTTAATAGAAATACCTAGTATACCTAATACATTGCTTATATTGCTTTTCCTCAGCTGGAATTTGACTTGGGTGCCTATAATAGGAAAAACTTTAGGGGCATTAACAAAATAGAAATTTCTCTCTCATGTAAAACTAAGTACTTAAGTTGTAGTGTTAGGGCAGGTCTACAAAGTTGTCAGGAACCCAGGCTTTTTCCTGTTTTCTGCTCTGTCATCCCAAGGTTGTGACCATTGTTTTCCTTGTTCAGGATGGCAGCAAGATAGAGGAAAGGCAAGAAGCCTGCTTCTCTTCCTTTGCTATCCATCCTTCACACTGAGTCCAAGTTAAGTGTTCTAAAATTCTATTATCATTTTGAAACAGAAGTCACTTGCTGCTAAGTCTGTGGTGGCTTTTCATTATATTTAATGTTTTTGTTTTCTCTGATCTGCGTGTGTTTGTCTTGCCTCCTCACGAGGGTATCATCTCTGTTGGCATCAGTATGTCAGATCAACATAAAGCTGAGACCGCAAACACTTTGAATATCTATTAATTTGAATACACTAATTGGAATTTTAAAGTATTTTGGTGAGGCTTTCATTAATTTGGTTGATACCTTAACCAAACTAACTCATGTGGCTTTAAGATGATAATTTTGAATACTAAAGGGTTTAAACAGTATACTGATAATATCCAGATGTTTGAAACTTTAGAGATATGTAGGATTTAACCCATATATCTTATATCTAGAATTTTCTTTCCAAAGATTTTTATTTGTATTATATATATCTTTTAATAACAGATTTAGTTTTTAGCAAGAATCTAATGATTCTAGTTGTCTTATGATATTTAGGCTTATAATAGGTCAAATGCCAACTGGAGAAATAAGAAGATGTGGTTCTCTGGTCCATAAAGAGTCTCAGAACAGTTCAAAATGAAACATTCTTTGAGCTGCTCTGATCAGTTTGTCTAAAAAGTGAGAGGTTACAAACAAAGCAACGTTTTCTGACTGCTTCTTCCCCACTGACAAGTAATCAACATAATTCAGTCTTTTTGTTTGAAGTAGGCAGACTTGAGTGGTCTAGTTTCCTCCATTTAAAATGAGTTATCACTTAACCTCTTTAACTTGAATTTTTTTAACTCTAAACTTCAAATTAAGTAGGTTTACTCTGTTTCTACCTATAAAGTTGAAGTAATTATTCAAGCATAGCATTTTAAAAATAAATGTTCTTGGCACCTGTATTACAAGAAAATAAAAGGTTAATGAGGCAGCACAGGTGAGCAGATGTGAAGCATGCCATAGATTCAGCATATTCTATTTTTAGAGACCCAAACAGAGAGGGGCAGTCCTTTTATGTCAAGTAGGCCTCCCCAGGTTTCTATTCTTCTTTCCTTTTGCTGTTAATTATTTATCTTCTACCCAAATGCCTTGCAAATATTCTGCATATGTTTCAGTTCTAGAATTTGCTTTTGTTTTAATGAATTTGTATTTTGAGATATAAATTGAACTATAACTATTGTTAAATGACTATTAAAACAAAAACAACTTTTGGGGGGAGATATATATACCATTCCAGAATATTCTCATAAAAGGCTATTTCCATCTTTAGCTGGTCACTATTAGAAATTTATGGCTAACTTCTGCTCTAGCTTCATTCTGTGCTTGCTGCTGTTCTACAGACTTGCTTTCACTCTGAAACATGTTTAAGTTTGAAATGTGTTTTGGAGAGGCTCCCAAAGTGCCTCTTGACTACCTGGACTTAAAGCTCTGAAATACCCTTGGGTCAGTATAGTGTTGTGTTACCCCTCAACTCCAGTAGTAGAGTGGAAGATTAGAAAATATATGGGCTTCAGAGCCAAATAGTTAAAAGTTTTGGCTGTACTGTTACTGGTTGTCTGTCCATAAACAAATGCTTTAACTTCTCTGACCTTGAATTTCATCTACTGAAAAACGTATACCTTGCAGAGTTGATATGAGGAGAGAAATATGTGAAAGTGATATACTTATCTGGCACACAGGAACGCTAATAATAATAAGGACCTGTCTTTGATTGTCAGTCTCCACTCTGTCCTCAAAGAATGGAGCATAACATTAATTTAGAGTTTCTGTACTCTCCAAGACCCACTAGCTGGGTCTTGATTCGCGATTCTTTAACCTTTTTTACACCCCCCAGTCTTCTTTGGACTCCCTAGGACCAAGAAATTGTAGCAAGTGGATTTGAAAGACATAGACTAAGTCTCTTTGGAAATCTGTTAGAACGTGCTGACCTGACATCTTGCAGTTAACTGAAGTTTAGCTAAGCACCAGTGAGAGGCCTAGCCTTGATTAGATTAGCAAGAATTGACCTGTGGTTTGGGTGTGGTACAAAGTTAATAGTAGCATTGAAAATAACCAGGATAATTTATATATAAAACATTTACTACTTTATAGACAATGTCTCTAAGCTGTACTGGTTTCCTTCTCCCTTATTCCTCTGTCAGAGAATTGTATTTGTTAATTTTCTGTTAGTCTTAAATGAATTAGTTCTTAAATTATTGTAGCTCTGTGGGCCCTACTGGGATCATAGACTATTCCCTTCAATGGACTGTCAGACCATTTTAGGCGCCACACCAGCCGTTCCTGTGCCCAGCGTAGACCCGTTTACTTTTTCTCTGATGACAACCACTGCTGCCACTTAGGGGCACTCACCTGGACTCTGCCAAGTGAAAACTATCTCTTTTTCTAACTTGAAGAACCTTGTCACAGGTTCACTGAAAAGCTTCCTTTATCACCTCCTGGAACCCTGAGCCATATGACCCCTGGATGTCATACCTAGGCCCTTCAGAAGTGGGTCCATTTGATTCCTTCCTTATTTTCGTGCAGTTCATGTCACTAAATTACAGAACCTTTTAACCATTAGACTACATAATTGCCTGATATAATTTCCTATAGTTGTTCCTCTTTAGAAACACTGGTTTATTTCTGTCAGCCAGTGGCAAAAGTTAGCTTGCAGTTCTTTTGACACCATTTCCATTTGCTACCAATGTCGGCTTGGTAATTGGGCCTTCTTCAGCTTTACTCTTAGGACAAAAAAAAATTTTTTTTAATTGTGGTAAATAAACATGAACTTTACCATTGTAGTCATTTTTAAGTGTATAATTAAGTGGCAGTAAGTACATTCACAGTGTTGTGTAACCATCACTACTATTTCAAGAACTTTTTCATCATCCCAAACAGAAACTCTGTACCCATTAAGCAATAACTCCCCATTTCTCCCTCCTTCCTGCCCCTGGTAACCTTTATTCTACTTTACGTCTCCATGAATTTGCCTATTCTAGATACTTCGTGTAAGTGGATTCATACAATATTTGTTTTTGTGTGTGTTTGGCTTATTTCACTGAGCATAATGTTTTCAAGGTTCATCTGTGTTGTAACATGTATCAGAATTTCATCCCTTTTTATGGTTTAATACTATTCCATTGTATGTGTATATACCACATTTTTTAGTCTATTCATTTGTTGATAGATACTTGAGTTGTTTCTGTGTTTTGGCTATTGTGAATAATGTCATTGTGAACATTGGCGTACAGGTGTCTGTTGAGTTCCTATTTTCAGTTCTTTTGGGTATATACATAGAAGGGGAATTGCTGAGTCATATGATAATTGTGTGTTTAATTTTTTTAGGAACTGCCATATTGTTTTCCACAGCAGCTGCACCATTTTGCATCCCCACCAGTAATGCATGAGGGTTCCAATATCTCTATATCCTCCCCAATACTCTTTATTTTCCATATTTTTTAATAATAGCCATCTTAGTGGGTATGAAATGGTATTTCATTGCAGTTTTGATTTTGCATTCCCTTTATGACTTAATGATGCTGAGCATTTTTTTCATGTGCTTATTGCCATTTGTATCCTTTTTGGAGAAGTGTCTATTTAGGTTCTTTGACCATTTTTGAATTGGATTTTTTTCTCTTTTTTTTGAGTTTTAAGAGTTCTTTATATGTGTTGCCATATCTTTGTCTGGTTTGTGTATCAGGGTAATGTTGACCTTGTGAGTTAAGGACTGTTCTCTCCTTTTCAATCTTTTGGAAGATTTTAAGAAAAATTGGTATTAATTCTTTAGAAGTTTGGTAGAACTCACCAATGAAGCCATCTGGTCCTGGGCTTTTCTTTGTTGGGATATTTATTTATTTTTTTTTTTTTTAATTTTTTTTTTTGCGGTGCACGGGCCTCTCACTGTTGTGGCCTCTCCTGTTGCGGAGCATAGGCTCCGGACGCGCAGGCTCAGAGGCCATGGCTCATGGGCCCAGCCACTCCGCGGCATGTGGGATCCTCCCGGACCGGGGCACGAACCCATGTCCCCTGCATCAGCAGGCGGACTCTCAACCACTGCGCCACCAGGGAAGCCCTTGGGATATTTTTGATTACTGATTCAACCCTCTTAATAGTTACAGATCCATTTAGATTTTCTATTTCTTCTTGAGTCAATTTGTGTGTTTCTAAGAATTTGTCCATTTCATCTAGGTTATCCAGTTTGTCAGCATATAGTTGCCCATGGTATTCTCTTATAATCTTTTCCAGCTTTACTTCTGGTTTTAGTAATTTGGGTCTTTTCTCTCTTTAATCAATTCTTTTTTTAGGAGCAAATTATTCGGGAGTCATATATGATACTTTTTTTATTAATTAATTTATTTTTGGCTGCATTGGGTCTTTGTTGCTGCACGCAGGCTTTCTCTAGTTTCAGCGAGCAGGGACTTCTCTTTGTTGCGGTGCACGGGCTTCTCATTGCGGTGACTTCTCTTTGTTGCAGAGCATGGGCTCTAGAGCACAGGCTCAGCAGTTGTGGCACACAGGCTTTGTTGCTCCGCGGCATGTGGGATCTTCCTGGACCAGGGCTCGAACTCGTGTCCCCTGCATTGGCAGGCAGATTCTTAACCACTGCGTCACCAGGAAGTCCCCATATATGATACTTTTAATTGAATGTGTATAAGTCTCAGAGTGAGAGGAAGTGAGTTGAGGGGGGAAGATAAGATGCTTTGAGAGTTTTAGATTCACCCACATAGTCTACATTTTGTTGATTCTTAAACCTCAGGGTGCTGTGGAACCAGTTAGTTTCTTCTATTAGTGTATAGTGCAAAGTTCCTAGCAGGAAATCCATGGTCCTGATTTTCTCTGTGCCTAATAGCAATATTAGACTTTGTTGGGGATACTAAAGATGTTCTCCTAAAGGAGAATATAAGCAAGCATACGCTAAAATGTACACTAATGAAAATAAGTGCAATTACCTTGTAAAAATCCACCAGCTTCCCAAAATGAATCAGCTCTGAATATATTGTTTGTCTTTCTGGAATTGTATGATTCTGTTTTGGCTGTAAATGCAAAAATGTATTTTGAAAACATGTAAGCAAAAGGGCAAACTACTTGTAACCACTCATCTACTTTCTGTCTCTATGGATTTCCCTATTCTGGATATTTCATATAAATGGAATCTTTTTTTTTTAATTTTTAAAAATTTATTTATTGATCGATTTTTGGCTGCGTTGGGTCTTCGTTGCTGCGTTCCGGCTTTCTCTAGTTGCGGCGAATGGGAGGCTACTCTTCATTGCAGTGCATGGGCTTCTTTTTTTTTTTTTTTTCCCAACATCTTTATTGGCGTATAATTGCTTTACAATGGTGTGTTAGTTTCTGCTTTATAACAAAGTGAATCAGTTATACATATACATATGTTCCCATATCTCTTCCCTCTTGCGTCTCCCTCCCTCCCACCCTCCCTATCCCACCCCTCTAGGTGGTCACAAACCACTGAGCTGATCTCCCTGTGTTATGCGGCTGCTTCCCACTAGCTATCTGTTTTACGTTTGGTAGTGTATATATGTCCATGCCACTCTCTCACTTTGTCACAGCGTGGGCTTCTTATCGCTGTGGCTTCTCTTGTTGCGGAGCACGGGCTCTAGGCGCGTGGGCTTCAGTAGTTGCAGCATGCAAGCTCAGTAGTTGTGGCTCACGGGCTCTAGAGCCCAGGCTCAGTAGTTGTGGCACAGGGGCTTAGTTGCTCCACGGCATGTGGGATCTTCCTGGACCAGGGATCGAACCCATGTCCCGTGCGTTGGCTGGCGGATTCTTAACCACTGCACCACCAGGGAAGTCCCTGGAGTCATATATTATATGGCCTTTTCCGTCTGGTTTCTTTAATTTACCATAATGTTTTAAAGGTTCATCCATACTATAGAGTGCATCAGTATTTCATTCCTGTTTTTTTGCTGAATAATGTTCCATTGTATGGCTATAGCAAATTTAAATTATTTATCAGTTGAAAATTGGCACAGTAAAAATGAGATTGAGAAATATTTCAGTTGTGGTGAGTGAGTCTGAAATTGCAGCCTATAAAATCCAGATACAGCAGGCAGAGGTAAGGGAAGCCAAAATAGGGTAGAGTTAGTGAATAGGAAGCTTTCCAGAGATCAGAAATCACAATATAAGTTACAAAGAGAATAAAAAAGGTTATGATCAGGAGAATTTCAGAATTTAAAATACTGAATGCTTTGAAAAACTCTTGTAAGGCCTAATCTGTATAATGAGATATTATGCCAGTACTTGATTTTCTAAACAGTAACTTTAGTGATGAATATAATTGCTAAGAATCATGATAAATTGACTTTTAAAATAGTCTTGTATTGTGTTAAATCGTAGCTAACCTTTACTTAAATTGGATGTTACAGATTTTCTCTTTTATTAAATTGGTTATAGTAATCAGCCATAGTTTCTACAAAATTGCTTTTCATTTGTTCAAAATAGATTGCTCTGAAATGTTTGATTATAAAATATCAAGTGATTTGCATTTTTAAATGTATCATTTTCTTTCAGGTTACAGTGTAGGATTTTGGAAGTCCTCCCTCCATCACACCAAAATGGTTTTGCTAATGGACATGTCAGCAATATAGATGGAGAAACTATTATCATCAGTGATAGTGATGATTCAGAAACACAAGACAGTTCTTTTCAAAATGGGTAAGTGATTTTTAATAATTTTTAAAATGTACGAATTCCCTGGCTGTCCACGCTTTCACTGCTAAAGGCCGGGGTTCAATCCCTGGTCGGGGAACTGAGATCCCACAAGCCATGTGGCACAGCCTAAATAAATAAGTATGTATGTATGTATTTATTTATTTAAGTAAGTATGTATGTATGTCAGATTGGGTACTGATATCCCATTGAAATAATTTTTTCTCTTCCTTTCTAGTCATACACTGGATACTATGTATCTAAACCATATGGTTCAACAACACCTTAGAATTTGCAAAAACTGAAACTTACCTAGTTAATTCTAGTCAGCTGCACAAGAACAATTGAAGCTCACTTCATTCAGTTATACACTCCACTTTTGTTTACCTGGGAAAATTCATTCTGTCCTTTATTATTCACTTTATGGTGCATATAGTAAAGAAACTCTGTAAGTTTCTGAGATTTAGTCAATTGACAGCTTTGGTCAGCTGAGTGCTCTTGGAGAAAAATCATATAAATCCATATAGATTGGCACTGTCTGCAGTGTGTGTACTGTATTTATATCACTTTGACTGTATCTTACTTTCATTACCCAATTGCCCAGTGCTTCTCTTTATCATCCTTTCATATCATTTTCTTCTCTATAACCCCCACTTATATCCCCTTTACATATACAGTTGCATTCACAGAGGCAGCTTTTCCAGAATCTAACCACTTCTCTCTACTGCCACCACTACCCTCTTAGTCTGTACTGCCAACATTTTTCTCACTTAGTTTTATTGCATTAGCTTTCTAACTGGTATCCCTGTTTGCACTCTGTTCCCCTCATCCCAGCCAGAATGATCCTTCTGAAGTGTAAGTTAAATCATTATCACCCCATTATTCAGAATCCTCCGGTGTCTTTTTTCTTTTTTAAAAAAATTAATTTATTTATTTTTGGTTGCATTGGGTCTTCGTTGCTGCGTGAGGGCTTTCTCTAGTTGCAGCGAGCAGGGACCGCTCTTTGTTGCGGTGTGCGGACTCCTCATTTTGGTGGCCTCTGTAGTTGCGGAGCAGGGCTCTAGGCGCGCGAGCCTCAGTAGTTGCAGCACTTGAGCTCAGTAGTTGTGGCGCGCCGGCTCTGTAGTTGTGGCACACGGGCTTAGTTGCCCTGAGGCATGTGAGATCTTCCCGAACTAGGGATCAAACCCATGTTCCCTGCATTGGCAGGTGGATTCCCAACCACTACGCCA
The DNA here is from genome assembly GCF_963455315.2 of Globicephala melas. Taxonomy (NCBI): domain Eukaryota; kingdom Metazoa; phylum Chordata; class Mammalia; order Artiodactyla; family Delphinidae; genus Globicephala; species Globicephala melas. Next base: position 114,043,362 of record NC_083315.2, on the reverse strand, counting down.
CCAGGGAAGTCCCTCCTCTGGTGTCTTTACTCAAAGTAAAATTGAAAGCCCTTAATGATAACCCATAGTCTGGCCTTGCTGCTGCCTCTCTGACTGAACCTTCCTCTTTTTCTCCCTGTTGATTCTGCTTCTTGTGCAAACCATGCATGCCTTCCCCTCAGGACCTTTACACTTTTCTCTCTTCCTTTAAAAACTCATTTCCCCAAGAGTTTTTTCATGGGTTGCTCCCTCATTTTTTTCAGATCTCTGCTTAAATGTCAACTTCTTGGAAGGCCTACCTGGTCAATTTATCAGGGATCATCACCCTATATGAAATAGAGACCTTTCACTCTGCACTCTATTCCCTTCATAGCACTTACCACCTACCCTGTCGTCTATTTTGTTTGTCTCCCCGCTGTATTTCTATTTTGTTCACCAGTGAATCCTTATTCTTTAGTATTTGGCACATTGTAAGCTCTTAACTATTTAGTGAATGGATGGATGCATGAATGAATATACCCTCAAAAGAGAAGAAAAAATGAGAAATTGGTAGGGGTGGGAATTAAATGTGTAGCCTCTTTGCTAGTTCTTGAAACAGGGTAAACTACACTATCTCCACTTTTGCTCTTAGATTACGTAGCTAAAAATGGTTTAAAAGTAAATCCAAGAGCTGTTTATAGATTTATCTAGCCTAAACTGGAGAGCCTGCTTATTCATCTGGAGTTAATTTCTTCACCCAAGGAAAATTTATTGAATGAGTAATTAAAGTACCTACCTCACATAAAATAGTGCTCTGTGCTATTTTGGCTAATAAAATAGTGAGGCATATCAGTAACTTATAAAATCATAATTAAAATTAAAATGCATTAGATTCTGTTATAGTATGTCCTTAGAAACTAGATTTCATGTAAAATATCATGTTTCCAAACAAATTTTTTTTTTAATTTTTTATTTATTTTTGGCTGCGTTGGGTCTCTGTTGCTGCATGCGGACTTTCTCTAGTTGCAGGGCTACTCTTCATTGTGGTGCATGGGCTTCTCATTACAGTGGCTTCTCTTGTTGCAGAGCATGGGCTCTAGGCACGTGGGCTTCAGTAATTGCGGCGCGCGGGCTCAGTAGTTGCAGTGCATGGGCTCCAGGGCGCAGGCTCAGTAGTTGTGGCACACGGGCTTAGTTGCTCTGCGGCATGTGGGATCTTCCTGGACTAGGGATCGAACCCATGTCCCCTGCATTGCAGGTGGATTCTTAACCACTGCACCACCAGGGAAGTCCCCCAAACAAATTATTAACTTATTTTGTGTCTTTGCTCTTTTTAGGAAGAAGAAAGATACAGTTGATCCCTTATTATTCAAGTACAAGGTGCAACCCACTAAAAAAGAATTGTATGAGTGTGCTATTGTTAAAGCAACACAAATCAGGTAAAATTCCATATCTTCTGTATGGTAGTTTAAAGTAGAATAATTACGTTCAGTTAAGGAGATTTGATGTGGAACAAATGGGTAGTAGCGAGTGATTGCTTCCCTTTTTAAAATACATGTATATTTATATGCTCATAGACTGATAATGTGATTCCTAGTGAACCATGAGCCCTTTGTCTAGTTTAGTAACTAACTCCAGATAGTCTTCACATCTAAAAAATTAAGAAGGATTCTATTTATGAAGCACTTCTCATGAGAGAACTCAGTTTTCAAAGCTGAGAAACCTGGTGCTTAGAAGTACGTCACATTTGTAATATTATGTTCATTAGACACAAACATCTGATCAGTCTCTGCCCATTTCTGAGGAAGTTTAATAACAAAAAATGAGTATGTTTAAAAATTCCTGTTTGTGACCTAATCAAAAGATAGAGGTAGTCATGAAACAACCTAAGTGTCCTTTGACAGATGAATGGATAAAGCAGATGTGGTATATATATACAATGGAATACTACTCAGCCATAAAAAGGATGAAATAATGCCATTTGCAGCAACATAGATGGACCTAGAGATTATTATACTAAGTGAATTGTCAGACAGAGAAAGACAAACATCATGTGATATCTCTTATATGTGGAATCTAAAATATGACACAGGGCTTCCCTGGTGGCGCAGTGGTTGAGAGTCCACCTGCTGATGCAGGGGACACGGGTTCGTGCCCCAGTCCGGGAAGATCCCACATGCCGCGGAGCGGCTGCACCCGTGAGCCATGGCCACTGAGCCTGCGCGTCCGGAGCCTGTTGCTCCGCAACGGGAGAGGCCACAACAGTGAGAGGCCCGTGTACCGCAAAAACAAAATATATATATATGACACAAATGAACTTATCTACAAAACAAAAACAGACTCAGGCATAGAGAACAGACTTGTGGTTGCCAAGGGGGATGGGGATCGGGGAGGCATGGATTGGGAGTTTGGGATAAGTAGATGCTTTGCATTCTATACATCTATTATGTATAGAATGGATAAACAACAAGGTCCTACTGTATAGCACAGGGAACTATATTCAATATCCTGTGATAAACCATAATGGAAAAGAATACGAAAAAGAATATATATGTATAACCAAATCACTTTGCTGTACAGCAGAAATTACCACAACGTTGTAAATCAACTCTACTTCAATAAAATTTAAAAAATAAAAAAACAAAATGCGAAAGAGAGGTACTGAATGGTTAATATTTAAAAGAACTGGCTCTAGGTTACATTGATATATTTTAGGAAAATCCCTGTTGTTGCCTGTTGAGGTTAGTCTCTTAGTCACCTGAAAGTAAGTAGTTGACATCATCAGCCAGCTATCAACTTGTCACCTAGGATTCAGTCTTGCATTTTGTTTTATGTAAAATAATTTTACTAATTCTCTCATCCCTGTTGCCCTCCCCCCACCCATATACTCATGAGTCCAAAGAAAAGTGATAACAATATTATAAATATTGAGTGGATCCTGAGTCAGGTATATTACTTTCTATAAACTGTATGGGTCTGTGCAGTTTTTTGTTTGTTTTTGGGGGCCTATCATTAATGTAAGATCTCTGGAGCATTCTCCGCTTTATTGTATATTGAAAAATAGCATTTCCAAGATAATGCTCATGAATTATTCCAACTTTTGAATTTATTTAGTTTATGGGCTAATGAATAGCATAGTTGAGACAACCAATGTTTTCCTTATTCATTGTTGAGCCTTTTCCTTTTTTTTTTTGTTTTTAGTTCAAGATATGTTTTTTACGTAATGTAATTCCCTATTTAATATTTTTCACTTTTCTATTTACTTTTTGACTTATACTGTAAATATAATTCTGCTAGATCTTGGTTACAGTTGTATTAACTCATTTTCTTCTTAATTGGTGAGGCAAAGAATTATAAGGTGGAAAGTTATACTTGATAACAGAAGACTTAAATGACTTGCAGCTCTTTGTTGGCACCAAAAGATAATACTGTTCCACAGATGCAAAACTCCTCAACAAAATACTAGCAAACAGAATCCAACAGCATATTAAACGGATCATACACCATGATCAAGTGGGGTTTATCCCAGGAATGCAAGAATTCTTCAGTATATGCAAATCAATCAATGTGATACACCATATTAACAAATCGAAGGAGAAAAACCACATGATCATCTCAATGGATGCAGAGAAAGCTTTCAACAAAATTCAACACCCATTTATGATAAAAACCCTCCAGAAAGTAGGCATAGAGGGAACTTAACTCAACATAATAAAGGCCATATATGACAAACCCACAGCCAAGAGCGTCCTCAATGGTGAAACACTGAAACCATTTCCACTAAGATCAGGAACAACACAAGGTTGCCACTCTCACCACTATTATTCAACATAGTTTTGGAAGTTTTAGCCACAGCAGTCAGAGAAGAAAAAGAAATAAAAGGAATCCAAATCGGAAAAGAAGAAGTAAAGCCATCACTGTTTACAGATGATATGATACTATACATAGAGGAGCCTAAAGATGCTACCAGAAAACTACTAGAGCTAATCAATGAATTTGGTAAAGTAGCAGGATACAAAATTCATGCACAGAAATCTCTTGCGTTCCTACACACTAATGATGAAAAATCTGAAAGTGAAATTAAGAAAGCACTTCCATTTACCATTGCAACAAAAAGAATAAAATACCTAGAAATAAACCTACCTAAGGAGACAAAAGACCTGTATGCAGAAAATTATAAGACACTGATGAAAGAAGTTAAAGGTGATACAAATAGATGGAGAGATATACCATGTTCTTGGATTGGAAGAATCAACATTGTGAAAATGACTATACTACCCAAAGCAATCTACAGATTCAATGTAATCCCTATCAAGCTACCAATGGCATTTTTCACAGAACTAGAACAAAAATTTTCACTATTTGTTTGGAAACACAAAAGACCCTGAATAGCCAAAGCAATCTTGAGAAAGAAAAACAGAGCTGGAGGAGTCAGGCTCCCTGACTTCAGACTATACTACAAAGCTACAGTAATCAAGACAGTATGGTACTGGCACAAAAACAGAAGTATAGATCAATGGAACAGGATAGAATACCCAGAGATAAACCCATGCACATATGGTCACCTTATCTTTGATAAAGGAGTTAAGGATGTACAATGGAGAAAAGACAGCGTCTCTAATAAGTGGTGCTGGGAAAACTGACCAGCTACATGTAAAAGAATGAAATTAGAGCACTCCCTAACACCATACACAAACGTAAACTCAAAATGGATTAAATACCTAAATGCAAGGCCAGACACTGACAAACCCTTGGAGTAAAACATAGGCAGAACACTCTATGACACAAATCACAGCAAGACCCTTTTTGACCCACCTCCTAGAAAAATGGAATTAAAAACAAAAATAAACAAATGGGACCTAATGAAACCTAAAAGCTTTTGCACAGCAAAGGAAATCATAAACAAGATGAAAAGACAACCCTCAGAATGGGAGAAAATATTTTCAAGTGAAGCAGCTGACCAAGGATTAATCTCCAAAATTTACAAGCAGCTCATGCAGCTCAATGTCAAAAAAACAAAACAACCCAATCCAAAACTGGGCAGAAGACCTAAATAGACATTTCTCCAAAGAAGATATACAGATTGCCAACAAACACATGAAAGAATGCTCAACATCATTAATCGTTAGAGAAATGCGAGTCAAAAGTACAATGCGATATCATCTCACACCGGTCAGAAGACCATCATCAAAAAATCTACAAATAATAAATGCTGGAGAGGGTATGGAGAAAAGGGAACCCTCTTGCACTGTTGGTGGGAATGTAAATTGATACAGCCACGATGGAGAACAGTATGGAGGTTCCTTAAAAAACTAAAAATAGAACTACTATACGACCCAGCAATCCCACTACTGGGCATATACCCTGAGAAAACCATAATTCAAAAAGAGTCATGTACCACAAGGTTCATTGCAGCCCTATTTACAATAGCCAGGACATGGAAGCAACCTAAGTGTCCGTCGACGGATGAATGGATAAAGAAGATGTGGCACATACATACTATGGAATATTACTCAGCCATAAAAAGAAATGAAATTCAGTTATTTGTAGTGAGGTGGATGGACCTAGAGTCTGTCATACAGAGCGAAGTAAGTCAGAAAGAGAAAAACAAACACCATATGCTAACACATATATATGGAATCCAAAAGAAAAAAAAATGGTCATGAAGAACCTAGGGGCAAGACAGGAATAAAGACGCAGACCTACTAGAGAATGGACTTGAGGACACGGTGAGGGGGAAGGGTAAGCTGGGACAAAGTTAGAGACGGGTAGTGTATGTATGGACATATATACACTACCAAATGTGAACTAGATAGATAGTGGGAAGCAGTCTCATAGCACAGGGAGATCAGCTCGGTGCTTTGTGACCAGCTAGAAGGGTGGGGTAGGGAGGGTGGGAGGGAGGGAGACACGAGAGGGAGGAGATACGGGGCTATATGTTTATGTATAACTGATTCACTTTGTTATAAAGCAGAAACTAACACACCATTGTAAAGCAATTATACTCCAATAAAAACTTAAAAAAATAAAAAAGAGGTAGAGGGGAACCTTCAGAGACAGGTCAACCCATCATAATATGCAGAGCTTATTTGGATCTTGATTCAAATATACTAACTGTACAAATGAAGCAAAACAACTAAATCTGAACACTGAAAGGACATTTGATGATATTAAGGAATTATTGTTACTAATTTATAACATTTTACAAAATGCTTTGGTGGTTATGTTTTTTAAAGAGCCATTGTCTTTTAAAGATACATGCTGAAAAACTTACAGATGAAATAATATGATGTCTGGAATATGCTTCACACAATATGGAAAAGAGGAAGTATTTGAGTTATTGATGCAAAAAATAAAAGATAATACTGTTCCTATAATAAAGAGATGTTAATATTCCTGTAAGGAAGACTTGATATGATAGAGTAGCTCTGACAAGTAGAACTTTCTGCAATGATAGAAAGGTTATATGTGTGCTGTCCAGTATGGTGGAACTGTGGCTAGTAATAGTGAGGAACGGAAGTTTTAATTTTAATTTCATTTATTTAAAAAAAAAACAAAAAAACAAAACAGGGACTTTCCCTGGTGGTCCAGCAGTTAAAACTTCACCTTCCAATGCAGGGTGTACAGGTTCAATCCCTGGTCCAGGAGCTAAGATCCCACAAGCCTCTTGGCCAGAAAACCAAAAATATAAAACAGAAGCAATATAGTAACAAATTCAGTAAAGACTTTAAAAACAGTCCACATCAAAAAAGTCTTAAAAAATAAGTATATGGCTAATACGTGCCAGGTAGGACAATACATTTCTTGAGGACTAGTATATTTAGTCAATAGTCAAAACATAATTACCTTCTCAGCTACTGTATGGTGCTGGGATCCTTTTTCAGATCCTTTTATTCGTATAGTCCTTCCTGTAGTTTAGGAAAAGAATATATATTTGGGGGAGGGCTACTACTTAAAAACTCCTATATTGTTTGTTTACTCATAGAAGCTTTTAACTTGGTTTTTTTTGAAAGGAATACTTTAAATTCAGTTCAAACATTTCCTTTCTTTCCAGAACCTTTCCAGAAATACTTGTGTGTTATTTTTTTGTTATGCTCTGTGTGTGGTGGTGGTGCTGTTTTTTAATTTGGGAGCAAGGGAAAATGAAAAATAGTGTATTTTTAGAATCATAATAAATCTAGCTCTCTTTAATTTTAATCCCATGAATTTGTTGGCTGCCATATGATGTTTAAATACAGAATATTTTAGAATTTGATAAAAACCCATGTTCAGTTCTATTCACAATATCCTTTTGAATGTTGATTTACATAGTATTATGTGATAATATCTGGTAGTCTACGAATTTTAATTATGTTAAGAATTTTAATGGTGATACTTGTAGGAATGATCATCTAATTTTATAAAATTTGGTTTACTCTGTGGTATATTTTCCTTGAGGTTTATTTGATTTCTAAGTGGTTCCTAAGCAACAAATGCATATGCTGGGGTTTTTTTGTTGTTTTTTTTTAAAGATCAAAGTGCTATGGCAGGGGGTAAGGGACGGAAAGGGTTTTTTTTGTTGGTTTTTTTTTTAAATTAATTAATTTATTTATTTATTTATTTTTGGCTGTGTTGGGTCTTTGTTTCTGCGCGAGGGCTTTCTCTAGTTTCAGTGGGCGGGGGCCACTCTTGATCGCGGTGCGCGGGCCTCTCACTGTCGCGGCCTCTCTTCTTGCGGAGCACAGGCTGCGGACACAAAGGCTCAGTAGTTGTGGCTCATGGGCCCAGTTGCTCCGCGGCTTGTGGGATCTTCCCAGACCAGGGCTCGAACCCGTGTCCCCTGAATTGGCAGGCAGATTCTCAACCACTGCGCCACCAGGGAAGCCCCGTATGCTGTTTTTGTAATGGACTTCTATGGTAGATCCACTCAAGCTGATTTTATAACATTCTACATAAATACTTCTATTTGAAGTTTCTCGTAACTTCTATATAACTACTATTGGAAAATGAAATTTTCTTCTTTTCCTAGGCTTGAAATTGAGGTTATGCATTCAAAAGAGATGATGGAGTTCAGATTGAATTCTTTGATACTAACGCTTTCTTCTTTCTCCTCCTTTTCCCCTTGTAGCCGCAGAAAACACCTATTTTCTCGTGATAAACTAAAGCTTTTTCTGAAGCAACACTGTGAACCACAAGATGGAATCATTAAAATTAAGGTAATCGGAACAGTGATATTATTTGTTGGAAAGAAGGGGAAAAAAGAGAAAAATGAGCGATGTTATAAACTTGTAACATTGTAGAAATGTTACTCCAAATTTGGTTGAAAATAGCTCTCTTTTTATCTGGAGCCAGTTTTAGTAATTTTCATTGGATTAAATACTGTTTTTTGCAATTGCTAGAATTGCTAAGTGGGTCAGGTACTTCCACTTTTTTCCTTGTGTAAAAACGGTCAACCAGGGCTTCCCTGGTGGCACAGTGGTTCAGAGTCTGCCTTCCGATGCAGGGGACACGGGTTCGTGCCCCGGTCTGGGAAGATCCCACATGCCGCGGAGCGGCTGGGCCCGTGAGCCATGGCCGCTGAGCCTGCGCATCCAGAGCCTGTGCTCCGCAACAGGAGAGGGCACAACAGTGAGAGGCCCGTGTACCGCAAAAAAAAAAAAAAAAAAGATCAACCAAGACAGATGAGACTAGAGGGAAAACTTGGAGAAAGAAAAGTTATGGGGAGAAATCCCTGGTGGTCCCGTGGTTAGGACTCCACCTTTCCACTGCATGGAGCGTGGGTTCAATCCCCGGTTGGGGAACTAAAATCCCGCAAGCCACGTGGCTAAAAAAAAAAAAGTTATGCGTGTAGGGCAGCTAGTGCTTTCTAATAGTGTAGTACTGGCTCACAAAAACAGATTCAAAGAACAGTGCTAAAATAGATCCTACTAGATAGGAAAACAATATATATATAATAAAAAGAATCTCAGAGACGAATACTAAGCAGATAGATTATATTTTATTCATAACCATTCAGAGGGAAAAAACCAAGTTTAGAAACCTCACATTGTATACTAAGTAAAAAGTTAAATGGTGAAACTAAAACTGCTTTTTTTTAATGAGAAATATTTAACTCATACTGGGAGAGAGACACTAAGTAGAAAAGCAAAAGAATGGGTTAGAGAGATGTATGCATGTGTCAAAAATCAGCTACTGTATGCTTAAGATTTGTGCATTTCATCATATGTAAATGTTACATCAAAAGAAAAGATATGAATTAAAAGAATAGATGAATTTACTCTATGTGAAAAGTAGCATTTCAAATCTAGAGACCAAGGTAGATTATTTAATAAATAGAACTGGGACCCTTGGTTAACTATTTGAAAAAATAAAGTTGGGTCTAACTTCAAAAAAAAAACAGGACATGAGATAACTCTTAATGTCATTTATGCTGAAGTACTTAGAAGGAGCAGTAGAAAAGAAGTACCAAAGATGAGATTGATTTGACACTATAAACTTATGTAGGTTTAAAAATGTCATGAATATATTTCAAGGGCAAGTGCTGGAGGAAAAATACTTTCAGTGAATACAGTGAAGAGCTCAAATCAATTATAAAACATAAGCACCCCATTAGAAAAATAGACAGACATGATCAAACTTCACAGTGGATGAAGTATTAAAACTTGAAAACACATAAGATAGAATCATCTGAAATAAATAATTTTTAAAATATTTGTCTTTGATAAGAGAACATAATTTAAGCATTCTGTCTATATAGTATTGAACAGGTAGCCATGTAGAATGATGCTTGCAAAAAGTTGATTTAGATACTTGTGATAAGTGGCTAGAACAGTGCCTGACACTTGATAGGCAGTCAGTGAATATGTGAGTAGTTGCATATGTGTATCATAAATAGCCAGCCTAACTTTCTAAGATCTCTTACACATCAGTGAACAAAAACAACCTAATTAGGGAAAAAATGTTGAAGGACATCAGCAGTTATTCACCAGGGAAAACAAAGTCAGTAAACATGAAAAGAAATTCAACTTTACTTAATAAATATTGAAAGTTAAGGTGACAGTAAGCATTTTTCTCTTAGAGTGTAATGAAAGATGGTTAGTGGATATTCTAGTATACTTGCACACACGCACACACCCCCTCAAAACAACAAAGTTTGGGGACTTCCCTGGTGGTCCAGTGGTAAAGAATCCATGTTCCAATGCAGGGGACGCGGGTGCTATCCCTGGTCGGGGAACTAAGATCCCACATGCCGTGGGGCAACTTAAGCCCGTGTGCCACAACTACTGAGCTTGTGTGCTCTGGAGTCCGCGAACCACAACTAGAGAGCCTGTGCACCACAATGAAAGATTCTGCATGCCACAACTAAGACCCGACGCAGCCAAATAAATAAGTAAATAACAACAACAAAGTTTGATAACCTGTGTGTGAGTGTAGACTGCTGTTACGAGTACCTGCAAGAACACAAAGATGTGGTATTTTTGTTTATTGTGTGTGTTGTGTGTGTGAATGAGGACACCTTGGCAATTAATATATTAAAACCTATTTTGACCTTTTTTGGGTATGTATTTGAGAAGAAACCACCCATTCATACTTAAAGGGCAGTTCTCTACATTCACAGGTTATTTAAGTGGGATAGTAGACAGCCATCTTAATGGAATTTATTTTAATGTAAAATCTTAATGGACTCTAGATTTACTCTGATGGCCAGAACTGATTGACTTTTAGGTGTTAACAGCTATGTTCTACCAAAAGCAAAAATATTATATAGAAAATTGAATTCCAAGTAGAAGCATTCCTATTTTGTTAATAACTTAAAATTTTGTATCATCACATTTTCTGTATTTCTGTAAATGGCATTTTTTTTTTTGGAGAGAAAGAAAGAGTGATGATCTCGGCCGTTAGACCAGAAGTAATCTTCAGAATTGCTTAATCAAAAATAAGAAGTTTAGGGACTTCCCTGGTTGTTCAGTGGCTAAGAATCCATCTTCCACTTCCCTGGTGGTGCAGTGGTTAAGAATCCGCCTGCCAATTCAGGGAACATGGGTTTGAGCCCTCGTCCGGGAAGATCCTACATGCCACAGAGCAACTAAGCCTGTGCACCACAACTACTGAAGCCCACGCACCTAGAGCCCGTGCTCTGCAGCAAGAGAGGCAACCGCAATGAGAAGCCCACGCACCGCAATGAAGAGTAGCCCCCACTTGCCACAACTAGAGAAAGCCCACGTGCAGCAACGAAGACCCAATGCAGCAATAAATAAATAAATAAATTTATTTATTTATTTATTTTAAAAAAGAATCCGCCTTCCAATGCAGGGGACACAGGTTCGATCCCTGGTTGGGGAACTAAGATCCCACATGCCATGGGGCACTAAGCCTACGCACTCTAGAGCCCACACGCCACAACTAGGGAGCCCGCGCTCTGGAGCCTGTGCACCGCAACTAAAGATCCTGCATGCCACACCAAAGATCCCGCGTGCCACACCTAAGACCTGATGCAGCCAATTAAATAAATAAATATATTTAAAAAAGAAGAAGTTTAGAGTTGGACATGGATGAAAGGTGAACAAGTTCCAAATACGAAGTAGAAGGAGAGAAACTCTTGATTTTAGCAAATTATCCTAGAACCACACCACTCATGGTAAAGATGAGGTTGACTTCTCCAAACATAAATTTTGAGTTGAAACTTTATAGGAATTGATCAATATTTCTGCTTTTATCCAGACCAACTTTAAAATTTGATACATAAAGTATCTAAGTTATCACTCCAAACTGGGGGGAAAATCTATTCAGCAGTTATAAATGGCTAAAAATATATTGGTTTAATACAGTGGATTTTTTAATATTAAATATATGGATTTTTTATTTACATAGGAAATCTCATACAAAATTAGTCAAAAGCAAACAAAAAAGATTATTGTATAAATGTAATTTTGAGATAGTTTTAGAATTCAGGAAACTTGAAGCATTGAGTGTACTTTATGGTGAAGCAATCCTTTGAATTGTTTTATTTATGGTAAATCTGATTAATTATATAGTTTTTTAAAGGATCAAGAAATAAAATATATGTTACTGCATAATATACGTAAAATTCTAATGGTTTTGACCTGGTCTTTAACAGTAATCATATGATATGTTAGAGCTTATCTATATATGGTTTACTAATGTGTTATTATTGTACCCTGTGTCTTTTTTTTAATGAAGGCATCATCTCTTTCAACGTATAAAATAGCAGAACAAGATTTTTCTTGTTTTTTCCCTGATGATCCACCCACATTTATCTTCAATCTGGCTAACAGAAGAAGAGGGAGACCTCCCAAACGAGTATCTGTTAGTCAGGTAAGTAGAGAATAGATAAAAACTACATTGTAGTTCTTAATAAAACTAACCACAATTAAGAGTAGGATTTGACTCCCTTCCCCTCTGTAGCCTGTAAGAAGGAACACATTCCTTCACACACAGAAAAGGTGTGTACTGTATGTTAATAACTGCTTAGCAATGCGGCTTGTAGAAGTTTCAAGGGTGAATTAGACATGATTCTCATGCCACAGGGATTTTATACTGAAGTGGAAGCAAGCCTATAAGCAATCACTAAAATGTAAAGCAGAATGAAATACAGGGAATAAATTATGGACTTGAAATGTAAAGATCATTTAGAAGATACGAGATAATGATATCACAATTAAGCAGGCTAGAGACCTTAATTTCCCAAGAAATAAAGTAAAAATAAACTTTTGACATGTTTAATATTGGCTACAGAAATGTCTCTGACATGTCTTTTCTCTTTCTTATTTGACGTCTGCGCCATCTAGTTTATAAAGTACCCTGGAAGATTTTTGTTTGTTTGTTTTTCTAATGCATATTTTTAAGGCTCCTCTTATATATTACTCGTTGTTTTTCCTGGGAGGTTTTTGTAGTAATTTGTAGAACTATAGGATTAACTCATATTCTATATGTTACTATGATTAGAGTTAATAAGTGTTCAGTTATACTTTAAATAAAACCTTAGTATAAAGTATAATTGAATTTTTTGTTTTTTATTTTTACTGTAAGAACAAAACAGACCATAAGTTTACAACTTCAGTGGTTCTACAACTTTAGTTTTCTGGGTTTTTGTTTTTGGTTTGTTTTTTTTTTTAGGAGGACAGCATTGCTAATAAACAGACTGTTGCAGGTTATAGGAACACAGCTACTAAAGAAAGAGACAAACTTTTGAAACAAGAAATGAAGTCACTGGGTGAGTTTTAATGTAAAGGATATACCAAAGATCTTGGCAAACAAAGCAGGCTTAATAAATGTTAGTTCTCCAATTCCTTCACCTTCATCTATTGTCTGCCTTCTTAACACCTTTTTTCTCTCCAAAAACTGTTAGTTATAGGAAAGAATATTTCTCTGTGCCCAAGCAGGGGGTGTTTCTAAAATGGCATATTTCTGTTTTTGTTTTTCTTAAGCATAGTTTTTTCCCTCAGATTATAATTAATTTCTTTACTAAATGGGACCTCTGTTTATCTCTTAAAACAGTATTTCAAGGGATAACATATCCCCTGTTGAACTGACCTAATGCTAGATTAAGCACAAGTTGGCAGTTTCTAGGGCTTTCAAACTGTTTTGGGCCATTTTTGTTTGATTCCTACAGCCTTATAAAATGCTGCTTCCCAAATGTGACTGTACACAGGAATCGCTTACAAATCTTACTAAAATGAAGATTCTAAATTAGTAGACCTGGGTGGGAGAAGAGATGCTGCATTTGCAACAAGGTGATACCTTGCTGCTGGTCTTAGGACCACACTTTGAATAGCAGGGCTTTCAAAGGCAGGTATATGTGTTTGTCCCACCACAGTAGTTTGTCTTAAACACAGCCAACTTGCTCTTCCCATTTTAATCACTTGCTGACTCCCTCCAGGAATTTACAACCCCTGGGAGTCTCTCTTGATCTCATTTAACCTTAAGATATTTCAGGGATTCTTTTGTTACATTAAAAAAATGTGTTATTTTCTGTCTGTGTACCTTTCTAAGTTTGACCTTCTCCACAGCTTTTGAAAAGGCTAAATTAAAAAGAGAAAAAGCAGATGCCCTAGAGGCAAAGAAAAAAGAAAAGGAAGATAAAGAGAAAAAGAAGGAAGAATTGAAGAAAATTGTTGAAGAAGAGAGACTGAAGAAGAAAGAAGAAAAAGAGAGGCTTAAAATAGAAAGAGAAAAGGTATACTCAAGTATATTAGTTACGCCCTCCACAGATAGTTAATAGTATTTTATATATTTAAATTCATGGTTAATTTTTCAAATGCTTTTATCACTTTCATTTACATTTATAGTTGTACATAGAGCACTGATAAACAGTACTGGTTTATCTCCCTTTTGCTTTGGAAGATTTAATGAATGATTTAAGGTTCAACATATATGCATGCCTTTACACCTCAAAGCCTCTTCTAAAGTACAATTCTAAAGTTGATTTTCTTCATTATTTAGACTTCCATATTTAGGGAAGACAATATATGTAAAACTTTCAAAAGTAAAATACATCGTTAGAAAAGTACAGTAAAATGCATGATTAATAAGAATTAGTGCAGTGTTCCTATTCTCCTTAAAGAATAAGGTATCTGTGATAATAGGTATTTCAGCAAATCTTTGATTATAATATTCAGCGGTAGATATTCCTTAGAGAATTCTATAGCTAGTTTCTTCTAAAGTCAGTCATTGTCATTGGTTTTCTGGGATATTCACAAGTAGCCTAGGTGTTACACATTGTGCTCATTTAAATTGCATGTGTTTCTTGAATTATTATAGCCCCTTAGGTGGGAGTAGGGAGTGTCTGATACATGTTTACTCCAGAAAAATGTAGAAAACAAGAAAAAAAAAAACCCTTGTAATGTAAATGGTAACATTTAGAGATAGCATTAATACTTTAATTTATTTCTAGTCTTTATTCTGGGCCTTGAAGAATAAGATGCAGTATTTATAATTTTGTATATATATTTTTTGTTTAACATTATAAACATTCCATCATGGTATTAAATAAACTAAATAAGTGAGGTGGAATTTTTAGTGACTGCATGTAATCGTTAATCAAATAGATATAGGTAAACGTTTAAAAATTTTTGCTCATAAATAATGATACTTTGTTCAAATTTATGAACAAAAGTCTTTCCTCTTTTTGGATTGTGTCTCTGGATAAATTTGTAGAACTGAAATAATAGGTCAAGGGTAAGAACATTTTTAAAACTTTCTGTACATGGTGGACATAAGTATTTGTTTGCCAGAGGTACTTATGTATATTCACTTAGCAACAGTGAATGAAAATACCCATCTCATTACATCCTGCAAGAATTATTTGCGGGGAAGGGGAGCTTATTTCAGCAGACCGCTCGAAGCACAGTTAATAAGTTCTGTAACTATCTAGTTGTTTCATGGTAAATTTGATAAGTGTATATCTGTTTATTTTCAGTGTTACTAAATTTCAAAGGAAGAATATTAACGTATATTAAACATATATATTATTACATACATTAACATATATTTATTGGAAATAATTATAATAAAATATTTTGTTTACATTTTGCTTTATTAGAGACTTTTTAGGGTCAGTATTTATCTTGCAGTTTCAAATACCAGAAACAAGAAGTAAGGGTTTCAAAAGACCGAGTGAGCGAAAAGTTCACTAATTGTATACTGTCCCCTCTGTGTGTCTCTAGGCAGTTAGTCAGGTTTAAATGAATCTTGCAAACAAATGTACAAATATAAGGGGAGGTTTTATTTTAGGTACTCTAATAACTTCTTACCTCTTTAGTTAAGATCTAATTGATTTAAAGTAGAGGGAGAGCTGCTATAGACAGAGTTGGATTGAATTAATATTTATCCAGGAGCTGCTATGTGTTGAACATTTTTCATCTTTGTAGCAGTTCTGTCAAGCAGGCATTGTTTTCATCAGTGGTTTTAACACTTTAATGTGCATTAGAATCACCAGAAGTGCTTATTAAAACATCAGTTGCTGGGTCCCAAACCCAGAGTTCATGGTTCAATAGGTCTAGGTAGGGCTCATGTAATTGTATTTCTTACTAGTTCTGAGGTGATGCTGATGCTGCCTTATAAATTTCTTATAAGAATTTTTATTAACCTTTTGTTTTAGGAAAGAGAGAAATTGCGTGAGGAAAAGAAAAAGTATATGGAATACTTAAAACAGTGGAGTAAACCTAGAGAAGATATGGAATGTGATGATCTTAAGGTATGAGCATGTTCTGTGATGTTTCACACACCTGTGTAACAGAGGAAATAGCCAGTTAAGCAAATGCTTATATTTAGAGTTCCAAAGTAACATTGTTAGTATTTTATAACAAGATTTGATAATGATTCTTATTCTGTGGAAATAGTTGGTCATCTGTGCTATCCTTGGTAGTCCAGTAACCACCGGGGCCAGGTGTACATTTAGTTTGATTGCTAGACAAAGATTCTGCTCATCTCCAGAAATAACCAAAGTATCCAAACCAAACTCGTTCATCTCGGTTTATAAGGAACCATTTCTAAGTCAATAGATGATGGATTAATTCTGTTTCATATCCTAAGGAAAATACTGCATTGAAGATCATATTGACATGGCTAATGCCTTGACCTCAGAATCGAGGTTAGGAGTCCTTCTTAACTAGGAAAGGTAGTCAGAAGTATAGTTCAGCCTAAAGATATGTTCTTAGTTTGATGAAGGAAAAAGTCCCTAGAGACTGTGATTTAGTAAAGTTGGAATAAAGCCACAGCATCTATAATTTTTAAAGTTCCAAAGGGGATTATGATAAACATTCAGTGTTGAGAACCACATGAAATAATTCTTTACATGAAATTATTCTTTTAGGTAAAGAGTATATCATACCTATCTTTTACAATTTCCTGTACTTGGTTCAAATAGTTATATAAATTGTTTAATCTTGCAGGAACTTCCAGAACCAACTCCAGTGAAAACTAGACTACCTCCTGAAATCTTTGGTGATGCTCTGATGGTTTTGGAGTTCCTTAATGCATTTGGGGAGCTTTTTGATCTTCAAGATGAGTTTCCTGAGGGAGTTACCCTAGGCAAGTGCTATTGCTGTGTTGTAGTTCACGCTAAAATTAGTGCCTTAAAGGAACAAGTTATTCTCTCTCAAAGTTCTGTGGAGTCACTGGACCCAGCTCTCCAGTCCTTTCTTGGGGTCCTTCATGTGATTACAGTCAGACAGTGGCTGGGACTGAAGTCATCTGAAGGCTCATCTGGCTAGATGTTCATGATGGCTTCCTCACACACGTGCCTGATGCCTCGGTGCTCCTCCACATGGCGTCCCACTCCATCAGAGTAGCCTGCTCTTCTTATGTGGCAGCTGAGTGCTCCAAGAGTCTGGAAGCAGAAACTGCCAGTTTTCTTAAAGGCCAGGCCTGGAACTAGCAAGCCTTACTTCTGCCATATTCCATTAGTTAGGCCTACTGGGATTCAAGGAGGCAAAGGAATAGACTCTACTTCTTGAGGGTGGCATGGTATGTAAGTGCAGGGAGGGGAGAAATTGACAGCCGTATTTGGAGACAAGTTATTGCCTAACTTTAATTTATGATTCTATTTTGCCTCTGCACTTACATACTATTACTTTTTATTTACATCATTTATAAGAGCTAAATTAGTATGAGAAGGGCTTTGGATCCCATTTTAGATTTTTAGCTGACCAATAGCAAAATAATTTTCTTAAGATCCAAATAAAGATTCTCAAAGACAGAATTATAATGCCACTCTTACTTTAATAAGAGTAAATTCTTCAGGAGGGCTTTCACATTCCCTCAGTTTTTCTTTATGAGCTAGGTGAAGCATGAATCATTGTGCCTTACAGATCAAGAAGGTCTAAACAACGCTGGTTTAGGTAAGAAGTTTAGGTTAGATGAATTAGATGAGAAACATTTATGACTTGAACACAATTTTAGGATTACACCTAATGCTGATGATTACCTCTTATGTGCACTATTTGGTAAACAGTAATGTCCCACATAGCTCTTCAGAACAGTGGGACAACAATAACAAATCTTTGGCATTGTTATTCAAGTTAGAGTAAAATTATAATTTTTAATATATGCCTTAATTTGCATCTCAAATTTAAATTAGATGAAATACTGTATCGATCTACTGAGACTAATTTGGCTTTCTTTGAATGCAGTGATTTTGGCTTATGATTTTATTGTATTTTATTGTAATCATTATAAATTATTTTTGATTTTGGCTTGAATAATACTTGGCTCTACTTTGATAAATGGGCAGTTAAGAAAATAGTTACACAGGCTATTGTTGATTAAAATGTTTATTATTCCAATGGAGTTGTTTTTTCAGTACATGACCAGAACTTTAAATTCATTTTAAACATTTTATTCGCAGAAGTGTTAGAGGAAGCTCTTGTAGGAAATGACAGTGAAGGCCCACTATGTGAATTGCTTTTTTTCTTCCTGACTGCCATCTTCCAGGCCATAGCTGAAGAAGAAGAGGAAGTAGCCAAAGAGCAAATAACTGATGCTGACACCAAAGGTCAGAATCCAGTGTTATTGCTTGCTGATAGTAGCTTTGTAGTGAAACTAATTTTTGATTAGTTAATTTTTAACTTTACTTGGCTTTTACAGTTATAAAATTACTTGATTTTTGAGTCATATACTAGCAACACATCATCAGTTGTCTCAGAACACCTTTGTTTTAATGTATTCTGTTTCTGATGGCCTTAAAAATGCTGCAGCCCCCACCCCACCAATCTATCTTGCTTTTTACTCCTTTAGATTTCTCCTGCTTTTTAGGAGCATTACAGATTTCATTGACTAGTATCTGTAATTCCAAGAAATTCTACTAAATAGCACTAATTTTTTTTCCCCACCTAAGGAATTACTTCAGTTGTTGTTATTAATACTTTAAATTGAAAATATTACCACTGATTTCATTTCCTATCTGACAATTTTTAGACCAGAGTTAAATAAAATTTAGTTTTTAAATTTCACTAATTGGTTTGAACTAGAAATTTTGCTCTTTAAATTCTATACAGTTAAGTATCTAGAGTCAGCGTGTGGTACATATTAATGTAGGGAAACTCTTTTTTATTTTTAATACAGAGTAGAGTATGTTCACTGTTTTATTTAGGATTTACCTCAATCAGGGGAATTGTTAAACATTTATATTAAAAGGTTGATTTGACTTCCTGAATAATGCTCTCTGTGAATTTTGCCACATATGAGATGGGACTATTAAACAATACTTTAGTGTATTCCATAAAAATTTACAATAAGAGATAACTATTTAGAGACATCTTGATAGCAGAATCTTGGTAGAAAAAAAATGGGGCATTCCTCCATTCAAATAGCATGGTTGCCCATAGATAATTTGAGCTAATTTCCTTTATGCCTGGTCGATGAAGCAATAGGATAATTATGAGTATGTAGCCAACATCAGCTGCCTTTTGATTTTACAGGCTGAGTTCAAGCAAAATATATTCTCTAGCTTGAGTGCTAATCACCATAGGTCCCTTATCAAGGCCATTTTAGCAATGTGGTCCTCATTGTCATCTCAGATGATTTAGTCAATTAAATGAAACTCTACTAAAGGGAAGACAGAAGGGTAAATCCATTTATAAAACATCTAAAGATTTTCTAATGACAAGTATGAGCACTAAAGATGGACTATCTATGAGAGACAATGTAACGTATATTCATTCTTTTAGCCTTTAGGTTTTCTTAATGACCAATAACATCACAGTGTTACTGACCAAATTCTGACCTTAATACAAGACATAAAGCTTTTTTTAATTCAGGATTTGAAGCAGGTGAATTTTGTAGTTTTGGAAATCCTGATGACAAACAGTGGAGTCAAAAGGAAATTGTATTGGAAAATCAGCTAATGTAAAGGAAACACATATGTAACTGTTGACGTTTGTATTGCCATTATATTTTCTATTCATGATTTGTTTGATCTGCAATTTTTATAGCTCTACTCCTATGCAGAACTGTCTATAAAGTCTACCTCTGAATAAGTATTGACCATTAAATAAAGGTTTTAATGCTCCTTTTGAAACTATTTAAATGTTAGGGAGGGAGAAAAAAATACTCCAGGAATTTCACCCTTCTCCCACTTGCATATTATTATTGGCCACATTTTAAATGGTTATTTCAGTTTCATTAAGGGCCCTAGGCTGTTCCCCCCGGGTATTTTTCATATGTTCTCCCATCTCAGTAACAAAAAAGCTCTTCCATAGTCTTCCTGAAAGCAACTGAATAATCAAATGGGATTGAATATTCTTTTACTTCCTCTTTAGCTGGTCTTATTATGTAAGGTGTTTCTTGCTATTTTTAGAAATTGGGCAGAAGGTAAAAGCATGAATTTATCTTAGTGATGAAAAAACTGAGGTTCGGTGCAGTTATTTACTGAAGATCACAAAGATAGTAAGTGACCACAAAGCTAGTAAGACACTGTATATATATATGCGTTGTTTCATTTAATCCTCATACCACCCTTGTGAGGAAGATGTAATTATTTTCTTCCTTTTACATATAAAGAAACTTAGTCTTAAGGAGTTTAATTAACTTGCCCAAAGACATTTGGCTAATAAGAAAGTGACAGGATAAAAACTCAGGCACTCTGGCCTAGAGCCTCATAATGACTGTTATATTACCTTATTATATGGCAAAGAAGTAATTATCTGTCTTCAAGAACATCTAATTTCTTTGGTCTTTGGTCTCCCTGTTTTTATATCAAATCTTGGAGATTTTGACCAATTTTTTAACTCTTCTATTAAAAATATCAATTCCTCTTGTTAGTCGTACATCATGAACTTAAATGCCTTTCAAAGTACAGGAAAAAGAGCATTCTCCTTATATAGAATAGTTTTGTGTATTTGCTGAGATGTTATTCTTTAGTGTTGAAATTGTGTGTACCTAATTCTAGATTATGATGGTGATAAATATATCTTTCACATAGTCAAGCCATATACAGTTCAGCTATATTCTCTTGGTATGATGTACCTGAGTGACTGTCTCGGCAAATCCTAGAATGATATTTACAGTTTCTTGAGAGTGCAATTTGGTAGACAACTGAGTTAAAGAATACATATTTTAACGTGTTAAACACAACTAAAAGTAAGCTGTCATTCTGTTGGTTGTCCATTTCCTAAGGCCTTTGTCCTAGGAAAATTATAACTTACTATAGATAAAATAGGTTGAATTGCTGCAAAGGAAGAGAACCAGTACACTTATACAGCTCTGTAACTAGGACTGTTGTTAATTTTAGACTGCCTGTATTAATTTTAAATTTGTTTGGCTTTATATGTAAAATGAAAATTGAAAAAGTTTTAGGTCTGGTATTTCCCTAGTGAGGAAGAATATAATGTCTGTCATTTTGACTAGATTCATGGCCTGGTAGGAATAACTTATGCACATATATGTAGTATTTAGTCAGATAACTTCTCCTGTGTGGTAGTGTTTATGCTTTAAATGCCATGAAATTGTCAATGACTGTAATCAAACATAATCCCAGAGCTGCCTTTTTCCTTTAGTAAAGGACAGCACTTCTGTTCTCTAAGGTCCATTTTTTTAGCTTGTGAACTTTGGGGAGGGAATCATATAGTAGAAAGTTAAGGAACCACAGAACCAGGTTAGCCCAGTGATTTTCCAACTCTAATCCATGGAGCTCTACAAATTGTACAGGGATTCCTCTGTGCTACTGCAACAGAGTTGGAAAAATGAATGGGCAGGATTGTCATCTCTATTCCCTACTTTAACAAGGGCATCTTTTATCTCTTTTATATTGTACTTCCAAGAAATACTTGAAGAATTTGGAAACTGCTGATCTAGACTTACCCCTGTAAGAAAAATGAAGCCAAATAAGTGACTGGTCTAAAGCCTACATAACTAGGAACTAGGGATTGGCAGAGTTAAGACTAGAATATACATTATCTGACTCTTAGTCTGAAGCTGTGTCTGCTGTACTTTGGTATAAGAGAAGGGCTTTTTATCAGCTTAAAGTTTTTTCATAGGTGACATTTTAATTTTATTATGTATGTAAGGAATAATTATATATTCTAATGGTTTAAACACATTTGTGCCAGTAGATTTGCTCTTTAGTCCTATTTGTAGGCTAAGCACTGTTTTCAAAGCTAAAGGAATTTACTTAGAAAATACAGGGATATCTTCCTATTGTTTCATGGATCGGTGATTTTTCAAAATAAAAACAAGCAATTTAAATGAAGAGGATAAATCTCTGGTTAAGTGACAGCAGTACTGTCTTTAAGTTCTTTTAGCTCTTTTTCTGTGCTGTTTTTGTGATGATTACAACTTATACTTTGTTATGATTCAATCTTAAAATATTTAGAAAAGATTTGGGTACCTTCAATGGATTCTGATTTTCAAAGTAGACTTTTCTAAAGTTATGTTGAGCAAGGAGATTTGTTTTTCATTCTAAAGTGTATTTTACCTTTTTTTTTTTTTTTTGGAATGTGTATGTGCACCTTGTTGGTAACTTAGAAATTGTCTTCTCTCTGTTAAGTAAGGGAAAAATTAGTGTGTAGTGCATGTCTTAGGATTTATAGTTTTAGTTGGATACTAGGCAGAATGTAAAGGATGCTTGTTGTACCTAGCGTTGGTTCTTTTGAGGTTCCTGAATGTTAAGCTGTTTGCTGTTTCTTTCATCATTTTAAAAGGGCATTATTCCCAAACGTCCAAGCTTTGATTTGCACTAGAATAAAGTATTTATTTCCTTAAAGATTTAACGGAGGCTTTGGATGAAGATGCAGACCCCACAAAATCTGCACTGTCTGCAGTTGCATCTTTGGCAGCTGCATGGCCGCAGTTGCACCAGGGTATGTGTAGGTTTTATTTTTTGTTTGCTTTTTTATTTTTATAAAGGTATATTTTACATTGCTGAGGACTTATTGTTTATATTCTAAATGACTATATCATTTTTAACAACTATAGGCTGCAGTTTGAAAAGCTTGGATCTTGATAGCTGCACACTTTCTGAAATCCTCAGACTACACATCTTAGCTTCAGGTGCTGATGTAACATCAGCAAATGCGAAGTACAGGTATCAAAAACGAGGAGGATTTGATGCTACAGATGATGCCTGTATGGAGCTTCGTTTGAGCAACCCCAGTCTAGTGAAGAAACTGTCAAGCACTTCAGTGTATGATTTGACACCAGGTAAACTTTGCAAGTTAGAATTTGTATAACCTGCCTACTTCCTACCCTCTTATCCTCTTACGCCCAGAAAACTTGGTAGCTGATGAGAAAATTTTAGGTGATATTCAGTTTTAAAAGAGAAGGAGAGGAATTTCCCTGGTGACGCAGTGGTTAAGAATCCACCTGCTAATGCAGGGGACACGGGTTCGAGCCCTGATCCGGGAAGATCCCACATGCTGCGGAGCAACTAAGCCCGTGTGCCACAACTGCTGTCACAACTACTGAAGCCTGCACACTTAGATCCCGTGCTCCACAACAAGAGAAGCCACCCCAATGAGAAGCCCACGCACCGCAATGAAGAGTAGCTTCCGCTCGCCGCAACTAGAGAAAGCCCGCGCACAGCAACAAAGACCCAACACAGCCAAAAATAAATAGATAAATTAATTTTTTTAAAAAAAGAGAGAAAGCAGTCTTTAAAAAAAATTGTTGGAATACAGTGATGTAAATTAACTACTGTTGCTTTTTCTATTTGGATTTTCTATTACTTTAAAAATTTATGGGGACTTCCCTGGCAGTCCAGTGGTTAGGGCTCTGCGCTTCCACTGTGGGGGGCGTGGGTTCAATCCCTGGTTGGGGACTAGGATCCCACGTGCTGCGTGGTGAGGCCAAAAAAAAAACCAAACAAATTGTCGTTAGTTTACTACATCTACTAAGTTTAGAAGGATAAGTGAGAAGTAGCTAGCTTTCACTTTTACTTATAGTATATCAGAAATTTAAGCTGTAGCTGCAAAATTCTAATATTCACTTGAGTGTTTGTGCCTCAGTTTTACATATGAGGCACAATATGTAAAAATAAGATGAAGTTATTTTTCCCTTCCTTTTCTAAATAAAAAATTACAATGTACGAATATATAGAATTGAATATGCTTAATTAAGAAAACATATAATAAGAATACCTAATTCGTAAGATTCATATAGTTAAAAAAAATTTTTTATTGAGATATAGTTGATCTAACATTCATGTAATTTTTATAATTTATAGTAGTGTTTTGTGCAGTCTTTTCAGAGTAGCAATTTGCGTATTGCCTTTTTTTTTAATTCATGTGGTTATAACTTAGTTTTGATTTGAACTTCATACATGAGCCTGAAAATTAAAACTTGAAAATTAATTCTTTGCAATTAGAAAATTTTTCATGTCTGTTTAATTAGTATATAAGGTAGTCATTAGTATTTGAAATGCCTTGTCTATCACATAACTGTTAATTGGATTCAAAGTTGCTTTTTTTCCATACATGCCACTGGCATGTTTGATCCTAAGAAACTTTTCTCTGGTCTTTATTAAACATTTTCACATTGAGCCACAAATTAAAATTTTTCTTGTCATTGATAATCCAGAAGTTACTTACCAATTTTTGACAGGAGAAAAAATGAAGATACTTCATGCTCTCTGTGGGAAACTACTGACCCTAGTTTCTACTAGGGATTTCATTGAAGATTATGTTGACATATTACGACAGGCAAAGCAGGAGTTTCGGGAGTTGAAAGCAGAACAACATCGAAAAGAGAGGGAAGAAGCAGCTGCTAGGTAAGAAATAATTATAGTCAGTTGTGCTAATGAAAGTTGCTTATTTCTTTGCATCTGAAACCATGTTGGGCTGCGGTGTGGCACTGGCTCACACTGAGAGGTTATGAATAGATTAACTACTTTATGGTTTTGTGATAACATTTGGAGCGTTTTCTATAATTTTATGATTAAAGGCAAGATACTAAAAGTTAAAAGTACCAGATAGACTATAATATTTTATTTTAACTTTCAGAATTCGTAAAAGGAAAGAAGAAAAACTTAAGGAGCAAGAACAAAAAATGAAGGAGAAACAAGAAAAACTAAAGGAAGATGAGCAAAGAAACTCAGTTGCAGATACATCTATTGGGTATGGTTTGAATTACACTGCTTATCTGGATCACATAAAGAATAAAAATCAGCACCTTAAACTCTAAAATGCTTTCAAAATTTTTAGAAAACATATAATAGTGTCAGCAAGCCTATGAAATTTACATACAGACAGTCCTCAGATATACATGTGTTATGTTTAAAAAGAAAAAAAAAGCACTTCCAGGGAATCTAGAACTCATTTTCTCATAGAATTAATGTTATAAATTATAATTTCCCAGAAAACTTTCAATAGGCTATTGTTAACCAGTTTCTAGCATTACTAGTAGGGTCTCTCCTCTCCACCATCATCACCACAGTTGTACACTGTGTTTACAGAGCTCCTTCAAGCCTTTTGAGGAATAGAGATGAGATTGGAGCTTTTGGTAGGTGTAGGGAGAGGATGTCAGCATCTTAAATAATTTAGTGACTGCCTAAGTATTTCATTTAATTTCAGCATATTAGGGATGAAGATTGGCTGTGAAGACAAATTGGAATTTTTCCCATACTGTAGATGGCAAATCATATTCAAATTTAGCAGAAATAATAATTTTTAAATAAAATCTGCCAAGGAAGTTCTAAAAATCTCAGTATTCCAAATTTAGTGTATTGACTTTTGATTATACTTTCATGTAAAAATACCTATTACATCTTAAGATCATAGGTCACAAACTTGCATCAGTTGTATTTTATATGGCCATCAGTAATACTTTAAGGAATTTATTTGGATACCTTAAGAAAGTTAATAGATATGACACCTAAAGTACAAGCAACCAAAGAAAAAATAGATAGATTCACCAAATTTGAAAACTTTTGTGCTTCAAAGAACACTATCAAGAAAGTAAAAATAGCAGCCCAGAAAATGGGAGAAAAATTTTGCAAATCATGTATCTGGCGTCCAGAATATATAAGGAACTCATACAACTCGACAGTAAAAAGACAGCTCAATTTAAAAAATGGGCAAAGGATTTTAATGGACATTTCTCCAAAGAAGATAAACATGAAGCTCATAAAAAGATGCTCAACATCATTAGTCATTAGGGAAACGTATATCAAAACCACAATGAGATACTACTTCACGCTTACTAGGATGGCTGTAATTCAACTGAGGGACAGTAACATATGTTGGTGAGAATATGAAAGAATTAGAACTCTCATACATTGCTCACAGGGATGTGTAAAATGGTGTGGCTGCTTTGGACCAAGTTTGGCAGTTCATCAAACTGTTTAAACCATATGTTACCACGTGACCAGCAGTTCCACTCCTAGGTGTATATCCAAGAGAATTAAGAACATACATTCACTTAAAAATGTATACACGAAAGTTCATAGCAGCATTATTCTTAATAGCCAAAAAATGGTAACAACCCAAATGTCTATCAATTGATGAATAGATAAACAAAATGATATATTCCTTCTGTGGTATATCCATATAGCAGAATGTTATTCAGCAATAAAAGGAATGGAATTCTGATACATGCTACAACATGGATGAACACCTTATGCTAAGTGAAAGAAGCTAGTCACAAAAGGCCATGTGTTGTATGATTGCATTTATAGGAAAAGTCCAGAATAGGCAAATCCATAGCAGAAAGTAGATGAGTGGTTACCAGGGGCATTGGGGGAAAAGGAACTGAAAATGGCTATGTGGTTTTTCTTTGGGGATGGTGAAAATGTTCTGGAATTAGATAGAGGCAATGATTGTATAACCTTGTTAATATTACTAAAAACCACTGAATTGTACACTTTAAAATGGTGATTTTTATGGTATGTGAATTATATCTCAATTTTTTTTACATTTTGTAAACTTTTTCCAATTATATTGAGATGTAATTGACATAAAGTATTGTATTCATTTAAGATGTACAAAACAATGATTTGACAAATGCATATATTGTGAAATGATTACCATAGTTTCATTAAAATTCATCACCTCACATAGTTACAAATTTTTTTTCCTTGTGATATCTTAAATTATTAAAAAGTGAAAATAGGCATGTTACAGATCCCACCACTTCATGTTTTTTGTACTCATCTAGCCTCACTCGTTTACATTATCTCTCTGGTTCCTGAATACATTTGAGTTTACAAAACTGTCTTTGAATGTAGAACATAAATGGTAGAATTAACTCAGGTTTCATACAACTTTAGTTTTGATTTGGACAATATAGTGGATTAAACATATTGTGTTCATTCTTCCTACTTATTATATCTGAAGTTTGTCTGCATCTCTCCTCCACTCTTTGTCTGTTTATCTCCTTTATACTCTGAGCCACCATCACCTCCCAGCCAGTTACCTGGACTATTACAGTGACCTCTTTACTGGTCTCCCCTCATCTACTTTCTCTCTCAGATGATTTTCCACATAGCAGCAAAAGTGCCTTCTAATCATGTCATTTCCCATTTCTAAATTCGTCCACTTTTTTCCCATTACTTTTTTTTTCCCATTGCTTTTTGAATGATGCCTTACAAGGCCCAGTATGACCTAGCCCTGCTTTTTCTCATTCATATCTTCAATTACTTCTTCTTTGTTTACACCTTCTCAAAATTATAAGCTCCTTCCTTTTCCCTTGAGCTCAGTGCCTTAGCATGTTATCCCCTCTGCTAAAAATGAAGATTTCTTCTTACCTGCCGCCTTACCCATCCCCAGTCTCCATAGTCCCGCAGTTTAAATGTCACTTCTTTAAGCAAGCCTCTCTTGGTCCCTGAGACTAGATTTGGTTCTCCTGGAAATGCTTTCATAGCATTTTGAACTTCTCCTTTTTTAGTAGTTATTACATATTTTAATTTTACAATGATTTATATAATTATCTGTTTTCTCTGCAAGACTGTAAACTCTGTGTTATCTCGTTCACTACTTCCTAAGCATAATGCCTGGTACTTCATACGCAGACAATAAATATTTCATGAATGGAATTATATATTCATTAATGAATATAATTTTTGTTTTCATCCTTAAGGGAAGAAGAAAGGGAAGATTTTGATACTAGCACTGAGGGCAAAGAAACAGAGCAAAAGGAACAAGATCAAGACACAGTTACTGAGGATGAAGATGACCCAGGATCACATAAAAGAAGCAGAAGGGGTAATACAGAATTTCTTACGGGCATTCTTGCTTGTTTTTAATTGATAAGGCATTTTATTAATTCACTATTCTGAAATATATATTAGATTGCTTCCATTTGAGATTCCAAGGTGTGTTTGTTGAGTTTTCATATTTACTACTTTATATTGACAAAATAGAAATTTTTATTCTATAACATACTCATTCGACATGCACTGAATGCCTCTTAGTTGCTAGAGGTACAAGAGATCAGTAATGCTTGTAATTGGTGTCATATTGATGGGAATGGATATCTCTGCTGCCTTAAAATAATTTCATAAATTGCTGGATCAAAGGAAATACATTTTTTTGAAAGCTTGGTACAAATTACTTCTGAGGATCTCTAACCGTCTTCATTTGATAACTATTAAAGGAGATCCTTAAGTTTATTCTGTGCCTCTAATTTGGATGGTATCTTTTTTTTTTTTTTGCTTTATTTTCTAAATGGTTATTATAAGTAGACAGAAAATCTCTTGTATCATGGAGGCTGTACTGTCTGATTACAATGCAATTGATTTAGAAATCCAAAGCAAATAAACCTCATATTATTAGAGTTTAAAACAAACTTCCAAGTAATGGGTCAAAGGAGAAACCCTAATGGAAATTAGAAAATATTTAAAACCAATTAGTACTGCATATTAACACTTGTTGGATACAGTCCCTCCACTTAAAGGAAAATTTATATAGCTTTAATACAAATTAAGAAAGAAGAAAGGCAAATTGAGCTAGGCATTCATTTAAGAAGTTAGAGGTAGAAACTGGAATAATCTCCCCAAATATAAGGAAACAGTAGATATGAGTAGAAATTAATAGGAGATAAAACTGCAGTAGAGCCAAAAGTTTGTTCTTTGAAAAAGACACAAACTGGATAAACCTTTGTTGAAATTGATTTGGGGGGAGGCGGTCACAACAAAAAATTAGGACTAAAAATGGAAGCAACGTAACTACAGATGGAGCAGAAATTTAAAGATAAGTGGGGGGGCTTCCCTGGTGGCGCAGTGGTTGAGAGTCCACCTGCCGATGCAGGGGACACGGGTTCGTGCCCCGGTCCAGGAAGATCCCACATGCCGCGGAGCGGCTGGGCCCATGAGCCATGGCCGCTGAGCCTGCACGACCGGAGCCTGTGCTCCGCAATGGGAGAGGCCACAACAGTGAGAGGCCCGCATACCGCAAAAAAAAAAATAAATAAAAATATAGATAAGCGGATAACATAACAATTTTATAGCAGTAAATTTGAAAATAGAGGCCAAAAAGGAGCAAAACCCTAGAAAAGTGCAAATTATAAAAATGGATTAAAGAAAAAATTTAAAATGTGAATCGTCCTAAACCATTAAAGATTTTGAATTCATATTAAAAGCCTTCCTATAAGGAAAACATCAGTCCTAGGCAACTTTATGGTGAATCTGCCAAATTTTAAAGAAGCAGATAATTCCAATCTTACACAAACTCTTTCAGGCAAAAGAAATAGAAAGAAGAAACACTCCCCAACCATTTAAGCAATATGACAGTGACTGAAACAAGAGAGAGGTCTAATTCTTCAACACAGCATAAAAGTCCAGGCAGGTCACGAGGAATCCAGGCTCCTTCTGTCTTGTTGGTACTGTCATCCTTAGGGTTTTGCTGCCATCCTCATGTTCCAAAATGATTTATCACCTTGTCTCCATTCTATCTAGTTGGAAGAGGGAAAGAAGAAAAAGAGGCATAACCCAGAGGTTACATATAATGCTTCTGCTCCCACCTCTTTGACCAGTAGTTTCTAATGTAGCCATGTTTACTAGGGAAAGAGGGTCTGGGAAATGTTGTCCTTCTTTTGGATTGCTAGGTGCCTAATAATTAAGGGTTCTGTTACCTTAAAGCAAAGGTTAGTAAACTATAGCCCATTGACCAAATCTGCCCTGCCCCCTGTTTTAATATTACCCATGAGCTAAAAAGAGTTTTTACAGTTTTAAATAGTTGAAAAAATTTTATGAAGAATGATATTTTGTGAAGTGAAAATTACATGAAATTCAGACTCAGTGACCATAAATAAATTTTTATTGAATATAGCCATGCTCATTCATTTACGTATTGTCTATGGCTGCTTTCATGCTACAGTGGCAGAGTTGAGTAGCTGTGACAAAAACCATATGACCCACACAGCTTAAAATATTTACTAACTAGCCCTTTACAAAAGTAGTTTGCTGACTCCTGCCTTAGACAAAGGACTGAATGTATGGTGCAAAATAACTAACAGACTGTGCCCATACTCTCCAGTATGGAGATGGAAGATTTTTGTGTGTCCCTTTATATTTAAGTGTGTCAGTTTCTTATTAACATAGTATATTAGTCTATTTATGCTGCCATAACAAAATATTACAGACTGGGTGGCTTAAACAACAAATTTATTTCATCACAGTTCTGGAGGCTGGAAGTACAAGATCAAGGTGGGTTGATCAAGCAGGGTTGATTTCTGGTGAGGCCTCTCTCAGCTGGTGATAGCACCTTCTCACTGTGTCCTCACATGACCTTTCCTCTGTGCCCACAAGTGGAGAGGGAGCTCTGGTCTCTCTTCCTTAAAGACACCAGTCCTGTCGGATTAGGGCCCTGCCCTTATGATCTCATTTAACCTTAATCACCTCGTTAAAGGCCCTGTCTCCAAATTCAGTCACACTGGGGTTTAGAACTTCAACCTATGAATTGGGGGTATGGGGGGTGGCGCATACAGTTTAGTCCAAAACGTATAGTAACTTGGGGTAGCTTGTATCATATTTTTGTAATGAAAATTTAAAGTATGATGATGGTGATCAAAGGTTGTTTCGATTATAGGGAAAAGGGGACAAAATGGATTTAAAGAATGTACAAGGCAAGAAGAGGTCAACAGTGTAACAAGAGAGCCTCTTACTGCTGATGAGGAAGAAGCTTTAAAACAGGAACACCAACGGAAAGAGAAAGAGCTCTTAGAAAAAATCCAGAGTGCCATAGCATGTACCAATATCTTCCCCTTGGGCCGCGACCGCATGTATAGGCGGTATTGGATTTTCCCTTCTATTCCTGGATTGTTTATTGAAGAGGATTATTCTGGTCTCACTGAAGACATGCTGTTGCCTAGATCTTCATCATTTCAGGATAATGTACAGCCTCAAGATCCTCAGGTATCCACTAAAACTGGAGATTCTTTGATGTCTGAATCTACCTCCAGCATTGACCAAGGTCCGTGTGATGATTCTGTGCAGCTGCCAAAACCAGTGCATAAGCCAAATCGGTGGTGCTTTTACAGTTCTTGTGAACAGCTGGACCAGCTTATTGAAGCTCTTAATTCTAGAGGACATAGAGAAAGTGCCTTAAAAGAAACTTTGTTGCAAGAGAAACGCAGAATATGTGCACAGCTAGCCCGTTTTTCTGAAGAGAAGTTTCATTTTTCAGGTAAATTTTCAATGGAACCTATTTCCTTTATTTTTCTTCCCCAATAATCTCTGGCTCAGGATTAAACATTTTTCAAACTATTAGAGCTGTGTTTAAAACAACTTCTCTTTCCTTTGGACTATGCTCTCAGTTCCTAAGTTAGGGAAAGTTTGCCAGTTAGAGAAATCAGGTTTTCTAGATTCCACTGGCTTCCATTTGGATTATGAGAAACACAGCTGACAATGTGAGAAGTTATGTACTCTTCCTGATCTCATTCCTTGATCAGTAGATTGAATACCTGAGGCAGTAAGGTTACCATCGGGTTTTGAGATCTAATAATGAGTGAGTTCACTCACTAGAGGTTTTGGCTGAGGGTCCAGGGACAGTTTCCATTAGTGATCACGCCTTTGGAGATGGGCTGCAAGGACAGATCAGGTAGCAATATTTCTTATTTGATGGCTGGTCTATTGATGACAGATAAGAGAAAGCAGTAAGGCATTTATAGGTGTAAATGAAATTTTCTAGGTAGAGAACTCTTAAATTTAGGGTCATATTATTACCATGACTACTTTAATTCTCTTCAGGATTAAAAACTGTTGATCGCAATTCTTTAACAGCTTTAAAGCTGAGATTTTAATTCATAACACTGTACAATTCACCCATTTAAAGTGTACAATTCAGTGGTTTTTTTGTATATTCTTAGATATGTGCAACCATCACACAGTCAATTTTAGAACATTTTCATCATCTCAGAAAGAAATCCCATACCCTTTAGCTGCCACCCCTGTAGACCTAAGCAACCACAAATCTATTTTCTGTTACTGTAAATTTCCTTGTTTGAATATTTTATATGACTGGTATCATATAGTATATGGTCTTTTGTGATTGACTTCTTTCACTTAGCATAATGTTTTCAAGGTTCATTTAAGTTGTACTTCATTCCCTTTTATGGCCAATTAATGTTCATTGTATACTATATTTTACTTATCCATATGTTAGTTGATGGACATTTCTGTTGTTTCCACCTCTTGGCTATTACGGATAATGCTGCTGTAAACATTTGTGTACAAATTTTTGCTGACACATGTTTTCATTTCTCTTGGGTATATACCTAAGAGTGAAATTACTAGATCATATGGTAATTCTGTTTAATCATTTGAGGAACTTCCAGACTGTTTCCTAAAGTGGCTCACCATTTTATATTGAGGGTTAAAATTTCTCCATGTCCCTGTCAACACTTGTTATTCCCTGACTTTTTGATTCTAGCCATTCTAGAGGTGTGAAGTGGTATCTCATTGTGGTTTTGATGTGTATTTCCCAAATGGCTAATGATCTTGAGCATCTTCGCATGGTCTTATTGGCCATTTGTATATCTTCTTTAAGGAAGATATGGTCTGATACGAAGTGTGTTCAGGGGAATTCCCTGGCGGTCCAGTGGTTAGGACTCAGAGCTTTCACTGTTGTGGGCCCCTGGTTGGCAAACTAAGACCCCGCGAGCCTCGCGACTCAGCCAAAAAAAAAGAAAGAAAGAAAAGCATGTTCAGATCCTTTGCACATTTTTAAATTGTATTATTTGTCTTTTTATTGAGTTGTAAGAGTTCTTTACATATTCTAGATACAAATCACTTATCAGATAAATGGTGTGCAAACATTTTCTCCTTTTTTTTCCCCCTCCACACTTGAGGATTTACTGAGTGTTTTTATATCCATTGTCTCACAATCATACAGTCAGATGGGTAATTGTATTTTTTAATGAGAAAATAATAATAAAGATATTTGATAACTATTTCAGACAAACCTCAAACTGATAGCAAACCTACATATAGTCGGGGAAGATCCTCCAATGCATATGATCCATCTCAGATGTCTGCAGAAAGGCAGCTTGAGTTGAGGCTGAGAGATTTTCTTTTGGATATTGAAGACAGAATTTACCAAGGAACATTAGGAGCAATCAAGGTTTGTCCCTGCTCCCATTTTAAATTTGCCTAATTACCAGAATATTGGCCATATTTGTTAATTTATTTGATATAGTCAAGGCATGTGTGTTCTGAATAAATACCAGGAAGTGATATATTTTTTTATGAAAACTAACTTTATTCCCCTGTATCAAATTGTTTATATATAGATAGAAATCTTTCTTAAATATGCTATATGACTATCTGCTTTCTTAAACAGAATTTAATGAACATAATTGACCTTTTTTAATATTAACTTTTGGTGTTTAAAAAGTATCTGTTTTATGGCATTTTCATCCGAGATGTTGAAATGTGTAAGGATATTTTCTTCTTCCTTGACTAGCTCCTGCCTCCTCTGCTGAGTCTGGTTTGTTTATTGGTTTCTTTGTTACCTTTTTAAAATCTGTAAGTAATTCATGCTTGGTATGTGTGTTCTGTTCATTCCTTTGCTATCATCTGTCACTTTTTTGCTACTGTCAGGTGACCAATCTTAGAATTGTTTATGATTTCACTATATAGAGAGTAAGGTATTAAAGCTTCCATCTATGAATGATAGGAATTCCATTTTGGCCACTTAGTAACCTTATTTTTAGACCCCTTTTTGATTCACAATCTGTTCTAGAATATTCATGACTTTTTCATATGTACATTGAACCTCATACTTCTTAGGAACAGTATATGTCATTTTTCAGGGTTAGTAAATTTGGTTTTTGTTACAGGTTACAGACCGAAACACCTGGAGATCAGCATTAGAAAGTGGACGGTATGAGCTGTTAAATGAGGAAAACAAGGAAAATGGTATAATTAAAACTGTGAATGAAGATGTAGAGGAGATGGAAATTGATGAGCAAGCAAAGGTCATAGTAAAAGACAGGTACAAAAAGGATTTTCTAAAGTAATCATCACTTTTCCTTGCCATTTTATACTCTTTTTTTTAAGTAAATGTTTCTTTTTCTTCAAAAAATTGTTTTAAAATCTTATTGTGAGGACCTTAATATTTGTAACCACTGAAGTGATGATTTTGCTAAACCACAGGTTCTCTGTCACTCCACTTAGTATTAAAGCAGCTGAAAGACACCTTGTTAGGATAATGATATTGATAGTTACTCAAGTTTTTAAAAACTCTTTGAACTTAAGGTTTTATTAATTTCAGAAAGTAGCTTTACACTATCCATTTGTCTTTTCTGTAGGAATACTTAGTAAACTGTAATAGACTAAAATATTATTTGAGCCATTAGTCAGAACCTATTTATCTATAGACAGATACTTTTACTTTTTCAGAGTTATTTTGGATAGTATCTGCCCTTAAGGATAAGTTTTATTGTCTAGAAGGAAATGGTGGAGAGACATTAAGCTAACAATTATAGAACAGGGTCAGAGTTCTGGTAGTAAATACCCAATGCAAATGTAACACATAGGAGGGCTTCTTATCTTGGTAGAATATGGAAAACAGCAAAGGAAGTGCAAGAGGAAGTGACTGTGAACCTGAGACCTAAAGGTGGAAAGGATATGAGACTGGGAGGGAAGACATTATACCAAAGGCTTTGAGTGAATGAGCTTGTACTTTTTTTTTTTTTTTTTAACATCTTTATTGGAGTATAATTGCTTTACAATGGTGTGTTAGTTTCTGCTTTATAGCAAAGTGAATCAGCTATACGTATACATACATCCCCGTATCTCCTCCCTCTTGCGTCTCCCTCCCACCCTCCCTATCCCACCCCGCTAGGTGGTCACAAAGCACCAAGCTGATCTCCCTGTGCTATGCGGCTGCTTCCCACTAGCTATCTATTTTACGTCTGGTAGTATATATAAGTCCATGCCACTCTCTCACTTCGTCCCAGCTTACCCTTCCCCCTCCCCGTATTCTCAAGTCCATTCTAATGATCGTTTTAGCTGCAGCATGGAGATTTATTGCAAAGGGAGTAAGATTGGAGGCGAAGGAACTGGTTAGTTAGGAGGCAGCTATAAGTAAAAGTTGAAGCACGAGAAACAGAGATAAGCTGCCTGAGATACTTATCCCTTAAGGTCCTGAAACCTTTCCCCTAAGCTTTGTCTCATCCACCTTCCCTCCTCTCGATATCTGCCCTTGTAACGTCCTTAAATGACTTGATAGTTAGTTTAGCTCTTGATTCATGTTTTTATCTCCCTTTCCTATTAGCTTATGAGAACTCCTAGAGATTGAGGGAAACTATTTCTTACACAGATGTAAGTAAGCATTTGGATGAATAAGTGGATTCAAGTTTCACCTAATAGTGTTTTTAAGTACTATAAAACTCTTCAATTTTTTTTGGTGAATATGATCTTTATAGCACAACATAGAAAAGTATGAAATAATCTGAAAATTAATGATAAATGGAAAAAGAAAATACAACCATGGGTTAAAATATTAGATATATACTTTGATGGGAAATTTTTATGACAAATATAAATATAATTTTATTCTTTTATTCTGTTTCCAAGATTTCTTCAACATATAAGACCTTGAAGGCAATCATAGTTTGAAATATATATATGCACTTTTGAAAATCAGCAGAAAGGCCTATGGTTTAGGAAAGAAAGCTGAAAGCTAATTTGTATTAGTAAATGCCTTACCCGAAATTTAAAAATTCTCTGAAAGATGGAACTGGCTTGCTTTGTACAGTACTCTCTACTTATTCAAGTTTGCTTCAGAGAAAGAATTCTTAGCCCAGCCTTATCAATCATATTCTGAGTTACTGGGAGGAGAGAAAATACTGTGAGTCACTGTACCTGCACCCCTGCGTGTGAGATCCTTGTTATATGTGGCTGTAGATATGACACATTTAAACTGGGAATGTTTTTCAAGTATTCCTTAATTGCCTATTCTTTATGTTGTGGATTCGATTGAAGACTTGCTCTTAACAAAACTTTGTGTGGTGCTATGGGGAATAAGATAATCCCTGTCCTCACTGTTCAATGTTTTAATTGTAGACTTTTGGGCATAAAAACAGAATCTCCGAGTACTGTCTCAACTAATGCAAGTACACCGCAGTCAGTGAGCAACGTGGTTCATTATCTTGCAATGGCACTCTTTCAAATAGAGCAGGGCATTGAGCGGCGTTTTCTCAAAGCTCCACTTGGTAAGTATCTGTTTTTAATTCAAAAGATTAGTTATATTTTAAATGCTTTTGAATTGCCCTTTAATTGATAGAACTTTATTGTCTGATATAATAAAATTGATTGACTAATTTGAACATTTTAAGATTGCATTTTCATTTTAAAATATGAGTTCTTTCAGGTGAGATTTATTTTTAAATAAATAATAATACTTAAATACTTTTTAAAAATTTTTCTAGGTATTCATTCATTTTAATGAATGTCTATTTAACTATTTCTGTCAATCTCTTCTTTTATGAACTTTTCTTCTGAAGAAAGATTACCAAATCCTGTGACTAGCCAGACCCTGAATAATCAAAGACTATACATAAATTTGTTGTTGTTGTTATTTAAAACAGGAGCTCAGAGAAGCTACTTAAATGTCCCCCTTTAGGGGTATGGTTTAATAATGTGGTCATTCACCTGAGCACTGTGTACGAAGTACCAAGTCAGAAATACCAGGTGTTAAAGGGTACACAGATGAGGAAATGCTCTGTAATTTATGGTTAGGATGACAGAAATAATTCTATCAGGAATGTGTTTCAGCAATTGTGAAATTAATATGCTTTTAGGGACTAATCTAGGAACATACTCATTATGTCTTTAGGAAAAATATATTTGTCAAGTTCCAAATCAATTTTCATGTCATAACTGCCTCTACTTCCCTGTGGTCTTTCTGAAAAATGGAATTAATTTATAATTCATCATATTGAGATAGTTTATATCTCAATAGTGGGGTACTAGAAGAAACAATTTTTTTAAACCATATCTTTTTGGTCTCATTGAGAGAGCAACTTGAGGAGATGAAAATCCTTTAAAAATGATTTGAATGTTACTTTGTTGAGTAGTAAGAACAAAGCTTTCATAAATAGATGGTGCTAACAGAGCAATTTTGGAACGTCAATATATTTGTAAAATGTTATTTTTAAATTGAAGGATTTGTGGCTAGTATCTCATTATTCTAATAAACCTATCCATATTTTTATATTTTTTATAAATTGATAATTCCACCATGAGCTTAATAACTCACTTTTCACATCAAAAGTAGCACTTGTAAGAAATAAAATACATATGATCATAAAGATATTCAAGTTTGTTGTATCACTGCTATTTTGTCTTCAGTATTTCTTAATATTTTCTGTGTTCAAATCAAATTACATGTACAAGGGATCTCTGTATTGTTTCTTACAAACACATGTGAATTTACAATTACTTCAATTAGAAGTTATTTGTCAGTCATAGAGCTCTTATAAATGTAAGGTGTTACTACTACTCATTAATTCTGTGATTCCTAAAGGGGTGAGGGATAAAATGCAATTCTGCTGATTTTTCCACTTCTGAAATTGCCGTCAATTAAAGTTATTTATACGTTTGGGGGGATCAAGTTAATTATTTAGTGTGTTTGTCTTTTCTTCAGTACATTTTATTAAATATTTACACAAAGGGAAAAAGTTAACACTGAGAGATGTTGCAACTTACATCTCATAGGTTTTGTAAGAGCAGAGAACTATAGTGTTCCTTATGCTTGTTTGTATACAGCAGCATTAGAACATTCATTTCAAGCTGAGACATAGAAACAATTTTAATTTGGGATCTTAAAAAAATAAATGAAATAAGACAAGTTCAACGTACCTTACTTACTTCGTAAATGTTGGTCAGAGTCAGATGTTGATCATTTGTAATATGGATGTTACCATCTACCATTGCTGCTTCAAAGTTAGTAGAAGAACTGGTGTCTGTAACTCTTTATGTTTAAGCCTTTGAACAGTCTGTTTTGAATGAGACCGCAGGAAATGGAGGTACCTCTAGAGTTTTAAGATAGTCTAAATGTTTGGAGCAAGGTAATCAAGAATATCCTTAATCCGGAAGAGAAAAGGGGGTTCCACTTCATGAATGTTTGTGATAGAATATTTATTAAAATCCTCCATTCTCTTGATAATTTTTCAACATAGCAAATTAACTATAGTAGGAATTATCCCAGTTTAGCTTCAGAAATTATTTCAGTTTCTTGAGGAAGCAAGTAAGAAATAAAATTTCTACTTATGTTCCACCTTCTCTAGTATGTCCCTCTTATGCTAGTGATCAATCGCATTGATAAAACTAGGCTTTTTTAGCTTGGGGGACGTAATCCTATTTCAGTTAATGATTTTAGGTAACGTGTGAGAATTGTTTAAGTGGATAATTTAATCATTTATAAAGTCATCCATATGGTTAAACCCTTAAGCTATAGGGAAAAAAATTGTCAAACTAACTTTATCAATTTGAAATTAGGTAGCACAGAAATTAATAAAGATCAAAAGGGAGATAGAAAAAAAAGACAAGAAAAAGAGAGAAAGATCAGTCTAGTGTGACAGATGGTAAATTTTTAACTTTTTAAAGAATTCTGTATTTTTAAAGAACTATGATTTTACTTTCTTTACTGTTGAATACTGGTTTACATATTTAGCTTTTGAAGGAAAAACCTTGGATTTGGTTTTTTGGAAGAGAATGGCGTTGGGGGTAATATCATCTTCCTAACATTTTTCTTTCTACATTTCATACCTCAGCTAATCAAACTCTTTTAAGCTGGTATATAAAAAATTGACATCGTTGAACCTTAGTATACTTAGTTATTAGTTAAAAGAATTAACAGCTATGGAATGTATATTTACTTATTCTACATATAGTATTTATTCACAGCATTTTTTTTTCCTTTACTAGCACAGGGAGAATTATGGAGTAGGAGATGTTATTGTTTTATCTCCTAGAGAAGCTTACATGGCATGGTGACATGGATTAATGTATAGTGGCAGTTAACAGTATAAAATCTCTCAGTGTGATATTTGATTATATGAATCTACCATTATTTTATATTAGTAAAATACTTTTAAAATTTTATTTATTTATGGCTGCATTGGGTCTTCATTGCCGCACGCGGGCTTTCTCTAGTTGCAGCGAGCGGGGGCTACTCTTCGTTGCAGTGCGCAGGCTTCTTATTGCAGTGGCTTCTCTTGTTGTGGAGCACGGGCTCTAGGTGCGCAGGCTTCAGTAGTTGTGGCTCGCAGGCTCTAGAGCACAGGCTCAGTAGTTGTGGCACAGGGCTTAGTTGCTCTGCGGCATGTGGGATCTTCCCAGATCAGGGATCAAACCAGTGTCCCCTGCATTGGCAGGCATATTCTGAACCACTGTGTCACCTGGGAAGTCCCTAGTAAAATACTTTTAATTAGCAATATCTTGAGGCACAGAGGGGTTAAGCAACTTGCCCAGGCTCATATAGGGGAGCTAGTACTCAACCTCAAGACAGACTGACTCCATAGCCTACATTCTCGTAATTATTATGACACGGTACATGAGGTTTTATTTGAGGATAATAGTAGAAAATATGGTGTGATAGGACCAAACTTTGTGTGGAGTCATATATCGTGCAGAATTTTGACATGATGTGGTAGGCCCTTTATAATTAAGTGTAATGTCTTAGGAAAACTAAGGTAGTTGCAGTATTGAAGATCAATCGAAGGTGGATATCACAAGCAAATGTACAATGATAGACAGGCGAGATTAATGGCAATTAAATGACTTTTCTTTTTTTGGTGGTGGTTTTTATTTTATTTTTGTTAACATCATTATTGGAGGATAATTGCTTTACAATGGTGTGTTACTTTCTGCTTTATAGCAAAGTGAATCAGCTATACATATACATATATTCCCATATCTACTCCCTCTTGTGTCTCGCTTCCACCCTCCCTATCCCACCCCTCTAGGTGGTCACAAAGCACCGAGCTGATCTCCCTGTGCTATGCGGCTGCTTCCCACTAGCTATCAATTTTACATTTGGTAGTATATATAAGTCCGTGCCACTCTCTCACTTTGTCCCAGCTTACCCTCCCCCCTCCCCATGTCCTCAAGTCCATTCTCTATGTCTGCGTCTTTATTCCTGTCTTGCCCCTAGGTTATGCATAACCTTTTTTTTTCTTTTTTTAGATTCCATATATATGTGTTAGCATACGGTGTTTGTTTTTCTCTTTTTGACTTACTTCACTCTGTATGACAGGCTCTAGGTCCATCCACCTCACTACAAATAACTCCATTTCGTTTCTTTTTATGGCTGAGTAATTATTCCATTGCCTGTATGTGCCACATCGTCCTTATCCATTCATCTGTCAGTGGACACTTAGGTTGCTTCCATGTCCTGGCTATTGTAAATACAGCTGCAATGAGCATTGTGGTACATGACTCTTTTTGAATTATGGTTTTCTCAGGGTATATGCCCGGTAGTAGGATTGCTGGGTAATATGGTAGTTCTATTTTTACTTTTTTAAGGAACCTCCATACTGTTCTCCATAGTGGCTGTATCAATTTACATTCCCACCAACAGTGCAAGAGGGTTCCCTTTTCTCCACACCCTCTCCAGCATTTATTGTTTGTAGATTTTTTGATGATGGCCATTCTGAGTGGTGTGAGGTGATACCTCATTGTAGTTTTCATTTGCATTTCTCTAATGATTAGTAATGTTGAGCATTCTTTCATGTGTTTGTTGGCAATCTGTACAACTTCTTTGGAGAAATGTCTATTTAGGTCTCCTGCCCATTTTTGGATTGGGTTGTTTTCTTTTATGATATTGAGCTGCATGAGCTGCTTGTATATTTTGGAGATTAATCCTTTGTCAGTTGGTTCATTTGCAAATATTTTCTCCCATTCTGAGGGTTGTCTTTTCATCTTGTTTATGGTTTCCTTTGCTGTGCAAAAGCTTTTAGGTTTCATTAGGTCCCATTTGTTTATTTTTGTTTTTAATTCCATTTTTCTAGGAGGTGGGTCAAAAAGGGTCTTGCTGTGATTTATGTCATAGAGTGTTCTGCCTATGTTTTCCTCTAAGAGTTTGTTAGTGTCTGGCCTTACATTTAGGTATTTCATCCACTTTCAGTTTACGTTTGTGTATGGTGTTAGGGAATGTACTAATTTCATTGTTTTACATGTACCTGTCCAGTTTTCCCAGCACCACTTATTGAAGAGGCTGTCCTTTCTCCACTGTACAT
Source organism: Globicephala melas (assembly GCF_963455315.2). Classification (NCBI taxonomy): domain Eukaryota; kingdom Metazoa; phylum Chordata; class Mammalia; order Artiodactyla; family Delphinidae; genus Globicephala; species Globicephala melas. The sequence goes on along the minus strand of NC_083315.2, from coordinate 114,001,794 downwards.
TCCTGCCTCCTTCATCAAAGATAAGGTGACCAGGGCTTCCCTGGTGGCGCAGTGGTTGAGAGTCCGCCTGCCGATGCAGGGGACGCGGGTTCGTGCCCCGGTCTGGGAAGATCCCACATGCCGCGGAGCGGTGGGGCCCGTGAGCCATGGCTGCTGAGCCTACCTGTCCGGAGCCTGTGCTCCGCAACGGGAGAGGCCACAACAGTGAGAGGCCCGCGTACCGCAAAAAAAAAAAAAAAAAAAGATAAGGTGACCATATGTGCGTGGGTTTTTCTCTGGGCTTTCTATTCTGTTCCATTGATCTATCTTTCTGTTTTTCTGCCAGTACCATACTGTCTTGATTACTGTAGCTTTGTAGTATAGTCTGAAGTCCAAGAGCCTGATTCCTCCAGCTCCGTTTTTCATTCTCAAGATTGCTTTGGCTATTCGGCGTCTTCTGTGTTTCCATACAAATTGTGAAATTTTTTGTTCTAGTTCTGTGACAAATGCTACTGGTAGTTTGATAGGGACTGCATTGAATCTGTAAATTGCTTTGGGTAGTATAGTCATTTTCACAGTGTTGATTCTTCCAATCCAAGAGCATCGCATATCTCTCCATCTGTTTGTATCATCTTTAATTTCTTTCATCAGTGTTTTATAGTTTCCTGAGTACAAGTCTTTCTCCTCCTTAGGTAGGTTTATTCCTAGATATTTTATTCTTTTTGTTGCAATGGTAAATGGGAGTGTTTCTTAATTTCTCTTTCAGATTTTTCATCATTAGTGTATAGGAGTGCAAGAGATTTCTGTGTATTAATTTTGTATCCTGCTACTTTACCAACTGCATTGATTAGCTCTAGTAGTTTTCTGGTAGCATCTTTAGGATTCTCTATGTATAGTATCATGCCATTTGGAAACAGTGACCGTTTTACTACTTCTTTTCCGATTTGGATTCCTTTTATTTCTTTTTCTTCTCTGATTGCTGTGGCTAAAACTTCCAAAACTGTGTTGAATAATAGTGGTGAGAGTGGGCGACCTTCTCTTGTTCCTGATCTTAGTGGAAATGGTTTCGGTTTTTCACCATTGAGGACGATGTTGGCTGTGGGTTTGTCATATATGGCCTTTATTATGTTGAGGTGTCTTCCCTCTATGCCAACTTTCTCGAGGGTTTTTATCATAAATGGGTAGTGAATTTTGTCAAAAGCTTTTTCTGCATCTATTGAGATGATCTTATGGCTTTTCTCCTTCTATTTGTTAATATGGTGTATCACATTTGATTGTTTTGCATATATTGAAGAATCCTTGCATTCCTGGGATAAACCCCACTTGATCATGGTGTATGATCCTTTTAACGTGCTGTTGGATTCTGTTTGCTAATATTTTGTTGAGGATTTTTGCATCTATGTTCATCAGTGATATTGGCCTGTAGTTTTCTTTCTTGGTGAAATCTTTGTCTGATTTTGGTATCAGGGTGATGGTGGTCTTGTAGAATGACTTCGGGAGTGTTCCTCCCTCTGCTATATTTTGGAAGAGTTTGAGAAGGATAGGTGTTAGCTCTTCTCTGAAGGTTTGATAGAATTCACCTGTGAAGCCATCTGGCCCTGGGCTTTTGTTTGTTGGAAGATTTTTAATCACAGTCTCAATTTCAGTGCTTGTGATTGGTCTGTTTATATATATTTTTTTGTTTGTTTTTGTTTTTGTTTTTGCGGTACGCAGGCCTCTCACTACTGTGGTCTCTCCCGCTGTGGAGCACAGGCTCCGGACATGCAGGCTCAGCGGCCATGGCTCACGGGCCCAGCCGCTCCACGGCATGTGGGATCCTCCCAGACCAGGGCACGAACCCGTGTCCCCTGCATCAGCAGGCGGACTCTCAACCGCTGCACCAGCAGGGAAGCACTGGTCTGTTTATATTTTTATTTCTTCCTGGTTCAGTCTCAGAAGGTTGTGTTTTTCTAAGAATTTGTCCATTTCTTCCAGGTTGTTCATTTTATTGGCATATAGTTGCTTGTAGTAATCCCTCATGATCCTTTGTATTTCTGCAGTGTCAGTTGTTACTTCTCCTTTTTCATTTCTAATTCTATTGGTTTGAGTCTTCTCCCTTTTTTTCTTCATCAGTCTGGCTAGTGTTTTATCAATTTTGTTTATCTTCTCAAAGACCCAGCTTTTAGTTTTATTGATCTTTGCTCTCGTTTCCTTCATTTATTTCTGATATTTATGATTTCTTTCCTTCTGCTAACCTTGGGGGTTTTTTGCTCTTCTTTCTCTAATTGCTTTAGGTGTAAGGTTAGGTTGTTTATTTGAGATGTTTCTTGTCTCTTCAGGTAGGATTGTATTGCTATAAACTTCCCTCTTAGAACTGCTTTTGCTGCATCCCATAGGCTTTGGGTTGTCGTGTTTTCATTGTCATTTGTTTCTAGGTATTTTTGATTTCCTTTTTGATTTCTTCAGTGATCTCTTGGTTATTAAGTAGTGTATTTTTTAGCCTCTATGTGTTTGTATTTTTTACAGATTTTTTCCTGTAATTGATATCTACTCTCATAGCATTGTGGTCAGAAAAGATACTTGATACGATTTCAATTTTCTTAAATTTACCAAGGCTTGATTTGTGACCCAAGATATGATTTACCCTGGAGAATGTTCCATGAGCACTTGAGAAGAAAGTGTATTCTGTTGTTTTTGGATGGAATGTCCTATATATATCAATTTAGTCCATCTTGTTTAATGTGTCTTTTAAAGCTTGTGTTTCCTTATTTATTTTCATTTTGGATGATCTGTCCATTGGTGAAAGTGGGGTGTTAAAGTCCCCTACTCTGATTGTGTTACTGTTGATATCCCCTTTTTATGGCTGTTAGCATTTGCCTTTTGTATTGAGGTGCTCCTATGTTGGGTTCATAAATATTTACAATTGTTATTTCTCCTTCTTGGATTGATCCCTTGATCATTATGTAGTGTCCTTCTTTGTCTCTTGTAATAGTCTTTATTTTAAAGTCTATTTTGTCTGATATGAGAATAGCTACTCCAGCTTTCTTTTGATTTCCATTTGCATGGAATATCTGTTTCCATCCCCTCACTTGTGGTCTGTATGTGTCCCTAGGTCTGAAGTGGGTCTCTTGTAGACAGCATATATGTGGGTCTTGTTTTTGTATCCATTCAGCCAATCTGTGTCTTTTGGTGGGAGCATTTAATCCATTTACATTTAAGGTAATTATCAATATGTATGTGCCTATTAACATTTTATTAATTGTTTTGGGTTCGTTATTGTAGGTCTTTTCCTTCTCTTGTGTTTCCTGCCTAGAGAAGTTCCTTTAGCATTTGTTGTAAAGCTGGTTTGGTGGTGCTGAATTCTCTTAGCTTTTGCTTGTCTGTAAAGGTTTTAATTTCTCCGTCAAATCTGAATGAGATCCTTACTGGATAGAGTAATCTTGGTTGTAGGCTGTTCCCTTTCATCACTTTAAATATGCCCTGCCACTCCCTTCTGGCTTTCAGAGTCTCTGCTGAAAGATCAGCTGTTAACCTTATGGGGTTTCCCTTGTGTGTTATTTGTTGTTTTTCCCTTGCTGCTTTTAATATTTTTTCTTTGTATTCAATTTTTGATAGTTTGATTAGTATGTGTCTTGTTTCTCCTTGGACTTATCCTGTATGGGACTCTCTGTGCTTCCTGGACTTGATTGGCTATTTCCTTTCCCATATTAGGGAAGTTTTCAAGTTATAATCTCTTCAAATATTTTCTCAGTCCCTTTTTTTTTTCTCTTCTTCTTCTGGAACCCCTATAATTCGAATGTTGGTGTGTTTAATGTTGTCCCTGAGAATGTCCTCAATTCTTTTCGTTCTTTTTTCTTTATTCTGCTCTGCAATAGTTATTTTCACTATTTTATCTTCCAGGTCACTTGTCCATTCTTTTGCCTCAGTTATTCTGCTATTGATTCCTTCTACAGAATTTTTAATTTCATTTATTGCATTGTTCATCATTGTTTGCTCTTTAATTTTTCTAGGTCCTTGTTAAACATTGTATTTTCTCCATTCTATTTCCAGGATTTTGGATCATCTTTACTATCATTACTCTGATTTTTTTTTTTCAGGTAGACTGCCTATTTCCTCTTCATTTGTTAGGTCTGTTGAGTTTTTACCTTGCTTCTTCATCTGCTGTGTGTTTCTCTGTCTTCTCATTTTGCTTAACTTACTGTGTTTGGGGTCTCCTTTTTTCAGGCTGCAGGTTCATAGTTCCCGTTGTTTTTGGTGTCTGTCCCCAGTGGCTAAGGTTGGTTCAGTGGGTTGTGTATGCTTCCTGGTGGAGGGGACTAGTGCCTGTGTTCTGGTGAATGAGGCTGGATCTTGTCTTTCTGGTGGGCAGGACCACGTCCAGTGGTATGTTTGGGGTGTCTGTGACCTTATTATGATTTTAGGCAGCCTCTGTGCTAATGGGTGGGGTTGTGTTCCTGTCTTGCTAGTTGTTTGGCATAGGGTGTCCAGCACTGTAGCTTGCTGGTTGTTGAGTGAAGCTGGGTCTTAGCGTTGAGGTGGAGATCTCTGGGATATTTTCACCGTTTGATATTACGTGGAGCTGGGAAGTCTCTTGTGGACCAATGTCCTGAACTCGGCTCTCTCACCTCAGAGACACAGGCCTGACTCCTGGCCGGAGCACCGAGAGCCTGTCAGCCACAAGGCTCAGAAGAAAAGGGGGGAAAAATAAAGAAAGGAAGAAAAAAGTAAGATAAAATAAAGTTATTAAAATAAAAAATAATTATTAAAAATGAAGAAAAATTAAAAGTAAGAAAAGAAAAGAAAGAAGAGAGCAACCAAACCAAAAAACAAATCCACCAAGATAACAGTGCTAAAAACTATACTAAGAAGAAAAAACTACGGACAGACAGAACCCTAGGACAAATGGTAAAAGCAAAGCTGTACAGACAAAATCACACAACGAAGCATAGAAGCATACACATACACACTCACAAAAAGAGAAGAAGGAAAAATATATATATATCGTTGCTCCCAAAATCCACCTCCTCAGTTTGGGATGATTCATTGTCTATTTAGGTATTCCACAGATGCAGGGTACATCAAGTTGACTGTGGAGATTTAATCCGCTGCTCCTGAGGCTGCTGGGAGAGATTTCCCTTTCTCTTCTTTGTTTGCACAGCTCCTGGGGTTCAGTTTTGGATTTGGCCCCGCCTCTGCATGTAGGTCGCCGGAGGGCGTCTGTTCTTCACTCAGACAGGAAGGGGTTAAAGTAGCAGCTGATTCGGGGGCTCTGGCTCACTCAGGCCAGTGGGAGGGAGGGGTGCAGAATGCGGGGCGAGCCTGTGGCGGCAGAGGCCGGCGTGACGTTGCAACAGCCTGAGGCGCACCGTGTGTTCTCCCGGGGAGGTTGTCCCTGGATCACGGGACCCTGGCAGTGGTGGGCTGCATGGGCTCCCGGGAGGGGAGGTGTGGATAGTGACCTGTGCTCACACACAGGCTTCTTGGTGGCTGCAGCGGCTGCCTTAGTGTCTCATGCCCGTCTCTGGGGTCCGCACTGATAGCCGCGGCTTGCGCCTGTCTCTGGAGCTTGTTTAGGCAGTGCTCTGATTCCCCTCTCCTCGGCACCCCAAAACAATGGTCTCTTGCCTCTCTGGCAGCTCCAGACTTTTTCCCAGACTCCGTCCCAGCTAGCTGTGGCTCACTAGCCCCCTTCAGGCTGTGTTCACGCAGCCAACCCCAGTCCTCTCCCTGGATCCGACCGAAGCCCGAGCCTCAGCTCGCAGCCCCGCCCGCCCCGGCAGATAAGCAGACAAGCCTCTCGGGCTGGTGCGTGCTGGTCGGCACCGATCCTCTGTGAGGGAATCTCTCCACTTTGCCCTCTGCACCCCTGTGGCTGCGCTCTCCTCCGCGGCTACGAAGCTTCCCCACTCCGTCCCCTGCAGTCTCTGCCCGCAAAGGGGCTTCCTAATGTGTGGAAACCTTACCTCCTTCACAGCTCCCTCCCACTGGTGCAGGTCCTGTCCCTATCCTTTTGTCTCTGTTTATTCTTTTTTTCTTTTGCCCTACCCAGGTATGTGGGGAGTTTCTTGCTTTTTGGGAGGTCTGAGGTCTTCTGCCAGCGTTCAGTAGGTGTTCTGTAGGAGTTGTTCCACGTGTAGGTGTATTTCTGATGTATCTGTGGGGAGGAAGGTGACCTCCACGTCTTACTCTTCCGCCATCTTGAACATCTCCTAAGTGACTTAATAGGTTCAAATGTTTCTGTATAAAAATTGGTGCTGAAAGTTCTTTTTAAGGGGGTATTAACATTTTTTTAAATTCACCTTATTTTAAAAATAATATTTTCTTGGGCTTCCCTGGTGGCGCAGTGGTTGAGAGTCCGCCTGCCGATGCAGGGGACACGGGTTTGTGCCCCAGTCCGGGAAGATACCACATGCCGCGGAGCGGCTGGGCCCGTGAGCCATGGCCGCTGAGCCTGCGCGTCCGGAGCCTGTGCTTCGCAACGGGAGAGGCCACAACAGTGAGAGGCCCGCATACCGCAAAAATAATAATAATAAAAATAATAATATTTTCTTAGGTATAGAAGACAATATAGTTGGCATTTATACATAATTGATATTTTTAATAAGTTATATTGAGATATATTTCGCATATATAAAATTCACCCTTTTAAATTATACAGTTCAGTGATTTTTAGTATATTCACAGTTGTACAGCCATCCACCACTATCTAATTTCAGAACATTTTCATTATCCCCAAAATAAACCTTAAATGTGATTTATACTTAGAGAGCAGTCCATCTTTTATCTGAAATGAGGCAGTAACATTCTTGATTCAAATGAATAGTAGCTGACTTGTAATCATATATAGCGAGCTTTCTAAATTACGTCCAGATTTGATACAAAGAACTAGATTACTAGATTGAGAACACATTGCCTAAGTTATTTTTCTCTTTTAACTATTGAAATCCCCCAGCATTTGTTTTACGGATTTAAGTAATTCCTTATGTCATAAATAAGATGTGGCTCAGCAAATTTTCTTTAACACGAGGTTTTTGTTTTTAATGTCAACATGGTCTTTTTGTGAAGTATTAGGAGAGAAGAACTGTGAATTCCAACCTATTTACACTACCACGAAAATAGTTCCAGGAGATATCTAGGGTTTGCCTAGGAAGTTTAATCACTTTCCCTTTTCATTTAAGATGCCAGTGACAGTGGGCGTTCTTATAAAACAGTCCTGGACCGTTGGAGAGAGTCTCTCCTTTCTTCTGCCAGTCTATCCCAAGTCTTTCTTCATCTCTCCACCTTGGATCGTAGTGTAATATGGTCTAAGTCTATACTAAACGCCCGTTGCAAGATATGCCGAAAGAAGGGTGATGCTGAAAACATGGTACTTTGTGATGGCTGTGATCGGGGTCATCATACCTACTGTGTTCGACCAAAGCTCAAGGTATTTTTTTCTTCTGCTGCTTCTCAGATTAGAATTGAGACACTGAGATTTTGAGTGACAGATGATTAATGATCATTCATTTGATTTATCAGACTGTGCCTGAAGGAGATTGGTTTTGTCCAGAGTGTCGGCCAAAGCAACGTTCTAGAAGACTCTCCTCTAGACAGAGACCATCCTTGGAAAGTGATGACGAGATGGAAGGTAGTATGGAAGGTGAGGATGATGAAGTTGATGATGATGATGAAGAGGGTCCAAGTGAGGAGGAAGAGTATGAGGTAGAACAAGATGAAGAAGATTCTCAAGAAGAGGAAGACGTCAGGTAAGTCCTACCATGCAATAAAATGAGAGTTCGAGTTATTAACTAGACAGTCTCTTGACTTTTCAAATGCAAATGGAATGGTTGGGGCCCATAATTTAAAACCAAAAACTAGTGTGCAATATAGTGTCATAAAGTTCCCCTTGCTTTTTTTTTTTTTTTTGCGGTACGCGGGTCTCTCACTGTTGTGGCCTCTCCCGTTGCGGAGCACAGGCTCCGGACGCGCAGGCTCAGCAGCCATGGCTTACGGGCGTAGCCGCTCCGCAGCATGTGGGATCTTCCCGGACCGGGGCACGAACCCGTGTCCCCTGCATCGGCAGGCGGACTCTCAACCACTGCGCCACCAGGGAAGCCCTCCCCTTGCTTTTTATGTATTATAAGCATATGAAATTATTCCCAAGGGAGTATAGTCGCTTTGTGAACTTAGCCAGATCATAAAATCAAGTGTAAGTTTGGTTAGGATGTCAATTCAGAGCCACATCGAGGTTGATATTACTTAATTTTTTGCTGAAAGCAGCAAATAAGCAGTCCAGAGGATATTCATGAGATAGAGATGAATGCAGCTCCCGATGCCTCTTTTGCTTTTCTCAAGGACTTATACCCAAATATTGGTGATCTTGGCAGTCTACAGAGAGAGAGAGAGAAATGCCAGGAAGCACATTGTATTTTTATACTCCTACCGCATCAGCACCTAGAAACAACTTCTGTACTACTGTATAGCCAAGTATTCTGCAGCTTAGCAAGCTGTGTCACCCAGGCCTAATGAATGGCTTTGGTTATTCCTGCCGTGGCAGCACTGGGGCAGTCTCCCTTTATTTGTCCCTAAGACCTCCCCTTGTTTTTAACATTTGAACTCCATTCTTGTGGAATCAAGAAAATGAATGTGAAGCAGGGGCAACCTAGAACCAACACAGTACAAAAAGGCCAGAGACTGAGGAGGATGAGTAGAGAGAGCCACCCCCTCTACTTTAAACAAGCTGTTCAATAGCTCCAACTAGCAGGAGCCATTTTCCCTGTAGCTTGTAATGGCAGTATTGTGTTAAGCATAAAGATGATAAAGAACTTGGAGAATTTTTGGAAATATTTTAAGTAAACTGGAAGTTCAGGTATGGGGGGAGATGGATATAAGGAGGCTTAATGGGGTTGTATCATTCTTGTCTACAACTTAAAGGCAATTAAAGGGTTGAATCTAGTTTTGTATCTTACAGTAAGAATCAAAAGATGGCAAAGAGATTCCTGGCTTAGTGTTGAGGAACAGTAGGTTTAAGCCTACTTTTGTGGGATCCATTGGCCAAAACTGTAGGTTACTACCTCAGTATCAATAGTAATGAAAAGTGACAGTCTTCTGTAGCATAAGGAGACAAAAGATTTGCATTTTAAGTTTTTCAACATGATTAAGTCCATTTATTCGGCTCTCCTGAGGATTTTATTACAGTTTATCACAACCTAGGATTTGATTTTCATGATGATGTCCTGGAGTTACCAAGAAATTATTAAACATTAAACATTCTTTGTCTTTGCATTACAAAGAAATATATGAAAGCACATTTTAGATTTCCATGAAGAGTTTGTTGATTCTAAGTTTAAAGAACTGAGTACAGGATAAGTCTCAGTAACACAAAAGTTATGTATGTAGAACTCATTGGCTGGATAGTAGAACAAGGGGGATAGAAGTAATCATATGTTCATCATTGCTCTGTACAATAATTGTTTTCTAACACTACTTATAGCCCACCAAAACGAGGAAGACCACAAGTTAGATTACCAATTAAAACAAGAGGGAGACTTAGTTCTTCTTTCTCAAGTCGTGGCCAACGACAAGATCCTGGAAGATATACTTCAAGGAGTCAGCAGAATACACCGAAAACAACTGTTTTTTCTAAAGCTACTGGTAGAAGCCTAAGAAAGATAAAATCTCCTCCTCCTACAGAAACTAAATCTTTAAGAATTGCCAGTCGTTCTACTCGCCAGAGTCATGGCCCACTGCAAGCAGGTGTATTCATGGAACTACTTAGTCCTCGCAGAAAACGCAGAGGCAGGAAAAGTGCTAATAATACACCAGAAAATAGTCCCAGCTTCCCTAACTTCAGAGTCATTGCCACAAAGTCAAGTGAGCGGTCAAGATCTCTAAATGTTGCTTCAAAACTTTCTCTCCAAGATAGTGAATCCAAGAGAAGAGGCAGGAAAAGACAATCTACAGGTACGAAGAAGTCTAATTTAAGCTATTCTTACCTAAGAAAATTGAGTAATTTGGAAAGATTGAATGTTGAGATACTTTGTATCATTTCTGAAAGGCTGTCCACTATACAGAGTTATTAGGGAGCAACCTGACCTGAAGCATAATGTTCAAGGAAGGGGCAGGTATTTGGAATAAAGGTAAACTACAGTACTAGTGTTTCTACTAGTGTAGTAGGGTAGTTGTAAGAAATTTGCAAACAGTGTTCTGTGTTTAATGGAGAGATTTGGCCAATACTTGAACAGCCTCAGTATACCACATTATAATACGTTTCATTCTCTTCCACCTTTGCTTCCTTCAAAACACATGTACTCATCATCACCTAGACAAGCTACATTAGGTAATTTGATAAGGTTCCCACCTGACATACTGAATTTCGGGGCAGGGAGAGCTGGGAACAGTAATATTGTTAGGGAGTGATCACCAGCTGTCTTTTTGATTCTGATAATTGTTGTTTTAATATTTATATATATATTATATAAATTGTTTATATATTACATATATTTATATTACATAAGTTGTTGGTAATATTTATCCATGTAATAATCTCTTTACCCATTTATCTCTAATCCTATCCTCTTTTTTCTTTAATGTCAGTAGTAGTAAAATTTTGATATTTCAAAAATGAAGTTAAACATAAAAAATGCTACTACTGTTCTTTGAAGAATTTTAGATAGCTTGTATTGCATTATTCAAACCCATGACAGGATTAAGGAATTCACTGGTGGAAGAATGGAACATGATGCAGTCGCCAGGTCGTCAGGTTTGGCAGTGGGGTGGGGGTAGTATCAGGTAACTTTGCACCGAGATCTAATTTAGCTTTTCCTATCCCCTTATGTGTTTTGCTCTTCCCCAATCCTGAACCCCAAGCTATTTGGAAAATAGTACACCTGAAGCATTTTTGTTTTAAGAAAGAAAAAAAAAACTGCTAAAGAAAATGTTGTTGTTTTTAATTGATTTGTGAACTTACTAACCTGGTTCTAAGGACAAATAAAGGGGGAAATGTGTGGATTAACATTTAAGCAGAGAATTTAAACACCTAGATCTACATAGGACTATACTACTATTTTCTACTAATTCATTCACCTTAGATCTCATTATATACCTTACGTTTTATGAGAAAGCATTTTGCTTTAAGAAAATTCTCCATATAAAATTAGATTTATAAGAATAATTTTTATTTCATCATTGAGAAATATTTTCTATTTTGCAAGGTAATTTATAAAGAGGCCAAGTTTCTAAATCTAAAGAGGTTATTTTCCTAAGGTTGTATTTCAGGAAATACCAGAGGATTTCATTTTACTGTAGTTAAAAACATATTTTTAATAAAATGGCGTAATAACCCACAAACTTTGTGTTCTAGAATTTCCTTTTGTATTACACTCTTTTTACAATCTGTTCCCAATGAGTGTTTATTTCAATTGGAAATTTTTAAGATCGAAAGGAAATAACGAATACTTGGTCCAGATTTACCTATCTCTCAGAATATAAGTCAGTTTAACATCTCAGTGTGTAGAGTGTAGATTTTCTGTTTGAATTTAGTTTGTATTTATATGTCCTGATTAGCTTATGGTGATCAAATATTTTGTTTTGTCATCACCTAAAGTTAACATAATTATTTATTCAGAATCATCTCCTGTGACACCTAACCGAAGGAGTTCAGGTCGACAGGGAGGAGTTCATGAATTGTCCGCTTTTGAACAACTTGTTGTGGAATTGGTACGGCATGATGACAGCTGGCCTTTTTTGAAACTCGTTTCTAAAATCCAGGTAATACTACTAGACTTTATAAAATGTATTCATGTGTATTATCTGATTTAGTCTGCATGGCAACTTTAAGGTAGTCAAAATACTTGTTTAGTCACTGTCTACTTAAAAAACAAAACAAATCTTGGAACGTTTGTTCCTATATTGAAAAAAATGGAGCTAGCATAGTCTCCTCAGTCCCTTCTAGTCCTGTGACTGATTCTTTTTTTTTAAATTAATTAATTTATTTATTTATCTTTGGCTGCATTGGGTCTTCATTGCTGCACGTGGGCTCTCTCTAGTTATGTCGAGAGGGGGCCACTCTTTGTTGTGGTGCACGGGCTTCTCATTGCGGTGACTTCTCTCATTGCGGAGCATGGGCTCTAGGCACGCTGGCTTCAGTAGTTGTGGCACGTGGGCTCAGTGGTTGTGGCTCGCGGGCCCTAGAGCGCAGGCTCAGTAGTTGTGGTGCACGGGCTTAGTTGCTCCACGGCATGTGGGATCTTCCCAGACCAGGGCTTGAACCCATGTCCCCTGCATTGGCAGGTGGATTCTTAACCACTGCACCACCAGGGAAGCCCCTGTGACTGATTCTTATAAATGATGACCGTGTGTTGAAATAACCTCACTTTTTATTCTGTGTAATGAATATGAATAGAGTTGATTCAACTGAGTACCATTATTGGCATTTCTATTATGTAAAACAGTGTTTCTTAAACTTTAGCGTACACCACAATCAATGGAGGGCTTGTTAAAACACAGCAGACTGGGCCCCACCCCAGTCTGTTTCACTAGGTCTGGGATGATGCCCAGCCATTTGCATTACTGACAAGTCCCCAAATGATGCTGATGGTGCTGGTCCAAGGACAGCATTTTGAGAAACACTGATGTAAAAGATGGGTACTCTTGAATAACAGAGATAGCCTAACCTAACTAAGGGATTTGAGCTGTTATTTTTATATAGGTATGACAGAGTATGATGTGCCATAGCAGAGGTAGGACAGTGTTAGTTATACTATAAGTTTAATGGTCTTTCAGAAGCAGAGAAGAGAAGGAATTGATTTGAGCATTTCAGGGGGAAGGAATAGCAGGAATTAGAAAGTTTTTTTATGGAAGAACTATTTGATTTGGTCACTGAAGAAAGATGGAATTTCAACAGTGAGAAATGGAATGAGGGCATTTTAGGAAGAGGGAACAACAAGTTAAGACCTAGAAATGAGAATATGGGAATGATGGATGGTTTGAATGGAGCAGAGGGTGTGTTAGAGGGGCTCAGACACAACTAGATTGTAAAGGGCCTCACTTGTCAGTATCAGGTGAAGGTTTCTGAATGAAAAAGTGACATCATCAAAATTCTACTTTGAGAATTCTAGAACCAGAATATGAAAGATTAATTAACATTGAATAGTGTCTTATAAAAATTAACTCTCTGGGACTTCCCTGGCGGTCCAGTGGTTAAGAATCCACCTTCCAACACAGGGGACACAGGTTCCATCCCTGGACGGGGAACTAAGATCCCACATGCCACGGGGCAACTAAGCCCACGTGGGGCAACTAGAGGGAAGCCCACGCGCCGCAACTAAGACTCGACGCTGCCAAAACTAAATAAATATTTAACAACAAAAAAAAATTAACTCTCAGTTGAACTGTAACTTATTTTTCCTGAGTAGTTTTGTGCTGAATTAAGTTTTGTTACATGTATTTTATTCTTTATTACAAATGCAGTCATGGTCATTACAGAAATTTCTTTATAAATACATTTATGTATCTATATAGAGAGAGTCAGAGAAAGGAAGAGAACACACAAGCAAACCCATAATCTGTTTTTTCACAATACATTGTTAACATTTTTTATAGTATCAAATAAGCTTTTACAGCATTACAATGACTGAAATGTATTATGTAATTTTAATGGAATAATAGTATTCAGAAGTTAATATTCAGTTGCTTTTAAGGGCAAAACTTGCATGTATTTGACTACTTATCTTCAATAAATTTTCTATAGGAGAGATAATACTTGAATTATTTTACAGGTCCCAGACTATTATGACATCATCAAAAAGCCCATTGCCTTAAATATAATTCGTGAAAAAGTGAACAAATGTGAATATAAACTAGCATGTGAGTAATTTATGTTTTTCTCTGATAATTATTTTCCTTTAAGGAGGTAAAGGCTGTTTTTCTTTTTATTTAAATGATGTATATTAATGTAATTGTGTAGATGGCATCCCAAGAAATCCCTAAAATGCCATGTATGCATATATGGAAATGAAAGATGGATGGGGATTGAATGAGTTAAAGATATTTTATAGAATTCATCTTAATAGATGTTCTTTTTAGTTATATAAAATACCTCTAAATAATTGTATAATTTCAATAAAACCATTTTATAAAGTATTTATAAACAATTTTAAGCTTCAGTTCTGCCAGCTTGTTTCAGAGTCTTCAATTTCTAAAGAAAAATGTGGACTTCTGTTTTCTTAATGACATTTCCAGATATACAAAGATTGTATTTATAATTTACTTTCATTCTTATCTCATTTGGTTTTTTCATTCTAGCTGAGTTTATCGATGATATTGAGTTAATGTTTTCGAACTGCTTTGAGTACAACCCTCGTAACACAAGTGAAGCAAAAGCTGGAACTAGGCTGCAAGCATTTTTTCATATTCAGGCTCAAAAACTTGGACTCACCGTCACACCTGGGAACATGGATCAAGTTAGCACACCACCAGTTGCAAAAAAGTCACGAATCTGATTCTGTCTTTCTAAAGGATATATTTGAAGAAAACAAATTGTTCATGAAAATGGAACATTAAATCATGCTCTAAAGCAGACATATATGTATAAAGCAATAACAACTGATTGACCACATTGAAGTGTGGCCTGCACTATATTCTCAACTTTAATATTAAGCACTCAGGAGAATGTAGGAAAGATTTCCTTTGCTACAGTTTTGTTCAGTATCTAATAAATTGGATAGATGTATTGGCTACAGTACTGGTTTACAGAGTTTTTTGTGCATTTTGAGATCATTCATGTGTCCCAGTATCTCAAAAAATATTTTTTCACCCATGATTTATTTTGTCATTGACTTTTTTTTAGAAGTGTGGTATTAAGGGAGATTTACCTACACAGATAAATCTTCCATAATAGCACAGTTTAGAAAAAAGTGTATACGTCTAAGAATTGTTTAATAAGCAGATTCTTTCAACACTATACATGAATGAATCCAGCTTTATTCCTTGAAGTGCTGTACCAGTGCTGGCTGGAGGTATTGAGTCTGAGTTTATTAACTAGATATTTATTTAGCATTCAAAGTAATTTGTGAATTTGTTTTGTATTTATAAAATTTGTACCTGGAAAATGTTCTTTAATTTTTTAAACATTTTATTGTGTTTTTGTTTTATTTCTCTAACTTCCTTAATGATCAGTCAATAAAAGGTAACACCCTCCCTTTTCCCTGGCAGTTCTTTCAGTTTTACAGAACTGTATTTTCAGTTTCTATGTACAACTTAAGTGTACAAATAAAATGATACTTTTTTTAAAAAATATTTTTCAAATATTCTGAATTTCTGGAATTTTTTACAAATGAGAATTGGACTTATACATGTGATAAATAGACCATAGGAACCAATATTTTATTGTACCTGAGTCTCTATAGCAGTGATTTGCATCTTTTTCTACCCAAACCCTTGAGAAGTAAGATACCTCCCATCAGTAACAGTAACATTCTATGGCAGGGATTCTCATTAAAAAGAGAAAAGAAAGTTTGGAATATGCCCACAACCCTGAAAATTTTTTAAAAATAAAATAAATGCTATTTCCTAGGTATGGAAAACATAGGGGCCTCAGTTTTGGAGGAGTAGCTGTTCCTTTTTAGGATGCAGAAGGAAGTCATGTATCCTCTGTAGGGCTTTTGGGGAGTCAGGAGACAGAACCATCCCTCAATTTTCTCATCTAAAATCCTGAGGATTTTAACGAGGTTCATCTGGGGACTTCCTGGTGGTGCAGTGATTAAGGATCCGCCTGCCAATGAAGGGGACACGGGTTCCAGCCCTGGTCCGGGATGATCCCACATGCCACGGAGCAACTAAGCCCGTGCGCCACAACTACTGAGCCTGTGCTCTAGAGCCCGCGAGCCACAACTACTTAGCCTGCGTGCCACAACTACTGAAGCCCACGTGCCTAGAGCCCGTGCTGTGCAACAAGAGAAGCCACCACAATGAGAAGCCCGTGCACTGCAACAAAGAGTAGCCCCCACTCACCGCAACTAGAGAAAGGCTGTGTGCAGCAACGAAGACCCAACGCAGCCAAAAATAAATAATTAATTAATTAACTAGGTTCATTTGTTTGGGAAGTTATCCCTCTTGGCTTTCATTTCTTTTTCATATGCTCTGAGATGATCAATTCCCTGGCTTCTTTACATGAATATGTTCATATCTGTAACCGTTGGTAAATTTGTAATAATTTCATATGCCAATAACCAAATTTCTTAGAAAGTTTTACTTAATAGCATTTAAGGGAATTCCCTAGTGGTCCAGTGGTTAGGACTCCGTGCTTCCACTGCAGGGGGCACAGGTTCGATACCTGGTCAGCGAACTAGGATCCCATAAGCCATAAGCCACAAGCCATGTGGCCAAAAAGAAAAAAAAAAGCATTTAAATATTCAAAAGAGAATTCTAAAATATAATTACATTTTAATAGTAAATTATCTGATTCCTTAATATTCTTCACTCTTTAATAACAAGTAACTTTTATATTTGTTTTTCTTCTAAGACAAACATAAAAAGGGGTAATTTCTGATTAACTGTTGAATTATTCAGTCTGAAAGTCAGTCTTAAAACATACAGTTTATCTTATATGTTGCCTTTCTCAGACTCAGTTAAAATAGAACATTGCCTTTTTGGTGAGAAGGGGGGCACACAGCTTGCAGAATCTCAGTTCTCCGACCAGGGATTGAGCCCGGGCCATGAATCTGGTGGCCCAGAATCCTAACCACTAGGCCACCAGGGAACTCCCAGGACATTGCCTTTTAACCTCCCAGCCAGATTGTCTTATATACAAAAAGCAGCATTTATTCCCATACATATCTGCAGTAATTGAAATTTTACAGAGCAACAAGGTTAACACACAAGGACGTATGGTAATGGCTGAGAATGCCACATTGCCATGATCAAGAAAGCAGTCAGCATTATTTGACTTCTGTTTTGCTTTTACATTTTTATTCAAGGAGAGAGGACTGCATAATGGAACAAGTAGACCAAAAACATGATTGAGAAAACTTAAGACAGTGAAGGAGACATTTCAGTCAGTTGGGTATCTCTTACTGAGTTCAGATGAATTATATTTCTAACAGCACTTGATTTGTAATTGCAAGAGAGTGCCAGAAGGGAAAGGAATTAACACATCCTGCTACATACCAAGCCCATTAATATAAAAGTTTTTATCCTTTGTATCTAATAACTATGGGAAATGCTTTTTATGTTAAGTAAGGCAAGGACTTCCCTGGTGGCGCAGTGGTTAAGAATCCGCCTGCCAATGCAGGGGACACTGGTTCGAGCCCTGGTCTGGGAAGATCCCACATGCCGCGGAGCAACTAAGCCTGTGTGCCACAGCTTCTGAACCTACGCTCTAGAGCCTGTGAGCCACAACTACTGAGCCCTCATGCTACAACTACTGAAGCCCGTGCGCCTAGAGCCCATGCTCTGCAACGATAGATGCCACCGCAATGAGAAGCACGCCAACCACAACAAAGAGTAGCCCCCGCTCGCCGCAACTAGAGAAAAGCCCATGCTCAGAAACGAAGACCCAACGCAGCCAAAAACAAAGAAATTTATTTTAAAAATAATAATAATAAATAAATAAGACAATTGGTTTTGTTATTATTGTTGTTATTCTCTCCATTTTTCAAATGAGGTTTAGACTCAGATGGATTTTGTTTTTCTAAGTACTTGCCTGAGATCACAGAGTAAATGATACCAGGCTGTCAACGTTCCATCTTTCTGGTACACTAGAGTGCCTCCAAGATGAGAAATATGCAGGTTTATCTTTGTGAACACTGTAAAAGGGTGGACAAAAGGGAAAATAGAGAATGTATATGTACGTTTATTCATGTCAGATAATAATCTACATTGCATTTTTTGGAGCAATATTCATTGTAAACACATGATTCTTTTCTTTTTTTATTTGTAGTTCTCAGGATCTCTGTCCTAATGTTCTTTATTCATGTGCTGAAGGGTGCGTTTGTATTGTAAAAGCTGCAGTCTTCTGAACTTTGGATTTAGTTACCATGTATATTTGGCTACAGGGTCCTTATTAATATTTAAGCATGTGCAGAAACGTGTGAGAAGCAGAAATTTAATACCTATGCCAAGCTTTGAAGGTAGCAGTTCTTGCAATATCATTCAGTCTCTTATTTGTTTGCTATTTTTTTCCAGTGTTAGAATATTTTAAAATTTTAGACCTTTTCTTGAGAGAAAAGGAGGTATGGTGAGTTACACACGTGGGTAAGTTGTTTGATTTCAGAAAAATGGGCAGAATGCTTAGGTTAATTTCACTAACAAGAGGAAGATTGTACTTAAGCTACAAATTCCACATTAGCCTTTATACTCACTGTTGAAGAGAACTTGTAGTATTAAGTAAAGATATCAAAGCAAACCTCTGGAAAAAATATGCGGGAACATCAGTGTATTAGTAATTTAATGGTATATAAATGACTGAGCAACCCTTTATAATCTTTCCATTCATTCTTTTTCTCAGTTAAAGTTTTATCTTGGGAACCAGTAACTCTTCCTATCAAAGAAATTTGAGGAAATACATTCAGAGTATTGATGGACAAATCTCTGTGTCAAATTTAAGGTTGTGATTTAAGCCTTTGATTTGGTCAATATTAGAGGTGTATTTTTTTTCCCCAGTAAAATGAAAAATTTACTTCTTCTAGATATAAAATTAATTAATGGTCATTGTCCAAAAAATAGAAAACAATAAATATATAAGAAATAAATTTGATGTAGAATTTTTCAGATTATTTTCTTCAGCAAAAATGGGATCGTGGTATACAAATCATATTTTCAGCAGTTTTTTTCACTTAGTGGAATACATTGTGATACTGTATTCATCTGTGTGCTGTCTAGTATTCCACTGTGTCTAGGACTCACCTCATTTGGAACCGTTCTCTCAGATACCCCAGTTCTGCATTTACTTAAACAGCTAGTCATTTTCATGTATATAACTGCTTCTGTAATCCGATCATTAAAAATGATCTAATGATCAGAAGAGTGAACCTAAAAATTGGATAATGGGGTGGTGTAGCATTTCTACAACTAATAGACATTTAATCTTAAATATTTTCCTGCCTTGGCTTCTTGTGGTATTTCTTTTGCCTGATCCCATGCACTTTTCACTGTTCAGTCCCCACAGTCCTCTAGGACAGGGCTTAGCAAACTTTCTACAAGATAGGAAATATTTAAGGCTTTGACAGCCATCTACCTGTGACATAACTATTCAACTCTGCCATTGTAGCACAAAAGTAGCCAGAGATATACATAAATTAATGTGCGGCTGTATTACAGTAAAACTTTATTTGCAAAAACAAGTGGTGGGGGCTTCCCCGGTGGTGCAGTGGTTGGGAGTCCGCCTGCCGATGCAGGGGACACGGGTCCGTGCCCCGGTCTGGGAGGATCCCACATGCCGCGGAGCGGCTGGGCCCGTGAGCCATGGCCGCTGGGAGAGGCCACAGCAGTGAGAGGCCCGCGTAGGGGGGCGGGGCGGGGCGGGGAGTGGGCCAGATTTGGCCTGCAGGCTGTAGATTGCTGATCCCTGAGCTGGAATGAATAATAATACATAGAGATAATTTAAACAAAGGTGTTTGACAAATAGGAAGAACTCCTAATTGCTTTCACTGGTCCTTGCTCTGGCCACTCCTTAAAAGTCGAGATTGACCTGTACTCTCATCCTTGGTTGTCTTTCAATCTCGCTCTATATGTGTAGTCCCTGAGCAATCGCATGCAGTCCCACAGTGAAACCTAGCAACTACCCTATGCTGGTCCTCTGCTTCCACCCATGGAGGAGGAATTGGTGCAGGATTTGACATCCTGCAGTAAACAACTAGAAAACTAAAAATATATCAACAAACTTCTCATACATTGGATAATAGGAAGTGTAGGAGTGTTGCAGGAATGGGGACCCCTTTCAGGGCCTTAGAGTGGGCTCTCGTCTAACACTTGGAAATGAATTGTCCAAGGAGACACACGTGCTGACAAAGCAAGAGACTTTATTGGGAAAGAGCGCCCCGGGGGAAAGAGCACCAGGGTAAGGGAACCCAGGAGGACTGCTCTGCCACGTGGCTCCCAGTCTCAGGTTTTACGGTAATGGGGTTAGTTTCCGGGTTGTCTCTGGCCAGTCACTCTGACTCGGGGTCCTTCCTGGTGGTGTGCATCGCTCAGCCAAGATGGATTCCAGCGAGCAGGATTCTGGGAGGTTGATAGGATATATAGACTGGAGTCACCTCTCTCCTTTTGACCTTTCCTGAATTCTTCCGGTTGGTGGTCGCTTGTTAGTTCCACGTTCCTTACCAGGACCTCCTGTTGTAAGATAACTCATGCGAGTGGTTACTATCGTGCCTGGCCAGGGAGGGTGGTTTCTGTCAGTGGTTCCCCTAACAGGACTGTTATGTCTGCAAGATCTCCCTATTACTAGAGCAATCTTCCTAAATAACAACACTAAGCAACTCAATTTCTTATTTACAAATTTCCTTTCCCCATTACCTGCAGTGGGATTAGCTGGGCCTGCACAATCTGTCCCCATTCCGTCAGCCTCATCTTTCACTTCCCACCACACCATCTATGTATTGGTTCCTGTCAAACTGGACTCCATTGTCTCTCAGGTATTAGGACTCTTCTAAGCTCCATCCTTTTCACTTGCTGTATCTTCCACCTGAAATGTCTTTTGACTACCACTTCACCAGGAGGAAACAGATAACCTAAAAACTTGTTCAAAACACCCAGAACAGAGTTTCTGTTTGGATGATGAAAAGTTCTACAAATGGATAGTCGTGATGGTTGCATGATAGTATGACTTAATGCCACTGAATTGTATATTTAGAAATGGTTAAAATGGAAAGTTTTATGTTGTGTATATTTTACAATAAATTTTTTAAATACCCAGAAATGCTAACTAAAACACAGCAAGCATCTGTTTAAATTCATACCTGAGTTCACAAGAGAGTGGTTGAAAAAACATTCTGGCAGTGACATGAGCTGAAGCTGTAGCTGTACTGGGGTGAATGGGCAGCAGCTCAAGGAGAGTTGATGGGCTAGGGGCTTGGGTTATAAAACTTACATGCAGATATAATCCCTGGGGCTCATTCAAATCAGAGCTGGACTGAAAATGCATATAAAGCCAAAACCCTCATAGGATTACACCTTTATTAAAAATGTGAACTAGAAAAATATCTGCCAATATGTGGTCCAAAAACCTATAAGAAGAAAAGCCAACCTGAAAAAGTTATCTTTAGGGACTTCCCTGGTGGTCCAGTGGTTAAGACTCTGTGCTTCCATTGCAGGGGGCTCAGGTTCCATCCCTGGTTGGGGAACTAAGATCCCACAGGCCGTGCGGCCAAAAAATTTAAAATTTTTTTAAAAAATGTAGAAAGTAATCTTTTAGGCAGACTTCCACTTCCGGGATGATAAAGTTGGCATCCTTTCCCCCAATCCTCCCTCTCAGTAGAACTAAAAACCCTGGACATTATATATAAAGCAAACTTAAAACTGAAAGGTGGAGATGAAGGCAGACTGGCTAGGGACCTTGGGATTTGAGGAAAAACACAGTGATGAGTTTCATGGGTTGTTTTTTTTTTTACACAAATGTTATTATGTTTTTTTAGAATTTATTTATTTTTAATTTATTCATTTATTTTTTGGCTGCGTTGGGTCTTCATTGCTGCGCACGGCCTTTCTCTAGTGGAGGTGAGCAGGGGCTACTCTTCGTTGCGGTGCGCAGGCTTCTCATTGCGGTGGCTTCTCTTGTTTAGAACACAGGCTTTAGGTGCACAGGCTTCATTAGTTGTGGCACGCAGGCTTCAGTAGTTGTGGCTCGCGGACTCTAGAGCGCAGGCTCAGTACTTGTGGCGCACGGGCTCAGTTGCTCCACGGCATGTGGGATCTTCCCAGACCAGGGCTCGAACCCGTGTCCCCTGCATTGGCAGGCGGATTCTTAACCACTGCACCACCAGGCAAGTCCCCTGGGTTTCCTTTTTGACTCATGAATGTATCCAGACAGTGCGGAAGAAGCCAGCAATCGGAAATTCCAGATGGCGTGAACAAAAAAGCCAGCCTCAACCAAATCCTTCTCTAGCCAAAGGATCAGGAAAGAGCAACCTAACAAGACAAAGCACGCAAACAATAATCACTCTATTCCAGCTGCAGAAGAAACTGGCCTTAACCCCAACCACACCAGCAAAGACAAAGTGGGGAGCCTAGACCTCCACCCTCAGAAGGATAAAATGGAGTGCCCAATACCGCCCACTGAAGTGGTGTCGCAGAAGACCAAGTAGAGATCCTGGACGTTCATCCCTACCAGCCAGTGATGAGGTAACCCTCTCTCCCCACACAGTGTCAGTGGAGACCAGGTGAGGGGGCAGACTTCACGCAGCACTAATGAGGAGCACCCCCTTTCTGGTGTCAACACAAGCTGAGTGGAAAACTGACTTCTGCCTGCATCTGGCAGTCACAAGGTTCAGCCCCAGCTTCTCCTGTCAGTGGGGTCAGAGAAAGCCAGCTCCTGACGAACGGTTTAAATAAGATCCAGAGTCTCATAATGCAAAAATGCCCATGATGCAATCAAAAAGTATTCATACCAAGAGCCAGGAAGAGCTCAAACTGAAGGAGAAAAAAAAATGGCAACACCAAGGCAACCTGTTAGAATTATTTGACGGAGATTTTAAAGCAGTCATGATAAAAATGCTTCATAAGTAATTATAAACACACTTGAAACAGATGGAAAAATAGAAAGTTTCAGTGTACTAGATTTCTACTGATATTGTAACAAATTACCACCAATTAATTTAGCAGCTTAGACAATGCAAATTTAGTTCTAGAAGTCTGACAGGAGTCTCACTGGGCTAAAATAAAGTTTCCAAAGGGCTGCTTTCCTTTCTGGAGGCTCTGAAGGCTCTGTTTGCATGAGGTCACCCACATTCCTTGGCTCATGGCCCCGTCCTCCGTTTTGAAAGCTACCAACATTACATTTCTCTGTGTCTTTCTTCATTGTCACATCTTCCTTGACCACTGCCAGCAAAGGTTCTCGGATTTTAAGGACCCATGTAATTAGATTACACCCACCCAGACAATTTAGGATAATTCCCCCATTCAAAGTCCTTAGATTAATCACATTTTTAAGTCTCTTTTGCCATGTAAGTAACATATTCACAGGGCTTCCAGGGATTAGGACATGGACATTTTTGGAGAACTATTATCCCAAGTATACAAAGAACTCTTTAAAACAAAACAATAGGAAAATGAACAACCCAATTTAAAGATGGACTAAAGACCTTAAGACAACAAAGAAGATATATAGATGGTAGATGAGCATATAAAGAGATGCCCCACATCATATATCAGGGAAATGCATATTGAACGACGAGACACCACTATAGACCTATTAGAATGGCCACAGTCTAGAGCAAGGACAACACCAAATGCTGGGGAGGATATGGAGTAACAGAAACCCTCATTCATTGCTGGTGGGAATGCAAAATGGTACAGCCACCTTGGAAGACAGTTTGGCAGTTTCCTACAAAACATATCCAGCAACTACACTCCTTGTTACTTACCCAAAGAAATTGAAAACTTAAAACTTATGTCCACACAAAGACCTGTATACGAATGTTTATAAGCAGCTTTATTCATAATTGCAAAACCTGGATGCAACCAAGATGTCCTTCAGTAGGTGAATGGATAAATAAACCGTGGTACAAATAGACAAATGGAATATTATTCAATGCTAAGAAGAAATGAGCTATCAAAGCGTCAAAAGACACGGAAGAACCTTAAATGCATATTACTAAGTGAAAGAAGCCAATCTGAAAAAGTTACGTACTGTATGATTCCAACTATATGACATTCTGGAAAAGGCAAACCTGCTGAGATAGTAAAAGGATCAGGGGTTGCCAGAGGTTAGGGAGAAGGGTGGGATGAATAGGTGGAGCACAGGAGGTTTAAGGGACAGCGAAACTAATCTGTATGATACTGTAATGGTGGCTACATGTCATTATAGATTTGTTAAAACCCATACAACATACAACACACAACACAAAGAGTGAATCCTAATGTAAACTATGGACTTCAGTTAATAATAGTGTATCAATATTAACTTACCAATTATAACAAATATACCACACTAATGGAACATAATACTAACACAGAAAACTGAGGTTAGGAACTATATGAGAACATTGTACTCCCTGCTCTATTTTTCTGTAAACCTAAAAGTGCTCAAATAGACTATTAATTAAAAAAGAGATTGGAAAAATGGATTAAGAAACATGACCTAACTATATGCTGTCTATGAGAAACTCACTTCAAATTTAACTGTATAGGTAGCTTGAAAGTTAAAAGGGTGGAAAAAGATATAGCATGCAAACATTGATAAAAGAAAACCAGGAGTGGGACTTCCCTGGTGGTCCAGTGGGTAAGACTCCACACTCCTAATGCAGGGGGCCCAGCTTTGATCTCTGGTCGGGGAACTAGATCCCACAGGCATGCATGCCTCAACTAAGAAGTCCACATACCGCAACTAAAGATCCTGCATGCCGCAAATGAGACCCAGTGCAGCCAAAATAAATAAATAAGTTAAAAAAAAGAGAGAGAACCAGGAGTGGCTGTTTTAATATCAGATAAAGTAGACTTAAGAGCAATGAAGATTACCAAAGACAGAGAGGGCCATTATATGATAATAAAAAGATCAATTCACCAAGAATGGTAATTCTAAATGTGTATGCATTTAGGGCTGCAAAACGTGGAACAAAAACTAATAGAACTGGAAAGAGAGACAAATCTACAGTTACAAGTGGAGACTTCAACATCCCTCTCTCAACAATTAGTAGAACAGGACTTCCCTGGTGGCACAGTGGTTAAGAATCCAGGGGACATGGGTTCGAGCCAATGCAGGGGACACGGGTTCGAGCCCTGGTCCAGAAAGATCCCACATGTTGCAGAGCAACTAAGCCTGTACACCACAACTACTGAGCCTGCGCTCTACAGCCTGCAAGCCACAACTACTGAAGCCCGCATGCCTAGAGCCCACACTCCGCAACAAGGGAAGCCACTGCAATGAGAAGCCCACGCACCACAACAAAGACCCAATGCAGCCATAAATAAATAAATTTATTTATTTAAAAAAAATTAGTAGAACAACTAGGCAGAAAATCTTCAAGGATATAGAACTAAACAACATCATCAACCAATAGGATCTAATCAACTTTCACAGAGCACTCCACCCAACAACAGTGGAATATACATTCTCTTCATATAACCACAGAACATATACGAAGATAGACCATATCCTGGCCCATAAAACAAACCTCAGCAAATTTAAAAGAACTGAAATCATACAGAGTGTGTTCTGTGACCACTATGGGATCAAACTAGAAATCAACAATGGAAACATAACAACGTCTCCAAACACTTGGAAACTAAAGGACATACTTCAAAAAGAAAGTATCAAGTGGCTTCCCTGGTGGTCCAGTGGTAAAGAATCCGCCTTGCAATGCAGGGGACGCAGGTTTGATCCCTGGTCAGGGAACTAAGATCCCACATGCTGCGGGGCACCTAAGCCCACACGCCACAACTACTGAGCTTGCACACCTCAACTAGAGAGCCTGAGTGCTGCAAACTACAGAGCCCATTCGCTCTGGAACCCATGCGCCACAGCTACAGAGCCCACGTGCCCTGGAGCCTGTGTGCCACAACTAGAGAAAACCCTCATGCCACAACTAGAGAGAAGCCCATGCGCCGCAATGAAAGATCCCGCATGTCTCAACAAAGATCCCATGTGCCACAACATGGCCAAAAATAAATAAATAAATAATAAATCTAAAAAAGAAAGAAAGAAAGAAATATTTTAAAAAGGAAGTATCAAGAGAAGTAAAAAAAAAATTGTACAGAATGAAAATGAAATAAACAACATATCAAGATCTGTGGGACACAACTAAAGCAGATCTAAGAGGGAAATTTATAGCACTAAATGCATCCATTAGAAAAGAGGAAAAGTCTCAAGTTAATAATCTAAGGTCTCACCTCAAGATCCTAGAAAAAGAAGCTCTTGGGGACTAGTCATACCTGAAGTGCCTAACAGAAACAAATGTAAAACTATTCTGGATGGACTATGCCTCAATCCAGGCTGCAAAATATTGCCACAGATAATGCCCCACTGAAAATGAACTCACAGTCCAAAACTACACAATATACATGAGTGTCCACTGAGGGGCAGTGTGGTGCATAGTGTAGGCTTTCAATTCAGCTATATCAGGGTTCAAAGCCCAGCTGTGTCCAGTCAACATAACTGCTCTGATCCTCAGTTTCCTCATCTGTAAGACGAAGATGACGCACTATGCTTCACAGTACTTTTGTGAGAATTAAATGAGAAAAAAGCATGCAAAAACACCTCATATATATTATTCAACTTTTAATTTTTTTATTTAAACGAATTCCTCTTAGATTTAGTCCCAGAAAAAACTTTCTCCTTACAAACTTTATGCTTCTTCTTATTAGCTAATTAGAGCTATTTAACTCAAGGACTTTCCCTTTTGCCTTGACCACCAGGAAACTTAAGGCTAAACTTTATTGTTTTACCATCCCTGTGCCCTTTTGAAAATTAAAATGTAATATACTGATAGCTCAACCCTGTGTCTTTTAAGCAACTTTAAACTTTTTTTTTTTTCTGGAAGAATTTTCAGTGTAAATAAACAAATGGATGGAACTACCCCTACAGTCATTTTCTCGTTGTTTCAGATTCTACCCTACTCCTGAACTTCATTCAACTATTCCATCTCTGTTATTCTTCTATGTTCATCCGAAGCTTGCAAATTTCCATTTGAAGGGTTAAAAAAGCAATATGATTCAGAATGATTCAGTCTGCAAGATCGTGGTAGCAAAAGACTAACACTTTCAAAGTTCTTGGATACTGATGCTAGTCTATGGATCAAATGGTGAGAAATATGCCAGTGACGTAAGCTCATCAATGAAGTATTTTTGCCTCTCTCAGGGCAAAATGGAAGCTGCAGAGACAGTCAAGTATTCAGTGTTCTCTATCTCATTTTATAATGGTGCTTATTTTTGGTTATTAAAGTTGAGAACTGGTAGAAATGAGAATGTCTCCTAAGTCTCAAGTATCTCTTCTTAATTGAAAGGACAGATAAACAGATACAACCAGAATGTACCTCTGAACACTTTTATGTCTGCTTCAAGGACTATCGCTGAATTCTCTGCTTAGTTTACCATTAGAGTTAGTAATGAGTCGGTTAAGCCTTTCTGTAGAAAGAGTTGGGCCAATAAAGTGCCAGGCACATAGTGGATACTCAGTAAAATAGCATGGCTGTTGAATTTGCAGGAAAGAAAGCCAAGAGATGTGTGCTGGGTCGTATTACAACAGCATATTTAACTTCATCCTGAGATCTCCTGGATCTCAGTAAGGCTGGGCAGTCTCATTTTATTTCAGAGGAAGAAAAAAAATTTTTTTTCAAGCCATCTGATTCTTTCCTAATACTCTTCTTCCATTTCAACTCGGCTCTTTTTCTCTCTAAAGTCTAAACAATAACAGTGTCAGAGTCTGCAAAATACTGTATTTAACTTAGCGAGTGCCCTAACAATGCCAGCTCTTAGGGCAAACAAAGATAAAGGGTCCACCAGTCCAGACCATTTCTTGACAATTTCTTGGAGGGAAATGAGCATACTACAAATCAAAAGAACATCTGGAAATCCATCCTGTATAATATAAAGCAAGAGATCTGTAACTAAAGCAACTTATGAGTTGATGGACTCTCTGAACAGCTTGGCTACATCTGGTAGAATTAGAGAAAGTGTGTTGAGGGTTCACATGTGTTAGAAATCCCAGCAGATCAAAGACTCTGAGCTTGAACTCTTTCCTAGTAGATTCAAAAATATCTTCCACTCCCCCCACCCCAAACATAACAAGAGCTCTTTGTCTCTCTAAATGGGCATGTTTGAAGGTAGGAATTCCAGGGGCAGAATCTTGAAGGGCAAACTTTCGAGATGAAGGCTTTAGCAAAATTATCTTACGTAGATAAATAATGCAATCATTACATTTTTTAAAATATTCTGAGCTACCGAAAAAGGATAAATGGTCAAAAAGAGACCAAGGGTTTTAAAAATCTTTTAATAATTTCAAGTACTTCCTTTGGTTATTCCTATTTCATAGGGTTTTTCAAATTTGGGTCAAAAAGTATGTTTCTACACAGCCAAGGCATACTGTCCTCATTGGTTTGGAAAGGGGTTTCCAAGGACAAAGATTGTCATAAGACCCAGCCAACCACACAATCATTCCTCTTGAGCATTCTGGATAGCCCAATAAAAGCCTGTTCTCTGGTGCTCTTCTATGATGTTCCTTCAGAGTCACTCAATTAGAAGCCTAAATGCAGAAAACAAAACTTCAAAATTAGTTGAAGAATATATAAGAAAATATTTTTATATCAAGATGGGAAAGGATTTCCTTCCCCCCCGCCACCCCCCGTCTCTCTCTCTCTCTCTCTGTCTCTCTCTCCTGACTAAATAATGACAAAGGAGGGCACTGGCCAAAAATATTGAGAATAAAGTTGGGGCTGAAATAGTTTCCAGAGAAAAAAAATATTCTTTGATACTGAATAAAACCCATCTGTGAAACTGGCGATCCCCACCTTGGGGAAAGGGTTCAATGGCTGCGACCTTATTTTGGGTAATCATACGTGAGGACTATTAGGATCGATTTTGTGGCATAAAACAAAAAACAGTCCAGGCCAAGTAACAGAGGCTTGAATAAGACAGAAATTTCTCTGTCAAATATGTATATGAAAAATGAATCAACAGAAACCTCTATTAAATAAAGTTGGGAGACCAAAAAGGGGAGCTCTCGTGCCCTGCGAGGTTAGCAGAGCCCCCAGAGGAAGAAGAAAGACTTTTCTTTCCCTGCAAGGACGCAGCCAATGAAAAACCACAGACCCTTTGTTTACTATAGTCCGCCCACTTCCTTTCATATAAAATGCATTCTCCGGGGAGTTCCCTGATGGTCCAATAGTTAGGACTCTGAGCTTTTACTGCTGTGGCCCGGGGTTCAATCCCTTAGTTGGGAAACGAAGACCCAGCAAGCTGCGCAACGTGGCCAAAAAATAAATAAATAAAAATAAAAAGCATTCTCCTTCCCTTGCCCTGAGAGGAACTGCATGTGGCTCACCATGGTTGCAGACCCTGAACTGCAATTCTTTGCTGATCCTGAATAAACCCATCTTTGCTGGAGAAATATCTATTTGTTTTAGGTTAACATATATAAGTCCAGAGGAAGGCTATCCAGGACTAGTATGGTAGCTCCACAGTTATCAGAGACACAGGCTCCCCCTATCTTTCTGCTCCATCACCCTAGCATCTGGCTTTCATTCTCAAGGTCATCTCATGGTCCAAGAGGGCTGGTAGTACTCCAACCACCAAATCTGTGCCACAAGCCAAAAGAAGGAAGGGCAGAAGGGCAAAGAGAATACACCTTCCAGCTAACTCAGCTCCTTTTAAGCAGCCTTCTGGGAAGGTCACATATCGTCAGTTGAATTGGTCACATGGCCACATCTCCTAGTCAAAAGAGGCTGGAAAATTCAGTCTGTTAGGTGGGGAGGGGGCATAACTCCAAATAAAATGGAGACTGATGCTCTTTTACTAAAGTAGAAGGGGGTCAGTAGACAATGGTAGGACCAGCAATCTCTGCTACAACTGTCAAATCCATTTGAGAGGATACAAATTTCAAGCAACTTAAAAAGGAGGCAGCTTTCCAGGCCTAATCTATGTTTAAAATTCTGTTCCATACTTTCCAACATTAAGTGAACCAAGAGCCATCAGAGTAGTGGGTCCTGCCCCTTCTCTCCTTTTTGTGGACAGTTTGTGGAGGGAGGAACAATTTTAAGCCAGTGAAAGAAGCCCACCTCTGCTTGGGTTCTTGATTGGTCTCTCACCTTGGGGCAAAAGTGTCTGTTAGGGAGGAAAACATTGGAGTCCTTAATTAGAGTTTAAACCTAAGACATTTTTATAATTGAACAAGTAATTGAAAGCAAAATCACTTTAGGTAAAATGTCTAGATTTTTAAAATATCACTTTACTAGAAAAAATTAAAGCCTCCATGTCACTCTCCCTGTTTCAAACCTTTTAATAACTGCCTGTAACACTTGGAATAAAGCCCCAAAATCCTTAACAGTAGAGGCTCCCAACTTTTCTCCGTTCATGGTGGCCTTAATATCATAATAGTTTTTTCAGGGCATTCGTGGGCCAGAAGAAATACCTACCAGTTCTGTTTATTAAGTAATTAGGTCCAAACAATATTTATGTCTTAGCAGCTTTGCACCTGCTGGGCACTGCTTAAGTTCTCAAACCTTGGAATCGGGTTGGATACAATCACCCTCATTTCCAGCTCCACACTGATTTTCCCGAGGGACTTGCTTTTTATCACACCAACTGCGGAGAACCCCTCGGATGGAATGTAGAGGCATCTGAAATTGAAGTGTAAACCAGTACGATTGAGTAGTTCCCTTTGTGTCCGACAGATGGCGCTATGTTTCCCTTAAAATTCAAAGCAAACGCGGCGCCCCTGAGAGATTGCTGGGACACCGGGGAGCCTTCACGGACGGTTTGGGAAATGATTTACAGGTCCTCCATTCACCGGCCCTGACCACTTATTCAGCCTCATCTTGTATCTCTCTCCTTGTCTGGAACATTGTAGCTCCAATGGCCTTTTATTTGCCCCCAAACGTCAAGCTCCTTCCTTGCTCAGTCTTCTTTTCCTGCTGTTGTTTTTTGGGGGGACTCTTCAACCAGAGAAACCCTCCTCAATTTCCCTAAACTATATCAGGGCCCCCTGTTAATTTCTCACTAGACTACAGGATCCATGAAGGCAGGGACTGTGTCTGTTTTGTTCATTTTACACTCAGCGCCGAGCACATTTTCTGGCGTACAGTAGAAACTCAATACTTAGAAAACAAAACTACATTCCTGACATTCTTATTGAGAAATTAATTTTCAGACACACAAGTAATCTAGCTGTAAAATACAAGAGAAATTCCTTTCTTGTTGTCAATTTAATTCGTCAGCAAGCAGTCATAAATCTGAGAGCTGACAGCATTTTAGAATGTCATTGCCAGCATCCCTGTAACAGCATTTAAAAAACAAATTTAAGGGAAAGAATAATCTTTTCAGCAAATGGTTCTGAGACAACTGGATATCCACATGCAAAAGAATGAAGTTTGACCCCTACATTGACATTCTAAAAAATTAATTCAGAATAGATCATAGACCTATCTGTGAAGCTGGAACTGTAAAATTCTTAGAAAAAACAAAAAACAAAAAGCATGGGAGTAAACTTTATAAACCTAGATTAGGCAATGGTTTCTTATAACACCAAAAGTACAAGCAGCAGAAGAAAAACTAGATAAATGTGACTTTATCAAAATTTCAGTTTTCAGCTTCAAAGGACACCATTAAAAAATATAATATTCTATATCAACTATACTTCAATTAAAAAAAAACGGCACCATTAGCAAAGTGAAAAGACAGCCCACAATCCACAGAATGGGAGAATGTTTCTGCAAATCATATGTCTAATAAGGGACATATCCAGAATACATTTTAAAAATCTCTTACAACTCAATAAAAAGACAAATAAAAATGAAAAAAAATGGACTAAGGATATTAATAGACATTTCTCCAAAGAAGGTGTACAAATGGCCGATAAGCACATGAAAAGATGCTCAGCATTAACCGTTAGGGTAATCCACATCAAAACCACAATAAGATACCACGTCACACTCACAGGGATGGCTAAAATAAAAAAGACAAACAATAGCAAGTGTTGGTAAGGATATAGAGAAATTGGAACCCTTGTACATTGTGGGTGAGATTGTAAAATGGTGTGGCCACTTTAGAAACGTTTGACAGATGGTTAAAAATGAAGTTACCATATGACCCATTAATTCCACTCCTCGGTGTATATCCCAAAGAAATGAAAATACATGTTCACACAAAAATTTGTACACAAATGTTCATGGTAGCAATATTCACAATAGCCAAAAAGTGCAAACAACCGAAATGCCCATCAACTGATGAATGGATAAAGCAAATGTGGTATATCCATGCAACAGAATATTATTTGACCATAAAAAAGAATGAATTACTGACATATACTACAACATGGATGAACCTTGAAAACATTTTGCTAAGTGAAAGAAGTCAGCCACAAAAGACTACATGTGATTCCATTCGTCTGAAATGTTCACAAAAGGAAAATCTACAAAAATCTAGATTAGTGGTTGCCAGGGCCTGAGGGGAGGAGGGAATGTGGAGGGACTGCTAATGGATATGGGGTTTTCTTTTGGGGGCTGATTAAAATGTTCTAAAACCAGATTGTGGTGATGGTTGCACAACTGTGAATATACTCAAAAACATTGAATGGTGCACTTTAAAATGATGAATTTTATGGTATGTGAACAATATCTCAACATAGCTGTTATTAAAAAAACAACTTTTTTTTTGGCTCTTATGCTTTTAATGGAGGGAGGTACAAAGTGCATCAACGCAAAACAGTGTTTTACATACTCATTAGCATAGTGATTAATGTTAATTTAGTGATACACAGTGTGTTAAACCTCAAAGACTACAAAGTTTCCTGCAACCTAAGATAATGGAAAGGCTCCTTAAGTTTTTACCCACCACCTTTAGTTTTAAAGTTCTAAATGGTATCGGGGGGAACTAAAAAATAATAGGCTCGTTTCAGCTGTGGTTCAAGAATTCTAAGGAAGTTGTATGGCAATGACACTGGGACTGTGAAGTTTCCCCAAAAGGGCTTTCTAGATGACCACATTACAAACTTTTAAAGTATTTCCAATAACATATAGGCAAGTTGAGCGGCTTAATAGTTTAAAAGCCTGGAAAGCAACTAAGATGTCTCATCTTACAGAATTTTAAAACATGGTATAAATACCATTTCTCTCCTACAGAGAAACTTTTTAAAGCACGGACATAACTTTAAGGATACTAAGGAAACATCAATAGTTTTCATAAAGCTTCAATAAACACCCCAAGGCACAGTGTTCAAAACAGCCTATTCACTAAAATGTCACTGAATTATAAGGTATAGGTATGCTATGCTTGCAGTGAGAGGACATTTAATTTATGCCTAGTTAAAAGCACCGGGTGTCCAGTTCAGCTTCCATTTACACAGGATGCACCAGTAACACTTAGGATAGTGAATAATTCAAATACTACATTTCCAACATGTCTTGCCTTTTGCTTTTTGATTAGTCAGCACTGGGGCTCTTCTGCCTGTAGTTCTTCAGAATATTTTGAAAGAGGCTAGGATTACCCTGAATATAGGCTTCAAGCAATATGGAGCCCTTCTGAAAGAGCTGTCTAGATACTTAAATAATAACGTTTAGAGAAGGGAATTAAGATGAAACTTGCAATAGCTGAGTTTGTTTCAAAAAAAGAAAAATAATGTAGAATCTGGCATGTAAGCTAAAATTTTTTGTAACTAATGTCAAAACTTGCCAAGATTGTTAATACATGTTTTGGTAAGAAAAAACCACTATACTGTCAAGGTTAATTATCTGTGTGAAATATATTATATTAAAATATATTAAATTATATTAATTAAACAGAAGAATTCACTGTTAATGGAAGAAAACCCACAACAAGGGAAGCATTCGAAGAAGGGAAATCAAAAGGTTAGGTAAGTTTACTAGTATTAGAATACATCAACACACCTTGATTATGGAACTATTTCATTTTTAAAACTACAGTGCTTTAATGTACTTCTAACAACAACCCAAGCTAAGGAGCCATGGAGGCTTATGAAAAAGACCTACCCACCACAATGCTGTGTTTCTAGTGTAGGGGTGAATTAATACTTCTGTAGGAAGAAACTGAATCACCTCAGCGTCAACAAACGGCCTTTTTCTTTTACACAGTAACTCATAATTTGATGACTTATTATGTCTCTTCACTAGTTCAAAATTAGGCAGAAAAGGAACTACATCAGACCCAGAAACGCAATGATTTGGCAAGCCGCAGTCACTCAGCTCATGGATGTGTGATAATCTGCAGAAAATTTGTCTGACTCTAGTACTCCATTCCTTCACATCTGTAGAGGAGTTCAATACAACCATTTTTCTTTATCAACTTTAAGCTGCATACAGGCAAAGAGATCACAAACTGCTGGGAGGCCGTAACAGTCTGGGGGAAAGTTGTGTTCCTCCTGTAGGAGCGAATTAAGTAATACTTCCTTGGCCTTCTTTCGAAGTAGCCATTTATCTTCTCCTAAGGATAACTGGCTATGATTTCCCGTCTTCTTTCCTGGCAAGACCCAGTCAGCTGTGTTAAAGGGACACCAGGAAGTGGCCAAGTGGCTTGTAAGCTTTGGTATGCCAGCTCTCTCCTCTGTAAGAGGCACTTCCTTGGGACATCCTTCTTTGCATGAGGGGGTAATGAGCCACTCTGACAAGGGACTGTTCCTTAGGACTTGGAAGGAATCAGCAATTCTAGAAGAAGCCATTGCCTTTGGTGCCTTAGCTTGTTCTGTTTCCTCTCTTCTGGATGGACACAGCCACATATTCAGGGAATCTTTACGTGTCTCAGGTTCAGGTTTTTGTTCCACAGGCATACCATTTTTACCCTTTCCTTCTTTCTTCAGAAGCCATTTACACAGAGCTTCCTTCTCAAAATTTTCATCACACACGCGCTCTGCAAAGCTTGTACAGGGCTCATGGGCTCTGCAGACCTCCTCTACTTTACATGGGCCTTGATGATTCTGGGCAAGCCAGTCCTCAGCCAATCATGCTGGGATCCACTCCCAAGGGGCCTCCAAGTGGTCATTCAGGCACTTCAGATTGCCCCGGTTCTCAATCTCCACACCTTTGGGCTGTTTACCCTGACAACTGGTACAGGAATCAGGCTTGATGAGCCAATCATTCACACCATAGGACTCCTGGAACACCTGGAACAAGAGCTTAAACTTCTCACTGGTTTCACAGCTGCCATTCCCAGGCTTCTCAAGCTTATAGGGTTCCTGGGGAGTCGCTAGCCAATCAGAAAGCTCCACCTCATCTTGCTCAAGAAGCACTAGATCTCCAACCTTTTCAATTTCACTGGAGTAAGAACTGGTAGTAGAATAGCTGTTACACTTTTGGTAACTTGTTTACCAGCAAAAGAAACTTGTTGCTGACTCTTGTGGAGCCAGTTTTCCAAGCCCTTTAGGTTGCCCCAGACATTATTGAAGCAATTGCAGGCTCTAGCAGAAGTCTGACTATTCTCCAAGGTCTGCTTTTGGGTGAGCCAGTCCTGCACATTGGTACTGGGCATGTAAGGAGCCTGGCAACTGCTGGCAGGTTTGCTTCCAAGGAGCCATTCGCTGAGAGGGACCGCTGTGGTGCTGGATGCTGACTTCTGCTCTGGCGACGCGATATAGCCTCTTTTCTCCAGGAAGGGCCCAATATTTGTTGAACTAGCATGAGCCATCAGGTGCTCAGGAATTTGAATGGTCTTGAGAGACCCAAACGTGGTGATTGCCTGGTGCAGGGCAGTTATTATCGGTTTCAAAGAATGGACAGTCGAATCTTCAGGTTTGAGGGTCAAACTGCCCAGTCTCTCCGGGCACACGGAGACTTGATTGGCTAGATCTTTGTATTGGGTGCCCTCCAGCTGATGAATAAGACAGTTGAACTGGCCCAGAAACCAGTAGAGTTGTTGGACCTGCTGCTGAAGCATCTCCTCTTTAAGCTGATAGATGAGATCTACCTGTTCATACAGCCACACCTCATGGCTTCGAAGGCATTCCCGGTGATGACTTATGCAGCTGTGAATCTGGGCTTTGACCTCTCACAAGTTATCTTTAATTTGCCGTTCAGCCCGAAGAACTCCACCAAGTCCCTCCGTGCATCACAACACCTCAAAAGGGGTTCTTTATTACTGGAGCAGCCACTCTGGTCTGTGAGGTAGTCCTCTGCTCCCTGTTCCTCCTTGCAGGCCAGGTCCCCGCCCTGCGAGCTGCCCAGCAAGCAGGACGCTGCTTTCTCCGGGACCAGGGTGACAAAGTTCCCCCGAACCCGCAGGCTGCGCCCCGCCCGTGAGCCTGGCAGCGTCCGACGGGCGGGGCGGAGCGCACACATAAAAAACACCTTTGAAAAGTATTTATTGTCTCCCTTATGCCCTGCAGAACACAATTCTGACTGTACAGTTGTATACAAAGCTCACAAGAACTGGTACCTCCTACCACTCCATCTTCATTGTCTACCAAGCTCATAGGCTCCAGTCGTAGCTAGCAACTTGGGGTTTCTTGTGCTTTATACTGGTACTGCTGAGGCTTTGTACATTTGGTTCCCTCTGTTTTGAATGTCCTGTCCCTATCTGCCTAGTTAACTTCCACTTATCCCTTAAGACCCAACTCGTGGGACTTCCCTGGTGGTGCAGTAGTTAAGAATCCGCCTGCCAATGCAGGGGACACGAGTTCGAGCCCTGGTCCGGGAAGATCCCACATGCTGCAGAGCAACTAAGCCCATGCACCACAACTACTGAGCCCGCGCTCTAGAGCCTGCATGCCACAACTACTGAGCCTACGTGCCACAACTACTGAAGCCTGCACGCCTAGAGCCCATGCTCCACAATAAGAGAAGCCACAGCAATGAGAAGCCCGCACACTCACTAAGAGTAGCCCCCGCTCACTGCAACTAGAGAAAGCCCTGGCACAGCAACGAAAACCCAACGCAGCCAAAAAAAAAAAAAAAAAAGACCCAACTCGCTCCAAACTGAGCTGGCCTTCCTTCTGCTCCCAAGGCATCCTGTACATACCCCACTGGAGCATGCGTGGGATTGTCCCATAGATACTGGCTTCCTTGATGTATTCTCACAGAACTGATTTTCTTCAAGGCAGGGACTATGTTATTCTTATCCTTGCATTCTTTACCCTAGCAGAGATGCTCAGTGAATGATATAAAGGAATGAATGAACGAATGAAATGAATAAACTCTTCTCATTCTTGATCTGGTTTTCGATCTCTTGCCTACTCTTACTCATGTCTGTTAACATACAGTTTTAGTATGTTACATTTTTCATGTCTGTATGATTTTCTGGGATATAAAAATCCACAGCTTTTGTAATAAAGTAAGTTAAACAAAGGCTCTCCACCTTAAATAAATTACTAGCAAGTTTCTTTTCTCAGATGCTGTTTTTGTATGGTTTGTATAATTTAGGTAACCAGTTGCTACTTATCACGAATTCAATTAATATCAGAAACAACTGATAGGTGGATCTGATAAATGTGTTTGTGAGTAAATAAATTGAAACTAGCATTTATAAATGTAGAGTTTGAGACCATTTTGAATTACATTTCACTACTTACTACATTTCACTGCTGCTACCCTCTACCTCTTCCCTTGACATAGACTGCTAAGTTCCTTTATTGTGAGGTCATCTTCCTAAATTAGAAGGAACTAAGGATGAGACATGGAAGACACAAAGTGAGTTTTGTGGATCAGGGAATGAGTCATAGAGATCAGACTCCAACACACATCTCCCACAATGTTTATTTTCTAGTTCTAAGTTCAAACTTGGATTTAGAAAAATGCATGACTTTCCTCCTGACCCGTCTTTTAGCTCAGGCGTGGGCTAGGAAAGAGATGTCAGATGAAGCAGGTATGTGGGTAGAAAAGTACATTTGGAAGTGATGAGCATCTTTACGTTTACACTTGTCTTTGTCAGGAAGTGGCTGTGGGAGCTGAGTATGATGTGTCTTGACAGGGAGTGGGGCTTGAACAGAATTTATCTACATGATCTTCCAGATTCACTGTTTTACTTAATACTTGAAAAATGATTCTGAAATTTTACATGCCACAGAAACTCCATCTAGTCTGTTTTGTGGGAGAATATGCATTACGGGTATTCACTTTTCCAATTTTCTAAGAAATCCTGAGCAAAAACTTTAGCTGAGTCTTACAAAACAATACCAGTGAGACTTGGGATTGCTTCATTACTGTTGCCTGCGAGTTGGTAAAACCATGCTCGCCCCTTCACTCTGCACTGATGGTAATGGCCCCAGGGTACCTTTTCCTGTGCTGGAAGGAGCTTTACATACATTATCTCACTTGATCCTCACCACAACCCGGAGAGGGAGGAGGTAACATAAGCCCCATTTTACACCTGAGGAAACAGCCATGGAGCAGTTAACTAAATGGAAATGGCCCGAGATTGCACCACTGTTGTGTCAGAGCTGATCCATCCTCTATGAGGTTACTCTCACTTAGTTCCTAATGGTTTTTTGTTGCCGTCAACCATGTGTGGTCCAGCAAATGGAAAATTAGAATTTAGACGTGTGCCTTCTAGTACGGGATCGTTCAGGGTCCTTCTGTCCCACCGTTAATCATTTCCTTGGGCGTGAAACTGCTAAAGAGAACAGATGTGGTATGGTAGGCAGAATAATGGCCCCCCAAAGATGTCCCTGTCCTGTGAATATGTTACCCTACATAGCAAAAGGGACTTTTTTTAAAAAATAAATTTATGTATTTATTTTTGGCTGCATTCGGTCTTCATTGCTGCACACGGGTTTCCTCTGGTTGCGGTGAGCGGGAGCTACTCTTCGTTGTGGTGTGCAGGCTTCTCGTTGCAGTGGCTTCTCTTGTTGCAGAGCACGGGCTCTAGGCACATGGGATTCAGTAGTTGCAGCACGCGGGCTCAGTAGTTGTGGCTCACAGGCTCTTGAGCACAGGCTCAGTCGTCGTGGCACATGGGCTTAGTTGCTCCATGGCATGTGGGATCTTCCCGGACCAGGGCTCGATCCCGTGTGCACTGCATTGGCAGGCGGATTCTTATCCACTGTGCCACCAGGGAAGTCCAGCAAAAGGGAATTTGTGGATGTGGTTAAGTAAATGATTTTTGATATGGGAGATTATCCTAAATTACCCAGTGGTGATCTCAGTGGTCCTTAGCAGTGAAAGAGGAAGGCAGGAGAGAGAGAATCAGAGATGTGATGACTGAAGCAGAGGTACTCTCAGGGGGCCACAAACCAAGGAATGTGGGCAGCCTCTAGAAGCTGGAAAAGGCAAGGAAACAGATTTTCCTCCTACAGCCTCCAAAAGCAATGAAGTGCTGCTTTTAGCCCCATGAGTCATTTCTCACATCTGACCTCCAGAACTGTAAGACAATAAGTTTGTGCTGTTTTCAGCCACTAAATGTGTGGTAATTTGTTACAGCAGCCACAGGAAACTGATACACATGATGTCTAACACTCAGATCCCTCCACCACACAGAGGCCAAAATTCATGCAGCAATGCTTGGTAATGCTGTCGCTTTACCAAGTGGCAGTAAGTTCTGGTTTTAAACAACAGGTGTGAAGAGTTGTTACTGGCTCTGACGTTCTAAGATCTGGCCTCACAAGGGCATGTAGAAAGGCCTTGCAGTCTTCGGGAGCTTCCTTTTTGTTCTCTTTATAGCACTAAAGCACCTTAAAGTTGTTACTTTATCATCTATTGATCACCTACTATGTACCAGATTCCAGAAATCCAAAGATGAGTAGGACTCAGATCCTGGAAGGAGCTTCCAGTCTACTGGGGTGGCAGAACACGTAAACAAGTGATTACAAGGCAATGAAATATGTGCAAAGACAAGAAAATATCTTCAGGGAAAGAATCCTAGTACATGGGAATTGTGAACTCTGGGGAAGGGGAGAGGCACAGGGAGGCTTGGAGAAGGGTTGATATCACAGCTCGGGGTGGGGGGAGTGATTAACATCTTCGGAATCCCCAGCTTTGGTAGGCGAGGTTCTAACACCTAATCTAGTTCCCCGTGTCCCCAGACCTGGTCTCTGCTGGGGCTGTAGCCCCTGTAGAATCTCTTTGATGCAAAATTCAAGGCTGAGAAGGGAGGGGAACCCTAAGAGGAAGAGTTCAACAAGGAAAACTGCTGATACCCATACAGAGCAAATGTTGGATGCCTCAAGAGACATCAAGAAAGGGAAAGGTTTCATAAACTGTAATGTACCACCTAATGTAAAGTATTATTATCTACTTGCTTAAGATTCATGCTTAGACATTGGGAGATTTCTTCTCAATTTTTGTCTCTAAACTAAGTTAAGGGACTTCCCTGGTGGCGCAGTGGTAAAGAATCCACTTGCCAATGCAGGGGACACGGGTTCGAGCCCTCGTCCAGGACGACCCCACATGCCGCGGAGCAACTAAGTCCGTGCGCCACAACTGCTGAGCCCGTGTGCCACAGCTACTGAAGCCCGTGTGCCTAGATCCTGTGCTCCACAACAAGAAGCCACCGCAATGAGAAGCCCACGCACCGCAATGAAGAGTAGCCCCGCTCACTGCAACTAGAGGAAGCCCACACACAGCAACGAAGACCCAACACAGCCAAAAATAATAAATAAAATAAACAAATTTATAAAAATAAAACAAAAATAAACTAAGTCAATCTTCCCATTAAGAAAATAAGCACAAGCTATGGACATAAAAAATAGGTCTGTTTCCTGTGCAATACCTAACATGCTCCATTTATAATATATTAACTTTTGGGTATAAGAATTTATCACACAAACTAGGGCATAACCCTTCTCATTATGATTTTCTATCCCTAAATTTACTTAATGCTAAGAACATATGCACACCATTTCCTGAGAAACACTGGCATACTAGGAAACTGAATTTTAAAGCTGGAAAGGACTTTAAAGATAATCACAGCTTATAATACAGATGAAGGTCTGCAGGGATTGAAAGCCCTTCGAATTTACAGAGATGGGGCAGTGCCAAGATTAATACTCGTTTCCCAAGTCCCAACCCGAAGTTCTTGCCGTTACACTGCACTTCTGGCTTAGTACATCTTAAGGTTTATCTGCACTCACTACTTTGTTTCCAACAGTTTTAGTCACTCAACAATTCTACTTTTTTAGTGCAAGTTTTCTTCACAAAATCAGTTCAACTATTAATCAGAGTTTTAAATTCGTATTACCAATTTTACAAATGAAGAAAGGTAGAAATGATAAACGTTCAGGAAAAAAGGTAGCATAAATTAGCCCAAACACTGATGAATGAAATACTGTATGAAACCTTCCTTTTATTAAACATAACCACATAAAGTGTTTCATTTAAAGCATTTTCATTATACACTCATAAAGCATTGAATCTTCATGAAAAGTTTCCTCAAAGTACACTGTGCCAATTTTTTCTATGATAAATGCGATGAATACTCATAACAAGTATAAAAAAGGTTTAGTTAGAGAAGAGCCTTGGCTCAGTTATATGGGTTTTGCTAGAAGAGGTTGTGGTTGCCAAAGAGGGAGGACTCTACTCTTGGGTCCACTTATTTGATGGCAGCTGTCGTAGCTGTGGCCTCCTGAGGAAAAGACTACTAGCAGAGAGTGAAATCCATTTCCTACCAAGTCTAATCTATAAAAGGATATTACCAGGGGATGTTACTACCCCAGATTTCCCCCTATTATTATTATTCCAACCACAGACTTTTAGAAAGCGATTTCCCACCTCTGTTTATCATTTTGTTTTTGCTGAGTAATTCAATCAACTAGGGTAACCCCCTCCCCCCCCCAGTGTTTATTCTCGTTCAATTGATGGAAGGAGATCTAAATAATTCGCGCCATCTCTGATGGGGGTTTTCCAAAAAGACCCACAATGTAGGAATCCAGCACCTTTCAGTGGAAACCACAAGCGAATAAAAGAGACACCTTGGAGCGCCATTCGCCTCACACGCGCCCAACCCCTGGAGCTGCGCCCTGGCCCTCGGGAGGCAGTGTGGAAACGCCCGCCGTGCGAGCCGGCGGACGGGACGGGTGGTGCCCTGGCGCTGAAGGCCTTCGCGTTGGGGCCCGGGGTTCGGACCACGGCCGCAGAGTCCGCGGGGGCTGCTGCTGCGCGCGCGCGCGCGCCCGCGGGGTCAGGCCGAGGACGCGGGGGGGCCGGCGGGCTGGAGCGCCAGCCCGGGGCGTGCCCACGTGACCGCCCCGCCCTCACCGCAGCCCCCCGAGCGGTCGCCGCCTTTTGGGCCGCACTCCCGGCGTGCCCCGCACTCGCCGCCTCCCGGCCGCCCCTCCTTCCCTTCGCAGCGCCACACCGCCGGAGCCCGAGCCGCCGCCGCAGCCTCAGCCGCGGGCGCTATGGTAAGGCGGGCGCGCCGACCGGGGGGCCGGGGGTCGGGGGCCGGGGCGCGGCGAGCACAGCCCCCCGCGCGGCACCGCCGGGCCCTGGGCCTGAGGCCGCCATTTTAACCTGATTTTGGCCTCCAAGGTGGGCGCTCCTGCGCTGCGGCCCCGCTGCTCTCTCTCCACCGGCCGGCCTGCCCTCCCGCCGTCAGGCCCGGCCGGCCGCTCTTCGGATTCCTGGGGGCGGGGAGGGCCCGGGCGCGGGGCGAGGGTCGTGGCCTAAGTGGGGCGGGCGGGCGGCGGTCGGGGGTGCGGGAGGGTCCGCCGAGCTTTGCCCCCACCCTGCTCGCCGCCTTTGCCCTCCCCTTGCTAATTTTATTCCCACGCGCGCTCTTAGATTGGTACGTGCTGTAAAGCCCTTGCTGGACGCTTTCGGTGGGGGTCTTGAGGGCCTGTAGTAAAACCCTTAGGGGGAGATTAAGGAGGTGGGAAAACTCTTGAACACGGTTTCTCGCGGTAAAAAGCTTTTACACGCGATCCGTTAGTTTTGAAGCGTCTGCATTTGAGCTGTGAGGCAATTATGTTGTAGCCGTGGGCGGTTTGGAGTTCACACTTGATTCTCTTTCCTTATGAGGAAAGGGCCCTGGTTAGGATGACTTTAAAGAAAAAAATAGTAGAAGCATTAACTGAAATCCGAAAGTGTTTTTTTAAGGCCTGCCGGGTTGACACAATACAGAAGGTATTTTTGCTGCGGCTCCTGAAGCTCTGACATCACCCAGTGAAATAGGAAACATTTCAGGGATGGGACAGCCTGTATTTGTCCCTTTCCCTCTGCCTGCCAATTACTTCACACTCCAAACCCCTTTTTAAAAAAGGATGAATGGGCCAGGATGAGTTAGAATCCTTAGGTGCATCATATACTGATACTTAAAATGTGGCAAATCTGATTGGACTATTTGCATGGTATGATGCAACTTTTGATATCCAGACTAAAGTGAATCCTCTCTAGGCACCTAAACAGTAATTTTGGCTAAAACCAAAATACTTGTTCTAAATTACTGTTCTTTCTTTATTTTCAGGCTTCTGGAGTTACAGTGAATGATGAAGTCATCAAAGTTTTTAATGATATGAAAGTAAGGAAATCTTCTACACAGGAGGAGATCAAAAAAAGAAAGAAAGCAGTTCTCTTCTGTTTAAGCGATGACAAAAGACAAATAATTGTAGAGGAAGCAAAGCAGATCTTGGTGGGTGACATTGGTGATACTGTAGAGGACCCCTACACATCTTTTGTGAAGTTGCTACCTCTGAATGATTGCCGATATGCTTTGTACGATGCCACATACGAAACAAAAGAGTCTAAGAAAGAAGACCTAGTATTTATATTCTGGTGTGTAAAAACAAAAGAAAAAAGTACTTTTAAAATGCAAGGATTATTATTAACATAGTCAGTTTTGCCTTTCTTTTTCTTTTAAATAGGATTCAACAATTTTTTTTCCCCCTGTAGGGCTCCTGAAAGTGCACCTTTAAAAAGCAAGATGATTTATGCTAGCTCTAAAGATGCCATTAAAAAGAAATTTACAGGTACAAACACTGAATATTTTGTGCAGAAGAATTGCCCTCTCTTACTTACAATAAAGTAACAGGATAATGTTTTTTCTTTTTAGGTATTAAACATGAGTGGCAAGTAAATGGCTTGGATGATATAAAGGACCGTTCAACACTTGGAGAGAAATTGGGAGGCAACGTAGTAGTTTCACTTGAAGGAAAACCCTTATAAAATGACAGTCAAGTGCCATCTGGATCTTAAGGAGCTTCCATTTCTCCAGCTCAGTCAATTGGAATAGTATTAGGTTTTGGTTTTTTTTTTCTTCCTCTTCCCACTGGGTCCTTCCAACACAATGAATGAAGGAAATATCATTCATGTAAGCAGCCTATCAGTGATTGCCATTAGACTGTTTAATACTGTTACTTTCATGTAGAACCCAAGGAATGCCTTCCCACCATATTTTAGCCAAAACAACTGGTTATATGCCTCCCTTGCAGCAAGCACTACAATGAATGTGAATGTCAATGTGAATAGCTTAGAACACTACAAAGGGTTAAGCTAATTGAATGCCTTGAAAGTATTATCCACTGGTGAGATGGTAGACTTTATTCAGTATTATTTATAGTTGCACTTGATTGCAGTTCTGTGAGGCTTGAG
The DNA here is from genome assembly GCF_963455315.2 of Globicephala melas. NCBI lineage: Eukaryota > Metazoa > Chordata > Mammalia > Artiodactyla > Delphinidae > Globicephala > Globicephala melas. The sequence goes on along the minus strand of NC_083315.2, from coordinate 113,957,533 downwards.
CATTCATACACCTCACCTGCCTTGGCAAGCCTATTTTTTGTGACATGGCAGCACAGATATAATACTATGCATTGAAAGCACTTTTTTTGTAATGAGTTTAATCCCCCACCCCAAAAGGAATGCCAATTAAGTTAACTGTGTCATCAACTTATCCTAGTACCTCAGTGTTCATTCCTGTTACCTGCGTATCTTCTTAAAAGAAATAGCTGTTATTAATGCCTTTTTGTTTTCCATTGAGTGTACACTACTGAATAAGTGTAGGAGTTTTATGTTTACCATGTTAAGTCTTGCGACACTAAAGATATTTTGAATATCAGTCATGATGGCAATTTCTGTATAAAAGAGCCTTAAATGGAACATTGTTTTTGAGATCAAACCCCACCCTCACAAAAATGGCCACGTTGCAATAAAAATTGTGGCATATTACAGAACGTTGCCTTGTTTTCCTTGGACATTTTGCAAAATACCATGTGAAGCAACTCCTAGGGTAAACAGCTATTATTAATCTCTGCACTGGTCATTTAAGAATTTTTTTGTACAACATTCTTGCGTGATATTTTCCAGTTTGTTGTGTTTATTTGGTTTAAAAAATATTCTATCCTAAAGCCAACTAATACAAAATATTAACGTTATAGAGGTGTACTTTTATAAGCTTTATTTATTTCCTTATGTGTTAATATGATCAGGAATTATTTTTTTGCACTTTGACATAAATACTCTTCGATATCTGATTTGTTCTCTGGATAAATTAGGGTAGTTATTTTTTAATTCACGTTTACATTTCTAATTAGTTGACTAGTAGTAGAAGAAGCAGGAAGCTCTTATTGCACATTTGGTCATAATGAAAATAATTTGTAAAATGTCCTTCAAAAGTTTAATAATACTTCTCATGTTTAGGAACTTTCAGCTACTATTTCTTAATATATTTCACAAATTTGAAAAAAAAATGTTACAGCAGTCTTAAACATTAGTAGTGGGATTTGGCTGTGGTCCAGGCAGCTCTCCTTATAGAGAATTTGATCTGTTCAGTGTGAGCAGTTTGCTGTTAGCCAGAGCTATTTATGGCAAACACATGCTTTTGTATCTTGTCATAGTTATCCACAAATGGCAAAACTGGACTTGATTCTACTGGTATGCAAAACAGGCATGCTGGTAAGTAGTGGATTGTAGCTTAGAACTTAAACCCATAGCTCTGAAGAATGCTCTTATTAGAAAACAGGAAATGAAAAATCCCCCTTGTTTTAATATGTGGAAGTAATGTGAGTTTAGTTAAATTTTTTTCCATATTTTCAACAGGTTTTCAGATGGAAACAAAAATAGGAGTTAAATGTCCAGGTTTCTGTTTAAAATTGTATGAATGGCTTAGGATCTTTTGCACTGAGCAATTTTATTTCAGGCTTCCAGCTGTCCCTGTGAATTATCCTGGATATTTTGATGGCTTTTTGGTAAGGCCAAACTCATAAGCAAAGCATGAGAGTACTGACATATATATATACTAAACCATATGTGTAACGAATACTTGTATCATGAAATTTTTCATTATTTTCCTCATTCTTCTAAAAAATAAGGGATTCTAAATTTAAAGTTGTGCAGTATCTTTTGTTTTCATAGTGATTTCTCAACTTTCTTATATGCCTCTTTAATTATATAATGATTTCAGAGGTTAAATATTGCTTTAAACTGTGGTACTTTGATTTGTTAGATTGACAGAACTGATACTAATATTAAGTTCATCTTTGAAATACATCTTTGTGCATAAAGCCAAAAATAATGATAATTAATGATTCATGTGTTGAGACTAATTAGGTATTTGAAATGATCATTTTACTTCACAATCATTTAAATAAAACAGTGTTCCAGTTAGCTTTAAAAGGTATACGGTGCTAATTAGTAAAATATTGAGGAAAATATTTTACTGCTAGCTTGCAAAATTATAAGTGTTTAAAAAATAAAGTATATGAAAATATGTAAAGCTGTTGAGATGTGTTTACTTTGGGACGCTAAAATTTTTTTTTAACTAATACTGCAGATCAGGGAGGCACTATTATCTTTAGTCTGTTTTTTAGGATTTTTGGTTGACATACTTTCTCATTTAGAGATATCAATATTCTTTGAAAACTGAGTGTTGTAGCAATTAATTTTGACATTTTCAGACAAATGGAAACAGTTGGCATTTGTCCCAAACTGGCTATCAGCTGTTGTTTTCCATCATTATCTAAATGTGGCCAACGTTGTGTATTTAATGTGCCTTTTTAGTAGGTTGGAAGAAAAGCCTCTTAGTAGGTTTGAATTTCTCTGATACAGATTCTTTGTAACAGCTAATTTATGGAATCTAGCAAATGAGCTCTGGGAGAAAATTTTTTTAAGTGTTTCCTTGGTAAGGAATAATCTCAGCAATGGTAAATCATAGAGGGGTTGGGACACTTCATTAGGTTTGCCACTCTGAAAAAATAATCTGGTTCAATTCTTCATTGGTCCTGTTTTTGCTTGCAAATTTAATAATAGTTTGAGATCCCAAACAAACATGAATATTCATTTTTCTATGAACATTAAAGCTACTAGAGATGTGCAGGCAGGCTCCAATGGATATTGCTTTTGAGACAGCGTGAGTTTATAAATGTTCTGTGTCTCGTCTCAGCCAATAAATAGGTCTGAGGCTTTTCTTTTGCTCTAGAGCATCCAAATAATTGCTTTCTTTCCATGTAGATCAGGAGTCATCCTTCCACTTCAATTTCCTGTCAGAAAGCAGTTGTGCAAATTAATCTCTCTGAACCTCAGTTTCTTTATATGAGAATGATGATATCTATCTACCATACCTGGTTGCTGAGGATCAGATATGGAAATGCTTTTTGGAAGACAGGAAAGTACTATGTAAATGTAATTATTTAAACTTCACTCTAAGTAAATATAGTTAAGAACCACGTTAACAATAAGATTTATTGTAACTCTGAACCTCTTTATTTTATTATTGTAACTATTTTACTTAATCTCACAGGTTGTTTAAGGACTAATTACCTGGTAAACAGGATCTGTTTTACAGAATGAAGTATAAAGTGTAGCCCCTGAGTTGTTGTCCATGGCTGCTGTTAATCTTTTTAGTGTAATTTTCTTTTTCACATGTGACCAAAGACTGTAGTTTTTTTCCCCAAATTTTGAAGTAAAAAATAAAAGAGGAAATAAAGAAATATCATTTTGGAATATGTGGCATAAATTTATGATCCAGGTTGTTGAAAATCTGTGACTGTATATTAATTAATACTCTAGGTAATCCTTTATAGTTCTCAAGCCACTTGAAATCCGTTTGATCTCCTTAGGTCCTCTTAACAAGCTAAACCATATTTCTCTGCTGCACATGAAGAAACTGAAGTCTGGAGAAGTTAAGGGACATCCCAGCTGTTGAGTAGCAAAACAGATTGCAGTCCAGTATACTTTTCATTCTGCCTTCATATAGTAACATACAATGAGTTACTATTTTTTTTTTTTTTTTTTTTTTTTTTTGCGGTACACGGGCCTCTCACTGTTGTGGCCTCTCCCGTTGCGGAGCACAGGCTCCGGACACGCAGGCTCAGCGGCCATGGCTCACGGGCCCAGCCGCTCCGCGGCATGTGGGATCTTCCCGGACCGGGGTTACGAACCCGTGTCCCCTGCATTGGCAGGCGGACTCTCAACCACTGCGCCACGAGGGAAGCCCGTAGTTTTCTTTTTTAAAAGATGGAATAATCTGACTTTTTGAGCAGGACATAACTAGTATGTGTTTAAAGTAACATGTGAAGAATACTTGAAAAATAGTCTTGGAATTTTTGTCTTCTAAGAAAGCCCGTGCTCATAAAAATCCGAAATATTGGGCTTCCCTGATGGCGCAGTGGTTTGAGAGTCCGCCTGCCGATGCAGGGGACGCGGGTTCATGCCCCAGTCCGGGAAGATCCCACATGCCGCGGAGCGGCTGGGCCCGTGAGCCATGGCCGCTGGGCCTGCGCGTCCGGAGCCTGTGCTCCGCAACGGGAGAGGCCACAACAGTGACAGGCCTGTGTACCGCAAAAAAAAAAAAAATCTGAAATATTTTTACACTTCGAAGTTTTTCTTAGATGTTTCAGTATCGTAAGTTTATGGGATGTTTCAGTATTGTAAGTTTACGGGACTGTGAAAACCGTTTATGGAACAGATTGTATACACACATTTTCTAGAAAGCTGATCCCTCTCAATCCTTTTCCAAAAACTTGGATATCTCCTTCTTGCTGTTCCTCTACCCGTCTTTCTAAAGAGAAATAATACAGTGCCTTACGGTAGTTAAACACTAGGACTTTGGTATCAGACTGTCTGGGTTGTTCAAATATAGGCCTTTAATACTTCCTAATTGAATGATCTTAGTGATTAGGAAAATCACTTAACCTCTCAGAGCCTTAGTTCATCTAAAAAAGGGGATAATAATTATACCCCATCTCACAGGACTGTGAGGATAAATGAAAGCCCTTGGAATAGTTCTTGGCACGTAGTAAGCATTCAGTAGGATGACTCTAAAATTTACAGTCCAAACCATTCTTTTTGAGAGTGAAAAGGAGAGCTAGTAATAATTATGCCTGGAGATAATTATATAATAATTATGCTAGGCTTAAGCTGGTACAGTCCCAAGCAAACCAGTTCCCCTATCAAAAAGCAGGCTGATATCAACATGTGATAATTAAATAGAAGGAATTGTATTGAAGACTTAAGGTCATCATCAATTATACAATGTGCTAGCATACTAACTTGAGAGTCTCCTGAAGTATATGATTGCTCCTAAGTAATTAACCTCAGCAAGGTCAATTTTGGCTTTTTATGCCTTTTTTGTTTGTTTTACTTTCCTTTTGATTTTCATACTTGTAACTTCTCAGATACTGCATTTTGCTGTTATCAGTATGCTTTGCCTATAGCAGCTTCTCTTATTGTTACTTTTCATCTCATGTGAATTGGAAAGCTACGTTTGTTAGAATTGTGTAGAAGGAATTGAATAGACTCAGAGTGAGGGCTTCAGAGCAAAATGCCTGACTGAGCCTTCTGACATTCCTTATGGCTGTTCAAAGAACTTGGTGTATTGTCTGGGTTTTGGGGGGTTTTTTTCTCAGTAAGGTTTGTAAAATAGCTGAGCTGTAGGTAAAAGAGAGATTACTGTAAACCAGTGTGGTGTCTAAAATATCATTAATATTTAAAGAAGTCATATTTGCTTTTTTTTTAAACATCTTTATTGGAGTATAATTGCTTTACAATGGTGTGTTAGTTTCTGCTTTACAACAAAATGAATCAGTTATATATATACATATGTTCCCATATCTCTTCCCTCTTGCGTCTCCCTCCCTCCCACCCTCCCTATCCCACCCCTCCAGGCGGTCACAAAGCACCGAGCTGATCTCCCTGTGCTGTGCGGCTGCTTCTCGCTAGCTATCTACCTTACGTTTGATAGTGTATAATATGTCCATGCCTCTCTCGCGCTTTGTCACAGCTTACCCTTCCCCCTCTCCATATCCTCAAGTCCATTCTCTAGTAGGTCTGTGTCTTTATTTCCTGTCTTACCCCTAGGTTCTTCATGACATTTTTTTCCCCTTAAATTCCATATATATGTGTTAGCATACGGTATTTGTCTCTCTCTTTCTGACTTACTTCACTCTGTATGACAGACTCGAGGTCTATCCACCTCATTACAAATAGCTCAGTTTCGTTTCTTTTTATGGCTGAGTAATATTCCATTGTATATATGTGCTACATCATCTTTATCCATTCATCCGATGATGGACACTTAGGTTGTTTCCATCTCCGGGCTATTGTAAACAGAGCGGCAATGAACATTTTGGTACATGACTCTTTTTGAATTATGGTTTTCTCAGGGTATATGCCCAGTAGTGGGATTGCTGGATCATATGGTAGTTCTATTTGTAGTTTTTTAAGGAACCTCCATACTGTTCTCCACAGTGGCTGTATCAATTTACATTCTCACCAACAGTGCAAGAGGGTTCCCTTTTCTCCACACCCTCTCCAGCATTTATTGTTTCTAGATTTTTTAATCATGAACATTCTGACTGGTGTGAGATGATATCTCATTGTAGTTTTGATTTGCATTTCTCTAATGATTAGTGATGTTGAGCATTCTTTCATGTGTTTGTTGGGAGTCTGTATATCTTCTTTGGAGAAATGCCTATTTAGGTCTTCTCCCCATTTTTGGATTGGGTTGTTTGTTTTTTTGTTATTAAGCTGCATGAGCTGCTTATAAATTTTGGAGATTAATCCTTTGTCAGTTGCTTCATTTACAAATATTTTCTCCCATTCTGAGAGTTGTGTTTTGGTCTTGCTTATGGTTTCCTTTGCTGTGCAAAAGCTTTGAAGTTTCATTAGGTCCCATTTGTTTATTTCCGTTTCTCTAGGAAGTGGGTCAAAAAGGATCTTGCTGTGATTTATGTCATAGAGTGGCCTGCCTATGTTTTCTTCTAAGAGTTTGATAGTTTCTGGCCTTACATTTAGGTCTTTAATCCATTTTGAGCTTATTTTTGTGTATGGTGTTAGGGAGTGATCTAATCTCATACTTTTACGTGTACCTGTCCAGTTTTCCCAGCACCACTTATTGAAGAGGCTGTCCTTTCTCCACTGTACATTCCTGCCTCCTTTATCAAAGATAAGGTGACCATATGTGCGTGGGTTTTTCTCTGGGCTTTCTATCCTGTTCCATTGATCTATCTTTCTGGTTTGGGGCCAGCACCATACTGTCTTGATTACTGTAGCTTTGTAGTACAGTCTGAAGTCAGGGAGCCCGATTCCTCCAGCTCCTTTTTTCGTTCTCAAGATTGCTTTGGCTATTCGGGGTCTTTTGTGTTTCCATACAAATTGTGAAATTTTTTGTTTTAGCTCTGTGAAAAATGCCAGTGGTAGTTTGATAGGGATTGCATTGAATCTGTAGATTGTTTTGGGTAGTAGAGTCATTTTCACAATGTTGATTCTTCCAATCCAAGAACATGGTATATCTCTCCATCTATTTGTATCATCTTTAATTTCTTTCATCAGTGTCTTATAATTTTTTGCATACAGGTCTTTTCTTGCCTTAGGTAGGTTTATTCCTAGATATTTTATTCTTTTTGTTGCAATGGTAAATGGAAGTGTTTTCTTGATTTCACTTTCAGATTTTTCATCATTAGTGTATAGGATTGCCAGAGATTTCTGTGCATTAATTTTGTATCCTGCTACTTTACCAAATTCATTGATTAGCTCTAGTAGTTTTCTGGTAGCATCTGTAGGATTCTCTATGTATAGTATCCTGTCATCTGCAAACAGTGACAGCTTTACTTCTTCTTTTCCGATTTGGATTCCTTTTATTTCCTTTTCTTCTCTGATTGCTGTGGATAAAACTTCCAAAACTATGTTGAATAAGAGTGGTGAGAGTGGGCAGCCTTGTCTTGTTCCTGATCTTAGTGGAAATGCTTTCAGTTTTTCACCATTGAGGACGATGTTGGCTGTGGGTTTGTCATATATGGCCTTTATTATGTTGAGGAAAGTTCCCTCGAGGCCTATTTTCTGGAGGGTTTTTTCCATAAATGGCTGTTGAATTTTGTCAAAAGATTTCTCTGCATCTATTGAGATGATCATATGGTTTTTCTCCTTCTATTTGTTAATATGGTGTTTCACATTGATTGATTTGTGTATATTGAAGAATCCTTGCATTCCTGGAATAAACCCCACTTGATCATGGTGTATGATCCGTTTAATGTGCTGTTGGATTCTGTTTGCTAGTATTTTGTTGAGGATTTTTGCATCTATGTTCATCAGTGATATTGGCCTGTAGTTTTCTTTCTTTGTGACATCCTTGTCTGGTTTTGGTATCAGGGTGATGGTGGCCTCGTAGAATGAGTTTGGGAGTGTTCCTCCCTCTGCTATATTTTGGAAGAGTTTGAGAAGGATAGGTGTTCGCTCTTCTCTAAATGTTTGATAGAATTCGCCTGTGAAGCCATCTGGTCCTGGGCTTTTGTTTGTTGGAAGATTTTTAATCACAGTTTCAATTTCAGTGCTTGTGATTGGTCTGTTCATATTTTCTATTTCTTCCTGATTCAGTCTTGGCGGGTTGTGCATTTCTAAGAATTTGTCCATTTCTTCCAGGTTGTCCATTTTATTGGCATAGAGTTGCTTATAGTAATCTCTCATGATCTTTTGTATTTCTGCAGTGTCAATTGTTACTTCTCCTTTTTCATTTCTAATTCTACTGATTTGAGTCTTCTCCCTTTTTTTCTTGATGAGTCTGGCTAATGGTTTATCAATTTTGTTTATCTTCTCAAAGAACCAGCTTTTAGTTTTATTGATCTTTGCTATCGTTTCCTTCATTTCTTTTTCATTTATTTCTGATCTGATTTTTATGATTTCTTTCCTTCTGCTAACTTTGGGGTTTTTTATTCTTCTTTCTCTAATTGCTTTAGGTGCAAGGTTAGGTTGTTTATTCGAGATGTTTCCTGTTTCTTAAGGTAGGATTGTATTGCTATAAACTTCCCTCTTAGAACTGCTTTTGCTGCCTCCCATAGGTTTTGGGTCGTCGTGTCTCCATTGTCATTTGTTTCTAGGTATTTTTTAATTTTCTCTTTGATTTCTTCAGTGATCACTTCGTTATTAAGTAGTGTATTGTTTAGCCTCCATGTGTTTGTATTTTTTACAGATCTTTTCCTATAATTGATATCTAGTCTCATAGCGTTGTGGTCAGAAAAGATACTTGATACAATTGCAATTTTCTTAAATTTACCAAGGCTTGATTTGTGACCCAAGATATGATCTATCCTGGAGAATGTTCCATGAGCACTTGAGAAAAATGTGTATTCTGTTGTTTTTGGATGGAATGTCCTATAAATATCAATTAAGTCCATCTTGTTTAATGTATCATTTAAAGCTTGTGTTTCCTTATTTATTTTCATTTTGGATGATCTGTCCATTGGTGAAAGTAGGGTGTTAAAGTCCCCTACTATGAATGTGTTACTGTCGATTTCCCCTTTTATGGCTGTTAGTATTTGCCTTATATATTGAGGTTCTCCTATGTTGGGTGCATAAATATTTACAATTGTTATATCTTCTTCTTGGATTGATCATTATGTATTGTCCTTCTTTTTCTCTTTTAATAGTCTTTATTTTAAAGTCTATCTTGTCTGATATGAGAATTGCTACTCCAGCTTTCTTTTGGCTTCCATTTGCATGAAATATCTTTTTCCATCCCCTTACTTTCAGTCTGTATGTGTCTCTAGGTCTGAAATGGGTCTCTTGTAGACAGCAAATATATGGGTCTTGTTTTTGTATCCATTCAGCCAATCTGTGTCTTTTGGTGGGAGCATTTAGTCCATTTACATTTAAAGTAATTATCGATATGTATGTTCCTATTCCCATTTTCTTAATTGTTTTGGGTTCGTTATTGTAGGTCTTTTCCTTCTCTTTGTTTCTTGCCTAGAGAAGTTACTTTAGCAGTTGTTGTAGAGCTGGTTTGGTGGTGCTGAACTCTCTCAGCTTTTGCTTGTCTGTAAGGTTTTAATTTCTCCATCAAATCTGAATGAGATCCTTGCTGGGTAGAGTAATCTTGGTTGCAGGTTTTTCTCCTTCACCACTTTAAATATGTCCTGCCAGTCCCTTCTGGCTTGCAGAGTTTCTGCTGAAAGATCAGCTGTTAACCTTATGGGGATTCCCTTGTGTGTTATTTGTTGTTTTTTTCCTTGCTGCTTTTAATATGTTTCCTTTGTACTTAATTTTTGACAGGTTGATTAATATGTGTCTTGACATATTTCTCCTTGGATTTTCCTGTGTGGGACTCTCTGTGCTTCCTGGACTTGATTAACTATTTCCTTTCCCATATTACGGAAGTTTTCAACTATAATCTCTTCAAATATTTTCTCAGTCCCTTTCTTTTTCTCCTCTTCTTCTGGAACTCCTATAGTTCGAATGTTGGTGCGTTTCATGTTGTCCCAGAGGTCTCTGAGACTGTCCTCAGTTCTTTTCATTCTTTTTTCTTTATTCTGCTCTGCAGTAGTTATTTTCACTATTTTATCTTCCAGGTCACTTATCCGTTCTTCTGCCTCAGTTATTCTGCTATTGATCCCATCTAGAGTATTTTTCATTTCATTTATTGTGTTGTTCATCGTTGTTTGTTTCATCTTTAGTTCTTCTAGGTCCTTGTTAAATGTTTCTTGCATTTTCTCTATTTTAATTCCAAGATTTTGGATCATCTTTACTATCATTATTCTGAATTCTTTTTCAGGTAGATTGCCTATTTCCTCTTCATTTGTTAGGTCTGGTGGGTTTTTATCTTGCTCCTTCATCTGCTGTGTGTTTTTCTGTCTTCTCATTTTGCTTATCTTACTGTGTTTGGGGTCTCCTTTTCGCAGGCTGCAGGTTCGTAGTTCCCATTGTTTTTGGTGTCTGTCCCCAGTGGCTAAGGTTGGTTCAGTGGGTTGTGTAGGCTTCCTGGTGGAGGGGACTAGTGCCTGTGTTCTGGTGGATGAGGCTGGATCTTGTCTTTCTGGTGGGCAGGTCCACGTCTGGTGGTGTGTTTTAGGATGTCTGTGGACTTATGATTTTAGGCAGCCTCTCTGCTAATGGGTGGGGTTGTGTTCCTGTCTTGCTAGTTGTTTGGCATAGGATGTCCAACACTGTAGCTTGCTGGTCATTGAGTGAAGCTGGGTGCTGATGTTGAGATGGAGATCTCTGGGAGATTTTCGCCATTTGATATTATGTGGAGCTGGGAGGTCTCTTGTGGACCAGTATCCTGAAGTTGGCTCTCCCTCCTCAGAGGCACAGCACTGACTCCTGGCTGCAGCACCAAGAGCCTTTCATCCACACGGCTCAGAAAAAAAGGGAGAAAAAGTAGAAAGAACGTATTAGTAGAAGTAGAAAGAAAGGAGGGAGGGAGGAAGGAAGGAAGGAGGGAAGGAAGGAAAAAAAGAATGGAAGAAGATAAAGTAAAATAAAATAAAGTAAGATAAAATATAATAAAGTTATTAAAATAAAAATATAATTATTAAGAGAAAAAAAAACAACAGACGGATAGAACCCTAGGACAAATGGTGGAAGCAAAGCTATACAGACAAAATCTCACACAGAAGCATACACATACACACTCACAAAAAGAGGAAAAGGGGAAAAATTCATAAATCTTGCTCTCAAAGTCCACTTCCTCAATTTGGGATGATTTGTTGTCTAAAGGAGGGAAGGAAGGAAAGAAAGAATGAAGATAAAGTAAAATAAAATAAAGTTATTAAAATAAAAAGTAATTATTAAGAAAAAAAATTTTTTTAAAAACAAAAAACGGACGGACAGAACCCTAGGACAAATGGTGGAAGCAAAGCTATACAGACAAAATCTCACACAGAAGCATGCACATACAGACTCACAAAAAGAGGAAAAGGGGGAAAAACCATAAATCTTGCTCTCAACGTCCACCTCCTTAATTTGGGATGATTCGTTGTCTATTCATATATTCCACAGATGCAGGGTACATCAAGTTGATTGTGGAGCTTTAATCCGCTGCTTCTGAGGCTGCTGGGAGAGATTTCCCTTTCCCTTCTTTGTTCGCACAGCTCCCGGGGTTCAGCTTTGTATTTGGCCCCGCCTCTGCGTGTAGGTTGCCGGAGGGCGTCTGTTCTTGCTCAGACAGGACGGGGTTAAAGGAGCCGCTGATTCGGGGGCTTCGGCTCACTCAGGCCGGGGCGGGGGGGGGGGGGGGGGAGGCCGGCATGACGTTGCACCAGCCTGAGGCGCGCCGTGCGTTCTCCCGGGAGAGTTGTCCCTGGATCCCGGGACCCTGGCAGTGGCAGGCTGCACAGCCTCCCTGGAAGTGGGGTGTGGACAGTGACCTGTGGTCGCACACAGGCTTCTTGGTGGCTGCATCAGCAGCCTTAACGTCTCATGCCCGTCTCTGGGGTCCGCACTTTTAGCCGCGGCTCACGCCCGTCTCTGGAGCTCCTTTAAGCAGCGCTCTTAATCCCCTCTCTTCGCGCACCAGGAAACAAAGAGGAAAGAAAAAGTCTCTTGACTCTTCGGCAGCTCCAGACTTTTCCCCGGACTCCCTCCCGGCTAGCCGTGGCGCACTAACCCCCTGCAGGCTATGTTCACGCCGCCAACCCCAGGCCTCTCCCGGCGCTCCGACCGAAGCCCGAGCCTCAACTCCCAGCCCCGCCCGCCGCGGCGGGTGAGCAGACAAGCATCTCGGACTGGTGAGTGCCGGTCGGCCCTGATCCTCTGTGCGGGAATCTCTCCGCTTTCCCCCCGCCCCCGCACCCCTGTTGCTGTGCTCTCCTCCGCGGCTCCGAAGCTTCCCCCCTCCGCCACCCGCCGTCTCCGCCCGCGAAGGGGCTTCCTAGTGTATGGAAACCTTTCCTCCTTCTCAGCTCCCTCCCACTGGTGCAGGTCCCGTCCCTATTCTTTTGTCTGTTTTTTCTTTTTACTTATGCCCTACCCAGGTACGTGGGGGGTTTCTTGCCTTTTGGGAGGTCTGAGGTCTTCTGCCAGCGTTCAGTAGGTGTTCTGTAGGAGTTGTTCCACGTGTAGATGTATTTCTGGTGTATCTGGGGGGAGGAAGGTGATCTCTGCGTCTTACTCTTCCGCCCCATATTTGCTTTTGATAGTACTTGTGTCATTAAAGGCACACAAAATAATTTGTTCCCATGATGAAGAGAAAGAAGGTTTATTCTTTTTTTTTTTTTTTTTGCGGTATGTGGGCCTCTCACTGTTGTGGCCTCTCCCGCTGCGGAGCACAGGCTCCGGACGCGCAGGCTCAGCGGCCATGGCTCACGGTCCCAGCCGCTCCGCGGCATGTGGGATCTTCCCGGACCGGGGCACGAACCCGTGTCCCCTGTATCGGCAGGCGGACTCTCAACCACTGCGCCACCAGGGAAGTTCAGAAGGTTTATTCTTGATCCAACTTTTTTAGAGTATTGAAACAGGATCTGAGAACAAACATTTGATAAGTCTTTAAAAATATAAAACACCAGTTGACTTTTTTTTAGTTTATTAGATTTTTCTTACATGTACCCTAGACGTATTCACTTGGAAGTAGCTTTGATTATTTTTCATCTAGGTATATAAATATTTTTCATTTTCTTTTTTCTGTCAGCTAATTTGATTATGCATGTACAATATTTTGGTATTTTATTTGGCATAACAAAAATTTGGAACAGATTTTTTCAAATATATAATGTTCTCACAGAACTGAAAAAGCACTTATGTTAATGGTATATTTTCTAGTAGCATTTTTTTGTTGTTGTTTAATAGGGGAATTTCAAATATTTCCTTTGGGAAGATGATAGTTACTGAGTGAATCACAAAATTCCTGGGCATGTGGCCCAAAGCTTTCTGTGTGTTCCTGTGAGCTGATGGGGCTTTTTTTTATTAGCTGCAAACTAAATCACCAGATAAAAAGAAAGACAGTTCCCAAATTGGCATAATTAGGCACAGTTTTATAAAATGTAAAAATGATAGCAGAGTGTTTTGTTCTAGAGATCATAAAACTCAGCTATAGCACACAAGAAATAAGATATGAAAGAGATGCAGACTTTATGAAATAAGTAGAAAATAATCGTATGTGAAGATTAAATTAATTAAACCTTTTGTGTGTAAAATAGCTGTGGGTCAAGGATAGAGAGAAAAAGAGTGATAGTCCCTTTACTCATTACTGCTTATTGATAACTGTTATGAAGGAATGTGTAGAAATTTTATAGTTTCCATTTCAAAAAGTCTTTTACATGAGGGAGAAGGGGGATGAGGCGCTAGCAAAACTGGTGTTAGCCATTTTCCTAATTTGAAATATATTTAGGTTTTAGAATGTAGCCGGGTTTTTTTTGTTTGTTTGTTTGTTTGTTTGTTTTTTGCGGTACGCGGGCCTCTCACTGTTGTGGCCTCTCCCGCTGCAGAGCACAGGCTCCGGACGCGCAGGCTCAGCGGCCATGGCTCACAGGCCCAGCCGCTCCGCGGCATGTGGAATCTTCCCGGACCGGGGCACGAAGCCCCCTGCATCGGCAGGCGGACTCCCAACCACTGCGCCACCAGGGAACCCCTTAACTGAGTTATAAAGTAAAAAAATAAATAAATGAAATTGTTGATTTACCATTTTTAATGATATAACATATTGAGTAATGTGTACACTTTGAATAATTGCTGCATTAGAATTTTATTTGTTACGAAGTTGATTTAGCAGTACTTCACTCCTTATTTTAGTTTTGTTTTATATACCTGCTAAAAAAAAAGTGCTTTATGGCTATCACAGTTTAGCAGTTCTTAAGAAATACCAGGTGACTGAATTAGATATCTTGTGCCCTAGCTATAGAAAAAAGTTTTGGGATTAGTTGAATTGTCCTTGCCACTGTAACAAAAAGTTTCCTTCTCTGAGCTAGAGATTTTATTTCACTCAGATTTTCTCTTGGCAATATGTAAAAGAAATGAATAGAATTTTTGCAACTGAGCCTTAGGCGAAACAAAGAAAATCTAATAACATTCTCATAGGAAAAGCCTAAAAATTGGGCAAAGGTAATATGTTTGATATTCTTCTGGGTAACTCTTTAAAATAATTGTATTTCAAAAATAACATGTTCAGTGTAGAACCTTTGCAAAATACAGAAAAGAACAAATAAGGAAGTTAATCATGAGTTAATTTCTTGCGTTAAATTATTACGACTGGGCTTCCCTGACGGCACAGTGGTTAAGAATCCGCCTGCCAGTGCAGGGGACACGGGTTCGAGCCCTGGTCCGGGAAGTCCCACATGCCGCAGAGGAACTAAGCCCATGCGCCACAACTATTGAGCCTGCGCTCTAGAGCCTGTGAACCACAACTACTGAGCCCACATGCTGCAACTACCAAAGCCCGCGTGCATAGAGCCCATGCTCCGCAACAAGAGAAGCCACTGCAATGAGAAGCCTGTGCACCACAAAGAAGAGCAGCCCCCACTCGCCGCAACCAGAGAAAGCCCGCGGTCAGCAACAAAGACCCAACGCAGCCAAAAATAAATAAATAAATTTTATAAATAATAATATTAAATAAATTATTACGACTAATTGGGAGATTCCTGTATTTAAAACTAGTTTTAGGGCTTCCCTGGTGGCACAGTGGTTGAGAGTCCGCCTGCCGATGCAGGGGACACGGGTTCGTGCCCCGGTCCGGGAAGATCCCACATGCCGCGGAGCGGCTAGGCCCGTGAGCCATGGCCGCTGAGCCTGCGCGTCCGGAGCCTGTGCTCCGCAGCCGGAGAGGCCACAACAGTGAGAGGCCCGTGTACCACACACAAAAAAAAATAAACTAGTTTTAAGTTATTAGTATATGCTGGTAAGAGGGGAGATTTTATCCTTAAATATTATTTGT
Source organism: Globicephala melas (assembly GCF_963455315.2). Classification (NCBI taxonomy): domain Eukaryota; kingdom Metazoa; phylum Chordata; class Mammalia; order Artiodactyla; family Delphinidae; genus Globicephala; species Globicephala melas. The sequence goes on along the minus strand of NC_083315.2, from coordinate 113,942,205 downwards.
GCACATTTCTTAGTATTTTTCACCCCAGAAAGAAATTTGCCGTGGTTCTAGTTACAGAGGAGCAGATTTAGATCTTGAAAATTATGCATTGCACCTACCTGAATGCTTGCTGTATGACTTGGGGCCGTCCACTGTAAATATCTGAAGCCACAAAATGTCCCTGTATTTCTCATGCCACCTACTTCTGTTCCATTGGGATGTGATAATAGGCACCCTCTGCATAATTTTTACTCTTCCCCAAAGGAATTATTTTACAAAATAGTTTCCAATATCGTTAGGACTCTACTTTTCTGCTGGTATGTGTATGATAAAGTTTAATAGATGCCAGTTCCTAGTGCACAGTGTAAGTAAACCATCCTTTACTATGTACCCTGCCATAAGATTTAAGATAAAACGTAATGTATATATTTTGCACTAAGCCAGAAATAATCTATATTTAAGGGTTTGTGTTTTGTATGCCATTCCAAGAGGGTCTGGTAATCCCTGTGATTAAAGAAACGTAAGATTTATGTTTGCTGTGGAGAAACATGATCATCCTGGCCACTATGAATCACTCTGGAAACATCCCATCTCTGTTTCCCAGTTAGATCGTTAGATCAAATTCAGTTTGATTGAACAAACATGAAATACCTTTCATGGTCTCAAAAAGTTTACAGTAATGTAGAAAAGGCCAGCATATAAACAATTATAATACAACATGGTAAGTATAATGATATATTACAAGATTAAGAAGAGGGAGTGATTAATTTTGGAGTTGGATGGGCTTCAAGAAGGCCTTTAGAAGAAGTCATGTTTGAGCTGGGTTGTGAAGGATGATGGACTTCACCAGAACTCAGTATGAAAGGATGGTCCTGGAGAAAGGAAAGCTGTACAGGGCCCTGCAGATAGTTTTTTATAGCTGATTAGTTTAGTGTGAAGCACTGTGACGACAGAAGTGCAGGAGAGGTGGGTATGAGCTAGATCACTGAGGGTCATGGATACCATGCTAACAAACATGAGAGCTGTGCATGGTGAGGAGCCAGGGCAGAGTTTTCAGCAGAAGGGTGGTGTGATCTTTCTGAAACACAAATCTGATTACTTCATGACCATGTTGAGAATGTATGGGAGAGTGAAGAAATTGGAGGCAGTTAGGCCTGGATTGAGGCAGTAGCAAGTGCATTTGGGGTGGGTATGTTTGAGAGGTATGTAGGAGAATTGACAGGACTTGATTAATGTCATAATTAAATGAAAGGGTGCAAGGCTTTAATCGTCGTTTAGAAACATGTTAGCTGTTTTTTCAGTATTGTTGACATTTGAGATCATTTAAGCATCAGATTGGCTCAGAAAAGACTTAACAGGAAATTTGTAATTTGGAAAGAAAAAAATATTAAATACATTTTTAATGAAGGTAACATTTTGAAAGCATGAAATAAATCATACAACTAAAATGTCATAGGTCTGCTATTTGAATTTAGATTTACAAGCCTGATTTGCAGTAATTTTCGTACAACAGTGGTTTCAATAGATAAGGAAAATTTAAATCATAGCTATAGCATCTTTGAAATGGAATATCCTATAGTTTTAAAAATCATGGTTGTATTTTCTATTATTCTGTGCTTGAGCTTTGATTGTAAAACTCGTGTCCATCCACATACAAGCCATGGCTGAATTCCTGGATCAAAGACTTTAGAAAGAATTTAGCAATGTTCTTCATCACATAATCTGCTCATTAGAGAAAGCCTGGCCCACTCTGCTGGTGAAAGAAAATGGAATTTTCAGGTCATCCGAAGGATCACTTTCTATTAAAGAAGACTTTTAATTCTTACTAGTAAATAAAAGTTATTTATAAACATAGTGTCTCAATTCCTTTCACAGGTACTGTCCAGAATCTGAGACTCCTTTTTTTACCACCTTGTAATAAAATTACTCAGCCATATTGGTTTTTTTTTTTTTTTTTTTTTTTTTTTTGCGGTACGCGGGCCTCTCACTGTTGTGGCCTCTCCCGTTGCGGAGCACAGGCTCCGGACGCGCAGGCTCAGCGGCCATGGCTCTCGGGCCCAACCGCTCCGCGGCATGTGGAATCTTCCCGGACCAGGGCACGAACCCGTGTCCCCTGCATCGGCAGGCGGATTCTCAACCACTGTGCCACCAGGGAAGCCCCATATTGGTTTTTAATGTTGCTTTTATGGCAAATAAGTTCACTTTTCTGAAAAGCCTTACACTCATCAGGAAGCATTTATTGAGTGTCTATTTGTAGAATACTATTCTGGCCATCCTGAGAAATAAACTTCTCAAGGGCACTTTTATAATCCAGCTGGAAAGGCAAAATAGACCTGTGAACTAATAAGTATTCAGTGATAAACAATTGAATAAACATTGAGGGAATGCAGCAAAACGGAAGGATCAAAAGAGAAAAGATTTCCTAGAAGTGAGTTTTAAACAGCACTGGGAGTAAATATTTTTTAAAAATCAAGATATTTTCACTTCGAATATAAAATTATTATTTAAAATGAGGTTCCAAGAGGCTCTTCACTGAGAATATCTCCTTAACATCGAGAACAAAAAGGGTCTTTTTATCACCACTTCCATTAAATCAGTTTGGAGAAGGACTAAGTAGAGGCCTAAGGACTAAGGCCAAAGTAGAGACCTTACTGTGGAAGCTCTGTGTTCCATGTGGGTAAATTGTCGTGGAACCCTGAGTTTCCACAGGGGTTCTAAACATTTTCTTGTGCCATTAATCCCTTCGGCAGTCTGGTAAAGCCCATGAATCCCTTCTCTGAATAATGTTTTAATAATATACCTCTTATGTATCAATCAAAAGTGATACCTTCGTATGTATGCTTTTTTTAACACATTGTACAACAATATCTAGGGAAGTAATAACTACCATAATATGTTGTGAAGGAGGTAAATGATACTTTGAGATATCTGCAACAACACAGGATGACCTGTATGTGTCTGTGATTTCTATTGGTGATGAACACATAGATACTGTTTTGTTTGTTTGTTTGTTTGTTTGTTTTGCGGTGCGCGGGCCTCTCACTGTTCTGGCCTCTCCCATTGCGGAGCCCAGGCTCCGGACGCGCAGGCTCAGCGGCCATGGCTCACGGGCCCAGCCGCTCCACGGCATGTGGGATCTTCCCGGACCGGGGCACGAACCCGTGTCGCCTGCATCGGCAGGCGGACTTTCAACCACTGCGCCACCAGGGAAGCCCCATAGATACTGTTGATAATACTGTGGTTTATGGCCTATATTTATAATTGAAGGAACTGGTAGTTTTCAAATAATGATTAGTTAAAATGAAGGTGTAATTTTTCATGGGTCCTCTGAATTCTTTCCATGGATCCCTTGGGAGTCCAAAGACTTCTGGTTAAGAAACCCTGTAGTTTAGTGATTACTGAGAAGCCCCAGGAAAGTAAAAGACTGAACGAATAGGGCTCACCTCCATTTCAAAGAAACTGCTTTTATTTTGTTTTATATATTAGAATTTCATATAAAATTTCACTTGGAATAAAAATGGTTTCTGGGGCTACAGTGTAATTTTGAAAACAATTGTAAACAAAAAACTTGATTATCTTACTTTTTTAACTTAAAACTTATTTCTTTTGTAAACATTCTCAGCACATTAGTATACCATCAAGTTTATAAATAGAGATTTAGAAGTCAGCAGGTTATAGTGGAAGCCATGGAACATCAATAAGATTGCCCAGCAATAATCTGTGTGCGTTGTAGCCTGAGATGAGGAACAGGCCAAGGAGTAGCCAGAAGAAGAGAAGCCTGGAAAGAAGACAACGAGAAGGAGTTGTCAGAGGGGTAGGAGGAGAACACAATTTCTGCAATGTTAAAGAAGCAAAGGGGGGGCTTCCCTGGTGGCACACTGGTTAAGAATCTGCCTGCCAATGCAGGGGACACGGGTTCGAGCCCTGGTCCGGGAAGATCCCACATGCCGTGGAGCAACTAAGCCCGTGCGCCACAACTACTGAGCCTGCGCTCTAGAGCCCGCGTGCCACAACTACTGAACCAGCATGCCACAACTACTGAAACCCATGTGCCTAGAGTCCATGCTCTGCAACAAGAGAAGCCACTGCAATGAGAAGCCCGTGCACTGCAATGAAGACCCAACACAGCCAAAAATAGATAAATAAATTTATTTTAAAAAAAAATGTCAGTGCTGCTGAGATGTCACAGATGATGACAAAAAAGAATACACCAAACCTGGCCATAAGGAGCAGAGTGACCTTTCCTATGGCATTTTCAGCAGTGAGGAGGGCAGATGCCAGATTGAAAGGGCTTGAAGACTGGACGACAGATGATGTGGAGACTGTGTGGTATAAACCTGTGCTTTTCAAATGTTCATGGTGAAGCACAGTATCTGTAATTTCTAACCTGTCGTGGACTGATGGCTGTGCGTGATTAGCATGCCGCTTGCACGAGGTGTAAGGTACCCTAAGGGTTGGATGACAAACAAACTGGTCTAGACTCTTTTCAACAAGACAGGTCCACTGATGACAGGCTTGGGTGTCATGACCATATCACGTTGCTGTACAAGCTTCTAAATGCTTATTCATAATTCTATACAGTAACATAGGTACAGACTATTCTTTCAAGATGCTTACCTGTCAAGGAAGAGAGAATAGCCAGTACTCTATGGGGCCTTATAGGGTTGAGAGAAGGTTTCTACCAATATTATTTCTTACAACTGTCTCCTAATGTTCATCATGTTTCACATTCTTTTCAGCCCCTAATTTGGATCTGGTACAAATCCCTGGTACATAGAAAGCATTTAAATTAAAAGGTTGCTGGGAATTCCCTGGCGGTCCAGTGGTTAGGATCCGGCACTCTCACGGCCGAGGGCCCGGGTTTGATCCCCAGTCGGGGAACTAAAATCCCATAAGCCGCATGGCATGAAAAAAATAAATTAATTAATTAAAAGGTTGTTGAACAATGGAATGAAATTTCATATGAACTGGGGAGGATCTTAGTGGTCCTGTGTTTCCAGATTTTACAGTAGAATATCCTGCCTCATTTATCTCTGGATATTTATTTTGCCTGTGGTCAGGGAATTATCAGGGAGGTCCACAATTATCAGGGAGGTCCACAATCTTCTTCACAGTCTTTGAGTGCACTAAATCATTGCCCTCTTTTCAAAGATGACATCACTGACTTTTACTTAGTAAGACCTGCGCTTTGAGGGGTTTTATGTTCTGTTTTTTTGTTTTTTCAAAATTGGGAGTGGATTTGTCCCCTCTTTGTGGACATTCATTAACAAAAGTCTAGACAGGTTTGAGGCCATACCATGACCACAGAATAAGGAGAACTGAATTGACTGGCAGAGAGTTAAAAGCTGAGAAAATAATCTAGTATAAAGGACTCTGTTTTTCTGTAAACCTCTTCACTTTCCTCTTTCTCTAATGGGACTGATTTTCAAACCTCCTCTTATTTTCTCATCTATAGCATTGCCCCTAACCCGCACAGTGGAACTCAAATTTGTACTGGAAAAATGAGGATTCTGATTAAAATATGGGCAATATGAATAGGAACCAAAGAAAAGCGGACTATTTCTGTCATTCAGGCAGCAGACATTTACTGCTGAATGCATAGTACGTGCCAAACACACATGTGCCAGGTATATAATTTCCCTCTGGAGAGGTGTAAAACTCAGGTCTAATTGGGGTGGCAGGCTAGGCTTCTGTATTTAAGTATTCACACAGACTTGTTTCCTATGGTAGCTGGTTTCCTATGGTAGTTTCCATAGTATAGACCACTTATGCCACTCAAGTACATCCTATTCTAGATCGTAAACCTTAATCAGACATGGTTTAACAGGTTTAAGGAGGAAATAGGAAAATCCCAGCTGTGTATATGTGTTTGGTTTGGGGAGTGGGGTAGAAAGGGAGATGATGAAAGGGAACTTTTAGTATTTTTCAGAAATAAGTGGTAGTTGAATTTACAGCTTAATATGGATTATTATGGCTTTTTGCCCATTTCTGGGATGAGGAGGACCTTGACTCTTTAGTTGTAAATCTTATTCTCCATCTGGTCCTTAGTATGAAGTACCCAATCTGTAGGAAAATCTATTGCCACATTAGGGCCAATGACTGCTGAAGGGTGTGGCTGGCATGTATTTGCTCCCTCATTCATTTATTCATTCATTCAAAAACAATTTACTGAATACATTCTATGTTTAAAATCCTTAACTGCCCAGGGACTTCCCTGGTTGCGCAGTGGGTAAGAATCTGCCTGCCAATGCAGGGGACACGGGTTCGATCCCTGGTCCGGGAAGATCCCACATGCTGCGGAGCAACTAAGCCTGTGTGCCGCAACTACTGAGCCTGCGCTCTAGAGCCCGTGAGCCACAGCTACTGAACCTGCGTGCCACAACTACTGAGCCCATGCTCCACAGCAAGAGAAACCACTGCAGTGAGAAGCCCGCGCACTGCAACAAAGAGTAGCCCCCGCTCGCTGCAACTAGAGAAAAGCCCACGTGCAGCAATGAAGACACAACACAGCCAAAAAATAAATGAAATAAAATAAAATAAAATCTTTAACCGCCCTAAAGGAGCTTGGCTGAGAAGGGGAAGAGAAGAAATATGTCAATAGCTTTAACACAGGTGGAAAATGTTCAGTGCTGTGCTTAGATAATATGCTATTAATTCCATTAACCTGGCTGTAAAAATAGCCCAGGGCCATTCAGAAATACCACAAGAATAGAGGGAAAGTCTGCTTGTTTCTCACAAAGACAAATTGTGATCTTATTGATCCCCTTTATATCAGATGATCAAGCTAGAGAAGTCTGGGGAATATTAAATAAATAATATCACTTTGGCATAAAAGGCTATGTCAAAATTAGAAGTGTTTTTTTTTTTTCAGCATATTGAGTTCTCACATGAGTTACATGGCTCTTAAAGCACTTTCTATAAATGCATATTATACCACAAAAGATACATCTACTCTGGCAGGCAAAATTACATGGTGGAAAAGCCTGGCTTTTGCAGTCATGTGTCATCAGAATTACCACTCTTACTTTCTATTAGATGTGTAACCATAGGCAAAGTATTAACTTTTGGGGGCCTCAGAGTCCTCATCTGAAAAATGGGATTAATACCAACCTCTAGGGTTGTTGGATAACCAGTAATATTGATAATAGCTAATATTTATTGAACATTTACTGTGGCCCCTTCACGTAGACTTTCTTATAGATTATCCCCCAAACAAGGCTAGTAGTGGTGCTAGTACTTCTCTACAGGTTAGAAACTGTTGCTTAGAGGTTAAATAACTTGCCCAAGTTTACATGACAAAGGAAGTGGTAGAGGCAGGATCCAAACTCAGGCAGTCTTGACTCCAGACTTGTCATTCTTTTTTTTTTTTAAACAGCTTTATTGAGATATAATTCACGTCATACAATTCACCCACTTAAAGTGTAAAATTCAGTGGTTTTTATTATATTCAAAGTTATGCAGCCATCACCACAATCTAATTTTTAAATATTTTCATCCCCCCTAAAAGGAATCTCATATCCATTAACAACCACTCCACCTCCAATCCCCTACTTCCAGCCGTAGGCAGCTACTAATTTAATTCGTGTTTCTATAGGTTTGCCTATTCTAAACATTTTATGTAACTAGAATCATAAAATTTGTGTTTTTTTATGATTGGCTTCTTTTACTTAGCATAATGCTTTCAAAAGTTATCCATGTTATTGCATACATCAGGACTTCATTCCTCTTTATTGCCAAATAATATTCCATTGTATGGATATACCACTTTCGTTTATCTCTTCATCAGCTTTTGGGTTGTTTCCACTTTTGGGTTGTTTCCACTTTTTGGCTATCATGAGTAATGAGACTGAGAGCATTTGTGTACAAGTCTTTTTGTGTGTAGATGCAGGCTTTCACTTCTCTTGGTTATGTATCTAGCAGTCATAGGCTAGGTCACATGACAACTATGTTTAACTACTTAAAGACATTCTTTTTTTTATTGTGAAAAATTTCAAAAGTTGAAAGAATAGTACAGAGTACTTGTATACCCTCCATTTAGATTCAATAATTGTTAATATTTCACCAGTTTTACATCCCTGCTTCTTCCCTCCATCCTTCTCTCTCTCTCTGATTTCATTTTTTTAGAGTCAACCTTCTTAACTACTACTTTATATTCATCCCCAATTAAATGATTGAAAATAGATTAAGTAGTTAGTATAATGCCTGACCAATAATAGCTACTCAATAAATGTGAATTTCCTCCTTTCCTCCTTTTCCCAATACTTAGAAACATTATGTAGAATCTGGGGCTGCAAGCTCTACATCAAGATAAGAGAAGTGAGATCTAAAATAAAGATTCATGGACCTTACTTTCTGCAGTATTCCTGGACCAAAGTCAGTGGAACTAGGTAGGTGGCCATCCAAACTGTGGTGATCCAGCTGTCCAATTTGTGATTAACTTTATTAGGGTGATGGATTCTATGAACAGTTCAATTAACAGGAAACAAAACAGACAGTTTAAGCCATCACAACTTTTTTTTTTTTAAGGTAGCATGAACTTCAGCTCATATGATGCACAAACAAGCCTATTCTAAGGCAAAATAAGAAATCCCATTTACTAATGAAGGCTTTTTCACATCCTCACATTTTGTGTGTGGACATGAGGAAGGAGTTATGAGAAAGAACTGACCAAAGCTGAAGTTTTACCAAAAATTACAGCAAGAAGTGTTAGTTTCTTCCTGGACAGTGACATCAACAGGTGAAAAATAGAGCCGCGCATGACTCTACTTATTGATTTATTCTGAAGAATCAATCATAATATTGGATCCTCGGGGGCTCCAGAACAATTTTCACTCCAGTGAAATCCACTTACTTCCCAAGAATCTATTGGACTTACTGGAATTTTTATGTATTACAGACCTGCCATCCATACTTTTCAGATATCAGACCTTTAGCAACCACTTCTTTTTATCCAGAGATATTCCTGTAGCAGTGGTTTTCTCTCCCTGCTGAGGTAAATCCAGGGAGATTAGGATTACTGTTGGTCTTGTGGACAGCTAGGTCTGCTGCCTGAGTCTCACTGAGCCCGAACCTGAGATTCTGAGCCCTGGCTGTGCATCAGAGAGAGACCTTTATCACACCTAGCAAAATTAACAATTTCTTAATATAATCTAATACCTGAGCTATATTAAAATCTCCCCAATTTTCCCCAAAGTGTCATTTACAGCTGGTGTGTTCAAACCACCATCCCAACAAAATCCACATGTTGCATTTCATTTTATTCTTCAGAAGTCTCTTGTAATCTAGAATAGTCTCCAACACTTTTTTTTTTAATGCCATTGACTTGTTGAAGAACTCATTATGTCCTGAAGAATATCCTACCTTCTCACTTTGTCTGATGGTTTCCTTGGGATGCCATTTCCCTTGTTCCTCTATTCCTTGTAAGCTGGTAGTTGGATATACAAGGCTGGTTAGATTCAGGTTAAACATATTTGGTGAGAATACTTCATAGGTAATGCTCTGTCCTTTATACTACATCATGTCAGATGCACACAATATCTGGTTGCCCCACCAATACTGAGGCCAAGATCGATCAGCACAGTCATACGATTGCAGTCTGATCCCTCTCATTACAAAGCTGTGTTTTCCCCTATAACCAGTAAAAGAATCTGTGGGGTGATACTTTGGTCCTTCTATTTACTGCCACCATGTGCCATGCCAATGCTTGGGAGATTACAGGGAAACAAAACAAATAAAAAATTATCTTTGCTTCTCTAGTTTGAATCAGTGGATTGAAACAAAGTACGTTCTCTGATCACAATGGAGTGGAATTAGAAATTAGTCATGGAAAGAAATTTAGGAAATTCACAAATATGTGGAAATTAAACAACTCCTAAATTTTAAATTTTCAGTTAAACCAAGATTGTAAAAATTGGTTCTTTACAAAAGAAAAAGGGAGATTTCCTAACCCAGCTTCAGGATTGTACCCCCTCCTGTAAACTTACTACACTGACTCTTCCTCCAATGCCCTATGCTGCTTCCTGTCAAAGGGACTTTGCATCCACTGTTCCCACTGCCTAGAATGCTCTTGTCCAGCTTCCTTGTTCAGCTAGCTCCTACTTTTCACTCAGATCGCAAGCCCAACCTTATTTCCTTGGGGAGACCTTCCATGATCCCGCACACTAGGGTAGGTTTTTCTGGTGGTGTGTGCCGTCCAGCAACATGTGCCTTCCCTTTTCATCACAGGATGTATTTACAATTTTGTATATGATCAGTGGATTAATGTTTATTAAATTTCCCCCACTAGATTGCTAATTCCCTGAAGGACGGAACTGTGCCTCTTTTGCTGACCATTGTCTCTTGTGCCGAGCACAGAGGTACCTGGCACACAGTAGGAGCTCAGTATATATCTGATCATTCATGAGAATAGAACAAAAATTTATGTAGCTATTTCCCACAATTTTTTGATGGAAAAAAAAGAATCAATATAAAGGCTAAATTACAGAAAATTTACACAATGAAGTATGTAGCCATTAAAAAATAATGCTTCTGAGTAAGAGTTAATGATATTGGGAAACATTCATTACATAATGTTAGATTAAAAATGAATGTGGAGTAAGAGTCCTATTTATCATTTCCACATTTTTTAAAATAAGCCTTTTTGTTTTAATTTCATATTTTTGTCCATGCCCCGCAGCATGTGGGATTTTAGTTCCCTGACCGGGGATCAAACCCACACCCCCTGCATTGGAAGCGTGCATTCTTAACCACTGGATCGCCAGGGAAGTGCCCCACGTATTTTTTTTTTTTAATAAATTTTATTTATTTATTTATTTATTTGACTGCGTTGGGTCTTTGTTTCTGTGCGAGGGCTTTCTCTAGTTGCGGCGAGCTGGGACCACTCTTCATCGCGGTGCGCGGGCCTCTCACTATGGTGGCCTCTCTTGTTGCGGAGCACAGGCTCCAGACGCTCAGGCTCAGTAGCTGTGGCTTACTGGCCTAGTTGCTCCACGGCATGTGAGATCTTCTCAGACCAGGGCTCGAACCCATGTCCCCTGCATTGGCAGGCAGGTTCTCAATCACTGCGCCACCAGGGAAGCCCAACCCCACATATTTTTGAAAAGTAGAATTATTCAGTGTAGTTTTGTCTCTTGCTTTTCACTTAATATTTATGCAAATATATATATTATATATGCAAAAGATATATGCAGAGAAAAAGATTGAAAACAATGTTACTGGCGATTTCTTTTGGTAGACAGGATTTCAGGGGAATTTATTTCTTCTTCAGACTCTGTATTTTTCAAATATTTTTACAATAAACACATACATTTTTATAATTAGAAGGCAGCTGTAAGTAAGAACATGAACTTTGGTGTTAGCCTGATCTGAGTTTCAGTTCTAGCTCTATCTCTGCCACCTAGTAGCTGAGTGAGCTGGGTGAATTACTTAATCTTCTTTCAGAAGAATTCCTACCTACAAGGTTGCAGCAAGAGGCAAGTGACATAATATACATAAATCAGACTACTTTATGCCTATCAACAACTAGCAGCTCTTGTTACAGATTTTGATCCAGTAAAAATATTACTTATAAAATTTAAAAAAACCTTTCTTCTGGAAAGAAAAAAAAGGAAATAAAAACCATATCTAGTTTCAACTGTATTTTCAAAAAAAAAAAAAGTTTTCTCCTTTGTAGCCGGGAATGATAATTTCTATCCCACCGGGAAGCTGTGCAATGGTAAGAGATGATGTATGTGAAAGCCTAGAACAGAGCCTGACAACTGACAGGATCAATGCATTACTTCCCACCTCCCATGGTGATGCAATCCATGGGACAGAGCCAGGCAACCATTCCTGTATCTGAGCACAGCTACTGAAGTTGAGATATGCAGCCCAGTTCCTTTGTGGGGCATATGTCCAGAGAACAGGGCTGTCTGCCAAGTGGTATAGGCCTTCAGAGAGCAGACTGACGCAATCCCTGTCTTCAGGAAGCATTCCTAAGCAGCCCTTCCACCCATTAAAACAGTTCAAACTGTTATTGGTTTTAAACAGGCAATGATCACATCTGTTTCTTGAATGATTATACCTCCGACATTTCTAAATATAAACTTAAACCTTGATACCCCCTACACACACACACACACACACACACACACACACACACACGCAGAGTCCTTGAATCACAAGAGTGATTTTCTCCACCAGTCACTGCTTGTCCCCAACTTTTTATTCTGAAAAATTTCAAACAAATTGCAAACAGAAAAGTTACAAGTAGTACAATGAACACCATATGCTGTTCATTTAGATTTATCAACTGAATTTCACTGCGTTTGCTTTCTCTCTTTCTGCTTTGTAATTTTTTATTTTCAGCTGAACCATTTAAGAGTTAATTATAGGGCTTCCATGGTGGCGCAGTGGTTAACAATCTGCCTGCCAACGCAGGGGACACGGGTTCGAGCCCTGGTCCGGGAAGATCCCACATGCCATGGAGCAGCTAAGCCCGTGCGCCACAACTGCTGAGCCTGCACTCTGGAGCCCGCGAGCCGCAACTGCTGAAGCCCACACACCTACAGCCCATGCTCTGTAATAAGAGAAGCCACCGCAACTAGAAGCCTGCACACCGCAACGAAGAGTAGCCCTCTCTCACTGCAACTAGAGAAAGCCCGCGTGCAGCAACAAAGACCCAATGCAGCCAAAAATAAAATAAATTAAATAAATTTTTAAAAAAAGAGCTTATGGTTAAAAAAAAGAAAAAGTTAATTATAGACACTGACACTTCATCCCAAAATACTTTAACATGTATTTCCTAAGAACAAGGACATTCCTCCTACATGGAATAAGAATCTCACTCAGGAAATTTAATATTAATGCACTAGTATAATCTAAAATACAGTCCATATTCTAATATTCCCAGTTGTCCCAACAATATCCTTTGTAGGTTTTTTTTTCTTTTAATCTAGATATCAAAAAGAAAAAAAAGTGGAAAAAATCACACATTGCATTTAATTGTCATGTCTCAACCAGTCACTGAAATTCAGGCCCTTTGGAGCTAGAGCTATTGTTTTCCTCTTAATTTTCATTTACATCAATGGACCTCATAACTAAATGCAGCAATTTTTCATCTTCATTTTTGGCCCATGTGCTTCTTAAAGCAGTGGGTTGTACTGAATATAATCCCACTATTTTTCAGATCTCAGCTTTAAACCATATTGAAATAGAATAATAAGTGTTAACAGCAGCTACACATTGACAAGGCTGGGTGGGGAAGGAATGAGGCACTCAGCTCGGGGCATGTTCAAGTCACAGTAATGACAGAACATGCAGGTGACTAGCCCAACATGCCATGCCTGGAGATGGGAACCGGAATCTCTCCCTAGGTAAGGTGAAGGGAGTCACAGAGGAGGGAGAGGGGGAGCCACAGGATGGTGACTTTCCCAGGGGAGAGACCATTCTGTGAGGAGGACCAGTATGAACCCTGGAAGACTTCCAGGTCAGAGAAGCAGCAGGACACGCTGGAGACCCAGAAGAGCCAGGTGGTGGGGTGCCCAGGTAATGAGGAGGAAACAATGAGTCCCACCCCTTAGCTGCGTATGGTTTCAAATTCAAGGTGCAAGTTAATTCTCAAGACCAGGCCAGGAGAGGGACCTTGGGACCCAGAGCTATACCAGCTGGAGTCAGATCAGGTAAGCTTCTGGAGGGGAGGGTGGTGGGCAAGCTAGAGGTGCAAGACTCCAGACCTCAGATCTCCTGATGCAGAAGTGCTTCAGGCAAGGAAACCGGAGAAAGAATACAGAATAATTATCAGGAAGAGAAGTTGCCGAGGGGACCATGAAGGAACAAACGGGAGGACAAAGGCCAGTTCAGTTGGGATGGCCAGGGAGCAAGTGGAAAGAATCTGTGTCCTTGACAGCACTGAGCCACTGAGTTAACCAACGCCAAAGCTGCCCCACCTCCGGACTTCTTGTTACGTAAAATAATAAATTTTCATACTATTAAAAACAAAAGGCCACCTAAATTGATGAATGAAGAAGCTCTCTGCAAAGCATATTTGCCAAGAAATCTTGAGAACCAAGAGAATGAAGTAAAAATATCAAATAGGTGAACATAACATAGTCACAATGACTGCAGCAAATCCACTCAGCTTGTTAGCTAGATCTTACACATATGATTACCTTGAAAAGTTTGTGAAGAACAAATCTATCCTCCAGTAACTCAGTGATTTTATTTTATTTATTTATTTTTTTAACATCTTCATTGGAGTATAATTGCTTTACAATGGTGTGTTAGTTTCTGCTTTATAAAAAAGTGTATCAGTTATACATATACATATGTTCCCATATCTCTTCCCTCTTGCGTCTCCCTCCCTCCCACCCTCCCTATCCCACGCCTCTAGCTGGTCACAAAGCACCGAGCTGATCTCCCTGTGCTATGCGGCTGCTTCCCACTAGCTATCTATTTTACATTTGGTAGTGTATATATGTCCATGCCACTCTCTCACTTTGTCACAGCTTACCCTTCCCCCTCCCCATATCCTCAAGTCCATTCTCTAGTAGGTCTGTGTCTTTATTCCTGTCTTGCCGCTAGGTTCTTCATGACCATTTCTTTTTTTTTCTTAGATTCCATATATATGTGTTAGCATACGGTATTTGTTTTTCTCTTTCTGACTTACTTCACTCTGTATGACAGACTCTAGGTCCATCCACCTCACTACAAATGTGGCACATACATACAATGGAATATTACTCAGCCATAAAAAGAAACTCAGTGATTTTAAAAGGATCAGAGAGAAAACCAGTAAAGGCAGGCAAAAGGAAAATCTGCTCTGTAGGCCCTCAGTTTCTTAAGAGAGACATATGAACATACACACACACGTATATGCATATATGTGTAATGCATATACATATACACATGTGTGTGTACACACACAATATGTATACATGTGTATATATAATAATATATATGTACAAAATTTGCCTCACCCAGGAAGCACTGCTGAATACATAAGCATTCCAGGTTATAGGTGGTGAGAACAAGGGAAAGTAGGATACTGACTGCTGAAAGTTGAAAAGAGGTTTGAGGTGCTCTTGCTACCTAACAAGGGAATTTTTGCCAGAATAACTAGAATAAATAGGGCTTTCACAATGCACCAGCTTTAATAAGGTTTCAAAGCAGTATGAGTAATAGAGGAGGGAGAAGTGCGGTGACACTATTCCTATTGTCGAGTTTCTCTGCGGTAAACTCTTCTCAGCAGATACTGAATCATCAGGGGGAGATTATTAAACCCTTTTCGTGTCTAAAATTTAACACCATCGTACTTCAGTTTCCTGGTACAAACCTTACTTTAGAGTTGTTTACAGGACCGTGAATGAATTTAACAAGCTGTAGTTTGTAAATTTAACCCTAAAAAATTTAACTTTATTTCCTTCAACTTATTATGAAAATAATATGTGCTGGAGTTAAGGAGAAGAAAGAAGGAAACATATTTCCACCCTTTTCCCCTTGAAATTAACAGTATAACTGTTTGAATGGAGCATCCACCGTTCATTTAGAAACTGTAGCATTGACTACTTCTTTCCTATTCCTCAGATGCGCTCATCTGAAGGGGTGGTGCTGGTGGGGATTCGAACAGCTGCACATTTCCAACATAGTATTCCCTAAATGGTGTCAAATGACTGGGAATGAAGTTTTGGTGACTGGATGATTTATTCACTTAGTCATCATTGTTCCATCAGAGGAAACAATAAAAGGCTTTTGTTTGTGTTTCTGAGTATAGGGTGTGAGGGATGAAGAGAAGAGAATAGCCATATAATGAAACTTTGGTCTTCTTTTTTGCTCTCTCAAAAGAGGTCTTTATCTTCAAGTTACTATAAATATATTATAAAAATAGAATATATACTGCATTGTGGCCCTTTCTACCTTGTTTTTTCATATTTTCCTGGAAAGTTTCTTTTTTTTCCTTCTCTATTAAAAAAAATACTGCATGAATATGTTCGAATCATAAAATATTCAAACGTTACAGAAATAACAGACTGAAAAACAAAAGTCTCCCTTCACCGCCCTTGCCCAACCCCCTCTCCCAACATTCAGCCCCTACAAAAAAGTTCTTTTTTCTTTTTAAACCTCTATTACCCTTGTTTGGGGCAGTTTCGTCAGTTTCATAACAACAGATGGCATATTCGATCAACAGGCAAATTCCAAAACATAGACAACTGGGAATCACTGAAAATGAACCCGCCTATGAAGTACAGTCCCAGAAAGTGACAGGGAAAATGGTGGCAGAGTGGCTGAACAGAGACCAGGGTAGCTCCCCGGGGGGAAAAAAAGGCACACGAGGCCAGAAACATCTGGGTTTGCTTCTCCCCCTGCCACTAGCTAACTGGATGTCCTTGAGCACCTTTGTTTCCCCAGCTATAAAGTAGGCATGACAATAGGAGCCTGAAATGAGCTCGTGTGCAGGAAACACCTAGCAAGCGCCTAACGTATGCTAGATCTTTGGCAAATATTAGTTCTCCTCCCACTTCCAGAGGAAATTTGATGCATGTAAAGTACATGCTGGTTTGTTTCTGATGAAGTTCTAGTTGTATCTGCATGTTCATGGGGAAGTTATAATCCTATTTTATACACTGTTTATAAAAGTTGAAAAAAGAGCATGCTTTGCTCCCCTGCCAAACTGCTGGGAGCACATCAGTGTTTTATAGGTTAATAAAAAGCTGGCGTAGAAATAGATCTGCATTGTACTTAGGTTCAGGCAATGTATATGGATTCAGGCAAGAGTGTTCAGGGTTATGAAATCCTGATAATCGTGTGTAGGTTATCTCCAGGAATCCTATATCATAAAAGTAACTGATTCAAAAACCAAGTTGAATAATTAGGGAACACTGATGCAAGAACATTGGATCTAAAAAAAAAAAAATTATTTGTGTAATATTAACATGGTTATTTGGGAGTTCATAATTTTTTATTTTCATCACATGCGCACACAAAAAAACTACTCTGCAGTCGTCCAACAGGCAAGCTCATAATAGGTGAAAGTATCTTGCAGAAGGTAAACGATTCAGGCTTCTGGCAATCCTGGAGTTTTTTCTGCAGCCTTTGATGCCTAGAGTGCCCTCTACTGGTTACCTTCCAGAAAGCCAGGCAGCTGATAGTTTCACAGAGGACTTAAATTATTGGAAACACCATAAATACAACACTTTATCTCTGTAACTTTCCCATTGAGTGACCTTTTTCTAAAGGCTTATCATCTGAAAGAGAGAGCGTGATGACTTTTTTTGGTACCATCTTGATTCCTTAATCAGAAGTGTGTCTGACATACCATTTTAAATGTGATCAACTCTGTTGGATCCTAAGTACTAAAGTAATCATCATTTCAGGGGCTTCCCTGGTGGCACAGTGGTTAGGAATCCACCTGCCAATGCAGGGGACACAGATTCGAGCCCTGGTCCAGGAAGATCCCACATGCCGCAGAGCAACTAAGCCCGCGAGCCACAACAACTGAGCCCACGTGCCACAACTACTGAGGCTGTGAGCCACAACTACTGAAGCCTGCATGCCTAGAGCCTGTGCTCCGCAACAAGAGAAGCCACTGCAATCAGAAGCCCGCGCACTGCAACGAAGAATAGCCCCCGCTCGCTGCAACTAGAGAAAGCCCGTGCACAGCAACGAAGACCCAACGCAGGGCTTCCCTGGTGTCACAGTGGTTAAGAATCCGCCTGCCAATTCAGGGGACACTGGTTCAAGCCCTGGTTCAGGAAGATCCCACATGCCGTGGAGCAGCTACGCCTGTGTGCCACAACTACTGAGCCTGTGATCTAGAGCCCGTGAGCCACAACTACTGAAGCCCACGCACCTAGAGCCCGTGCTCTGCAACAAGAGAAGCCACCACAATGAGAAGGCTATGCACCGCAATGAAGAGTAACCCCTGCTCACCGCAACTAGAGAAAGCCTGCACACAGCAATGAAGACCCAATGCAGGCAAAAATAAAATAAATTAAATAAATAAATTTTTTAAATGCTAAAAAAGGACCCAACGCAGCCAAAGATAAATTAATTAATTATAAAAAATAATAAAGTAATCAGCATTTCAGAAGAATAATTAAATGGAATAAAGTGGTCCCAAACTATTTAACTGGATTTTACATTAAAAAAATATATTTTATTATAGGGTATACAGTTTCTAGCGTACACTAGTCTCTGTACTAGCTTTTCAATTTCCTGTGAATCTATAATGATTTCAAAATGAAAAACTGGAAAAAAATCTAGTGACTTTACTTTGCAGCTTTAAATCATTTAAAGCTTTTTTTGAGCTTATTGAACCGTAATGGAAAGAAAATACCAAAGACAAAGATAAAAAAAGAAGTGTGGGACTTCCCTGGTTGCACAGTGGTTAAGAATCCGCCTGCCAATGCAGGGGCGCCACAGCTGCTGAGCCTGCGTTCTGGAGCCCGCGAGCCACCTGTGCGCCTAGAGCCCGCGCACTGCAGCGAAGAGGAGCCCCGCCCCCCCTGCCCCCCCGCCCCGCCCCCCCCCCCCCCCCCCCGCTCTCTGCAACTAGAGAAAGCCTGCGCACAGCAATGAAGACCCAACACAGCCTAATTATTTTTTTTTAAAAAAAGAGTATTAGCATTAAAAAACAAAATTGTGCATCAATTGAAATTTTGATTTTTCTATTCTTTTTCTTTCCCTGCTCTCCTCTTGCTCGTGGCCAGTAGCCCTTCCTGATAATCCCTGAGGAACCTTCAAAGATCTAGCCAGAACAGGTATTCCCATGCTCGTCGGCCATCAGAGCGAACCGGACTTCCAGTGTGAACTAGATTACTGCTTTTCATACATGTGTTTAAAAGCAGAATTTTTATCTTCTAATGCAATGTTACCCAGAATTCATTCACTTTTAATTCATCCATGCATTCATTTATTCCACAGTTATTGAGCACCTATTATATGCTACACACAGTCATGAATATATGTCGCTCCTACCAAATACGGGTCTAAAATTCAGTCACATTCCTTTTAACATTAAAACTAGGGCTTCCCTGGTGGTGCAGTGGTTGAGAGTCCGCCTGCCGATGCAGGGGACGTGGGTTCGTGCCCCGGTCTGGGAAGATCCCACATGCCGCGGAGGGGCTGGGCCCGTGAGCCGTGACCGCTGAGCCTGCGCGTCCGTAGCCTGTGCTCCGCAACGGGAGAGACCACAACAGTGAGAGGCCCGCATACCGCAAAAACAAAAAAAAAAACAAAAAAAAAACATTAAAACTAAACACGCGCGCGCGCGCGCGCGCACACACACACACACACACACACACACACACACACACACACACACACGAAAGCCCACTTTTCCCTAGAGGACCAGCAGCAGGAATAACCAGTTTTGTTTGCAGGGCGAAGAAGGGTGGAGAATGAACCTAGGAGGCAGCGGAAAATCCCTTTCTACAAGGTGATGAAATAAAATTCATAGTTTATGGCAAGATAAGAAAAATTTAAACATAAAATTTTTCTTTGCCTCTTTGGGCAGCCTCCCTTCCCTTTGGTGCATGTGGTGTATCTGCTTTAACCAGACCTCTTTAGGAGATAACATTCTTTCTTAATCTCATAAACGAGATAAACTTCCTTCTTAATCTCATAAAGGGCCAAGACCCACGTGGAAATCTGGATTGTGTAAACTGTCAATTGACTATAGCCCTTTGTCTCAAAGATAACTGTACTTTGACCTCTAAAGAGGGAAATAGTCCTCAGAGCTTTCTGAAAGACTGTCTCCCAGGCTATAATCCTCAG
This sequence comes from Globicephala melas, assembly GCF_963455315.2. Taxonomy (NCBI): domain Eukaryota; kingdom Metazoa; phylum Chordata; class Mammalia; order Artiodactyla; family Delphinidae; genus Globicephala; species Globicephala melas. Next base: position 113,922,477 of record NC_083315.2, on the reverse strand, counting down.
GTTGGCACCAATACAATTTTCCATTTCTTTCTTAGATCTACTACTGATTAATTTTTTCATTGACAAAGGTCACATACAATTTAGTAAGGGACTCCTGGAGTCATCTAATAATGACTCATTGTGATATTGTTATTCATAATCAGAAATATATATTTGGTCACAGTCCCTTTTCCTAGCACAGAGCTCCTAAAACCCTTGGAATTTCCCAAGTGAAGAGAGTGACCAAGGTGTCTTTTGTGATGTTAATGGTGACTTTTGGACCTCACCTCAGATTGAGGGCAGTAGGCCAGGAGAATATGGTTGATTCTCCTGGCCTACTCCTAGCGGGTTGGAACATTCAGTCCCACGCCCCCATCTCCAGGGAGGAGAGGGGAGCTAGAAGCTGATCCGTCACCAGTGACCAATGATTAAATCAATTGTGCCTAGGTAAGGAAGTTTCCATAAAAACCCAAAAGGATGGGATTTGGAGAACAAGAATGCTTCCACATGCCACTGTGCTGGGCCCAAAACTCCATGGGGACAGAAGTTCCTTTGTTCGGCACCTCCCCTATACATCTCTATATCTGGCTGTTGATTCGAATCGTTTAATATCCTTTGCAATAAACAAGTAATCTAGTGAGTAAACTGGTATCTGAGTTCTGTGAGCTGGTCTAGAAAATTAATCGAACCCAAGAAGGGAGTCATGGAAACCTCTAATTTATAGCTGTTGGGTCAGAAGCACAGGTAACAACCTGGACTTGTGATTGGCATCTGAAGTAGGGACAGTCTTGCAGGACTGAGCCCTTAACCTGTGGGATCTGATGCTATCTTTGGGCAGATAGTGTCAGAATTGAGTTGAATTGCAGGACACTCAGCTGATGTTGGAGAATTGCTTAGTGCGGTGGGGTGGGCGGGGGAACCACCCATCAGAATTAGTGCCAGAATCAGGCTTATCTAATAATGGAATCCCAGTTTCTGTGGAAAAACAAAGGAAAAGCAGTCTCTGGAAGGGAGTTTTCCCAAGTGCCCCTGACTCATACCACACAGCTTATCCTGAAGTGAACCTTACTGTGGTCTATGCTCTATGTTTCTTTGAAATGATTCAAAAACAGGGATTTTTTTTTTTTTTTGCTGCACTGTGTGGCTTGCAGGATCTTAGTTCCCTGGCCAGGGATTGAACCCAGGCCCTTAGCAGTAAAAGTGCTGAGTCCTAACCACTGGGCCACCAGAGAATTCCCCACAGGGATTTTTTTCTTTAATTTATTTTTATTCAAGTATAGTTGATTTACAATGTTGTGTTAATTTCTGCTGTACAGCAAAGTGATTCAGTTTTACGTATATATATATATATTCTTTTTCACATTCTTTTCCATTATGGTTTAACACAGGATACTGAATATAGTTCCCTGTGCTATACAGTAGGACCTTGTTTATCCATTCTATATATAGTAGTGTGCATCTGCTCACCCCAAACTCCCACTCCATCCCTCCCCCATCCCCCCTCCCCCTTGGGAACCACAAGTCTGTTCTCTATGTCTGTGAGTCTGTTTCTGTTTTGTAGTTAAGTGCTTTTGTGTCATATTTTAAATTCCACATATAAGTGATATCACATGATATTTGTCTTTTTCTTTCTGACTTAACTTCACTTAGTATGATAGTCTCTAGTTCCATCCATGTTGCTGCAAATGGCATTATTTCATTATTTTTTTATGGCTGAGTAGTATTTCATTGTATATATGTACCACACCTTCTTTATCCATTCATCTGTCAATGGACATTTAAGTTGTTTCCATGTCTTGGCTATTCTGAACAGTGTTGCTATGAAAATAGGGGTGCATGTATCTTTTTGAATTATATGCCCATGGGTAGGATTGCTGGATCATATGGCAACTCTATTTTTAGTTTTTTGAGGAACCTCCATACTGTTCTCCATAGCGGCTGCACCAATTTACATTCCTGTCAACAGTGTAGGAAAGTTCCCTTTTCTCCACACCCTCTCCAGCATTTCTTATCTGTAGACTTTTTAATGATGGCCATTCTGACCAGCGTGAGGTGGTACCTTATTGTACTTTTGATTTGCATTTCTCTAATAGTTAGTGATGTTGAGCATCTTTTCACGTGCCTGTTGGCCATCTGTATGTCTTCTTTAAGAAATGTCTATTTAGTCTTCTGCCCATTTTTCGATTGGGTTGTTTGTTTTCTTTGTTTGTTTGTTTTTGTTTTTATTGAGTTTTATGAGCTCAAACACAGGGATTTTTATTTTATTTTTTTATTTATTTTTATTTATTTTTGGCTGTGTTGCGTCTTCGTTGCTCTGTGTGGGCTTTCTCTCTAGTTGCAATGAACAGGGCTACTCTTCATTGCAGTGTGTGGGCTTCTCACCGGGGTGGCTTCTCTTGTTGCGGAGCACAGGCTCTAGGCGTGCAGGCTTCAGTAGTTGTGGCACGAGGGCTCAGTAGTTGTGGCATGCAGGCTCAGTAGTTGTGGCTTGTGGGCTCTAGAGCGCAGGCTCAGTAGTTGTGGTGCACGGGCTTAGTTGCTCCGCGGCATGTGGGATCATCCCGGACCAGGGCTCAAATCCGTGTCCCCTGCATTGGCAGGTGGATTCTTAACCACTGCGCCACCAAGGAAGCCCCAAACACAGGGATTTTTAAAGGGAAGAGTTATAGTTTCTTAGGTTCACACAGGTAGCTGGGAAATCCCTCACAGTACTGCCTGAGCAAAGAAGGAGAGCTTTGTTTAGTTTAATTTATTTTTAATATTTATTTATTTTGGCTACACCAGCTCTTAGTTGTGGCACTTGGGATCTTTAGTTGTGGCATGCGGGATCTTTTAGTTGTGACATACAGGCTCATGGTTGCAACACACAGGCTTCTTAGTTGGGGCATGCAAACTCTTAGTTGTAGCATGCATGTGGGATCTAGTTCCCCGACCAGGGATCGAACCTGAGCCTCCTGCATTAGGAGTGCAGAGTCTTACCCACTGGACCACCAGGGAAGTCCCCAAGAGAGCCTTGCTTAGAGTCAAAGCCATAACGGGTCCAGAGGCATGCATTGGTTCCAAGGAGAGAGCCTGAGTTAAAATAGAAAGAATCGCTAAACTTCCGATAAACGTTTCTTCAAAGTAAAAACTAGTTATTCCCAAAAGATTTCTGCAAAGTTAAAAAGAAAACCTTTTTTAAAAAACAAAACCTTAGGAGATTAATGTTACTGTTTTTTCTTGGCTAATTTCTTAATGGGCATATGTTTAAGTTTTAATTTAAAGTAAGTCAGTTGGCTCTTAAAACCAGATTACATCACTGATGTCTTAAAAATATTGTTTAAGTAGCTTAAAAGAACATATGAAATGCAGACTGCATTTTTAGGGTTTCTTCAAATAAATAGAAAACCGCTGATGTGAGAAAAATCTTGAAGAACGAAATATTTTAAAGAACACTTAGTTTAAGGAAAACACCCACATACCCCCCGAGTTATGGGAAGATATTTATAGCTAGTACTTATTATAAATCCACGAAGTGCAACGAGGTAAATACATTTATCTTGGATAAAAGAGTGAGACCTTCAAAGGGAGATTTCTGAGCTGAGATGGAGAAGTAGCATGAGACTGACTCTTTCTTCAGCAAGTAGCTGGGGAATCTATAAATATGGCAAGATTCTAGAAGAAAAGAAACAACACAGAAACCATTTTAGTCTCTACCTTTCCTGCCACAGGCGATCAGTCACTTGATGGAGGCAGTTCTATCTTTTATAAACACTGCTTGATCCTGATGACAAGTAGAAATTATAATGGAGTAATCGCAGTTCAGGCATACAAAAATGGAGTTGGGGAGCCATTGAGGATCTGATCTCAGACAGTCTCTGCACCACTGAGAACCTGAACTTTACTGAACTATAGCAGACCCAAGGACACCACCAGCTGTCTTCAGAGCAACATCTGCCAGCTGCAACGTTATGGTCTCAGGGTCTCCCCTTATAACTGTGCGACGATCTCAGACCCCATCCAATCCTTACTTAATAAGCACCCTTACTTCTTGCCAGCTCCAAATTACAGTTCTCGATAAAAACTCATTTAACTGACTGTAACCTTGCAGTTTTTGCCTTTGTAAGCCTCTCGCACTTTGTTGTACAGCCAAACACAATTCAAGTGCTTCTAGAATCTGTGTCTCCCCTGATGCAGTCCTAACAAACCACAGATAAACACTTTTTATTTCAGTCAGGTCTCCGCTTCTGACGTTTTGGTTAACAATCTGTGTCTCTAACCTCCAGCTTGATTGCCATGCAGTTTCAGTCCCTACCACCTCATCCTTGGATGGTATGATCGCTCCCTCACTAGTGTCCTGCCTTTAGTTTCCCAGCATCCACCTCCTTCATCCAACTTCCACCTCGCAGGCAGAATTATTTCTAAGATGCAAGTCTGACCACTTACTTCTCTATTTAGTAACCTTCAATGACTTAACCTTACCTCAATAGGTACTGTATCGGTAATAAATTATCCTAAAATGTAGTGGCCTCAAACAACTGCAGTCACGTATGGGTCAGGAATTTGGAAAGGGCTTGGCCAGGAAACTCTTGCTTGGGGTCTTCCATGAGAAAGCAATCAGATTTTGACTGGAGCAGCTGTTATCAGAGGCAAGGATCACTGGGGGCCGTCTTGGAAACTGACTAGTACACACACTTAGGATAACATCTAATCTTCAAATGTCCTTCAAGGCCATTCACCCTTATCGTCAGGAACAAGGACCTGCCATGTCCTAGTACATCTCCAAGTTTGCTATTTCAGAAGTAAGGGGTAGTTTTTCATTCATTTACTCCTAAGGCCCAGTAATTAGAGGTGAGAGCTCTACTCCAATTGGCTCATTTATTTTAATTTTCTTGCAGAAGCAAGGGTGAGTACCACTTAAAAATAAAATATTCTTTGGTTAGTATTAATGACAAATACAAAATTATCCCGAAGTCATGTATATAAAACAGTATACATTAAATTAATTATGTATATTTAGAGCAACATAATGTGCTTAATACCTAAAGTTTAATAATATTTGATAACTTAAGTACAGCAGTCAATATTTCAATACAAAGTTCAGTTAATAAAATTAAATGTACTCAATATTTCTCATCTTCCTAAGACAAGATGGGCACAACACTCTTCTTTATTTCTTCCTAACGCACTTCTCAGCCCAATTCTTAGCATACAGTAGGTGGTCATGAAATATTTGTTGGATTGGATTGAATAGTACCGGGAATAAGTAATCCCCCAGCCCCCTCTTTGCAGTTTCTTCTGAGTTTCTTCAGAGCAGGAGACAGGCACTATGCTAAGCACTTTACATGTATTATTTCATTCAATCTTCACACCAATCTTACAGTGGTGGTACTTTAATTTACCCATTTTGTAGATGAGAAAACTAGGCTTAGAGAAGTTGGTCTCTACTATTCATAGCCTTACCAAATCTTTATATTCCATAGTTTGAGTCCAGAAAAAGACTATTCAATTAACCTTATGCCTAGTTTTGAAGGTACTGATTCTATCGTTTCTATTTGAAAGCCAATTTTGCATGTATTTAGCAACACTATTATTGAAATAACTTTTTCTTCAGGATATAGAATAATGTGCTGTAGAAGACCTAAACAGAAAGTACAATACTCCTTACTTCTAAGATACAGTTTTCCTGTTCTCACTATAAAGTTCCGAAATCAGGATGGATGTAGCCTATTGCTAGTGTGAACATTTAATGCACTGCCTTTTTTGTTTCTCCCAAATGCTGTTGGTGTACCTTAGAATTGCAGAAATACATTATGTCAAAGATGTGGCCCATGCCTCTGCTTCCTCCTGGTCTGTTAAAGAATGTGATACAGGGCTTCCCTGGTGGTGCAGTGGTTAAAAATCTGCCTGCCAATACAGGGGACACAGGTTCGAGCCCTCGTCCAGGAAGATCCCACATGCCACGGAGTAACTAAGACCGTGGGCCAAAACTACTGAAGCCCGCACGCCACAACTACTGAAACCCGTGCGCCTAGAGCCCATGCTCCACAACAAGAGAAGCCACCGCAATGAGAAGCCTGCGCACCACAACAAAGAGTAGTCCCCGCTCTCTGCAACTAGAGAAAGGCCGTGCGCAGCAATGAAGACCCAACTCAGCCAAAAAATAAATAAATATTTTTAAAAGACAGTAATGCATTATTTTTTAAAAAAGAAAACTATGACAACTTGAAAATATAGAAAAAAACAAAGAATGTGATGACAATACATATGCTTCATAAAGCTGGGCTGACATCCTGTTGTCTCCCAGGAACTTTATGGCTTTCTGCCATACTTATACATTTACAGAATGCATCTGCAGAGTTCAGCATTTTTAATTTTGAGAGCTTAAAGCACTTTAGAGACTCTGGTTTCTATTCTGTGGCAAACAGGGGTATAATATACAATCTCTTACATGTCAAAGAAAGGACCTTTGATTTTCCTGCAAAAGACCATTTTTCTCCTCATGTAATAACTTAAGCATATTGACTTAAGGGCTGTTGTCATTATCTTCATCATCACCATCACTATCACCATCATCATGATGTGCATGTAGTGAGGGAAAAAAATTTTCAACACCCCAGTGTTCCTTTCAGAGTTATAATTATTAAAGTTGAAGAGCACATTTTAAAATTAATTATGAAGATGAAACCTTTGGGAATAACTTGGATGGCCTGGAGCCAGTAAAGAAAGAGCTAAACTGCTCTACAAGAAATGAATGATGGGCTTCCCTGGTGGTGCAGTGGTTGAGAGTCCGCCTGCCGATGCAGGGGACACGGGTTCGTGCCCCGGTCCGGGAGGATCCCACATGCCACGGAGCGGCTGGACCCGTGAGCCATGGCCGCTGGGCCTGCGCATCCGGAGCCTGTGCTCCGCAACGGGAGAGGCCACAACAGTGAGAGGCCCGCGTACCGCAAAAAAAAAAAAAAGAAATGAATAAGAATCTGGGGGATTGAGGACCAGTAGGTTAGGGAAGGATGGGGGCTAAAGCAAGATGAGGGGGAAGCTAAGGCTGAAATCTGACCCACTTTCTGCTGTCAAGCTGCATATTGCAAAGCCTTCTGAAGAAGGGCTGCCTTTTTCTAAATGTGCACGAAGATGTCATATGGGCCAGCAGTGACCCCAACAGGGACCCAGCACAACGTGGATGGAACAGGTACAGGGTGATTTCTCCATAAGAAAGAATGGACCAGGGACTTTTTTTTTTTTTTTTTGGACCAGGGATTTTTAAGTTCAGAAATGTTAAAATGCTGTTTAGGTCATTCGGCCCTAGAACATCATCTCCTCCATGGCTCTCTTCCTTTGATAATATATGCTTACATATACTGTGGATGAGCGATGCTTCAGGGAGAAGAGATTGGGGCAGTCTCCAGGGACAAGGTGGGGAAAAGCAAGAAGAAACACTGAGTAGAAGGGCTCTAATGTTGCTGGAAGGAAGACCTCAACCAGAGGACACCAAGAGGAGACTAAGCCCCAGAGTATCCTCAGAGACACTGGAATTGGGTATTTGAACCAAATGTTATCTGAATTTCAAAGGGCTTGGGAACATCCATGGAGCTGACATTTATATTGTACACATATAAATATCATTTAAAAGCATTTGAGTTTTCAACAAATGTTGCTGGAACAACTAGACATTCACATGCAAAAAAGTTAATCTAGACACAGACCTTACACCCTTCTCACGCACACACACAAAAACTCAAAATGGATCATAGACCTAAATGTAGAATGCAAAAGTATAAAACTCATAAAGGATAACATAGAAGAAAATCCAAATGATCTTGGGTTTGCTGATGACTTTTTAGATACAACACCAAAGGCCTGATCCGTGAAAGAAAAAATTGATAAACTGGACTTCATTAAAATTAAACTTTTCTGCTCTTTGAAAGATACTGTCAAGAAAATGAAAAAAACAAGCCATAGACTGGGAGAAAATATTTGCAAAAGACGTATCTGTTAAAGGACTGTTATCTGAAATATACCAAGAACTCCTTTTTTATAAATAAATTTATTTATTTAATTTATTTTATTTTTGGCTGCGTTGGGTCTTCATTGCTGTACGGGCTTTCTCTAGCTGTGGCGAGTGGGGGCTACTCTTCGTTGTGGTGTGTGGGCTTCTCATCGTGGTGGCTTCTCTTGTTGCAGAGCATGGGCTCTAGGTGCATGGGCTTCAGTAGTTGTGGCCCACGGGCTTAGGTGCTCCGCGGCATGCGGGATCTTCCTGGACCAGGGCTTGAACCCATGGCCCCTGAATTGGCAGGCGGATTCTTTTTTTTTTTTTGCGGTACGCGGGTCTCTCACTGCTGTGGCCTCTTCTGCTGTGGAGCACAGGCTCCGGACGCGCAGGCTCAGCAGCCATGGCTCACGGGCCCAGCCGCTCCGCGGCATGTGGGATCCTTCAGGACCGGGACACGAACCCGTGTCCCCTGCATCGGCAGGCAGACTCCCAACCACTGCGCCACCAGGGAAGCCTGCAGGTGGATTCTTAACCACTGTGCCACCAGGTAAGTCCTGAAATACATGAAGAACTCTTAAAAACTCAACAATAAGAAAACAAACAACCTGATCAAGAAATGGGCCGAAAACCTTAACAGATAACTTACCAAAGAAGATAGACAGATGGCAAATAAGTATACGAAAAGATGTTCCATATCATATGTCATCAGGAAAATGTGAATTAAAACAACAATAAGGTACCACTACACACCTATTAGAACGGCCAAAATCCAGAACACTGACAGCACCACAGGCTGGTGAGGATGTAGAGCAACAGGAACTCTCATTCATTGCTGATGAGAATGCAAAATGGTCCACCCACTTTGGAAACAGCTTGGCAGCTTTTTTAAAAAAGAACTAAACATACTCTTACCATACGATCCAGAAGCCACGTGTCCTCGTTTTTACCCAGAGGAGTTGAAAACTCATGTTCACACAAAAACCTACACACACATATTTATAGCAGCTTTATTCATAATTGCCAAAACCTGGGAGCAACCAAGATGTTCTTCAGTATGTAAATGGATAAATAAACTGTGGTCATCCAGACAATGGAATATTATTCAATGCTAAAAAGAAGTAATCTCTCAAGCCATGAAAAGACATGGAAGAACCTTAAATGTATATTACTAAGTGAAAGAAGCCAATCTGAAAAGGCTACATACTGTGTGATTCCAACTATATGACGTTCTGGAAAAGGCAAAACTATGGAGCTAGTAAAGAGATCAGTAGTTGCCGGAGTTTAGGATGGCAGGGAAAGCTAAAAAGGTGGAGTACAGAGGACTTTTAGGGCAGTGAAACTACTCTGTGTGATACTGTGGTAGATACCTGTCATTATACATTGTCCAGACCCATAGAATGTACAACACCAAGAATAAAGCCTAGTGTAAACTATGGACTCTAGGGGATAAAGATGAGTCAGTGTAAGTTCATCAGCTGTACCAAATGTACCATTCTGGTGGGAGATGTTGATAATGGGGAAGACTATTCATGTGTGGGGACAGGGGACATATGGGAAATCTCTGTACCTGCCACTCAATTTTGCTATGATCCTAAAACTGCTCTTAAAAAAACAGTCTAGAAACCGAAAGTGGGTAGCACCGGCCTCGGCTATAGCCCTGGCAGAGACAGCGGAGGGAGCTGGGCCCAGAGGCACGGGGACGGGCCGCGGGCCCCCAGAAAGAGTTTTTTTCTTTCTTTCTTTTTTTTCCTCCCTTTTCTTCTGAGCCGTGTGGCTGACAGGGTCTTGGTGCTCTGGCCAGGTGTCAGGCCTGAGCCTCTGAGGTAGGAGAACCGAGTTCAGGACATTGGACCACCAGAGACCTCCAGGCCCCACGTAATATCACTTGGCAAAGGCTCGCCCAGAGATCTCCATCTCAACGCTAAGACCCAGCTCCACTCAACGGCCAGCAAGCTCCAGTGCTGGACACCCCATGCCAAACAACTAGCAAGACAGGAACACAACCCCACCCATTAGCAGAGGGGCTGCCTAAAATCATAATAAGATCACAGACACCCCAAAACACACCACCAGACGTGGACCTGCTTCCCTGGTGGCGCAGTGGTTGAGAGTCTGCCTGCCAATGCAGGGGACACGGGGGCGAGCCCTGGTCTGGGAAGATCCCACATGCCGCGGAGTAGCTGGGGCTGTGAGCCATAGCTACTAGCCTGCGTGTCTGGAGCTTGTACTCTGCAACAAGAGAGGCCGCGATAGTGAAAGTTCGGCGCACCGCGATGAAGAGTGACCCCCGCTCGCCGCAACTAGAGAAAGCTCTCGCACAGAAACGAAGACTCAACACAGCCAGAAATAAATAAATAAATAACAAAGGTGAAATAAAGAATTTTTCGTACATACAAAAGCTGAAATAATTCATCAGAAGACCAGTATTACCAGAGTTGTTACAAAATGTTCTTCAGGGAGAAGAAAAATTGTACCAGATGGATATCTGTACCCACACAGGGAAGTTAAGTGTACTGAAAATGGTAAATATGTGGGTAAATATTTTAAAAATCACTCATTTTTAATAAGCAATGTTTATTTTTTTGCTTTAAACAAAATGTATTAAAAATAATGTATATAATAATATATTATGGAGTTTATAACAAATACAGAAATAAAATGTATAACAACAAAGAATGGAAGGAGGGAAATTAAGATATACTGCTGTGGGCTTCCCTGGTGGCGCAGTGGTTGAGAGTCCGCCTGCCGATGCAGGGGACACGGGTTTGTGCCCCGGTCCGGGAAGATCCCACATGCTGTGGAGCAGCCGGGCCCGTGAGCCATGGCTGCTGAGCCTGCGCGTCCAGAGCCTGTGCTCCGTAACGGGAGAGGCCACAACAGTGAGAAGCCCACGTACCGCAAAAAAAAAAAAAAAGATATACTGCTGTAAGGTTCTATTTATTGATTGATTGATTTTTGGCTGCATTGGGTCTTCGTTGCTGCGTATGGGCTTTCTCTAGCTGCAACAAGCAGGGGCTACTCTTCGTTGCGGTGCGCAGCCTTCTCATTGTGGTGGTTTCTCTTGTTGCAGAGCACGGGCTGTAGGTGTGCAGGCTTCAGTAGTTGTGGCACGCAGGCTCAGTAGTTGTGGCTCGCGGGCTCTAGAGTGCAGGCTCAGTAATTGTGGCATAGGGGTTTAGGTGCTCCACAGCATGTGGGATATTCCCGGACCAGGACTCAAACCCATGTTCCCTGCATTGGCAGACGGATTCTTAACCACTGAACCACTAGGGGAGTCCCTGCTGTAAGGTTCTTACACTAAATGTGAAATGGTATAATACAGTTTCAAGTCAGACTGATGTTAAAGATGTATATTATAAACACTAAAGCAATCTTAACAAAAACAAAGCAAAGACTAATAGCTAATAGCTAATAAGTCAATAAAAGTGATAAAATGGAATCGTAAAAATAGTGAATTGATCTAAAGGAGGCAGAAAAAGAGGGAAAAGGAAAAAGAGAACAGATAAGACAAACAGAAAACAAATAGCAGACTTCCCTGATGGTGCAGTGGTTAAGAATCTGCCTGCCAATGCAGGGGACACGGGTTCAATCCCTGGTCCAGGAAGATACCAGATGTCACGGAGCAACTAAACCCGTGTACCACAACTACTGAGCCTGCGCTCTACAGGCCACGAGCCACAACTGCTGAGCCCGTGTGCCACAACTACTGAAGCCCATGAGCCCCAGAGCCCACGTGCCACAACCCCTGAGTGCACATGCTGCAAGTACTGAAGCCTGTGTGCCTAGGGCCCATGCTCTTCAACAAGAGAAGCCACCACAATGAGAAGCCCACGCACCACAACAAAGAGTAACCCCCACTCGCCGCAACTAGAGAAAGCCTGTGCACACCAATGAAGACCCAACACAACCAAAATAAATAAAATTCTTTTAAAAAAAGAAAACAAATAGCAAGATGATTGATTTAAATACAGATATATCCCATATCAATAGTTAACATTATATATAAATGGCCTAAACACCTTAATGAAAAGGAAGAGATTATCAGATTGGGTACAAAGCAAGCCCCAACTACATGCTGTCTACAAAAAAAACCCACTTCAAATATAAAGATACAAATAAGTTAAAATAACGGAAAAATATATACCAAGCTAACACTAGTCAAAGGAAAGCTGCAGGGGCTACATCAATATCAGACAAAGTAGATTGCAGAGCAAAGAATATTAACAAGTATAAAAAGGTTCATTTCACAATGGAAAAGAGACCAGTTCCTCAAAGGGTAATCTTAACTGTTTATGCACTTAGTAACAGAGTTTCAAAATACATGAAGCAAAAATGGATAGAATTGGAATGAGATATAGACAAATTCCACAATTATAGTCAGAGTCTTCAACATCTCAATAATTGCTAAAACAAGTAGAAAGAAAGTTAGGAAGGCTATGGAAGACTTGAACAAACTATCAACAAATGTAACCTAATTGACACTTACAGAATACTCTACCTAGCCAAAGCAGAATACACATTCCTACTTAAGGACACACAGAATATTTATCAAAATAGACAATATTCTGGGTCATAAAACAGGTCTCAATATATTTAAAAAATTCAATAATACGAAGTATATTTTATGACCAAATAAAATGAAATTAGAAGTCAATGACAGGACTTCCCTGGTGGCACAGTGGGTAAGACTCCGCGCTCCCAATACAGGGGGTCCAGGTTCGATCCCTGGTCAGGGAACTAGATCCCACATGCATGCTGCAACTCAGGGTTCACATGCCACAACTAAGGAAGCTGTGTGCTGCAACTAAGGAGCCCACCTGCTGCAACTAAGACCCCATGCAAGCAAATAAATAAATAAATATATATGTTTTTTAAAAGATAGTAAGGGCAAAAGAGAGAGAGCTTACTAGCCAAATGGAGTCTTAAAAAAAAGAAGTCAATGACAAAAAAAATTTGAAAAATGCCCAAATATTTCAAAACCAAGCAACACCCTTCTAAGTAACTCATGGATCAAGGAAGAAATCAGAAAGAAATGATAACATGTGGCTTCTTAATTTACATTTCCATTCAGTGAAATAAATTTACTCCTCAAATGCTAATTTATTACACTTCTTAAAATGCTTTCCATTTTTCATATCCAATCATCATGGGGAAGCAATCTAGTCATGATTCTTTCAGGTTTAATGTATGTATTTTATTTCTGGAGATCTGTTTTCTGTCCCTAGGGAGAAGAACAGTTTTATCATGAGGTAACCTTGTACACTGGGTTTCAGGGAACTGAAACCCAACTCAAACCAGCTTAAGTAAAAAGGAGAACTTGTTGGAAAAATCCTGGAATAGCTCACAGAATTGATGAATGCCATGTTTATTAGTTTCCTATTGCTGCTGTACCAAATCACCACAAATCTTAGTGGTTTAAAACAACACAAATTTATTATCTTAAAGTTTTGAAGATCAGAAATGAAAAAGAGTCTCATGGGACTAAACTTTAGGTGTCAGTACGGCTGCTTTCCTTCTGGAGGCTCTAGGGGAGAATCTGTTTCCTTGCCCTTTCCAGCTTCTAGAAACCGGACACATTCCTTGGGTCATGGTCTGCTTCTTCTGTCTTCAAAGACAGCTCTGTTGGGCCAAGTCTTTCTCAGACTGCCATCTCTCTGGTTCCCCTCTTCTGTCTCTCTCTCCCACTTATAAGGACACTTGGGATTATATTGGGCCCACCCAATATAACCCAGAATAATCTTCCCATCTCAAGGTCAACTGATTAGCAAACTTAATTCTATCTGCAAACTTAATTCCCCTTTGCCATGTAGTAACATACACACAGGTTCCAGGGATTAGGACATGGATCTGTTTGGGGGCCATTATTCTGCATACCACACCATGTAAACGACTTGGATTTAGAAATGTGCCATGCAGTGTCACCTGTATTGGGGACAGGAAGCTGTAGTCTGTTTCTGAGGGCAGCTTTGGGCAACTTTACTGGAAAATGAACTTGGTATCTTTAGGGTGTCTTTAGAGCTGCAGAAAGAAGTAAGTTTTCGAGTACTTCCAGATCTTTTTCAGGAGCACCCAAACAGCAGGCCCATTTATCCTAAGATTGTCTTATCAGCAAACTTAATTTCTACAAAGGACATGCAGAATACTCTCATACTATTTCTTGTTCGCTTAAAATGTATGAAACAGGAACTTCCCTGGTGATCCAGTGGGTAAGACTCCGCGCTACCAATGCAGGGGGCCTGGGTTCGCTCCCTGGTCGGGGAACTAGATCCCGCATGCGTGCTGCCACCAAGAAGAAGTCCGCTTGCCCAACTAAAAGATCCCGCGTGCCACAATGAAGATTCCGCATGCCGCAGCTAAGACCCAGTGCAGCCAAAATAAATATTTATTTTTTAAATAAATATTTAAAAAATAAAATAAAATAAAATTTATGAAACAATGAAATAATGAGCCAGTTGATAGAAAAGCAATTATCATATAAATGTGCTAGTGGAAGACACTTTTGCACTTGCATTTAATTTGGGCCTTATTGAGGTACACAGCCAGTGCCACAGTTCTTTGGTCCACTCAGCAGAAGCGTTAATATAATCTCACAACACGTATGGTTTAATGAAGCCTTCCCATCCCTGTTGCCTTTCTCCTTCTGCTGGGGGACTGAATCAGACAACTGTGATAAAGGACAGCTTACCTTTCCAAGATCTCACCTCCCAGTTACTACCTCACCTTCCTTTGTTTCCATACAAAAGGAGTTAGGAGGAGGTCTCCCACTCCCAGTTACTATTCACAGGGTCATTCTAGCAATTCCCAATTTTCTTTTTCCCAGAATCACCTGGTGTTTAGCTTTCCAGTCTCAAGACAAGGTCCCCTTACTCAGTGGTGGCTTATGCACTTGCCTTGGAGCCTTCCCCTCCAACTTGAGTACTGTCATTATCTTTGATCTGCTGGTCTCCAGTGACCTTTGCCTCCATTTAGTTTTAGCCACTCCCTTCCATGGTCACACCCCGGGAACTGCTACCCAACTGGAACAATAGATTCCAACTCCCCACTTTCTGGCCACAGCATTCTATTCTTCCCGCTCCCTCACCCAGCCCCTGTTTTAGTCTACCTTCTGTAATAAACAAATTAAAATCTCTGTGATTACGTTAGTCATTGCTGTGTAGTAAACCACTCTAAAATCTCTTGCCTTAAAACAACAGTTATTCATCATGAACACAGATTTGTGGGTCAACTGGAGTTTGGCTGACCTGGATGAGCTCACGGCAGTGGCAGAGACAAATGCGTGCAAGTGGAAGCACAAGCAATGTCTAAAAGCCTAGGCACACTGTCAAGTCACTTCCACTCACATGTTATGGGCCAAAGCAAGTCCCGTGGTCAAGCCTAACATCAAGGGGCCAGGAAGCACAAAGGGCCGCAGCAAAAGTGTGGACCCAGGGAGGGTGGAAGCACTGGGGCCGATAATCCAAGTCAACCACAGTAATTTAACACAATAAAAGATTTTTCTCCCTTATTTCACAGTTCATCCAGCGTGATCCGCAGGGAAACTCTGTCTACCCCGTCATTCAGCAACCCATCCTCCTTCTATTGTGTGGTTCTCTCATCTCTCCGGGCTTTATCATTCTCTGCATTCAGCTCGAAGATGTGGAAAGAGAGGAGCACTGTGGTAGGCTGAGTAATGGCCCCCAAGGCTGTCCACACCCTAATCTCTAGAATCTGTGAATGTTATCTTATATTGCAAAAGGCAGATGTGATAAGGGTCTTAAACTGGGGAAATTATCCTGATTGTCTGGGTGGGCCCTAAATGTAACCTCTAGTGTCCTCATATTAGAGGGAGGCAAGAAGGTCAAAGGAGGAAGAAGTAAGTAGATGTGAAGATCAGAGATGTTGGAGTGATGTAAAGGAAGGAGTCAGGAGGCAAGAAATGTAGCAGGTGGCCTCCAGAAGCTACAAATGGCAAGGAAATGGATTCCCCACCAGAGCCTCCAGAAAAAAACAGTCCTGCTAACACCCTGACTTTAGCTAGTAAAACTGATTTGGGACTAATGGCCTCTAGAAATAAGAGAATAAGGTTGTGTTGTTTTAAGTGACTAAGTTTGTGGTAATTTGTAACAGAAGTAGTAGGAAACTAATACATAAGAGGTTTTTCAGGGGCAGACATGTGCACATCATTTTCACTCATAGCTCATTGAATTTAGTCACACAGTCACTCCTATATGATGGGGTCTGGGGAACGTAATCTCCTCGAATGGCCAGGAGAAAGAAAGAAAGAGGGTTTGGTGAATATCTGGCCAGTCTCCTCCATAGCCTTTCATGGAAGCTTCCAAACTATGTATCCCACCAGGCAAACTGAATATCTTCTGGCGCCTCAAGAGCACCACACTCCTGCCCCACATGGGACCGTTACAATTACTGCAGCCTCGGTCTTGCCGTGAATCCTGTCGGGGAGATGATGGTGGTTTTCACCTGAATTTCTGAGACCCTCCCATACCAGGTTTATACAACGGCTCCATTCAGTGAAATGCAAGAGGGCAAAAGAAACACCTTTAATGACCTAGAATTTAGTGTATGCTGCCAAGATGAGTTTAAAATTAGGAAACGCATGTTCTGACCTTCCTTTTTAGAAAGTGCAAGCGAGGCAAAGGAAATTGTGTAAATAGCAAGGTCAGAGAAGTGACTAGAAAAATGTGGTTGTAGGATATAAAAGAGTAAATAATTCAGTACCTTTTCTGAATCAGCAAAAGCAGAAGGAAACCTCAAGAGGTCATTTGGCCCAACTCTCTGCTTCTGAGAAGGCCCAGGTGGAAATCATCCCAGATGGGGTGTGGGTGGGGATGGAGACAGGAAGGTATCATGTGTTCTGTTCCAAGATCTTTAAGCATGGAGAAGGTTGTACAGACCTTTTCAAAGTTTTGTCTGAGTCCTCATGGCCGACATACTCAGTACTAATATCTGCTAGGTGCCTTACCCATGAAAGACCTGCTGGCACCCAACTCAGCAATCTTCTGACTTTGAGGAAGGTCTAAGGGATGGGGAAATTCTGGGCCTCGATCATATCCCAAGGAAAGCTAAACCTCAAGACGTCTCTCTTGCCTGGTGGGGCTGAACTGTTAGGTTAGCGAGGGGGCAGCCCTCTGAGTCCTCAAACTGAGCAAGGGCATCTCCCTACGTCAGCGCGTGCTCCAGGCATCTGATACCCCCAGTCTCTCCAGACCCAAAGTCTGAAGAGACAAAATCAAGACCCACGTGACTATCCATGCCCTCCTCTTCCCTCGCTTCCCTTTCTCGCCATCAGGGCTAAAAGGGGCTGGCAATACTCTCTCCCTCTCCACTCCAGCCCCATGGCAAAGTCTTAGGAGCAGGTAAGGATATCTTGTTTCAGGGACTTCCCTGGCGGTCCAGTGGTTAAGACTCCGTGCTTCTACTGCAGGGGGTATGGGTTTGGTCCCTGGTCCGGGAACTAAGATCCCATGTGCTGCAAGGTGTGGCCAAAAAATTAAAAAAAAAAAAAGAATATTTTGTTTCAGCTATCATGGGAGCGCTATGTTATATCTACTTCCACCAGCTGAGTGTCCTGCAAACGAGAGCAAGGGACCGCTTTTTCTCGCTCTGAGGCAGTAAACTTCTAGACTCAGGCCAGAGGTGGAGAGCTAGGGAACACAATTTAGGAATGTATTGATATTTTTATTGATTAAATTGATATTGATTAAATTGATATTTAATATTTACAAAAACAAACGCTACTTCACTAAGAAGTGGCAAAGGCAGTACTCAAAAGCAGTTCTGTCTGACTCAATTCTTTGCACTCAAAGAAGTCATTCTTTAACTTTTTTTGCTCAAGGTCAGCCTTGCTTTATATTTCCCAGCTTTTTTTTTTTTTTTTTACTTTTTTATCTTTCAATTTTATAAGTATGCAGCTATCAGTTAAAAATTCCCACAATAGGGACTTCCCTGGTGGCACAGTGGTTAAGAATCTGGCTGCCAATGCAGGGGACACAGGTTCGAGCCCTGGTCTGGGAAGATCCCACGTGCCACAGAGCAACTAAGCCCGTGCACCACAACTACTGAGTCTGCGCTCTAGAGCCCGTGAGCTACTGTTACTGAGTGCGTGAGCCACAACTACTGAAGCCCACGCTCCTAGAGCCCGTGCTCCGCAGCAAGAGAAGCCACCTCAGTGAAAGGCCCACTCACCGCACGAAAAGTAGCCCCTGCTCGCTGCAACTAGAGAAAGTCCGCGCACAGCAACGAGGACCCAACACAGCCAAAAATAAATATAAATAAATAAATTTATTTTTTTTTAATTCCCACAATATATCTTGGAGCCCATTCCATATCTATTTCCCAGCTCTTAAATTCCATTTTACTGCTATTTAGTTAAAACTCTTTGTTGAGGATCCATTAAGGACTCCTTACTATGCTATTGCCATGGTGGACCTATTCCTGTCCTCAAGAAGATTTAAATGCTTTGGGACTTCTGCTGGCCTGGGTTCTGTTGGCCCTAGTCCTGCGTCAGCCCCACCCTCAACCTTGAACTTTTTCACTTTGTAAATGAACCCTCCTTGAATCTCTTAAGTTGAGTGTGACATCTGTTTCCTATTAGAATCTTGACTGATAGACAGGAAGTATGTGACTCCACTGCTCGAAACTCAAGTGGCAGATGGCTAGCTGAGTCACGCGCCCTTCCAAAATGAGTGGTTTCTGCCCAGCCCAGAGGTTACTGTCATTCCCCAGACCACTTGTGTCAGGAGGGGCCACCTGACTGAATGTGGGCAGAGGAGATGTTCCTGCTGCCAGGCCTGACCCGCTAAAGCTTCCCACTTGATGATCCTGGTGCTTTCCCTGCTCTTGTTCAACAGCATCTGAACTTCCTGGGCAGGCATTCCTAACCATTTTGCGCCATGGATGCCTGCATCCCTTCTCAGAATCTTTTTTTTTTTTTTTAACTTTTTGCTTTGGAATAATTTTAGACTTACAGAGAAGTTGCAAAGATAGCGTCCTAGTCCACTTGGGCTGCTATAACCAAATATCATAGACTGGGTGGCTTATAAACAACAGAAATTTATTTCTCACAGTTCTGGAGGCTGGGAAGTCCAAGATCAAGGCACCAGCAGGCTCAGTGTCTGGTGAGGGCCCACTTCCTCATAGACGGCCATTTTCTTACTGTAACCTCACATGGCAGATGGGGTGAGGGGTCTCTCTGGGACCTCTTTTATGAGGGCGCTAATCCCATTCATGGGAGGCGCTAATCACCTCCCAAATAACCTACCTCCTAACACCATCACCTTGGAGGTTAGGATTTCAACATATGAATTTTGGAGGACATAAACATTCAGTCCATTGCAATAGTAGAATTTCCATATACTCTCCACTCAGTTCTAGTTTCCTCTAAGGTTATCATCTTACATTACTCTGGTACATTTGCCAAAACCAACATTAGTAAAGTATTATTAAGTAAACTCTGGACTTTATTCAGATTTCACCAGTTTTTCCATTAATATCCCTTTTCTGTCCCAGCATCTAATCCAGGATACCACATTGTCTCTAGTTGTTATGTCTCCTCAGCCTCCTTTGGTCTGTAACAATGTCTCAATCTTTCTTGGTTTTCATAACTTTGACAGGTACTTCTGAGGAGTACTGGTCAGGTATTTTGTGGAATTCCAGACTAATGTTTTAAATGCCTAAAATAGGATTATGAAGAAAACAAATCATATTGAAATATAAGTATTGGAATTCTTAAAAATTGTGATGCAATAATATATGTGCTTTTTTAAAAAGAATAAATTTATTTATTTATTTTTGGCTGCGTTGGGTCTTTGTTGCTGCGCAGGGGCTTTCTCTAGTTGAGGCGAGCGGGGGCTACTCTTCAATGCAGTGTGCAGGCTTCTCGTTGCGGTGGCTTCTCTTGTTGCGGAGCACAGGCTCTAGGCGCGCGGGCTTCAGTAGTTGTGGCACGTGGGCTCAGTAGTTGTGGCACATGGGCTCAGTAGTTGTGGCTCATGGGCTCTAGAGCGCAGGCTCAGTAGTCGTGGTGCACAGGCTTAGTTGCTCCGCATGTGAGATCTTCCCGGACCAAGGCTCGAACCCGTGTCCCCTGCATTGGCAGGCAGATTCTTAACCACTGCACCACTAGGGAAGTCCTATATGTGCTTTTTTATTAACACATTACGTAACTAGATCTAGTAACTGTCTTAACTTTGAAATAGTGGTGAGCGTAAACATTATTTCAAGATTCTGTAACAACTGTAATATAACATGAAAATATCTGTGAGTTGTCTTGGTGTCAGTCATGGGTACCACTAACACTACTGTGATTTGCTGCCTACAGTAAAAGCTAGAGAATATAGAGATGTAAAATTTTTCCCATCCAAGTTTACAGATTCTCGGAATTCTGTGGACTCCATGACTGTCCTAAAGGGGATGGCAGAACCACAAGACGGGAGGCCTGAGTTCCTGAATATCTGCATGTAGCTGGGACTCCACTCTCAAACTAGCCCCCCACCTCCCCACCACTGCCAAATACATTTTGCCTAAGTTAGAAGTAAATCACACGGGGCTTCGCCATTGAAGTTTTAGGTATATATATATATATATATATATATATATATATATATATATATATATATATATATAGACACACACACACACGTAATAACTAACAATACAAAAGTACACATATTTGTATTACTTGAAACTTCTTTTTCTTACAAGTAACCAAAAGCTTAACCAAAGAAGGAGGTATTACTGGAAGAGAGCTGGGATATCTCACTGGATACAAGGAGAAAGTAAACCGTCAGGTTTCTTAATGGGCTGCCATCAGAGCAGCTCTAGGAACCTCAGCAGTATTCTGGGGTGCTTGCCTCTTATGATAGGCCCTGCCATTAACAAGACTCAGCTTCCAACTCTGTTGCTGCATGTCTCTGCTAATATCCTTAGGCAGAGGAAGCTGATTGGTCCAGCCAGCTTGAGTCAGATGTCCTTCTCTGCTCCAATCATCCTTGACTTAGGGGTTTACTGTCCATGATTGAAACATGGCTTTGGGGGCCCACTATCTCTTGAGTGGGACATAGTTCTAAGAAAATGATAGCAAAAGCATTAAAACAAAATCTGAGCTTTTGCTATAAGCCAGATACCCTTCTGTGTGCTTTATAAGGATTATTTTAGACCTCTTCAAACCCTTTGAGATAGGTATGTGCTATTATTCCCATTTTAACGAAGAAGAAACCTAAGAACAAAACAAAGTTTAGAAAAATGTTCGAGGCTCCATGATAATTAAATGGCAAAGCTGAGATTTACACTCAGGCTGTCTAACTCCAGAGTCTGTGATACTGTTGCCATATTACATAGGAGGAAATAGGCTCAGAAAGACAATTTGACCCACCCATAGTTACAGGATACAGGGCCAAGATTTGAACAGGAGTCTGTCCCCAGAGCCCACGTCCTTTCTTAACCATTATAGGTAAAGGAGGGGAGGTGGTGGACTCAACTCCTGAGCCCATCTTGAAGGATGGGGAGGGGTGGG
Source organism: Globicephala melas (assembly GCF_963455315.2). NCBI lineage: Eukaryota > Metazoa > Chordata > Mammalia > Artiodactyla > Delphinidae > Globicephala > Globicephala melas. The sequence goes on along the minus strand of NC_083315.2, from coordinate 113,901,013 downwards.
AGAGGCAAAGATGAGAAGGAAAGTCAATTCAGGCTGTGAGAACAGAGGAGGCCTTGCATTACCTGCACATACCAAAATCTGGGCAGCTCCACTTTCTGGGCCAGACATACTCTTATTCTGTTGATTACAATGAGATGGAAAGTTGAGCACCACAAAGCAAAGGGTTTCCTGGACCTGCCATTTTATTCTTACTGAATGCAGTGTCCAAATACTACTTCAAACTCACTCCTGAAGTAGAAAACTTCATGTGTCTGGACACTCTTGGGCCCAGCTGGGGCTGAGCAACAGCACTGAAGAGACATACAGAAGGAGGGGCAGGGCCTATGGCTGAGCCTTTTGGGGGAATTTTTAGGCCTTTTGCTGTAGGATTTCCCAATCCCTGAAAGTTTCCTTTCTTGGGACTCCTGTGATATAGGTTGAAGCCACTTCACAATGAGTTTAACCCCGTTAGTCTTTGCTGGAAACATAGTTCTTGCCCAGGTATTCTTAGATCTTAAACAAAGGGATAAGCTACCCCTAAAAAGATGAAAGCAGCAGGTAAGCAGCAGGTTTTCCAAACAAGCCCTGGGGTTTGTAAACATTACTCCTCCTCCCTTTATGCAAAGATGCAGATATCTTTTCAGAAAAGAACATGGTGACCTTTTGGTATATCATTCTTAAAAACACTATGTGTGGGCTTCCCTGGTGGCGCAGTGGTTGAGAGTCCGCCAGCCAATTCAGGGGACACGGGTTCGTGCCCCGGTCCGGGAAGATCCCACATGCCACGGAGCGGCTGGGCCCGTGAGCCATGGCCACTGAGCCTGCGCGTCCGGAGCCTGTGCTCCGCAACAGGAGAGGCCACAGCAGTGAGAGGCTCGCGAACAACAACAACAACAAAAAAAAAACGCTATGTGTAAGGTCCCAAGAAATTCCCCAAAGTCACTTCCTTCTTTCTTCTCTAAACTGAGATATAATTCACATACCATAAAATTCACCCTTTTAAAGTATATAATTCCGTGGTTTTTAGTATATTCACCACGTGCAACCAGCACCACTATCTAATTCTAGAACATTTTCATCACCCTAAAAAAGAAATCACATACACAGTAGCAGTCACTCCGTATTCCCCCACCCCTTAGCCCCTGGCAATCACTATCTACTTTTAGAGATGTATGTATGTGAAGGGACAATTTTCTATTTCTTTTCTGATCTTCCTCCTTAAAAAACACGTCAATTAATATCTGGCACTTTATTAAATAGTGTTGGGAAAATCGAATAGCCACATGCAAAAGAATGAAAGTGGATCACTATCTTACACCATATACAAAAATTAACTCAAAATGAATTAAAGACTTAAATGTAAGACCTGATACCATAAAACTTCTAGAAGGAAACATAGACAGTAAGCTTCTTTTTTTAAAATATTTATTTATTTATTTTTGGCTGCGTTGGGTCTTTGTTGCTGCACGCAGGCTTTCTCTAGTTGCGGTGAGCAGGGGCTACTCTTCGTTGTGGTGCGCGGGCTTCTCATCATGGTGGCTTCTCTTCTTGCGGAGCATGGGCTCTAGGCACGTGGGCTCAGTAGTTGTGACTCACGGGCTCTAGAGTGCAGGCTCAGTAGTTGTGGCGCAGGGGCTTAGTTGCTCCACGGCATGTGGGATCTTCCTGGACCAGGGCTCAAACCCGTGTCTCCTGCATTGGCAGGCGATTTTTAACCACTGCACCACAAGGTAAGTCCATTAAGCTTCTTGACATCAGTCTTGGCAATGATTTTTTGGATCCGACACCAAAAGGAAAGGCAACAACAGCAAGAAAATAAGTGGGATTATATCAAACTAAAAAGCTTGTGCGCAGCAAAGGAAACCATCAACAAAGAAAATGCAACCTACTGAATGGGAGAAAATATTTGCAAATCATATATCTAATAAGAGGTTAATATCCAAAATATATAAAAACTTATACAACTTAATGGCAAGCAAACAAAAAATTTGATTAAAACATGGGCAGAAGATCTGAATAGACATTTTTCCAAAGACTTACAGATGACCAATAGGTACATGAAAAGATGTTCAACATCACTAATCATCAGGGAAATGCAAATTAAAACCATAGTGAGATGTCACCTCACACCCATTAGAATGGCTATTATCTAAAAGACAAGAAACAACGTGTTGGCCAGGATGTAGGGAAAAGGGAACACTTCTACACACTGTTGGTGGGAATGTAAATTGATGCAGCCAGTATGGAAGACAATATGGAGGTTCCTCAAAAAGTTAAAAATAGAACTACCATATGACCCAGCACTTCTACTTCTGGGTATTTATCTGAAGGAAACAAAAATACTAACTCAAAAAGATATAGGCAACCCACATTCATTGCATTATTTAAAGTAGCCAAGACAAGGAAACAACCTCAGTGTCCACTGATGGCTGAATGGATAAAGAAAATGTTATATATACACATACATACACACACAGTGGATTATTATTTAGCTATTAAAAAGGAATGAAACCTTGTCACTTGGGACTACATGAATTAACCTTGACAGCATTATGCTAAGTGAAATAAATCAGAGAAAGACATATACAGTATGATCTCACTTACATGTGGAATCTAAAAAAACAAAAATCAACAAAAAATTTGAGCTCATGGATACAGAGAACAGATTGGTGGTTACCAGAGGCAGAGGATAGGGAGGGGTACAGGAGCAAAATGGGTGGAAGGGTCAAAAAATAAAAAATCCGACAGCTCATTTGTAACAAATAATTTATTGGGGTTGTGGGTTTTTTTTGCTTTTTTTTATTTTTTGGCTGCACTGCACGTCATACAGGATCTTAGTTCCCCGACCAGGAAGCGCAGTGTCTTAACCCCTGGACCACCAGGGAAGTCCCTGTAAACAAATGCTTTAGAAAGCATGTTTATAGAAACCTGTGAATAGCCCCACAGTTTTTTTTAAGCTACAGTGCCTCACTCACTGGTGCACGTAAGATTGCACAATCCAATTACCAAATTGAAATTTCATCCAGGAGAACTCATTTGGTATTGAAAAATTATAAAAGCCATATTTGTCAGCATAGTGAACGTAATTGCCAACATTAATTATCTGTTAAGTGACCAAAAGAATAAAAGCACCTTGCTCTAAAAATTAATGTGATATGATTAAGAGAAGTCAAGGGGTTTCTCAGCTCCTGAATTCAGTCTACAAAAGATGAAAACCTATAGTTTTGATGACAGTGCACTGTGAGTAGACAGAATATCCAAAAATGGTTTGAAGTTGTTAAGTTTTTGGTTTATGGATTAATCATTTTTCTGGAGACAACTTGAGTCATCAACATTCTTTGCAGACAAGGACTTTAAAAAATATTTCAGATTCCAAATATGGAGAAAAGGGGAAGTGAAAAAGCTTCTTACACACACGCGCGCACACACACACACACACACACACACGAATGACAAAGGGCGGGAAACCCTAGAGAAATAGAGTAGAATATCTTATTTGGTGGAAGCACATTTTTTATTTTGAGGGTAGAAATTAACTAGAGGAATAATGGGTTACATGCTGCATAGAGTTCAATAATTTTGTAAAATCTCTTAAAATCCTTTTTTCTGTGGTCTAAAAAACACAGCTCCATCTTAGGTTGTACAAAAGGTGTGTTCTTGAAAATCTGAGTAAAAATGTAATTTTTTGAAATTAAATTCTCTAGATGTCTGAAAGTTTTCTGACTTTAAAATAAAATCAGAATGATCTCTGGATAGAATTCTTCTGATAGGTAATAAACAGTAGGATTCTTAGCCTGCTCCACTGTACCTAGAATGCAACTTAAGTCATTACACCACATATTTTATTTCAAATAATTGTTTGAAAGATTTGCACTCTTGGGACTTCCCTTGGTTAAGGACTGGCCTTCCAATGTAGGGGACGCAGGTTCGATCCCTGGTTAGGGAACTAAGATCCCACATGTCGCGGGGCAACTGAGCCCTCACGCCACAACTACTGAGCCCACGCGCTCTGGAACCCGCGCACCACAACTCGAGAGAAGCCCACGCACCGCAACTAAGACCCGACACAGCTAAATAAATAAATAAATAAATAAATAAATGAAGCATTTGCACTCTGGTTGTTGTGTTTCTGTAGGGCCTGAATCCTCAAGTGAAATAATGGAATATGACAAAAGATGAGAGAAAGTATATCTAAATAGGGCTTGGTTTCCCTTCTCCTAAAGCATTTTACATCTGGGCATAAGGAGTTGAGGAATCTTGAATTTGAGCTATTATATTATGTTATATTATATTATATTATTTTCTGACCACTTGTGAGTGTCATATTTCAGGTACTTTCTCATATTTCCTTCAGGTTTTATGTCTTGTGCTTCCACTGCAGCTCTGGGATGGAGAAATGAGGGCATCAAGTCATGAATATCAAAATGTAACTTAGAAATAATTTAATGTAATATATGTGCTGCTATTGTTCTAGTCATGGAGCAAAATTAAACTGTTCTCCCCATCTGTCCCTTAAGCAACTCACGTTAAGTATAAGCAAAAGAAAGTGTGCTAGACTTTAGTTCAACAATCTTTGGCTTCCAAATGGAATTCTTCCAAATAGAATCAGAGGTACCGACATGAATCAATTAATCCACATGTGCCCTAGGGTCTGGGTTCTATAGATATCATGTTGCTTCTTCACTTGGTCCTCAGACACCATGGTCAAGATCAGCTGGTTCGCTATTGGTGCTGATTCCCAGGTCTGAATCCCAGGGAAGTGGGAGTTGATTGTTTCTCTAAGAGTAATTTTCATATCTGGAACATTATCTTTTCCACCCTCAATCTACTGCGACATGACTTTTTTTTTTAATCTTCTAGATATGGTCTCTGTGTTGCTTACCTGCGTATTGATTTATTTAACTAAGGTGTGGTTTGCTTTTTTTTAACTCCTAAATTATAGGGGAGGATCAAGGAGATTTACTTTATTTATCTGATTTGGTCCATTAACTGAAGTCAATAACTTTCAATCTACAAACTTACTAGAAAAAAAGATTGTGGATATTTATGTAACCTTGGAAGAGGCAGGATCTTTCTTGGCATTATCACTAAAATAGAAGACTAAAGGAGAAGATGGATGGATCTAAGTACACTAAATTTAAAAACTTGGGCATGTCAACAATATCGTAACCTAAAATTAAAAGGCAAAGTTAACTTTAAAATATATCTTTATCATCCTTAATAAAGGGCTTTTACCCTTAATATATAAAAAGCTTTCAGAAACAGTAGTAAAAATATAGGCTAAGAACAGATATAGGTAATTCACAGAAGAAGAAATACAAATAAATAAATGAACAAACAAATGTTCAAAGTCACTAGTCTTTCAAGAAACGCATGTTAAAACAATGAGATTTCATTCTTATCTTGTAAATAAATTGTTCAATGAATGTTTTCTTTCATGCCTGCTATGTGGCAGGGACTGTGCTAGATATAGAATACCCATGTATGGGTATGTGTATGGGTAGAAGGCAGTATGAGGGACTTTATACAATGGACTTTATATTTATTGGGTTGGCCAAAAATTTCCTTCAGTTGTTTGGTTTTATTTTATTTTATTTTATTTTTGACTGCGTTGGGTCTTCGTTGCTGCACGCAGGCTTTTCTCTGGTTGCGGCGAGCAGGGTCTACTCTCATTTGCGGTGCGTGGGCTTCTCATTGTGGTGGCTTCTCTTGTTGCAGAGCACAGGCTCTAGGCGAGCAGGCTTCAGTAGTTGTGGCACACAGGCTCAGTAGTTGTAGCTCGTGGGCTCTGGAGCGCAGGCTCAGTAGTTGTGGTGCACGGGGTTAGTTGCTCCATGGCATGTGGGATCTTCCCTGACCCGGGTTTGAACCCGTGTCCCCTGCATTGGGAGGCAGATTCTTAACCACTGAGCCACCATCTAGCTGATTGAATATTATACAGTTATTAAAATTCATGCTGAAGAATAGAAATATACTTAATAATATGACATAATATTACAAAAAAGTCTTGATTATGTAAATTAAAATGCTATATGAAGCATATGCACGGGAAAACATTTAAAAGGATATTTGCCAGGACTTCCCTGGGGGCACAGTGGTTAAGAATCCGCCTGCCAATGCAGGGGACACGGGTTCGAGCCCTGGTCCAGGAAGATCCCACTGCCGCAGAGCAACTAAGCCCGCTGGCGACAACTACTGAGCCTGTGCTCTAGAACCCACGAGCTACAACTACTGAGCTCGCGTGCCACAACTACTGAAGCCTGCATGCCTAGAGCCTGTGCTGCTCAACAAGAGAAGCCGCTGCAATGAGAAGCACGCACGCCGCAACAAAGAGTAGCCCCCACTTGCTGCAACTAGAGAAAGCCTGTGCACAGCCACAAAGACCCAACGCAGCCAAAAATAAATATTTATTTATTTATTTAAAAAACAAGGATATTTGCCAAAATATGAAGAGATTATCTCCAAGTAGTGGATTATAAGTGATTCATTTTTTTCAGAGCTACCTTTGAAACTAACAGATTTGAGCAGTGTCAGAGAACATGCCTTTGTTGATTGCTTTGTTGACTGCTATTATACAATATTATTTTATTATTATACAATAGCACTTATAGCTTTCTACCCCACATCTGCTTCTCTTCCTCTCCTTCCTGGAAGCTCCAATTTTATTCAGGTACCCACATTCTTCTAAGAAGCCTTTCGGTTTGGGGAGGCTAGCCCCAGTCCCAGCCCTAGAGGTAATTCCTGACTGGCCTAAGGGTAAGACTTAAGACAATCATAGTTATACCCGTCCCCTTTAAGGGTGGGCATGTGACCCCGTTCTAGACTGGGAGATATGAGAGGCCTACAAAAGGGAGGGGTCTGCCGAGCAAATTTTTTTCTGCTTGTAGATGTTGTTCTGTCGGTATGTGAAACCTAAAACTGCCCCAGTCATCTTGGACCATGAAGAGAACCAGTCTTAGAATGAGGTTATTACTGAAAATGGCAGAGTGGAGAATTAGAAGGCATCTAGGTCCTTGATGGCGCCATTAAGCTACTGATTATACTATGCCCAGAAACTCCTTATGTCTTTTTTCTTTTAATTAACTAATTTATTTATTTGGGGCTGTGCTGGGTCTTCGTTGCTGTGCGCGGGCTTTCTCTAGCTGCGGTGAGTGCGGGCTACTCTTCATTGCGGTGCACGGGTTTCTCATTGCGGTGGCTTTTGTTTCGGAGCACCAGCTCTAGGCGCGCAGGCTCAGTAGTTGTGGCGCACGGACTTAGTTGCTCCACGGCATGTGGGATCTTTCCGGACCAGGGCTCGAACCCGTGTCCCCTGCATTGGCAGGCGGATCTCAACCACTGCGCCACCAGGGAAGCCCACTCCTTATGTCTTGATTTTTTGTTGTGAGATAATGTTTCCTTACTGCTCAAGTTTATTTGAATTGGCAGTTTCTGTTACCTTCAACTGAAAACATCCTAATGATATAGCGTACCTTGGAAAAAAATAGCATAGTATAGTACAACAATCTTCGGTAGAGAATTTTGTTGTAGCATAAACTCCAGGGAGAAGGAGGGAAGAATTAGGACCTGAAGTTTATCCAAAACCAAAAATAATCTCCTAGAATTTGAGGAAGTGAGAAACTGGTAAAAATACATTTTGGTGAAGACTTCTTTGATCAGGACACGATAAAAGGAATTAGTTTTCTTCTCCATCTAATTAAATAATTATTGTTTCATGTTTTTGAAGTTTTTCTTCCAAAAAAAAAAAAAAACTTGACTTTTGTTTGACAAATATGTTCAACATCAATCCAATTTTTGATTTCCAAAATTTTAAAGTAACTCATTCATTATTCTCTAAAATTTTACTCTTCTTTAAAATCTTCCAATGCATGTCTTTCGAAGTACACTATTGGGAAACTATTCACTATTACATTTTACTTTCCTATAGCTAAATCTATGAAGTAATCAAACTGTGATTCAACATAATTTGCTCATGAAATTTATATAAAGTAGGTAATTTCATAGAAATCTATCAAACAAGATGAAAAATTGATTATTTGGTTAAAAGTATTCGAGAAGTGGTTTAGCTTTAAGATCTTCTTGATTTATTTTACAAGTAGTAGAAAAATCAGTTATGTGAGCTTATCTTAATTTCTTCTCTTTTCATATTCCTTAACTTCTATAACTGGCTTTTTGATAGTTGTTAGTATCAGTTACTGATCACTCCTTCTTATCATTCACACAATATATTTCGAGACCTTTGCTGAGGAAGGAAGGCTCAGATATTAATGAGCAACTTTATTATTTCAAGTTTGGGTTCTCTGCTCCTGTGAGTTTTCAGCTATTGATTTTAGCTACAGTAATTACTATATGTCTTTGTTTTTCAGAACTAGTGATCTTAAAGTTTTGGCATTTGAGAATTTTAATGTTTCTGTACAATGTTCCTGGACTTGGCTTAAATATTGAAATTTAAAACACTTGGTTAATGATCAGAAACATTTGACATTGTCCTATGTGGCACTCCTTGATCTTTGTGCACAAGGACACACCTGACCCTTGTACCGGTTGTGTACAAATCCCACTCATTAACTGTAGCTCCGCTCTTCTGTCTCCATCTAGGAAGTGTAACCTTATAGGCATTATCTTCAAACCAAAAACAAATTATTGGGAAATATTGGCACCTTTTATCAGCAACAAGTTACTGGAACATTCCTCCTGACACTTCATGACACTACACGGACACCACATGATGCCTCATGACTCCCAGTGAAAAACATTACTCTAGTAGTTACTACAATGCACTGGGAAATAAGAAACAAAAGACCAAAAAAAAGTCGTCTCCCTCATGTCGGAGAATAACCCTTGTTGGTGCAATAACTTAACCTCTCTATGCCTAAGGTCTCCTTACACACAAAATGAAAGTTACAAGTTCTCATGAAAATGTCTGGAAGTTTAACATTATTATTTTGTGGGAATTCCCTGGCATCCCAATGGTTAGGACCCCACGCTTTCACTGCAGAGGGCGCAGGTTCAATCCCTAGTTGGGGAACTAAGATCCTGCAAGCTGCGCAGCATGGCCAAAACCCCCCAAAAACAACAGCAAAAAACCCATTACTGTTTTGAGAGCTTCAATTCAATAAGATAGGATGGGAGGGCCTGGCAAAATAGGGAATCAACTGTGGAGGGCCTGGAATCACAGGCCGCGGAGTTGGACCTTCACGTAAGGGAGACTTGGGAAGATTACTGAACAGGGTAGTAGCATAATCATCAATACCTGTGTCTTAGGAGGAAGACTGGCAGCAGTGTATAGAATGGTGAGAGAGAGATGGAACTAAGAAAAGTTATGAGAGTATTGCAGAGGGCCAGACCAGGGTGGGGGGGAGATAAATTAAGAGTTTGGGATTAACATATATGCAATACTATATATAAAATAGATAAATAAGGACCTACTGTATAGCACAGGGAACTATATTCAGTATCTTGTAGTAACCTATAATGGAAAAGAATCTGAAAAAGAATATATATATGTATATACATGTATATATATATGAAACTTAATCACTTTGCTGTACACCTGAAACTAATACAACATTGTAAATTAACTCTACTTCAGTTTTTTTTAATGGTTTTTAAAAAATGGGCCAGACAAGAGATGCTGAGGGTAATTGCTGTGGAAGGGGGTTGGGAAGAGGAATGAGACCAGTTTAAGAGGTAATGGCACATGATAAATTACAGATGTAATAGGATTTGGTTACTAAATGATGTAACGAGTGAGGGAGAGGAAGGAAGGACTTGAATGGGACTTAGGTTTCTGGCCTGAACATCTGAAGATACTGATGACATTAACTGAATGGGAGTACAGGATTGCTTGTTTGTGCGTGTGTGTAATAGAAAAAGTGGGGCAGGGGGTAAGGAATGACTTTTGTCTTGTCTCAAGTGCCTGTGGACACCCGTGTGGTGCTCTACAACTGGACAGTTAGAGTATGCCTGGGGACGTTTCTTGGTATAAAGAAAAGGAATACTCTTGTAATGTGAACAGCTCATTTACATAGTGCTCAACCATTAGCGCCCCAAACCCTGAGATAGTTATTGCCTCGCTAGCAGTAAAAGCTTGATTACAGCCCCTGACTGATGACGGTGTAAAGGGCCTGGGTTCCCACAACTTCTACGGGCAAAATATTAAGTGTGATTAATTATCGTGTGGCACTATACAAAGACTAGATGATTTACTGTGGCTTCTGGAGGGCGCTTGCTTGGTTTTTCGCCGCAGCCCTCAGAGAACGGGAACTGGACAGCTCCCCGGGTGGCCTTCGGCCCTTCTGGGATCAGAGCCGCCCAGCCGCGAGCAGTCTCCAGACACGTGAGCCTGGGCCTTCGGGCCCACTCGGCCAAGGGTGGTTTGACCTTGGGCGGAGGGCACTTCCTTCCTTCTTCCGCGCTCTCGGACCCCGGCCCCGTCGGGGCGGGCGGGGCGGGGCTGCTCCGAGGCCCCGCCGCCGGCCCCGCCCCGCTTGCCGGCCGCCGCCGGCTCCCTCCGGCCCGCGGTGCGGTGCGCGCCTGCGCCAGCCCTCGCCTCGGAGCAGCCATGATGGTGGGTGTCCGCGGCGCCGAGTCCCGGGCGCGCGTTGGGGGCGGCGGGCGCGGGGCGGGTGCGGGGGCCGCGCCGGCCTGACACTAATGTCTCCCCTTGTGTCCCCCCCACTCCATCCTTTCCCCGGCGCGGCGGGCCCCGCCGACCTCGCAGGAAGGCCTGGACGACGGCCCCGACTTCCTCTCGGAGGAGGACCGCGGAGTAAGTTCTGTCTCCTTCTGGCTAGCGGGACCCTCCCTCCCTCGCCTTGGTCCAGGGGTGTGGTACGGGAGAGGGGTGTCTCCGGTCGCGCGGCACCCCCTACCCGCCGGCCTCCTTTCGATTTCCTCGCCGCACCGCGCCCCGCCCTCCTGCAGCCCTTCCTCCCTTGGGGCCGTTCGGTTCTGATTTCCCGGGGACCCGCGGCTGCTCTCGGCCCCCGCCACGGCTCCGACTCTTCTGTGGACCTCCTTCCCCGGCCGGTCCGGGTGCAGGTGGGGAAGTGGAGGTGGAGGCCGGAGCTGGACACCCGCCGCCACCACGTTGGGGACTATGAAAACCCATTGTCAGACCTTCCTGCCGGCACCTTCAATTTCCCCTTGGGGGGACCTCTCGAACCCGCCCTTGCCCACCCTTCTTTTCCTCTAAAACATTATAGTACGGGGTTGTTCTAAATTACCCTTTTGCACGGGATTTTACAGTTGCCGAATCTAAACTCTTCTCCAGTATCCTACCAGATTTTGTGAAGTGCTGGTAGTCCACAGTACCTTTACTTTTCCTAATGTCCAAAAAAATACATCTTTTGCAGAGATCCCTTGGTGGTGATTTGAGGCAGTGCATTTCAGTTCAGAAAGGGCCTTCAGGGCTATGATTCCTCCCTCCCACGCTCTACCCCCATTTACTTTGGCCGAAGGGTAGTAATCTGTATAGTGCCTTGTACAAGTGAGCACTTGAAAAACATTGATACATGATAACTGCAGCTCAGCAACGTTCCATGGTTCCTTCACATTTAACAGTTTGCACTTTAGTTTTCCGTTTTGCTTTTACTTATTTATCTTAGACAATGTGAGAGACACGTCTGTTAGTCGATTTTGGGCAGGTGATAAAATATTTTTATAGGATGTTATTCCTGGTTTTTTTAAATAAGAGATAAGGTAGTTAGTATTAACTGATGACCTTTATAAAGTTTTAAAATGGTAAGAAAGATGCAGAAGGTGCTGCATATTTTTATAAACGATGAATTAATAAATTTCTCAGTTTACAGAAAAGCATCATTTAGAATTACTAGTTTGCATGAAAGCATCATGTAGGATTTCTGGTTATTTCTTAAAATTTTAGGTTTTAATGAATTTTAAGACAAAGTGCATGTGTATGAATGTGTATATGTATCTTCTGGGGTAGGGGAATCATAGTAATAGTCATATCTGGGCACTGTGTTAGCACTGTATAAGCATTGTTTCCTTATATCCTCTTATCATCCTTGTGAAGCTTTTAGTATCCCCCATTTACAGATGAGAAATCTGAACCTCAGAGAAACTAAGTGAGTAGTCTGAAGTCACACAGCCAGTGAGTGAGAGAGGTGGACTTTAAACCATGCTGCTGACATCAAAGCCAGCGCACCTATTTCTCAAAGTCGTCTTGAAACACTTGCATCAGAATCACCTGGGGTGTTTGAAAAACTAAAGTCAAAAGTTTCTGGGCCCACCCTCTAGTAAATCAATCTCTTGAGGTAGGGAGGACAGATAAGTACTTTGTTAACTAGCAAGATGATTCCATTGTACACTGAAGTCTGATTATGGCTGCACAAAGTTATCCTGCTATTGCCTCATTTCAGGAACAGAAATTTCAGGCCTGTTTAAATTTCCTTATATTGTGTTTGTCCTGATAGAAATAGAGTGCCATAAATAGATTAGAACTTTTAGGCATTGCACTTTTAGTTTAGATTGCTTGTTCAGCCTTTTAAGAAAGTCTTGATAGAGAAAAAGCATGCAGTACCTATTTGATACAAATTGTAGGGGGGACATCACAGATTCAAAAATAATAGTGCAAGCATTTCATTCAAAGCAGTAAGTAAGCAAAATTAAAGATAGCATTTTAAAATACATTTTTAAGCAGCCTTAAATTTTCATTATGATTTGGAACAGAAGAGAGTCTTACAGCCTTAAGAATATACTGTTTTGTAAGAAACTTAAAAAGCAGACTTTAAGAATACACAATATTGAAAATTATTGGCCACTTTTTGATCTCTTCGGTTACACCTCTGCATAGAAGGGTATTTTTTTCTTTCCCAAAGGAAGGACAGTAACATATTATTTAGTAAACAAATGAGCCCTTTGAACTGGACACATTTTGCTCTGATGTGCTTGTTAAATAGAGCAGTACATGCCAGCATGATGGCGTAATTCTCTTAGCATTTGATTTGAATTCTAAATAATATGTTTATTGTTTTCAGAATTACTTCAGGTGGAGGAAGTGCACCTCTCCTGGACTCCTAGGCTTGCTCCTCCCTCTTATTCCTTATCTTCATTAATGTCATCATTTGTAGTCCTTCATGCAAGAAGCTTCTGAATCATAACCTTCATCCCCATACCAGAACAGTCACTGAGACCAGATAATTTCACCTCAGAAATGTTGTTAGCCCATCTTTCATTTATATGGCCACAGTTAAGTTCCCTCTATCTCTTGCCTGGACTGTAGCAGTATCTCATTGGTCTGTCTCCAGGCTCTCTACTTTCCAGTCCAGACTGCACATGACTGGTAGTTACCTAACTGAAATGATTAGATCATATGGCACCAATAGTCACAAGGACTTAACGGGGACCCAGTTCTTTTTGCAGTAAGGTCCAAACTCCTTATGCTAGCATTGAACACCGTTCATAACGCTTTCTGGCTGACTTCATTTCTCAAGATGCCCCTGCCCCATACACACACACACACACACACACACACACACACACACACAATAGGCATATTCTAGTCTACTTGTCATTGCCCACCCACCTCTGCACTTTAATGTCTGCTTTATGCATGCTTCTCAGTGCTGTGGAGTGGGGTTTTTTTTCCCTCACCTTTTTTTTCACATGAAATTTGACTTAACCTTTTAAGACTTGGCCCAGATGTTTGCATTTTCTTTTGTACCTACTCAGCATTTAGCTTGAACATATTCCACATTTATTGATAGTTATTTCTGATAAAAACGTGACATAGATTTCGTTGGCAAAGGATAAGATGGATGTTGGCAGAGGAAGAAGAGAAAGTTCCTGCCCTGGGGCCATGGCAGTGTAGTGAGGAGCTTACCGGTGAAGTGCTGTGGGAGTACGAAGGAGAGTGAAGACATAATGGTAACTACACAACTGATGAAGCGTTTGCTGCATACTAGGGACTTTCCACACATCAACTCAATTCTCAAATCCCTGTGAAGTAACTGCTACTATTATTCCTACTTTGGAAAGGAAAAGTGAGGTTCAGAGAGATTAAATAACTTGCCCTGGTTCATACAGCCGGTATGAGCTGTATTCAAACTCAGGGAGTCTAGCTATAGGTACTGGGCTGTTAACCACTGTGCTGTTGCCTACAGGAGCTAAGCCTTAAATGTTGATTGTGTAGGCTCCCAGGGATGGGGAAGGCTTGCCAGCAGAGAGGATAACATGTAGGTAGGTCATTAGGTTCCACCTGGAGCACTTTTTCTTACTGGAAGCAGGAGTAGATATGGGTAATACAGATAAAGTGCATAATGTGGGAAGTCCTGAGGGATCACCAGCTAGGAAGGACATATGCCCAGATGAAAATAGCATTGTAGATGACTCCGATGTGGAAGGTGGATTGCTTCTTCCTTGCAGAAAGCAGAGAAACCTGTTACCAGGCTTTTGCGGCAGTCCAGATGAGAAATGTTAAAGGTAGAACTAAGGCAGTGGAAGAAGGGATGAAGGAGGGGACATAGCAGAGAGATATTTAGAAGATAGAATGCACAGGGCATAGTGGCTGAATAAATACATGTGCTAGACAGAGGAGAAGGAGATGAGGAATATACGAGAGAATAGCAGAGTTAGAAGGTAGATAATAAGTTTGGTTTTCAGATATGTTGGATTTGAAGTGCCTGTGAAGTGTCTAATCCCTTCCCTGCCAAACTAGAAAGTAAGATCTGAAAGGGTGAAGATTGTGTCCTTTCATTGCTCTATCGCAAGCACATCTGACAGTGGTTGGCACGTTGAAGGCACTCAGTTGTTTAATAAGTAAATACATCCAGGTGGATATGTCTAGTTAGTAACTTGAAATTATGATTGGGAACTTAGAATAAGAGGTGTGAGTTGAAGGTATAAATTTCAGAGTTATTAGTCAAGAATGGCCGAGTTTGCCAACGCTAGATAGTATCCAGCGGGAAACAGCATTCACAGGCCAAGGAGAAGAAATGGACTAACTGATGGGGCTGAGATGAGTGGGGAGAAAATGAAAAGAGTCCCCAGAAGTTGAGAGAGTTTTAAGGACATGGTCAGAATGATCATTGAGGCAAAATACCGAAGAGAGATCAAGAAGACTGCAAAGTATTGGATTTGGAAATTAGGTCCTCACTGTGTGGAGGTGTTGTGAGACCAGGGCTAACTTGACTAGAAGAGCATTGTACAAGCAGGTTCTAGAGCAAACAGGCAGATTACCTGCTCAGGTAGCCGGAGAGCTCTGCTCTCCATGGGACACCACTCCTTCTGAGAATGCAGAGGAGATGGTGAGTACAGATCTATTTATAGAAAGACTTATTGATGGGTCTGAGGGAAAACAGCTGCTAATGTTTATTTCTTGGGGATGTGGGAGACAGGGTCACTTGTTGAGCATAGGGTGGAAATGCAATCGAGGGTTGAGATAGTAAAGCTTTGGAGTGGTTGCTCAGGGAATCAGAAGGGGAGCTGAGCAGATCGACCCTGGACTGTTGAATGGTTTTAAGAGTCTAGTGCAGTTGGGAGAGCAATAATTTGTAGTGGACAAGCACAGACAGTTGTGACTTTAGCCACACTCAGCTCAAAAAAGCAAAGAAAGTTGATGATTGAATTGATCCTACATGTGGGAATTTGCAAGCCAAGTACGGCAAAAGAGCAATGGGAGTTGACAAGACCAGCAAGAAAGGCATTGGAGTGACATCATGCGACTCTAGTAATGTTTTGCTATTCCTAGTATGATGGATGAAAGGGAATCTAGTTTCCGGAAAGTATATGTATAATCAACCGTTGATTTGACTGCTGAGTATACAGAGTATCATAATGGAAATAATTTATTACAGGACTTCCAAAATCATAACTGGTTGTAAATCAACTACTTCAATAAAAATTTTTTTTAAATCATAACTGGACTAGGAGTAAAATAGATTTAAATTTTGGCCTGAGTTAGTGAACTTAACAGAATTTCTGTCTGCCTCATGGGGTTTTTCACTGATTATACTGTAATTCCCTAGAAATAGTTTCTTAGCCCTGTTACGGTTCGTGCCTTTCTTTCAGGGCTGCAGTGAGCCAGAAGAATAGGGCCTGGGGGGCCACTGTAAGGATTAGGCTTTTCTCTAAGTGGGAACCCCTTAGGTTTTGAGCAGAGGAGTGATTTCTAGTTTAGTGGGATGGTTCCAGTGGCCCTATAAGGAGTATAGATTGAAGAGGGAAAGAGGCAGAAGCAAGAGACCAGTTGGGAGGCTGTTGCAATAATCAGTTATTTTCCTTCTTCCTTCCTCCTCCATCCATCCATCCATCTCTGTACATGTACTTTTCTGGCAAAAGATTAACAGTTAAGTTTTTAGGAGTGTCATAAGGTTGATACTTTAACATGTAAACACATCAGTGTAGTAAACTAATAGTGAATGTCCTCTTTACTAAGTAATTATATGTGAAGAATTAATCTATCAGCAGTAGGGCAGTGTCTTTAGATTATTTTTCTAAGGATAGTGTGTTTTGCTTAATCATTTTCTCTGCCTGGGCTTTCTCTTGACCATGACACAGGTGTTTAACCTAGTCAGTCTTTGACAAAAGGAAGTATTGGCCCAGATAAGGGTTAAACTGGTGAATATAGTCCAGTTAGAATTTCCTCAAACTGACCTCACTACTTGCAGAGTTAATTAAATGTTGATGAATCACAAGTTGTTTGCTTTGACTCTTCCCCTTAACCAAAACTGTCTAAAATTACTGACTTTTCTGTAAACAAAGAAAAAAATCCACCTGGAAAATCTGTGTACATTTTATGTAATTAACACTAAATTTACAGGAATTCCCTGCTGTCCAGTGGTTAGGAACTCCGTGATTCCACTGCAGGGGGCCTGGGTTCCACCCCGGTTGGGGAACTAAGATCCTGCAAGCCGTGCGTCATGACCAAAAGAACAAAAACAAAAAAAACCACACACTAAATTTACAATATGATATTTTATTAAATCTAAGGCACAACTGATTGGAAGACATATTTTCCAGTGCTTTAATATGCTTTAATAAGGCATACAAGAGAGAATTTATCAAAGAGTTAGAAAGTAAGAAGTAGAGGAATAAAAGCAAAGGAGGGAACTTCTGGGGCTGATGGAAATGTTCCATATCTTAATTATGGTGATGATTACAGGGGTGTAACCTACATATTTGTTTAAACTCTTCGAACTATATACTTAAAATCTGCAGTTCATTATATGTAAACTATACCTAAAAAATAAAGTACAAGACCAAAAGTGGTAAATGTATAATACAGTAATATTATTTATTGATAAGTTACAATTTTAAAAACCCAGGTGTTTTACTATCAGACAAAACAAAGCAAAAAAAGGGGAACAGTGTATTTGGTATAAAAGGATAACGAAATGGAAGACAGAGAAATATTTTAATAATTTAAAATAATCTTTAATTGGAAGAAAAAATAACAGCCCTTCATATGTGGAAATCCTGAAAGGTGTGTTTCCAAATTGATGGCGCAACGGTTAAAAAAAAAGAAAATAAACCTGAAAATTAAAATATACTTAGAGATATGAAATCTGGCAGAAATATTTTATATAATCATTGAAAAGAAAATATTAGCAGTTGAGATGAAGTTTTGACAGAATGTAAAGACAAGGACAACCTGGAAAATCTAGGCCAGTGTTCCCAAGTACGGCTTTTAAGGCTCATTCTGAAGATTCTGTTTTGATACGTCTGGGATAGGGCGTGGGATTCTGTATTTTTTAACAAGCATCCAGGTTGAGTCTTATGAGTTGTGTCTGAAAAATCCTAGACTAGGCAGTGAAAACAAGAAATGGAGAATTGCTAAGGTTATTATTCCAAAAACCACATGATAAATTTATGAGTTTCCTGTGGCTGCTATAACAAATTACTGCAAACCTGACGGGTTAACACAACAGAATTTATTCTCTCACAGTTCTGCAGGCCCGAAGTCTGAAATCACTATCACTGAGCTGAGATCAAGGTGTTGGCAGGGCCATGCTCCCTGAGGCTCTAGCGAAGAATTAGTTACTTATCTCTTCCAGCTTTCTCCTGGCTGCCTGCAATCCTTGGCTTGTGGCTTTACCACTCTAATCTCTGCCTCCGTAGTTAAGTTGCCTTCTCTTTTTTGTCTGTGTCAAATTTCCCTCTGCCTCCTTCTTATAAAGATACATGTAATTGTATTTAGGACCCACCTGGATAATCCAGGATAATCTCCCCATCTTTTTTACCATATAAGGTAACATTCACAGGTATTTGGATATGGATGTCTTTTGGGGAGCTGTAATTCATCCCACCACAATAAACATCTTAAGAGTGGCCTGAATGTGAGTAAAGAGAAATAAGGAAACAGATTTCTTAAATTAGAATTAAGGTAAGGGGTTAGAGAACAGGTAGGAAGGACAGTTTGAAGACATAAGACTAAATAAAAGCAAGAAAACCAAAGAACAAAGTACTCTCTAATGTTTCCAATACTTCAGAAGCAATGAAGATAGTTGGAAAATGAAAAAGAATACTCCTTTGTAATTCAGAACAACCTTTAAGTTCATTTCTTTTATCAGACAGTGGGCTACATGTAGCATTGAGTACAATAGCAATTTTTTAAACATTTTAAAATATTTTTATGTAAGTTTATAGTATTAACTTTTAAAAATATGATTACTGATTGAAATTTATTTTAATATAAACTTATTAAAGTTATCAATAAAGTTTTCATTAAAGGCCATGCAATTTAAATAGTGATGAATTTCTTCTGTGACTCTTAAGTTAGATTGTATGTAATGGTATTTATTTTTTAAAAACATGTCTAGTCAATATAGAACCAAAAGAGCAAAAATGAAATAGTATGTTACTTTCATTACTAATAAACAACCCTATTTAATGGAAAACTTCACAAAATTCATCTTTTAATAAATCGCAAGATTCCTTAAAGGCTTATTTTTTTCCTATTTATAAAAGTAATACATGCATATTGTGGAAAGTTGGGAGAATAAAAGAATATACAAAGAAGCAAATCCACTGCAACTCACATTTTGTTGTATTTCCTATAAGCCTTTTATGTATGCATTTTTTTAACATCTTTATTAGAGTATAATTGCTTTACAATGGTGTGTTAGTTTCTGCTATATCACAAAGTGAATCAGCTATACGTATACATATATCCCCATATCCCCTCCCTCTCGCGTCTCCCTCCCACCTCCCTATCCCACCCCTCTAGGTGGTCACAAAGCATGAGCTGATCTCCCTGTGCTATGCGGCTGCTTCCCACTAGCTATCTATTTTACATTTGGTAGTGCATATAAGTCCATGCCACTCTCTCACTTTGTCCCAGCTTACCCTTCCCCCTCCCCGTGTCCTCAAGTCCAGTCTCTATGTCTGCGTCTTTATTCCTGTCCTGCCCCTAGGTTCTTCAGAACCATTTTTGCATTTTTTTTAATATAATTGAGATCATAGAATAAACAATTTTGCTTCCAGCATTTTTTCCATTTACATTGTAATTGAAATTTGAAACACTAATGACTAGGTAAGATTCCAAAGTCAGTCCTGGCTTTTACAACTAGAGTATTTGAAGCAAGCTACTTAGTTACACTTTAAATATTTCATATCTTTGCAGCTGGCTGAGACTTTATCTTTTAGTGTGTTTGTTTCTTTTGTAAATCTCCAAATTACCCAAAGATGTTAGAATGTTTATTTGTTTAAAGGGGAAGAAAAATGGATGAAATTTAAGAATTATAAGTAGAATTATGATTAGAATTATATGTGGAGAACTTTTCTCATAAATGGGTAAATAGAAATGGGTGTATAGAGTAAAAATTAATTTAGAAGAATTAAAGAGTACTGTAGAGTAAAATTTAATTCATATCACAGGAGTTAATTATTGAGTATTATATGTTATATTTTTAGCATTTTACATATACATAATACATATATGTAATATATTTAATTATCATTAATAGTTTTATTGTATATTCCTGAATTAAAATAAGCAATAGAGTTTAAATGATTGGCCAATATTCTTTTTATTA
This sequence comes from Globicephala melas, assembly GCF_963455315.2. Classification (NCBI taxonomy): domain Eukaryota; kingdom Metazoa; phylum Chordata; class Mammalia; order Artiodactyla; family Delphinidae; genus Globicephala; species Globicephala melas. Next base: position 113,881,037 of record NC_083315.2, on the reverse strand, counting down.
TTTTTCTTGTTCTTAAAGGGAACACTTGAACTTTTAAAGGACCATCTTCTTGGAAAATAGTTTACTTTTTGGGTGAAACTGTAATAATGTTTAGCACATTGACTCATACAAAGCAAAGTGTAGTTGCATGGTGTAGAATGAAAATTGGTTAAGATAATAACATAACCAAAGCATCTCCCCTCAGATAGATAGATAGATAGATAGATAGATAGATAGATAGATAGGTACAGATATAGATAGAGTAAATGAACTTGAGTACTTTTTAGATTTCAGATTCTTTAGTTTCGTTTTTGCATTGTCTTATTGTCTGGGAGAAGAATTAAATTGTATAAAAGCCTACAGAATTTTCATTGAGTTATTTTCTTTTTCTAGCTTAAAGCAATAAATGTAGATCTTCAAAGTGATGCTGCTCTGCAGGTGGACATTTCTGATGCTCTTAGTGAGAGAGATAAAGTAAAATTCACTGTTCACACAAAGGTAAATGGGATTTTGTACTTCTGTTATTTTAGTTATTGTGCTAATGTTACATATGTAATAATATATTGACTAGAATTTTGGTTTTGAACATAATCAGTAATTCTATTTTA